>NW_004567130.1:4032880-4081458 GCF_000260355.1 Condylura cristata | reverse complement strand
AAAAAAAAAAAACACCTACAAAGCACCTGTAGTGGCCCCCAGTACCCAGTACGGTGAGGACAGCCCTGTGGCCACTGCACTGCCCACCAGGTCAGGTGAAGAAAGCTGCTCCTCATCTACAAAGCGGGGGCTGGCCTTTCCTCACCTCACAGGTGAAACCCTGTGACCTGGGCCCCACTGGCTGAACTGTGGCTGGCCCTATCCTGCACAAGGGAGCCAGGCAGGCCTGAGAAGGGAGCAGGCTCCTGCCCCAGAGGACTCGGCACCCACCACCCTTTCTCTGACCCCCACACCGCCTATCCTAGGGTATGATACCTGCAATGTAGACCCAGCCCCTGGCCACCGCTCTCAGCTCTGGTTGGGCCTGGATGCTGGGCCCCTCTCTGAGATCTCCGTGCTGCTCATCAGCCATGCAGTAGGGCTCCCGGGACCCACATCCATGCAACAGAGCCCCTGAGGCCTGAGCTGCACCCAAAGCCCTGTCCTTCACACAGCCCCCACCCAGCCCTGATCTCAAACAGCAGGTTCCACATCCCAACTCCCACGAGGGTGGTCCAGGCCTGTGGCCAGCAAGTGCTGCTCTCTGAGGCCTCCTCCCAGCCCACGAGCTGCGGGTCATGGCGGTCACTGCCTTCCGGTAGGGTGGGGAGCCGCGGCCTCTTCACAGAACAGCAGCTGGAAGCCCATCTCCCCAGGGACATATCCACCACGTGGGAACTGCAGCTGCAGGTCCAGCCTGCCCTTCACATGCCTTCACTGCCCTCGCTCACCTCACTGCCCGCCCTCAGCCTCCCATACAGACATGCTCTCTTGGCACTGTCTCCGGGGTACGAGCCCCCCACCCCTGCCGCACACACATCTTTCTACTAAAGGGCCTGGATATGGGCTGCTGGGTATTCAGCCCTGGGGCTTCCCCAAAACCCGGAGAAGCATCCCTCACCAGTCCCTGCTCCCCCCAAGACCAGGTCCTCAGCCCCCTTCTACAGCAGCCGGCAGCTGTGCCTAGTGACCCTCAGAAGGCCAGGCCAAGTATGCCACGAGGGGTCACTCTGGAGGGTCACCCCTTCCCCTGCAGGGAAGGCCAGGGGTGAGGGTCTCTCCTGGCATGTGGGGTAGCTGCAGCTGAAACGCAGGGTTCTGGGAGGGACTAGAAATGAAGACACTGAGGTTGGAGTGCAGGATTTGACTGCTGTGTGGGCAGGCGGCTCTGAGCACAGCGAGGCTCAGGTTTCAGGATGGCTGTGGGTGCCATGGGGAACTAGAGGCTCCTGTGGTGATGGGTCGGGGGTGATGGCCTGCTCAGAGCTGGGGCCCTGGCACAGGAGAAGCCAGAGTTGTGCTGGGCCTGGCAAGACCAACATGGAGGACTCAGGCCCCTCCCCCATGTTCTGAGGGAGAAACAACGGAAACCCCACGTCTCTGTGAAACCCCATCCGCAGACCCGGGCCCAGCCGTGCTCGGTGGAGCAGGAGCACCTCCTTGGGCCGCGGGGTCCCAGGCGCCTTCCGACATGGTACAGGGCTCCAGATCGGGCTTCTGGTGGGTCTGGATTTCAGCGGGAACACACTTGTGAGAGGCCGTGAGTGACAGGCTGGTGAGAGGCTCGGAAGCGGCCTCCCACCAGCAGCTCCGGGTGGCCTCGTCCCAGCCCCGCCAGCAGCAAGGCTCCTTCCTTGCTGGCGCAGCGTGGCGCCCGCTGGCTTCCCGCAGTCCCTCCAGGGGACGGTGCAGCCACACGGAGACCTGTCTCTGTGGGAACCCTCACGCTAGCTGGCTGCCCACTTCCTGCTTGGACAGAACACAGCAGATGCTGCCCACTGGGAAGACCTGCTGGCACGGGGCTCCCGGGGAGCACCCTCCTGGCTCTGCCCAGTCTCCCAGCCTCTCCTACCAGGAGCACCAGTCCGCAAGGGGTGAGGCCAGATGTCATGCCGGGAGCCCCCCTCCATGTCCAGGCGGCAGAGGTCCCTGGGGCCCCAGAGGTCTCTGCCCCAGCCCAGCTCCACTTGGAGGCCCCTTGTGGGGGCCAGAGCCTGCCAGCCCCCAGCATCTCCTGCCCCATGCTTCCCTTTAAATCTGTCCTGAGTCCTCTAAAAGCCAGCACCCCTCACACTCCTAACACGCGTGTGAGGCCAAGCCCAAACCCTCAAGCTGGAAGCTATGCTCCCTGAGATGTGTCCCCTCTTTTACAGGGTCAGCCTGCACCTGCAGTTTTCCTGGATGACTGTTGCAAATATTAAAAAACCAGGAGTGCACATCACATCCATCAGCTTCTCCGGGAGAACCAGCAGCTTGGGACACATATGTGCCTCACCCCACCTGTCATTCAGCTGGAGGTGCCCCAATAATGTCAGTTTTCTCCTGACTTCAAGGTTGGGGGTCCTCCCTGGTGGCACAGTGGGTTGAAGCACAGCACTGAGAAGCTAAAGTCACTTCAGCATGAGTTCGATCCCCACCCCAGAGGTGACCCACATGGCATGGCAGACCTCTCCTGACCTGCCTGCTGCTCCCCTCAGCAGTGTGTTTCATCAGCCGGCCTGTTCTGCTCCCTACACTGTCTCGGGTGAATCCTCTCACCACCCCTGCAACTCTGGCCTGTACCCCAGTTCTGTATGCATAAATAAATAAATCTTTAAAAAAGTATATATTCTTGCTTCTCTTTAAAAAAAACTGAGAGATGTGTCAGCCTGAGCTTAGAAAGGGTGTGTGCCTCTGTCTGACCAGAAGACCCTTTCTGAGAGCCAGAAAGCAGAGAGGAGAGGTAGGAGGCTGGAGAGATTGCTGGGAGCAGAGTGGACGTTGGGTCCTCCTGCACCCTCACCTCAGCTCCCGCTGGAGACCCCTTCTGGCTGTGTGTCTGGCCACTGAAACGGCAAGGGGGCTTAAAAGTCTTGTTTGCAGAAGTCTTAACAGTCAGAATAAAAGTCATAGCAGACAGGAGTCGGAACTGCAGCCACTGAAGTGCGTCCCTACCTGTCACCACTTGTCTTCACTTCTGGTGTCCTGGCCTGGACCAGCCAGGCAAGACTGTCCGTGCCACAGAAGCTGGAGAGCAGCCCTTCAGCTAGACAGACCCGGCCTCAAAACTCAGACTTTATGCAAGATGATACTGTACAACCCTATCTCTAAATTATACAATCTCTTAAAGGTTTGTTTGTCCAATCCAGCACCCATAGTATTTACAAGGAAACACCAAACAACTTCATTCCAGAAGTCCCAGCCTACACCCCTGCTCAGCCTTAAGTAGCCAATGCCCCCAAATACCTCAAAACGAAAAAATATACAAACCTGGAGGGACACAGACAGCAGCCCCTCGGGGCACCACAAGCCCATCAGCAGCTTGGCCTTGGCCTGTCCCAGAACCTGTTTCCCACCACACCTCAGCACCCTTCCCCCTTCCCCACCCCACATCTCACTAGCACTTGGGACCCTCTCAAGTCTGCTCTGCGCCCTGAGGCCACGTCACAAACAACTCTCAGTCTCCCTGGGCCTCCCTCTGAACTTCCCATCTGGTGGGGGACACAGAGGATAACAGATGGACAGATGGAAGTGTCCATGCAGAGGACAAGCCCAGGTGACGCTGCCAACGGGCCGTTCATAGTCAGACGTGTGCCAGGTTCCGAGCAGCCCTCCGTGCAGAGCTGTGTGGCGGGCCATGGGGTGGGGGGATCCTCACTGACCATAGGGGGTACAAGCCAAAGCAGGGAGGGGCGGAGGGGAGCATGGGGAAGGCAGAGAGGGCTGCTCCCGGGAGAATACGCCCGCTGCCCTTAGGAGTCCACCACAACTGACCCGGGCAGAGCACGCATGGAGCCCGCCCTGCCCGGCACACAGAGCCGCAAGCCGCTTGTGACCAGGGTGTGTGCCCTGGGTTCAGGGGGTGTGGGTCTGAGGAGATGGCTCACAGCAACACAACAGAGCGAAACAAGCTGGTCCCTCCAGAACAAGTGGATGCAGTCTGTGGTGTGGCCACACCTGAGAAGGCCTGTGTTGACCACCGTGGGTGACTCCTGGAGTCCAGGACATCAGGAGCGGTGCTTCAGTGAGGAAGGGAAGCCCCAGTTGAGTCGAGTCCTCTGGAGCACCCAGGACAGGCCTGAGGTGGGCACGGACCCACCTAAACCAGCCCTCTGCTTCTCCCAGCCCCACTCCAAGTCTGGGTCAGAACTGGACATTGCCCCTGCTGCCTGATGGGTGATTAGCTCACCAGTCCGGCAGATGGGGACATGTGTGTCCCCAACAGTGGCCACAGCCTCCAGGAGGGCTCTTCCTGGGATAAGGGGAGGGGACTGTGCTCACTCCTGCTCTAGGTTGACTCAGTGCTCCCACGGGCCTCCGGATTGGCCGGGGTACCACTTCCCACAGACACCAGGCCTGCGCCTCTCTGGCCGGCCCGGGAACCATGCCGGGGCCTCAAGCCCTTGACCCCCACTGACTGGAATAAGATGCTGCGGCCTCTGCGCTAGGCTGCCCCCTGCCATGATGGGCGTGTCTCTGTGACAGCCCCTCCACCCCCCTCCCCCGCTCTTTGGTGAGAGCCTCCACATGAGACGGTTCCCATCATTTTAACTCAAAGAAGCACACCTCCAAAAAACGTCCTCAGAAATGTAAAATCAACCTTCAAAAGAAAAACCCCAAAACCCTGGAGAACGCCCGACTAAGACAAGCTTCAATTACCAGCTGCTTTTGGTATGATAAAAATCCCTCTCTGCCTGTCTTCAAGACGAGACTCTTTACTCAAAACTTTCTTTTTTTAAAAATAACTCCAGTAACCAACCATTAAAACAGGGATTGTATTTTAATCCACTCTTTCTTTTTCTTTGGTTTCCAAACTGGCACCTTCCCTCCTCCACAGAGGACAAGGAGGCAGAGTAGGGCCCCGGGCTTCTTCGCTGCGGGAGGGGGCCCTGGGCTCCCTGCCTGTGGGGGGCGGGGGTGGGCACTGCCACACAGCCCCAGGCCCAGTGCACAGGCTCCAGCAGCCCCCACCCCAACCCCAGGGCCTCTCCTGGTCTCCTGTCAGTGCCAGGGTGGGGGCGCTCTCACTGGCAAACTCTGGGCACTGGCCTGACACTGGGGGGGCTGACGCGAGTGAAGATGGACAGGCCCACCTCACACAGCGTGGTGCCTGAGACAACAGGCCGGAGGCCGGTGCAGCCCTCACACAAGGCCTGCACATGGCTGACAGCAGAGGACGTGTGTCCTCACCCTGACCAGATGAAGGCGGAGACCAGAGGAGCAGGACAGTCGGCGTTGTCAGAGCCAGAAGCGAGGGCCTGGCCCTGCAGCACCAGCACACGCTCCCCAGGACGGAGCTGGCGCCGTGCCCTTTGGGTCTGGAGACAGAGGCTGGCACCGCCAACTCCGCCCGGCCTGCGCACTGCAGCTCCTCAGCCAGGGTCTGCCCATGTCCGCACATCACTAACACAGGCCGCTCCCAGACGCCCACCACCATCCGGGATGGCCCACAGGTGGGCCTGACGCTGTGCCCACCCAGCCGCGGACAAGTACGTTTCCCAAGGCGAAGTCACCACAGACACTCGCACTCACCAGCCTGTGCCTGAGGTGGACGGTGACGAGGGGTGAGCCTGACAGGTTCTGGGAAAGCATGGGTGGCGGAGACACCTCCAGGGAGATCAGGGGGCTGGCAGCAGACAGCAGGCAGTCCGGGTACCTCGCGGCTTCCGCGATCCTCGGAAAGAACCGAAACTGTCACAGAACAGAAGCGGGCGGGCGGCACAGCCAGGCAGCGGAAGCGGCTGGCCCCCCAACGCCCACCCCTCTGGCCATGCCAGGGCAGGACGGCAGAGCCCTGATCAGCTTCCGATGGAGAAGCCTGAGGGTCACTCTGAGATGTCGGTCTCCCCTGGCCCTCTCCCGAGCCCCGACTCTGGGCAAGGTGCCATGTGTGGCTAGGTGTGCTTCCCACCCCCTGTAGAGCCCCTTCCTGAGGGCATCAGAAGGGTTTTGCCTCCTATACGCTGACTACAGGACACGTCCCTTCGGCTCGCACTTTGGTGCTTTCTGCCCCAGCCCTGTCCCTCCCTGAGACTCCCCAAAAGGGAAGGGTATATCCCTCCTCTGATCCCCCCAGGGGGAACCAGCCCTTTTCCATGGCCCAAGTGAGCTGTCCCAACCGCAAATTGGGGGAGTCATATGAGCAGTCACATGGCCCACACGGAGGCAGGGTCCTCTGCTCACCATGGTTGGGATCAGGGACTCAAACGGGCCCACTGCTGCCCCCTGCACATCATTGGGAGCTTTCAGGAAACAGACTCCTCCCTGGACCCCAGCCAGGTGGCCAGAAGCTGTCAGAGTCTACCTTACTCTGGAGGCCTGCCAAGAAATGAGGCAGAGGCAGAGGCAGAGACAGGGGCCAGAACTATGGGGTGCCCTCCGACTCCTGGATCTAGCTCTGCCTGAGCCGACCTCTCCTGCCCTTCTCAGCCCTGAGTACCCTAGTCTGCTAAAGCCAACGTGGTCAACAGAGTCGGAGGCGGGTGGGCGCTGTCTTCCCATCCTACCGCATGGACGCTGAGGCTTGGCGTGAGCTCCCCAGTCTGTGTCTCAGCACATTAGTTACAGGTGGGCTGACATGGGCCCCTGGCTGCCCACTGTTGGGTAACACAGGCTGACAGAGCCCCCAGGACAGGAGGCCCTTTGTATCCTTCAAAGGGCAGGGGACGGGTGTGGGTGCCTGAGCCTCTAGCCCCATGGTGTACACAGCTGTGTGGCAGGGAGGCAGGCAGGGTCCTCACCAGCTGTGCCCCTGCCTGTGCCTGGCTCCAGGAGACTCACTTGGTGCTGGCTGGTTGGATGTTGCTCAGGTAATGGTGCAGTGTGTGGTAGAGGAGGCCCACGATGGTCGTCCAGGCTGGGGAGAGAGTAGAGGGCTCCCTGTCTACCTTCCAGGTGACCGCGCTGGTTGAAGCTCGCCCTCGGCTGCTGTGCTGGGTTCAGGGCCACAGCCACAGCCACGGCCACTTTCACTCCACTAATGTGGAGTCAGCCCTGTGCCACGAGGATGCCAGGGCCACTCCATCGGCACTGGGGCCATCCCATGGGCACCGGGGCAGGGCGCCCCACATGGCCCAGGCACTGCGCTCACCTTGGCTGTGGTGGAAGGCCTGGTGGGGAATCTCGATGTAGCTCTGCCCATGGGCTGGAAAGCGGTAGTGGGAGGAATTCAAGGTCTCGGGCCGGAGTTGGGTCACAGAGAAGTCTGCGAGTAAACCATGAGGAAGGCAAGTTAGGGGTCTGCTCAGAGGCATGGCCACCTAGACACCTGCCTGTCTCTGACAGCGCAGAAGTGTTGGTGGCCAACTCAGTCGGGCTGCCCCTAACCGCAAGCACGGAGGATACCACAAGCTACGGGTGGCTGCCCAGACCTGGGGACCCCTGGCCCCAGAGAGCTGAAAATATGTTCCCCATGGCCGGCGACCGGGAGGCAGCTATCCTGCAGAAAAACTGTCACTGACTGGGGGCCAGGAGCTGCCACTCTGGACATCGTGTCCAGATAGGGGCTGCACAGGACCCACCAGACCAGCCCCTGCCAGCTGGGTCCAAGGCCTGGGCTTGCCCCTGAGGCTCCACAGCTCTCTGGGGGCTGCTGTGTTCTGGGGTCAGTTGACCACAGGCACTGGCCCGGCTGCCAGGGTCCTGGGGGCATGGCACCCTCAGCCCGGTGTTGCCAGACTGAGGTGACCATATGAGCAGCATTTGGGGGGAGCAGAGGTCTCTGAGTTCTGTGGATATGAATCAAGTGCCCTAAGAAGCACAGACCTGCCCCAGCCCAGCTACCTGCCATGGAGGAGGACCCCGCAATGGTGACCGGGGCCTCGCTGGGGTGCAGGTTGGATGAGATGTGACCCATGACAGTGTCCACGGTGTCGATCAAGCCCAGCACCACAGAGTTGTCCTGAGAACAGCAAGACATGGGGGAGTGTGATCACAGACAGATGGATGGACAGTAGCCAGATGCACAAAAGTCTTCTCATATCAGCTTGCCAGAAGGCACCACGGGCCAGCATTACCCACAGGATACCACAAGAAGGCTCGGGAGTCACACCACCCACTTCCGGACATGAGCTGATCACTAAGCTCCTAGCCCCACTGGGCATAGCACCCTCTGAGGCTGAGCTGTTCCCGGCATGGCTCTGAGGCCTAGAGCTGAGTGATGGGCTCAGAGGGGCTCAGAGACTCAGTCCTGGCTCCATCTGACCCCGAACAGAGGCCCTTCCCAGCCCCCGCCTGCCCACTGGGGTCTGGCCACCCTGGCCCCCCAGAATGTGGACACCAGTCAGTCCCCTGAAGGGAGGAAGCTTTGGAAGGACCACCACCAACCCCTTGTCCGGCAGGCTCACTTGGGTTCCTTCCCCTCCCGGGTCTGTCTTGCTCCTAGGCCTCAAGGTGGACAGGCTCTGTCGCACCCTGCCTACCAAGTCTGCAGGCAGTGCCACACGTGTTCACTCTGGGTCGCCCTCCCTCGTTGTCAGATCTGCGTCCCCAGTTCAGGCTGTTTGCCCACCTCATATTCCTCCACTTCCAGCCTTTCTAGAAAAGCGTCTGCTGCAGGGGTCCTTGGTGTTCTCACCAGGAAGTCACACACATATTGTGCGTGCATACACACACTGCACACACTGCATAGGCGCACATGGACGCATGTACTGCGCTCACATGCACACACCACACAGCACACATGTGTGCGCGCACACACAGCACATGCACACATGTGCACTATGTGCACACACTGCACCGTGTCAGCACACATTGAGCACACGTGCACCTGAACACATGTATGTGTGTGCCGCACACGTGCACATACAGCGCACACGCTGCAGTCGTGTGCACACACATTGAGCACACGCACACTTGAACTCATGTATGTGTGTGCCACACACACAGCACACACACACTGCACCCATGTGCACACACATTGCACACACGCGCACCTGAACACATGTACTTGTGTGCCGTGCACACACACACATCACGCACACAACTGCACACTGAGACCCTAAAGCTGGAAATAACTCGACGCCCATGTTAGGATTTTCCTGCCGCCTGCACCCTGCCTTCGGTGCCAAGGGCAGCTGGGTGCCAAGAAGCTGGTTGGCCTGTCCACTCATGGCCAGTTCCTGACTCTTTAATGCGCACTAGGCCAGCTGACGCTGAAGAGTCTCGCGGTTCTTCCGATTTGGGGCAGGGATTCAAAGGAGTCCATTTGGAATGGAGCAGGCATCCTGCCTGTCGGGTGTCTGCTGTGGCCCTCCAGTGCTGTCAGGGCCTGCTGGTACCCCAGGCTCCCAGAAACCGGCAGTTCTGTGTTTTAAAAAGGAACGCGGTTCCGGGCAATGCCGCTGCTCAGCCCACCGTCCTTTTTCACTTTTTGCTAGTATTAAGCCCAATCTTGCTCCTTTGGCAGCTGTTCAAATGAAAACTTCACCAGGGTAAGCCCCAGTGTAATCTCAGTAGGAGGGGGGCAATGTGCAACGTGTCCCCACATCATCAGGCTCAGTGGAACAGTGTGCAGTGGGACAGGCATCTGTGGCCTTTCCAGGACAGGCAGTAAGAGGGTCCTGCCAGGCAGCCTCAGACATCGGGTGTCCAGATGGCAGCCCAGGGCGTGAGCGGAGCTGGACCCAGGCACTGGGTGGAGAAGGGGCTCCTCTGACCACAAGAAGTAGCCAACCCCTCGCTCTGCAGGACACCCACAGCCCTAGAGCTGGCCTTGACTGTGCGTCAGAGTCAGGCAGATAGCTGACTTGCTGGCCCCACAGATAGCTGACTTGCTGGCCCCACCGACGTGGAGGTGACGGGACCCAGGCTGTAGCGGGAACCCCGGGCCAGTGTCCGCACCCTCAGCAGTAAGAGTCTGGGTGACTTTGCGGTTACATATTTTTGCTTTGCATTTTCTAACTTTGCGGCATACTCACTTAGGTCACCTTTAAACAAGGAAAATCCATATACTTTTAAAAAGAAAGGAAATTATCCTAGACCCCTTCAAAATTATTTGAAAGAGATAAGGAGAGACTTGTGTATCAGCCCAGGTTTCAGAAACTCGGCGTTTCTCCTGCAGACACGACTGCGCTGTACATGTGCCCCTCGAGGAGGGCCCCAAGTTCCTCCAGCCACATGGGTGGGGAGACCAGTGCCCTCCCTCCTTACCTCTGACACAGCAGACCAGCTGGGCAGCAGGAGCACCTCGCCCATGGCTCTCAGGAAGGTCTAGAGGGAGACAAGTGGCACCACTCAGCGCACGTTCTGCAAAACCCTCGCTGTCAGCCGCGGGGCACTGCAGGCAGTGGCTGAAACAGCTCACGTTAACATGCCAGGCTACACTTCGCCAAGCCCTTTCCCAAGGCCCACTTGCTCCATGTGACAACCCTTTAAAGTCAGCGACAAGCACTTAGATGTCAGCAGGAACACTGCTCCATTAGGGCAGAAGCCTGAAGACAGGGCCTAGAAGAAGTAGTCGGCCTCTGTAAATGCCTGTGAAGTGGATGAACAGATGAGCAAATTCTGGCTACTGAACAATGCCAAGCAGACCTTAAACCATTTGTGCTAATTAGAAATTACCTCTTTATAAAGCAAAGGTTATTACGGGTCCAGCTGCCCCCTGAGAACAGTCCTCAACACTCCCTATTGCCTTACATTTACCTATTGTATTTATCTATAATTTTATCACTTTTAACTGTCTCCTGCCACAGACACCAGATTTAAACTTAAAGTTTCATCTAAAACTCCTCTTACCACCCAACGCCATTGCTAGAAAAACTACATTCTTCCTCACACTTCCAGGAGCTAAATATTTAGAGAACATACCCTCAAAGCTCCTCACTTTCTTATCTATCTTTGACAAATACAGATAAAGACCCTAAAGCACAAAGCCTTAAAAATTAAGGATGAGGGCCCTCCCTGGTGGCGCAGCAGGTTAAAGCACAGCACTAAGAAGCTAAAGTCACTGCAGCATGAGTTCAATTCCCAGCCTCGGAGGAGATCCACATGGCGCGGCAGACCTCTCCTGACCTAGCCACTGCTCCCCTCAGCAGTGTACTTGTCAGTTAGCCTGTTGTGTTCCCCACTCTGTCTCTGGTGAAGCCTCTCACCGCCCCTGCACCTCTGGCCTGTACCCCAGTTATGTATGAATAAATAAATAAATCTTAAAAAAAAATTAAGGATGAACAAAACAGCCCGAGGCCTGGGACTTGCGGGCAAGGGTGTGGCAGGTGGGCTTAGGGCCCAGAACAGAGGTCAGCCCTCTTCAAAAGGCTCACCCAGTGAGGCGCTTAAGCCTCCCACACCACACAGCTCTGTCCCAAACACTCAACCCCTGCTGAAGGCAGTACCCGGATGGGCGGTGCCGCTGAAGTTGGATCAACGGGCCAGGGGGGTGGGGGGGAAGGCGGGGTGTGTGAGCTGGGAGTGAGTCCACTGAACAGAAATAGGAGTCACATTTGTTCATTTATGTTTCTGAGTAGCTGTAATTTTTTTATATACAAAAGCAAGTCGGTGAAATTAATTTTGCAAACATTGTACTTAGGTTGATAGATCTAAAACATAATCACTTCCACAAATAATCAGAACAAAGATGTTCAGTTTGATAATTTATATTCTGTTTTCGTACTGAGTCTTGGAAATCGCTCACACCACAGCCCACAGCCCATGCGGGCAAGTGCCAGGTGCTGTGAAGAGCCCTGGTCAGCACCAGAAGGCCCTGCAGTCCTCCCATGCAACTGCCTGAGCTGAGGGGCCTGGGCATCACCAAGGACTTCTGTTCCTCATCAGAGCTCCGTGGGGTTCTGGGCAAATCTGCAGGTCAGGTGCCCTGACACCGCCCCAGCAGAGGCCTCAAGCAGAGCCACAGGCTGGATCTGCTCCACAGTAGCTATTATTGGGTCAACTCTTCATTGTTTTTAAAATCAAAGTTAGTTGCCCGCTTTCAAATTTATTTAAACACTTTGAATTTCCACTTAATGAAATCAATAAGTCTCCATCTTCCCACTTTTTAAATTCTGAAGTAACCCTCAAGGCTAAGATCCGGTGGCTATGAGCAGCTGGCTGCTGGTCCATGCAGAGCTGGCTGTAGTTTCCACTGCCCCCTATTGTGGCCCTGCTCGCCATCACCTTCTCTGGCCCCCAGTGCACTGGAATCCCGAGGGGAGACGGAAACTGTGAGGAAACAGAAGTCCCCTTGCTTAAAAAGAAAGTATCTCTCACCTGTCCCTGCACTGATCCAGGGCCCACTGAGGCAGCCCCTCGGCTAAGAGCACCCAGGGCTCCACCCCCACATACTCTTGTCCTCACACACCCCACACCTGTCCTATTGACCGGTGCCCCCACTAGGGCTGTTCTTCAGGTTGTCCAGGGAGAGCCTGGAACCCGGACTTTCATGTACAAGTCCTTGGTTCTTCTGACTTCAAAGGCCCAGGGCCAGCTGGTCGCCGAGACCCCCGCCCCACCCGTCACGGCACAGCGTCAAGGGTGTCACCTCAGTGAGGTTTGCTGCTGTCTCCTCCGACAGTGACTTGTTGGGGAGGCTGAGAGACACGTTTTGCAGGTAACTGAGTACAACTCCGGGACTCTGGAAGCATTTCCTCTCCTCTGTTAGGTTGGTTATGACAGGGTGGTAGGCGTTGGTGGACGTCTAGGAGAAATGAGCCACATGAGCGCTGCCGAGAAGGAAGCCAGGTGGCCAGAGGGGCAGCTTGTCCTCTGGGCTCGGCCACAACCCCCAGCCAGCAGCCAGCTCTGCCTGCACGCCGGCCGCCACTCGCCATGTGACTTTACCCACACAGTCACCTCGGGACATAGGACTCTGTGCAAGGAACCAGCGCCAGGCTGAGATACAGGGGAGCAGCTGGCCTGGGGCGTGACTCCCACCTTGCTCAGGGGTGCACATTCATCCTCGGAAGAGCCTTCAGCCCGAGCATCGGGGGCCGGGCACAGTGGCTGAGCGGCCCTGCCAGCATTCAACATGCAGACTCAGTGGCAGTCAGCGCTCCTCTACCTCTGTCTCCCAGATGCCCCAAGGAGGCCCAGTGGCTGTGGCATTTCTGTGGGCCTGGCAGGCCAGCCAACAAGGAGGTGGCTGTGGGGAGACAGGCAGAGGTGTCCACTCACCGGTGTGTCTGCTGTGGGGGCCACGAGGGAGCGTGATGGTGTCGAAGACAAGACGTGCTTCCCTGGAACGAGCAGAGAACGCTTAGATAGGGGCAAAAATACGCTCACCCCTCACCTGAGGAAGAGCTGTCTAACCCCAGCTTTGACCAGCTCAGATGCATCAAAATAAATGGAGAACGTTCAAGTGGGGATGTGGCCGGAGAGATAAGGGTCACTAAGTCAGCTAGAGGGAAGATGGAGTGGGTTCCCCAGGCCAGTTATATTTCCATTTAGATTCTAAATTGCTTTTGAACACTCTTCATGGTAATCATCATCAAAAGATGATTTTATACCAAATTTTGCCAATTTGAAAATCCTCAGCGGGGCTGAGGATTGTGTAGAGAGGCAGACCGGTCATAGTAGACCAGCATGTGCGGGCCTGGGAGCTCTCCCTCCCAGTGGGCCCCAGAGAAGTGATGGGAAGCCATCCTGAGCCCTTGAACCCTGAAACGTCAAGTTATTTCTATTCAGATGCCATTGATTAATAACCAGCAGCGAAGACACGCCTGGCCCAGGGCTGAGCCGTGAAGCGTGCTCCCTCCGCTGGCTGCCGACCACGTCCCATCGCAGTGTTTCCTGGTGACGCAGACCTATCAGGACATTCGTTTCTTCTGTAGGCCCCTGCGTGCAGCTTTGGGTAAGCTGAGAAATGGCCTCTTCTCACCCTTCGTCAGTGCAGGTGTCACTGTCCTTGGGTTGGGGTGGGGCTGGATGTCTGGTGTGAGGAAGGGGTGACACCCCTGGAGCCCCAACACTCTGTTCTCCAAGCCAGAGTGACAGTCATTCCCGAGTGTCACAGTGACGGAGACACCACTTAGCTCGAATGTGTCCAAAACAAAGGACAATAAGCCAGCCCAGCCACCTGCGCAGCCCCGGCGATGGCCACGGAGCCTGGGGTACAGACGCGGTCTGGTGTCCTCATGGGCCTGCTCCAGGGACTCCTGCTTCATGGCAACTGGCTGTGCCGCCTCTCTAGTCTTCGCAGCGGTGCTGTTGTCACATGTCTGGCACAGCTGCTTCACCCTCGTGCTTTCTGCAGGCGGGTGGCTGGGTAGAGGAGGCCAGTGCTGCCTTTGGGTGGACTAGAAAGGTTGCGCTTCTGCCTGGTTAACAGGCTTGGAAGAGGCGCCTCTGCCAGCTGGTTCAGAGCAGAGCCCTTGGTGCCCAGCCCTGCACACAGTCTGGTGCAAACTTCTTCAACGGAGACAGACTGGCCTAGGCCCCAGGATGTGCCCGAGGGCCCCAGAGGCCCAAGGGCAGAAAATTTCAGTCAGTTGTCTGAACACCACAGCTGGCCCTGCTGCCTGGGCCACGTGCTGGTGTGAGGCGCCCCCCCAGGCCTGCCAGGACCTTGGGCCACAGCCCCTGTGCTCCCTCCATGTGCGGCATCCTGGCCCGAAATGTGGGTCATGTGGGCACAGCCCCGGCGGCTCAGCAGGGTGCAGAACCCATTCTCCCAGGATGCCTGGTTCTTGTAAACCTGAGAGCTGGCCCCCAGCCTCCTGGGGAAGCTGTCGGGCAGTTCGGACGCCGAGCCCAGGCCATGCACTGACTACCAGCGACAACCAGCGAGCGGTAGGTGGCAGCTTAGCCCGGGGTTCCCAGGCACAGGTGCCATCTGGTCTCCGAGGGACAAACCTCTGGGCTGGGGCTACAAATGCAATAGGTTGATGTCCTTCAAAGGACATGACACTTGTCTTTCTGTCACTCCATGGGCGGGAATAAGCTCCCGTTTCTTGATGAGAGATGGACAGATGACCCTGGGAGGACACAGGGGCTGCACAGTGCGCCTGCTGAGGTCAGACCAGGTGTCCTTCGGGGCCTCCTTCTCTGGTGCTGGACAAGGCTGGGGTGGCCTGGGACCCAGCTCTGCCACCAGCACTTTCTACACCCACCCTACTCAGCGGCTCTTGGAGATGCGGAAATTGTGACCATAGGGCCTCGGCACCAGAACCTGAGCTAGGGCAGGGCCAGCGGCCTTCTCCAGCTCTGGGTCCCCACCACTTCTGTCTGGGGGCCCTGTGGGGCAGCTCGTGCTCATGTAGACCTGTCTTCTTGGCAGAATTTTTTATGTTAAAACAAAGAAATGGTGCCCACAAATGAGCAGAATGAGAACAGAACTGCAGGTGGAGAGTGAGGACCAGTTCTAAAGGCACCTTCGGCCCTGGGGCTGCAGCCTCACCCCTCACACAGGCTGGGCAGCTGCCTTCACGTGTCAGCAGAGAGTGGTGACGGGAAGAGATTGATCTCAAGGGTCCGTGTCAGGGGATCCCACTTACGTGGGGCAGCCAGCGGAGGCAAACCCACAGACAGGACGTGCTTGCAGGCAATGCCTGGGCACAGGTGAGGCTGTGGGCATGTGGGTGCGATAAGAGTCACTGGGTTGTGTGCACCAAGGTGGCCAAGGTAAGAATCTGTTGTCATGAAAGGGAGACCCCCCCCGAGCCCCAGACCCACAGAGGCCGAGTGGAACTGGGGACCATCACCTGTGTCACAGGCCCCACCCTGCGAAGAGAGGGTGGCTTCCAGGGGTGCATCTGGCTCATGAGCACCTGAGGCCAAGTGTCCCTCCCAGAGTTGCCCCTTCCTGGGGCTGCCCCACACTCCCACAGCCACAAGCACACCGCAAACCCACCACACCAACAGGGATTGCCCATCTCTGTCAGCCGTTCTGAGGGGTGTCCCAGGAACATGGCTGGGTTCCCCGGGACCTGCCAGGGCCCATGGTGCTGATGGCCCCTCAGAGGGTAGGGACAGGTGGGACATGGGGCCACGGCGCCTCCACTGACCAACGGCAGCGGTGAAGTACATGGAGACCTCATCTGGTGTCAGGGCGCGTTCCCAGATGATGAACTCGTCAAAAGCTCTGTTCTCGTAGCTCTTGGCCTGGTCCTGCTCAGACCCAATCACAAGGCTGACGTTGGGCTCGCCATAGACGCGTGACACGCTGCCACTCGGGTCTGAGGTGCTCAGGGTCCCATTCACGTAGACTTTCAGGCCCTCCTTGGGCTTCCACGTGAACAGGACGTGTGTCCAGTAGGGGCCTGGGAAGAGCAAAGGGTGGCATGTGGGGAGGGGCTCCAGCTGGTGCCCTGCCAGTTGGCCCTGCCCTCACCCTCCAGGCAGTGGGTCATGCCAACATGGCCAAGTCCTAATACGCCAGAACACAGAACCGGCTTTCCTCAGGCCACTGGAGCAGAGGGAATAAATGATTCCTACCCCAAAATTCTAAAAGCAGTTCAAAGAGACACTTTGCTGTTTTAAATTAGGAGTCCCAAATTAAAATGCCTAGAAGCAAAAGCGATAATTAGAATATGTGGCAACAAGCAGGATATAAGCAGCAACCGCAAGCCCAGTTGTAAAAACCAGCACAGTTAGAAACAAGACAAAAATGTCCCTCTCACCGTTCCCTTTCAGCATGGTGTTAGAAATCCCAGATTGCTGTAGGACCAAGAGAGAGACACTACACAGATTTACAAGAAAGAAATAAGCCTCTGTTCTCAGATGACACAATTGTTTATGTAGAAAACTTGCGAGCATCTATTTTTAAAGATCTCTGGAGCTAACAGGCAGACACAGCAACGTGGTGAAAGACAAGAGTAGTTCAGGAGTGTCAGCCACGTTCTTATCTGACTGCACCAAGCAAGTGTCATTAGTACTTAAAAATGCACAAAATTTACCCTAATGTCCCCCCAAATTAAAACTCAGGTATAACTCCAATAACTATCTAAGATCCCTGTGAAAAAAAATTACAAAGCTTTGACAAAAATTAGTCAAGAGCAACATAAAGGGACAGCTGTCCGTGCTCATGGGTCAGAAGCTCCAAATTGTCGCCACGTCAGTTCTCCTGACTTGATGGGTAGAGTCGTTGATGGGTAGAGTCGATGTGATCCCCATCAAAGCCCCAGCTGGGGACGTCCTGGATATGGACAAGATGTTCCTAAAGTTTGTATTGCAAGGGAGAGGCCCCAGAGTAGCCCAATAGCATTGTAGAGAAGACAAAATCAGGGAACCGACTCTGGCCGGTTTCAGGACTTGCTACAAAGCTACGGCGATCAAGAGAGTGTGGGGCTGATGAAAGAATGAACACATGAATGGAAAGGGGTAGCGAGGCCAGAAATAGGTCAACAAGCATAGTCAACGCACCTCTGTCAAAGGAGGGAAGGCAACAGGATGGGGAAATGCTGTGTTTTCAACAAAGGGCCCTGAAACAGCTGGATACCCGCTTGCAGCCTCCCCCAGCCCTCCACCTCGAGCTAGACTCAGCTCTCATATCTACTTGACAATTCAGCTCCACACAGAGATCCCATGTAGAGATCATGGCGACCTCAGTCTAGAGAAGAGACTAACAGCTCCCCTACTATCACGGCTGGGCGAATCGGGGAGTGCACCAGGCAGAGGACACAGAGAAGGAAGGGGCTGAGCGCCACAGCCTGAATCAGGTGGCTGGGCGGCTGGAGTCTGGACTGGCAGCGCACAGGCATGGTGGGACACGCGGGAACCCATCGTCTCCAGCCCCACACTGCAGTGCCCCGCATCTGTGAAGCAGACTCCTGGGTGGGGAGCTTCGAGAGGGAGGACGAGTGGGAAGGCCAGGCTGCTGGTCTCTGCTCTCTGTCGTTCTGGTGCTTGCCTCTGGCTTTGTAGATAGTGGCGGCCACAGGCTTGGCCTGCAGGTCAGTTTTGCTTGGGGGGCACATTTTGACCCTCCAGCTCCCTGGGGCCTGCCTAACTTCTTTGCATGTGGTTGCTGATGGGAGGGGCCTTGGCCTAGGCCTTCGGGCAGCTGTGCCTTTGGACAATGGCCACTTGGCTCTGGGCCCTGCCTGTTTGGCTGAACTTTGGTCCATGAGGAATGGATGATTTTGGAGTTTGATTGGGAATTTGACGTTTGAAATCCATCTCTCCCCTAAGCCTTTTCTCTCTCTTGACCTTTCACCAATTAAAGATCTTGGAGCACACTAGAGTGTGACTCTTTGGCCTCTATGGCTGTTGGCTGCAAGAACTAGAATGAATTTTCCCCCAACAGTTTGGGCGCTCCTCTGTTTCACCCAGAAGCAGTGTTCATTCCCTGTGATTTTACCTGGTACCACTAACAATGAAATTTCTGAACAAGAAATAAAGAAAATGGCCCCATTTATAATAGCATCAAAAATGATCATATGGGCCCTCCCTGGTGGCGCAATAGGTTTAAGCGCAGCACTGTGAAGTTAGCCGCGAGCCCACAGGCCCAACATTCACTTTCTGGGTCCACCACTGCTCGGTGCCCACCCAGCTCTTCATGTGTCTGGACCCTAGGGAGCCCTGCCAATATCCCCACGTGGTGAGTGAGGAAACCGAGGCACAGAAGGGTAAGTCAGGGACCCAAGGTCACGCACTCACACCTGGCCTTGGGTTCCAGTATCTCGTTGACGGAGGCAGGCTGCCTCCATTGAAGGGGTTAGGCCACAGACCTGCCCCAACTGGAGGAGGCCGCTCCAGGCCTCCCTCTGTCACCTCACTGTCGTCTCCCTCAGCCTCTAGGCCTATAGAGACCTCAGTGCTACCCTGGAACACTTCTCTGGCAGCCCCCTTCCCCAGGTTCCATTCCCACATTCGCCCTCTCCACTACCTACCTATTACTTCTGACCCCACACCCAGAGGGGATCGGGAAAGAGGGGTCCTTGTTCAGTTCCTGCCAACTCAGCCCTCCTCTCCTCCTCTGGGCCCAGCACCCCATCCCTGTGCTATACCTGGCCTCCTCCTCCTCCCCACCTCTCTTGACCAGAAGTTTTCTCATGTCATGTTTTAAACACCTGCAAGTTGCGCACACTGAGGCGAGAGAGGCAGAGGGCAATCAAGGTGACAGAGGAGGAAAGGACAGGAGATGGGGGGAGAGGAGACCAGAGAGGGAGACAGGAAGGGCGCGGCCCCACAAGAACCCATCCTGCTATATGGCCCATTAACTGTGCCCGGCGTGGCCACACAGAGGCCCTTCCTGCCCCTGGCTGTGCCTTCAGGTACCAGCACAGGCAGACTGGCTCAGGGCACAGGGCCGGACCCCAGAAGTCGCAGCCCCTACTGGTGGCCCCTGAAGTGCGGGTGTGGGCCAGGGCCCAGGGCCCAGGGCATGCCCTCTGGGGGGACCCTAGGACAGGAAGCTTCACAGAGGCCCCTACCTGGTGGGCTGAAGGTGGCTCCCCACGTCCTGGAGTTCTCGCGCGTGTACACCTCCACTGAGCCCCGACCGCCGCTGGAGCAGACTTTGAAGCCGTCGGAAATGACCTGCCCCCCGTAGGCCAAAGGGGCGGGTCTCGACTGTCCTCCCTGTGTCTTCCAGAAGAAGGAGAAGGTGACTCCTGGAGAGGAAGACATGGTCACTGCGGATGCACACAGAGGGATGGCCGCACGTTCTGCTCTCGGCTGTGCAGAGAGAGAGCACGTCCGCGTGCCAGAGACAGAGCCAGCACTCTGGGTGCCACCGAGCTCCAGGCTCCTTCCTGAGCAGCTCAAAAGGGTCCTTTTCCTGTCACCAAGCTCTGTCATCACCCTCATGCAGATGCAGAAACGGAGGGCAATTTCCAGGCTGGTCATTAGACTTGTGATGAGCATCACAAACCTCCGTGGAGTAAACAGCGGCCCCCCATCCTCCCCTCTACACCCACCCCGCCCCCCGCCTTCCATCTTGTCTCCTCCCCACTGCACAGTAGTGTCAGGGGCATCCTTGCCCACAACCCTCTATAAACTTGTGCACGCCAGCTTAGAAACTGCAGTTCTAGAAAGTCACCGCATCTGGCGCTTCCCCAACAGCACCAGCACTTTTGGTGCCATGCTGGAGCCTGCACAGCATCACGCTGCAGCGGGTGCCCGTCTGGCTGACAGAGTTGGGTCTCAATGTCCCTCAATTTTTATTTCCAAGCAGAGCTTGGGGGCTGAATCTTTCTGGGCCTCTTACTCATGTGCCTTCAGGATGAACTTCCAGTGGAAGTTTTTAGCCAAAGGAGACGCCGCTTCTAAGGGCTCTGAGGGTGTGGCCATGAGCAGCGGCAGGGCCAGGGAGGTGCTGACACAGAGGAGTTTCCTGGAGCCCGGTCTGATGACACAAGGCAGCTCTGACCTCAGGATGCAGAGTGCCCCGTGGACGTGGTGTACACACTGGCTCAGTGCGGCCCTGGCCACACATCTCCTGTCCGGGAGTCCTAGCTCCGGTGGTGGAGACCTAAGGGGTCTCCCAGGTGGTGGCCATGCTGGCCTCTCCACGGGGCCTCCAGGGCCCCAACTGGGTGTGTGGGAGTCTGTATGTGTGTGTGTGTGTGTGTGTGTTGAACTAGTGACCTGCCACAGTGCCCAGTGGTGGACAGGCCTCCGCATGGGGGGGACAGACATGGCTCTTCCTGCCTACAAAGACTTCAGAAATGGACAGGCCAAGGAGCTGTGCCTGGTGCACTTGGGACCGTCAATACAAGGGAGACAAGTCTGGAGGAAAAGGACGCAAGTGCAATATTGGCAGATAGATGTGATGCTTTTTCTTCTTCTGAGCATGAAATCCTAATGCTTCTGAAAAGTGGGAGAAAGTCTTTTTCAACAAGATAAATAAAAAATGGTAAGAGGCCCAAGGCCACAGAGAAGGTGGTAAGCTCAAGTGCAGACATATCAAACTTCTGCACGGCTGTACTTCCACAACCAAGTCAGAGGTAAGTGGCGTCCAGGAGCAGCATCTGTGATGCCTGGACAGACGTGAGGCCCCTCATGTGCGCGGCACCAGGACCACATCACGGGCTCACTGCTGCCGCAGCCCGCCTGGGGCTGGCCCTGCCGGCCTGTCACCCCCGAGCCTGGCAGGTGGCTGTACATATGGCACAGGGGACACTGAAGCACGGGGTGGAGGGGGCGCCCGTCCTGCACACAGCCGTGAGGGGTGTGGTCTTTGGCCTCCTCCACTGATTCACATGAGGTCCGGGAGCCCAGGACAGAAGGCGCATCTGATGAGGCCACATGGGTAAGAGCCACCCTGGGTCATGTCTGCAGTGCGCAGGTGAGGTGCTGGGGTGAGCAGGGCTCTCAGCTAGAGGGGTGTTCCAGACCCACAGACATAGCCCCCTGCCCTGCACACATGTGTGGAAGCGGCCAGGGTGGCTGTCAGCAGAGGAGGGAAGGTGCCTGAGGCACCCCAGAGGCCAATGGCTCTTCCAGCCGCGGTGCACAGGCAGGGAGACACGCCACCTCCGCTGTGTGCTCAGAACCCCGTAATGGGGGTTCAGCTACGGGACAGAAACCAGGACTCGCTGCCTCAGGGAGATTCCAGGGAGAACCCGGGCAGCAAGGCACTGTGGGTGCAGCACCAGCCATATGGACAATGTCTCCCAGGACAGCCGCAGTGTCCTGCCCGGCCGCTGGCCGCCATGATCCCAGCAAGCCCACAGCCGTTGCTCCACTGAGTGGACGGCGAGGAAACAGCAGGGCCAGCTCCAGCCCTCACTGGAGGGCTGGCTGCTCCACCTCTGGGGTCCAAGCCCAGCTGCTGGAGAAGGAGCCACACAGAGGCCGCAGTGCATCCAGGGTACCATTCAGAGGCCTTGGCTCAGGTCGGTTGTCCACCTGCCAGGGCGACCCTCCCATGGCCCTCCAGCAGGATGCTGGTCAGTGCTTTATGCTACTTGCATTGTGGCCATAGATGATCTTACCTGCAGCCACTCAGTTCGGAGCACCCCAAGGCCTAGCCTCACTGCCCACTACTGCCCAGGCCCAATCTACTGCCCACACACTGAAGCCCACATGGCCCCTGTGGCAGCAGCTCTGGCCCACGGAGTCTCGTCATTACACAGCCAACTATATCTGCCTTGAGTCTCTGGGGGTATGGTGCAGGTTGAGGGAAGCCCCCACGCCTGCCCCTGGCCGGAGGCACGCTGGCAGCCGCTCACCTTGGGGCCCGCAGCGGGCAGGGTTGCTGATGCAGGATGTCTTGTAATGGCCATAGTAGAGCAGCGTCACCCTCTTTTCCTCCTTGAGGTAGATGCCCTTGTTGACCTTCCCTTCCACGATGTCTGGGTAAGGAGAGTCGACAGCGCGTTAGCTAGCTCAGACACGCCAGTGGGGAGGCGGGAGTCATGCACCCCTGGGTGTGCCAGGTGCGTGCAGGGGCCACCATGAGGCTTGAGGTTGCTTGCCATTATGCGTCACGTCTGGCGGTTTTTTGTGCCAAACCATCAGTGATACGTCTCAGCCTGAGTGCCAGGTGGCAGGTGAAGCCTCCGTGACCTGGCCCCCTGCTGGGGATTCTGGGTCTGCAGCAGTGGCCTCCCCAGGGGTCAACCACCCCCCGCCCCACCCTAAACTTTGCGCCTCCTGCTTTGGAGACCGCCACCTCCCACTCCAGAGATGTGAACATGTGTCTGAGCGGGGACTGGCCCCCGAACACCTGAGTCCCAGGAGTGGGGACCGTGACACTGAGGTCCCATTCCCGGGCTTCAGCAGGGAGTGTCCACACAGCCCAGCCTGCAGCCCTCCTGCCCGCAGCCAGGGCGTGATAGCTGAGAGCCAGCCAGCAGTCACACAGACAAGTGCGGACTATAAAACGAAGGCCACCGGACACGTGGGTCCTGTCCCCGGGGTCATTCGCCTGGTTGCATCCTGTGCCATGTGCTGCAGGCTGGTGCGCTGGCCCTGGGACCCAGCTCAGTCCCCCAGTCTAGCCACTGGGCAACCAAGGTGGGCCTGGACCCTTGCTGTCTTAGCCCATCACTTTTGCCCATTTGAACAGATAGGTCAGGCCCAAGCCAGACTGCCCAGGAGGGCGAAGGAACAGCTGAGGTGCTGAGCTGCCTCGCAGTGACCCACCAGGCCCGGCCCCCTCCCCTCCCCTCTGAGGGGGAGGCCCCATGGTCTCGACTCTCCCTGTGCTCTGAGCTAAGCAGAGTGTCACAGGGGCTCTGGCAAGGGCTAAGTGAGGCCACAGTTTAGCCATGACTTTGTGAGAGTGTCTGGCACAAACCAGCTTCTAAGGTTTAAATAAAATTCAGCTTCAGAAGAAATGCAGGTTTCGAGGTCTATAAGAAATCACGGTTTCAATGAGGTATGTTGAAATCAACCTTAATTTTCCGTTAAAAGGGCACACTTTCCTCCCCTAAAAAGTAGAATTCATTTTAAAATCCAAACAATTTCTATTTTGAGCACAGAGTGCTCTGATGTCTGTCTTGTTCTGAAAGCAAGCAGCTGGCCTGGTCACGTGTCCACCCTCGGCGGGGCGGGTTCCGAGTCCTCCTCTGGGCGAGCCCTCAATGGCCCCCTAGTGCTGGGTCCTGCTCCCTCCTGGACTGGCTCTCCGCAGCCCAGCAACCGTGACTCCCACGGAAGCCACCTGGACTGGCTTTGCTGCAGGCGGCCCACAGCGGCCAGAGGCGGAGCAGGAGGCAGTGCTCACCGACAGTTGCAGAGAGGTTTGAGTAGGCAGGGCCACTGGCCAGGGCAAAGGTGGAGTTATGGGGAGGGAGCACAGTGAGGTTGTGGGTTCGCGACACTGGGTGAAACGACAAGAGAAAGCATAACACGTGAGTGAGACAAAACACAGCCCACACATCTCTCCACTGAGCGTGCACCGAGGAACCCCAGCTGGACCCCGGCCCCATTCCCACCCTCGGATTTGTTCAGCCCATCACCGCTCACCCAGGCCCCGTTCCCAGAACGGGGGTGGGGTGGGAGGGTGACTGGGGCTAGCCTGACAGCAACAGGGACCCTGCCCGCTCCCCCCACCCCGCTCCCCCCTCCCCCGCAAACACTCCTGCCCCAGCCTGTGCCCACACACTGAGCTGAGAGATGTGCACTGGCCCCTGGAGCCCTGGGAGGCTCGGTGTGGCACGAAGACAGTTGCAGCAGGCGTGAGAACAACTGTGTGACGTTAAGACAAATGGACGGACGACAGAGGCTTTGGCAACAAATAACAAAGCTGACACCCAGGAAATGACTTCTGGGCCGTTGCACAGCCCCTGCAGGCCACACACTGATGGATTCCAGTCACTGTTTCCCTTCAGGAGCCTGTGATCAGACTGAGAGCGCCTGCAGAGCGCGGCTGCCGGACGCCCCACAGAGAATAGGCAGGGACTCGCCTTCGTCACCTGGTGACGCGGGACAAGCCACACTGCTACAGCTTGACGGGAACCTGATGTGTTTGCTGGACCAAACTGAAACACGACATTGTACCCCAGTAATGATGAGAAGAATGTTTCTCAGGTAAAGCTTTCCGAAACATCAAAAATTACTGATTGAACCTTCAGGAGTGAATTGAGTCCAAGGCGTGAGGGGAGAAATATACTGAAGTTAATGGAGCTCTTGCTGCCAAGCAACCTACAGTTCTAGTTGCTGGGCCCTAGACAGCAAGCTCCTAAAACAACACGTTTCCACTCGTTGGGGGATCAGCCGAAGGCGCTAAAATAAGGTCCTGGGGGTGGCTGGGGATGGGGATCAGCCGAAGGCGCTAAAATAAAGGCCCCTGGGGGCGGCTGGGGCCAGAAGTAAGCATGCTGGGCCATGGGCATGGCCGTGGGCTGGGAGTGGGCCGGTGGGCTGGGGATGGCGCCAGGCACCCCCCACCTAGAAATGGTGCACCTGGAGACACAAGTGGAGCCATCCACGCCTACAATCTCTGCCTCTGCACGAAAGTTGGCAGGCCGAGGCACCCCTGTAGAACGCCCGAGTCACAAGCGCCATCCTTCCGTGGGTGGGACGTCCTGGGGCTGGAGGCCCCAAGGGGCAGTTGCATGTGCTCAGGACCCCAGCTGCGGCCCCACCCAGTGCCCCAGCTCTCAGCCTCGGCTCCCCACCGCTGCTACCTCCAGTTGTGTCCTGAAGTTCATGGATTCCATCCACGTTTTCCAAAGGCCAGTAGTGGGAGGCGGAAGCCAAGACCTCAAACCCTTGGGGGGGAAAGAATAAAAATGTTGAATGTAACTGGGTGGTCCCCAGGAAAGGGGGAGTTTCCAGGTTTCCTGCCCCACCCAAGGAGGGTGGAGCTGGGCAAGGAGGAGGGAAGCTGGGAGAGAGGAGACCGGAAGGAAGGAAGCAGGAGGGGGCCTGGGGGCACGTGGAGCAGAGACATGTGGAGAGGCTGTGCGGGCTTCCTGGTCCTGGGCTGGGTGAGGCAGACTTGGGTGAGACGCGGGGGGAGGGGAGATGGCAGCGCTGGTCTTGGCTTTGAATCTGCTCCTTTCCTTCCAGACTTGTCTGGGCCCTTCTGCCCCTTTCCCCTGGGTCCCCAACCAGGAAGGGCTAAGCCTCAGTGGCCTCACCTTGGGCCAGCCCCGTTGGGCTGGGCATATACCCACGAGGGGCCCAGTGATGTTGGGTGCTTGACTTAGAAACTATTGTTCCCCTTCTCTTTGTTGCGGATTGTATTAAAGTCCCTTTTCGTTTTTTGCTTTGTTTCATTGTATGTTTTGTTTCGACATGACAGATGACAGAAGCTATTTAGAGCTGTAAACAAATATTTTTGGGGTGTTGGGGCGCCCCTCCCTCTGCCCTGTAAGTCTCTGGCTTCAGCCCCTGCTTACAAAATCACCGTGGGAAGGGGAGCCCCCCACCGAGCTGCCGGGGCCCAGCAGGAGCTGCGGGGGTCTCGGGGGACATCTGAACTGGCTCAGGGCACAGCCTGGCTGCAAAGAGCTCTCAGGAGAGCAAAGATAGCGAATACATTTCCTTTACAGGGTAGAACTTGGCAGACTGAAACAGACAACACCTCTTAACCAAAGAAAACAAGAGCTGCCAGCTAGTGGACACTGGGCTGTCAGCGCCAGAGCAGCACATCCCCGCCCGGTAGCAGCTGGGGGGCACGAGAAAGCCCAGGCAGTGGCTGGGGACGCGGCTCCAGGGGGGCGCGGGGCCCGGAGCCCCCCCCAGGTGTGCGTCCCCTGCCGCCTCTCACTCCCACCGGCTCGAGCGTGAGCTCAAGGGCACACGCGTCCTCGCGAACCACCCGCTAAAGCCAGCGCCGCGGCTGCGAAGACGACAACGTGCCCAGAAAGGCCCGCGGCTAGTCTCGGGTGTGGCACTCCCAGGACCCCGACTTTGGTCTCGACCCCTGGCCTCTGCATCCTCCACACCTCATCATTTCCGACTCTCTGACGTGGCCTGTGCTTTAGGCAGACACGACTGTGAGACTGTGTGCCCCGCCCTCCCCATGGGACTCTGAGGCCTGCGTCAGGGTCACTGCTGCCGCCCTGGGCAAGCCAGTCGGTGCGGCCGCGCCCCATGCCCCGCACCCCAGCGACACCAAAGGCTGCAGACCCAAAGGGGCTGCTTTGGAGGGTGCCACACTCTGCTGTCTTCCCAGGAGGCGGCACTGGCCCAGGGCCTGCAGAGGGAGGGGATCACCCCGACAGAACACCAGGCCTAGCGGGAACAGGTGGCCACACCCCACCCCCACACATAGGTCAGCTCTGCAAGGGTGACCCCTCTCGCAGCCAGTATGTTGTGGGTCAGGCTGGACGTTGAGAGACAGGAATGTCACAGAGAAGGGGCCAAGCCCTGTATCTCCTTTCAGGTGTCCTTCCTACCTGAAGGAGATAGGTACCAGGGCCTCCCCTGTCTCCTAGCACCACAAAGGCCCCGCTGTGACACAGCAGGCACCCACAGACTGCCAGCTGGGACTCAGGGGCCACCTGCCGCTTGGCCACAGGGTCTCACCCCACAGGCCCCCCCTGATGGCTTCCAGGGACCCCGCCTGGCTGCTGGCATCTGAGACGTCATTCACTGTCCCCCCTCAGTGAATCTCCCCTCGGACATGTGAGTCTGTGTCTGTTTCACACCCCGTGTCTGGTCCCCAAAGCGTGCGCGGGAGTGTGTGTCTGTCTGTCTGTGCACACACGCAGACATCTACGGTTGAAGCTCTCAAAGCGTTAATGCTAGAAATGACTTTCTAGAATTATGTTGGCAGAACTGTGATGACATGCAGAACAAGTGCATGAGATATGAACAGAAACTAGACGCCGGCAGCCTGGAAGACCCTACTAGTCCGGGGCGTCCCCATGGCCGATTCCACCAGCCCGTCTGTTGGGGACGGCACTAAGGCTGACCACCGCCTGGGCACCGTGTGCTGGAGTCAGGCGCTGAGCACAGGCAGACGCCCTGTGAGCCTGAGGCCAGTTACCTGGCCCCGACGTCCCTTCCCAACAGAAGTCACCGTGGGGTTTGTCACCTGCAACAGCTGACCCTTCCAGGCTGAAACTGTCTCCCACAAGGCATCATGCATCCTCTCGGGACAGGCCTGAAGCAGGCCACCTGGGTCACGAATGGTGTCTGGTGTGAGGTGCAGAATCTGCCAGCCCCTGCTCCCCTCACCTTCATCAGCTAGGAATGGGGGCGCCTCTGCCCTCTGGCTATGTCAGAGCCCTCAGGTAAAGGGCTACTCAGGGTAGCGAGAGCCCACATGCTGCTCAGTACGCAAAGCTGATACAGTTTCTTGCAGGACTGAACACTATTCACAGGGAAGCACTGTCAGTGTAGACAGAACAAGCAGCCTGGCCTGGGAGCTGGACCCCCTCCAGCCACTGTCTCAGGGGGTTCACTTCCCAGGTGGTGAGCTCCTAGCCCAACAGTGGTGCACCAGCACCTGGCATAGAAATGTGGGCCTGGAGTGGGCGAGGCCAGGCACAGAACTCCAGGGCTGATGGGCACGCGTGTGGAGTGGAAAGGGAAGCAGGTGAACCCAGAAATGTCAGGGGCGTGGAAGGAGGAAGGGAGGAAAGAAGGGGAAGAGGAAGTGAGGGGAGCAAGGAAAGTTGGTGGGTGAGCAGAGAGGCAAGACAGGCCCACATCTGGGGAGAGCATTACCCCTGGTAGCCTGTCAGGGCCTGAAACAGGAGGAGGAGGCGAAGGAGACAAGGGCTTTGTGAGCTGGGGGGAGGGGGATGAGCATGCCAGGGGGAACTGGGAACCAGATGAGACAGAGGGCCTGGTGGGTGGGCCTGGTGAGGAGGTGGCTGGCTGCCCCCACCCGCCCCATCGCCCATTCCCGGTCATCACTGGCCTTCTGTCTCAGGAGTTGGACATCAAGAAATGTCTGTTCTGCCCCCACTGAGGGGGTGGATGGAGCTAGGTTCCCACAGGAACTGAGATCTGACCTTCCGACCCCAGGCTCCAGAGGGCATGTGGGCTGGGCACAGGTGTGCGGACATACCCTGTGTGCGTGTGTGTGTGTGCAGGGGGTGGGGCCCACAACCAGGTCCTGTCCGGCATGAGCAGGGTGCAGGGCTAGGGTCCTCAGGACACGGACTGTGCTTGTCCATTACCCATCAGCGACACCCCATTAGCCCCTTTCCCTCACCGACAGCGCCCCTGGGCTGGAGGGGCCTCTTGAGAGGCGGCCTCGACCCCGTGACAGAGACCCTGGCTCTCTGCACTGGCGTGGGGCTGGGGCAAAGGCCCTTTCTGTGGAGGCTGGTGAAGGGTCTGCGGGGGGTGTCCTGGCACCTGCTGGTCACCCCCAGAAAGGACCCCTTGACAGCAAGGCCATCCATGCCAGTAGTGCCAGGCCAGGGGCCCAGGAGGCCTCCTCCTAGCCATGGCACAGAGTGGACCCCACCCGAGTGCAGGGACCACCCGCATCTGCACCAGCTGGGGAGGCAGAGCCGGCCACCCTGGGGGCGAGTATCCCCGCACCTACCCGTCCCTTGCCAGGGCGCCTGGCCCTGTGTCTCCCCCAGCTGCTGAGACCCTGGCACACCCAGGCACTCTCTAGCAATAGGAGGGTGGGCAACCTCGCGGACAGGGGCCTGGTAGGGCCGCTGCCCACCGTGCACACAAATGAATGGCCCGACTAGCCCTTGGGCAGCCAGAGGGCAGCACGGCGGGGACGTGTCCCTTACCTGGATGGGTGAGAGGCCTGGACGGGGGTCTGCGCACCTGCACAGGAAACAGCTGGTGTGAGCTGACCCAAGGGCTGCCACTGGAGACCCCTCCCCGCAGCCCCCTCCTCCAACTGGGCAGGCCTCACCTGGGCATTGGCCAGCAGCAGCAGCCAGGCGGCCAGCAGCCTCCTCATTGTGCCGAGCGGCCACACCCAAGGGCCAGTGTCCCACTAGCTCTTGCTCTCTGGGGAGAGGTGCATGGTCATGGCTCTGGAAATCCTCGCTTGAGTTTGTGGGGGCAGCTGTGCCAGATGGAGGTGCTCCTCCTGGCCCCAAACCGGAGGCCCTCAGTGTCCCACAGACAGGCTGGTGAGGGCTGGGCAGTTGTCTCAGACCTTGGGGCCGCTGGCCACGTCCCCTCTGCGCCTGGAGTCTCCGTCGGCTCCTCCAAGCTGGGCGGTCGCCGGGAGGCAGAGGCCGGGGAGGAACTCGGGGCTCCTCCTGTTCGCGCCTCCCTGTGGTCTGACTCAGGGTCACTCGGAGTTTACCCGCCTCCAGCTCGGGTGGGGAGACCCTGTCAGGCCGCTCTCGCCCCGCCTTGCTCCTGCCGGCCCTATGCCTTTCCCGTGCAGTGCCCACATGCCCAGGCGGCCCAGCCAGCTCAGCCGGGGCGGGGTCCTCACCGGCACTGCCCTCGCTGGTACCAGTAGGACAAACAGGAGGGTGCCACATGCTGCCCGGCCCCTGCTTTCATGGCCTCAGAAAAAAAAAGTGAAAGCTGAGGGGGGCTTCCAGTTGCCTTGGTTCCTCTTAACCCTTTCAGGCCCAGGGATAGGCTCGTCTGGCGAACCCCCACTTGAGCGGCCAGGCCACTTGGATAAACTGCCCCCCTCAGTTTATCCAAGAGCAAAGGATCATCCAGCTGACTCCAGACACACCCCACAGGCACGCCACACATACCACACACACACACGCCCACACACACACCACAACACCACACAAACAATACACATCATAACACATACCCCATATGCAAACATGCAAAACAAACTCCACACATCACACACATATCACACACACACCACCACACTCTACACAACACACACACTGCACATATGTAACACAACACAAATATCTCTACACACCACACCACACACATTATACACTCACCCCCAACCTCACTCACCATACACATACCCCACAACCACACTTACCATACCATACACTCCACATACCACACACATCCAGCACACATACACACCCCACACCACACACACACACATGCCCTAGAGCACACACATTCACACACCCCCACATACACACCACACACTGCACACATACCCCACACACATGCCACACACACATACCACACACACCATGCTACATAATGCCCCCACAGGCACACACACAACACACACCAATGCACATCACACACCACACATATGCACAGCAACGCACATCCATATGCGTGCACACCACACAGTGCACACATAGCCCACACACAGCACATGACACACACACACAGCCCACACATGGCAGCACAGCACACACAAACGCACATAGCACATACCAACCCACAAAACACAACCACACAGTCATAACACACACCATGCACATACCATACACACACACCCACACATGCATGACATGCACTGCACACATACCACACACACCACACACCCCATGCACACATAAGCACACCACACATATCACACACACACAAACATACCACACACCGTACATACCACATACGCACCAACACACATACCACACACCCCATGCACACATAAGCACACCACACATATCACACACACACAAACATACCACACACCGTACATACCACATACGCACCAACACACATACCACACACCCCATGCACACAACACACACACATATAAATACATGCCCTACACACACACCACACACATGTACCTAAATGTGTATGTACTTAACTACAGAGCTTCAAAATACATGAAGAAAAACCTGGCAGAACTGAGAGGAGAAAGAACAAATCCACGATTAGACTTGGATGGCTCAACACTGCTTTCTCAGTAACAGAACTAAGAAACAGGAATCAGCAAGGGACTGAGAAGAAATGAACAACACAATCAGCCATCTGGATCTCATCGACACACAGGACACCCCACCCAACAACAGCAGGACACACATTCTTCTCAAGTGCGACTAAAACAGTCACCACGGCAGACCAGCTCTGAGGCCATGGAATAAGTCTAAACCAATCTGAATAAGTAGAAGCATACCAAGTATGCACTCTGGACATGATGAAGTTGAATTCAGCCACAGAAAAACAATAGGCAAATTTCCAGCTACCTGTAAATTCAGCCACATACTCTGTCAACCCAAGGTTAAAACAGGAACGCGCAAGGGAAATTAGAAAATACCTTGAATTGTGTGGAATGAAAATACAATGTATGAAAAATTGCGGGGTAAGTTAAGGCTGCACCTAGAGGGGAATTTATAGCACTGAAGTCTCACTTACGTTTAGAGGAGAAACACTCCCAATCAGTCAACTGAATTCCCTGTTAATAACTAGAAAAGAGAGCAAAAGACACAAATCAAGAGCAAAAGAACTAGCTTTTGCTGCTGTATGTCACAAAAGGTTTCTGAACAAACTGCCGCATAAATTAGGGAATCTCAAAAATGTCTCTGCTTAGAGTGATCACAAATATACACTTTGCAATGATGTTCCCACCTAAGTGCCTAGCTTGACCATGTCTCCTTCCCCTTCGTATTTCAACCACACCAACCCCCCTTTGCTCCCTCCATTCCACTGATTCCTCTTGGGGCTTCCTTGCCTGCCCCATCTGACCTTTGGATCCCACCCAATCTCGGAGATTAATAGTTAACATATTAAATGCTTAAAACATGCCATGCACACACATACCACACACACCATGCTACACACCTGCCCCACACAGCACGCACACACACACCACACACCAACGCACACCACACACCATACATATGCACAGCACACACATGCCACATCCGCATCCACACATGTGCACACTTTAGATGTGTGCTGCTTTAGATGTTTCATGTACATTACGTTGCCCAATATTTCTGATGATATGAAGTCAGCACTATTCCTGTATTTTAGAAGAAACTGAAGTACAGACCAAGAAATAACTTGCCAAAGTTATGAATGCTTCTAGCTGCCTCTTCTCTGAACTCCGGAGTACCGCTCCGGTGTAGACCTATCATATGGTTCGCTCTAAATTGTGCCCTGGGTTCTGAGTTTGTGTGTCCATATCTTCGTTCTCTTTTTAGATCATTAGTTCCCAGAGCACAAACTCAGTTCATATCAACTTTCCCCTGAATCAAATTCAATCCTGATGCATATCTGTGGGATGGCTAGAGAGGGGGAAAATGAGCGAGCACTGGCCCTCCAGAGAAACAGATCCGAGGCAGAGAGAGAAACGCGGACGCACAGTCCCGCAACCTGGAGCCCAACAGCCAGGGAGCCAGTGGTGTAAATCTCTCTCCTGGGGCAGGGGCCATATCTCGGCACTGGCAGATAAGAGGGAAGTGGTCCTCACAGGCTAGTGCCCAGCACTAGGGGAGCCACCTCGCTGGGTCCATCCTCTCACCTAGACATCCTCACAGATGCGCCCAGAATGATGTTCTGGTGCCTGGAAGGTTTGAGCTGACACGGGGCGCCCCGTCACGGAGGTTGGGAAGAGCGTTGGCACGGGCAACATTGAGCCTTCTCCAATGCAGAAAGCGCCCTGACTTTCCTAAAATTCTAGACCTTGGTCAGCCTGTGCAGCACACAATGAGGCATCCATGAGGCCTCAATTCGGCAGTCCCTGCCCTGGGTCTGCTGTCCACCTGTTGAGGGCAGAGCGCAGACAGGGAGAGCAGGGTCTGCCCTGGGGGCGTCCTGAGTTCCCAGATCCAAGACACACCACACACAGGCAATGGACAGCAAGGAAATTGCAACTTGCACCATGTGCTTTAGGATGACTAAGCTGCGCAGCTGGTGGTCCGGGAGGCTGTCCTCACTGGACAAGCGGGACCCCCAGCGTCCCGAGCGACTGAGGGGCCCAGATGTGCACAGCTCCTGAGGGAGGGTTTGTCGGATGAGAACACCATATTCCCTAAGGCAAAAATGAACCTGGCGTTCACGAGAACTAGGAAAACTGGGGAGGCCCGAACATGGTGGGCAAAGGGAACACCCAAGGGGAGGTGGGGGTGTGGGGAGCAGACCCCTAAACTGTACCCAGCAGCGGTGGAGGAAGGGTCTCCACTGCGTCTTTAGGGGGTTGCACTGGTGGTGAGGACAGCAGTGACTGGAGTGCAGACCCCACAGGAGGAAGTCTCATTAGAAGGTTTGGGGTACACTCGACCAAAAGGGAAGGTGGCTTGGAGCCAGAGGCAGGAAAAGGATGGAGAGAAGCAGTTCAGTTAAACACACTTCTGGAAACCAAGCTGGGGGACCGACTGTGTCTGGACACAGCCAGGAAGGCGCTGGGAGCTGGCGCTGACTCTTAGAGCTCAGGCTGATGAGGAGCCGGATGGGGGAGCAGCTGGGCCAGGGGCCCAGGTTCCAGGGACAGGGGCAGAGGCACTGAGCCCACAGACTCCAGGCCCAAGGCAACCCTATCACATGACAGCGATGGCAGCAGCTCTGCAAGGGCCCCTCAGGGCCACCATGCCGGGGCCTTTGGAGGGGCCGGGCCAGGGACGCTCACTGCAGGTGCTAAAGACTCAGAAATATGGCTGCTGCTGGGAACAAGCTCAGCTCCAGAACCCAGGCAGCTGGGCAGTGATGGGGAGAGCACACAGGTCCAGGGGCCACTTCCTTACCCCGGCCAGAAGTATCACCTCAGACCCTGCTGGCATAACCAGGATGTGCGTTTGCCTCGGGACCTGTCCTTGAGCGCTCTGCTGTCTGCACTGTGCTTCTTCCCACACTAGGGGAGAGCCGCTCCTCCTCCCATCCCCATGAGGGGCAGATAACAGAGGCTTTCACGGCCCCAGCACCCCCTCGCCTCCATCCCCAGGCTCACCATATTTATTTGTTTTCAGTGTGGTGCTTTGCTCAGTGTCCGTGGAATTTGCCTCCCTCGCCAAGGGAGCTGGAACAGAGCAGGGGAGGAGGCAGCTGACACCACAGTCAATTCCTTAACAATGACTTAAGAGCAAAAGGAAGCGCCCTTCTGCTTCTTTCCCAAATTTTCTTCTTGTCACTCGTTTTTCCAGAACACACGGTGTCTTCCTTTTTCCTGTCTTCCGAGACACAAGGGCACGACCAGCCCCGCGGCAGCCCTTTACAGTCACTCAGCATTCAGTAGGCCCAAGAGCTGGCTACCAGACCGGGGGTGGAGGGCAGGAACTGATGAACTCTCCCTTCTGGAGCAGAAGTCTCTTCAGGCTTGGGTTGTTGTTTTTAATATCCCACTTTGCCCCAAAGAAGATAATCTGTGCTCACAGAGGGAGTGTCGCAAGGCTGCCCATCAGGTAACGCAGTTATGGAGAAATGGGTGAGATCATCACCCCTTCCCTGTAGCCGTGTTCCTCATCATAATCACCTCCTTCTTCATCACCACCACCATGATGTTCACCATCTTAGCCTCCACCATCACAGTCACATCACCTCCTCATCACCACCATCATCACCTCCATTGTCCCACCATCACCTCCATCATCACCACCTCTGTGACCTCTGTCATCACCACCATTGCCCTCATCAGCACCACCATTGCCTCCATTACCACCACTGTCTCCATGACCTCCATCACCTTCCTCTTCATCCCCACCATCATCCTGAAGCCAGCACCCACAGGGAACAACTGCATGCAGACTTTGTTCTCTGTACCCACCCGCAGTGTCTCCCTGAGCCCTTTCCACCACCCCCACCCCCAGCAGGCTATTTTTTTTAAGATTTATTCATTTATTCATACAGAACTGGGGTACAGGCCAGAGATGCGGAGGGTGAGAGGATTCACCAGAGACAGAGTGGGGAGCAGAACAAGCAGATCGATGAAGTACACCACTGAGGGGAGCAGCGGGCGGGTCAGGAGAGGTCTGCCAGCCATGTGGTCACCTCCGGGGCAGGCGGGGATCGAACTCATGCGGAAGTGGCTTTAGCCTCTCAGTGCTGTGCTTTAACCCGCTGCGCCACCAGGGAGGGCCAGCACGTGCTATTTTTAATCTCTGCCTTGCACATGAAGGTAATGATGCCCAGAGAGGTGATGCAAGTTCTCCAAAGTAAAATAATTTAAGTTCTTCCCCGGGAGCACGTGCTCAGCCCTCACCCTGCACAGCCCCGCTATGCCCTGCACCTTGTTTTTGGAAGGATGAGCGTCATCCTGACACTCTAGTCTGCAGTGCACAAAGTCACATCGCAGCCCCACACATGACCTCTGCTTACTTTTCACTCGTGCTCTTGCACACATGTCTCAGACGGGCACGCAGGCTCATGTACACGTGCACATGGGGCTATTTTTTTTTTTTTTTTTCAAAGATTTATTTATTTATTCATACAGAACTGGGGTACAGGCCAGAGGCTCAGGGGCGGTGAGAGGCTTCACCAGAGACAGAGTGGGGAGCAGAACAGGCAGATCGATGAAGTACACCACTGAGGGGAGCAGCGGGCGGGTCAGGAGAGGTCTGCCAGCCATGTGGTCACCTCCGGGGCAGGCGGGGATCGAACTCATGCGGAAGTGGCTTTAGCCTCTCAGTGCTGTGCTTTAACCCGCTGCGCCACCAGGGAGGGCCAGCACGTGCTATTTTTAATCTCTGCCTTGCACATGAAGGTAATGATGCCCAGAGAGGTGATGCAAGTTCTCCAAAGTAAAATAATTTAAGTTCTTCCCCGGGAGCACGTGCTCAGCCCTCACCCTGCACAGCCCCGCTATGCCCTGCACCTTGTTTTTGGAAGGATGAGCGTCATCCTGACACTCTAGTCTGCAGTGCACAAAGTCACATCGCAGCCCCACACATGACCTCTGCTTACTTTTCACTCGTGCTCTTGCACACATGTCTCAGACGGGCACGCAGGCTCATGTACACGTGCACATGGGGCTATTTTTAAGTTGCCATGGAGACACGAGCTCTGAAAGACTGTGGAGCCTTCCCAGCCCTTAGCACCCTCCTCTCCAGAGAACGTGTCTTTCTCTAGCCCATGAGAACCCCTTCGCACACCGCTGCCTGCTGCCGCCAGCAGCCCCTCCCGTTCACCTCCGCGGCAGAGCAGAGTAGCTGGCCAGCTCGCCCATTCTCTCACCAAGAGAGAAACAGGTCCGTGTACACTTTGCTTTGCCTGAAATGAGACTGTAAAATTTGTGAGTCCTTGTGGAGCAAGAAAACAAAATCAATGTGCAATGAAGTGCTCATAACAATTCACGGCGCGCACGGGCTTTCCAGCTGCTGAACGATGATGCAGCGGCCGCAGATGCATACTGCTGCCAGGAACTCGAGAGTGACAAATAGCAGACTGTAAGTGGGGCGAGGCGCAGCCATGCCCCTTCGTGGCGCCCCCCGGAGGGGAGGTCTTCAAAGCACTAGCAGGCAGGACCCAGAAAGCCAGCACTGGCCAGCGTTTTTTGCCTCATCACCTAAGCCAGTAGGAACTAGCACCCAAGTCCACGTAGCAACCAGATGGTCAACACGCAAGTGGCTGCTTATGCTGTGCAGAGACAGCTGACTTTTTGGGTCTTTTACAAGAATGAAGTACAGAGAGGTGAAGTAAGGTGTCCAGGGAGGAAAATGAAACAAACCAATATAGCAACAAAGTCTGCAGCGGAGCTCTGTCCACGAGCACCACAGCCTCACCAGCCCGCTTGATGGGAGCAGAAGGAAACAGTGCTGGTTCGCTGAAGGGAAGGCCAGCCGCAGGCACGGCTGCTCCCAGACCCTCGGATGGAGCCCAAGGCGTCAGTGGACCCTCCCAGTGCTGGCCTCACTCTCAGTCCCTCTCTGTTATGGACAGACATGAGACCTTGCTCACCACCCCAGGCCTGGATTTCCTCTCTGAGTCACTGTGATGATTCTTCAGGTCAGCTGTAAACACCGCTGAAAATTTGTGATCATTTTAAGCTCAGCTCTCAAGGATGGGGAGCATGACCAAATTCCTGAATACCGGAGTAGTGGCTGTATGGGGGGTAACACTACCACTTTCCAGAAAGAAGCCCTGATTTGCTAGAATAAGGGAAATCCTGAAAATGAGAGGGACTTTTAGGAAGCTTAAAGAAACACAAGATTACTTACTCCCTGGTAACAGAAGCAAACTGTCCAACTGTGAACTATAGAGGCTCCAGACTTCCCCAGATGCTTCATGTGGCTAAGACATGCTCTGCAGGGTGGTGGCAGTCAGAGGGACACACACACAAGCATAGAACCAGTCACAGAGCCACTGGGGGCACTGGAAGCCAGGGCAAGACAGGCACCAACACATACTGCGTTCTCCCCGGGGACATAAAAATGTAGGGAGAGGCACAGGAAGGCTCTGGAAGGACAGAGGGAGATCTGGAAGCCAGAAACCTCTAGCATTCCACAGGACACGCTTCGTCACCAGAAGACGGGGTCCACGGCCAAGGTCCCAGGTTGGGGGACTCAGGGCACACTAGAACCTCTGGTTCAAAGGGTACGGTGGTGACAGGGCTCTACGGCGTAGCTGACCCTGCACCATCCTGCTGTCCAAATGTTGAGTTTGCCCTGGGTCGGGGCAGAGAGGCGGCCCCAGACCATACTGCCAAATTTGCAGCTTCCGTTGGCTCAGAAGCAGGAAACAAAGACTGTCCTTTACTGGTTTGAGGACTAGGACAGCAGATGGAAGGGCACATTCTGATAGCTGCCTGACCTCCACGGCAGCAGGAGCCCTCAGACAAGGAGCAGGGCCATCCTGTCTGGCCGCCCCCCGAGGTCGCTAGTCTGTGCCTGGAAGGCCCCAGTGCCTGCCTTTCACACCAGGGCTGGGGTTCACCTCATGACAGCCCCTGTGCTGATTGCTGATACACACGGCAGGGACGCAGACTGTGGGTATGGGGCTGTGGAAGGGGTGCCCAGGACAGCGTGTGGGCACGGTGGCCACACCACCCCATAGGAGGGACGCAGGGACAGAGGTATCTGTGGAGGTGGCAGTTCTCGGACTGGCCCATGTGATGAAGCAGCCCCAGCGCTATTTGGGGCACCCCACCCTTCCTGGAGCCCCCATTTGGCTACCCAGCTATGCTGAGACCCATGTCACCTGCAAGACTCTGCCACGGCACATGAAGGTGGGTGCTAGGATGACCAGCTGCTCTGTGCTCCAGCTGAGGACCTGGGAGCTGGCAGGAGCTTGCTGAGGGGAGGGGCTGCCGCATGGGCCCATGTCCCTGAGGGGGTGAGAGGAAGCTGGTTCTGGGGTACAGGAAGAAGCTGGAATGTCCAAAGGCCATGTCTGGGAAAGGACACGTGACAAAAGAGTGGAAATGTCCCACAGGCACATAAAATTGTTCACCATCGTCAGTAGCACAGAAGACGTGATTTTAACCATCATGTCCCACTAAACACACCCCAGACCTAGGAGAGGCACACAACAGGCACCCTGGATATGGGAGGATGTGGTGAGGACGCCGTGGGGGCAGCGGTCAGCGCCTCAGGACCCACACATGCAGGAGCGGGCACCTGCCTGGGCTGAAGGAGAAAGAGCTCTGTTCTGCAAGAGCCGGATGCTCCCGGGATTTTTGGGGGAGGTTGCAACTGTAAATGTTGCGGTTTTCAATTTTGACAGCTAATTCGAATATCCCAGGAAGATATGTGCCAAGAAGCCGGGGATTCCTGCTAGCAGGCTGTGAAGACAGCATGTTGACCGACTTACAAGAGGGACTCAAGAAAATCCGAGCAGCTTGCAATGGTCCTACCAGCTGCAAGGGACCAAGGAGGGACCTGGTCCCCTCTCCCACGCTGCTAGGTCATCCTTTCTTAGAGCTGCCCCACCGGGCAAACCAGGCTGGCGAGGGGGCTGGAGGGACCTGGGAGCCCTGTCTTCGCACTCCCACAACCTCGCTAAGTGATTCCAGTGGGTTCTGTGAAAGTCAAACTCCTTCTCAGCTGGGAAAGCAACTCAACTTGCAAAAAGACAGCGTCTACTTTTAGCTTTCTTGATAATTTCACATTCCCTAGTGGTGCTAAATGCTGCTTAGATTTATAATAGAAGGCAATTAAGAGACAAATTCGCCATCTTCAGTTAATTCGGTTCCTTCAAAATGCAGTGTTTCTGAAGAAACAGATAAAAGCTGGCTTAAGCGAGGCACTGTGGGAGGCAACGCCTTCTCTATCTCTCCAACGTGATCCATCACAGACAAGGGGCCCCCGCCCAGGGCGCTGGCATTTTTTTTTTTTTTTTTTTTGGCTTCCTTGGGCCCCTCTGCTTTTTCTGCAACTAGGCAAATATTTGACAGAGATAACGCCCTGATTGCAGCCAAGCCCTTCTTCCATTCCTCCTTCTGGCCCTCACCGCTTCCCCTAAACGGCCTCTCCAAAGTGAAGCGACCTCTGGCCTGACCTCAGCTTCCTTCACCAAGGGGCATCGTGAGCCTGGGCCAGGGGAGCCTCCCAGGAGGAGGACACAGCTCCAGTCCAGGCTGGAGCCCCGACCTTGGAACTGGGGTGTCCGTGGGCTTGGACACCCCAGTTGCTGGGCTTGGAGAGGGCCCCAGGTGTGCATGCAGCTCTGTTCCCCACACCTGCTGGCTGGGTTTTCTCCTTTGTCCAAGGGGAGGCTGGTGTCTGGCACAGGGCAGGGCAGGGCAGGGCAGCGAGGCCGCGTCTGGGGAGAGCCTGTGGTGTGACGGCCACTGGCAGCCGCGCCGGCCTCCCCTGGAGCTCGAGCAGCCTCAGACCTGGAAGTTGGGCCTGTCTGTTCAGGGCCCACGGCCTATGCCCACACACCAGCAGGGCCTGCATGGCACCATAGCCCCAGCACTGGTTTCCGGCCTTCCTGAGGTGTGCCAGACCCTCACATCCGGGGATGTGAGCCGGCCCCCATCAGAGCTGCTCAGAAGCCTGGAGCCCTTCTGCTGGGAGGGAAGGAGTCTGCCCCCTGCTGCAGCCCAGTCTGGCAGGGCCCGGACCCTGAAACGCTGCGTGGAAGGGCATCGCCAAGGAGGGACCTGCACACCGTGCCTCATGGGGAAGAAGCAGATTTACTCTTCCCTTTATAAGTCTGCCCCGGGGGACTCTGCCCCAGAGGACTCTGCCTTGAGTGTGGTACTGTCCATGCTGGAGAGGAAGGGGACAGTCGGGGGAGTCCATGACACCGGCCCATGCAGGGGCTTCTCCAGTGGTACCAAACATACCTGTTGGTGGGGTACTGGCTGGTGGGTCTCCTAGGCTGGCCCTCCAGCCCCTGAGAGGCAATAGACCCTGTATGTCTTGCCAAAACTTTCCTTTTCACAGAGAAAGGGGGAGCGGCTGGCAGCCAGGGGCCTGACTAACAGACTTGATATCAGTGGGGAAAAATGTTTATGTACACTTGTCCGCTCTCTGCCAGGCCGGCCGGCCCTCCACCCCGCGACTGGATGGGAAGAGGCGGCCAAGGGGCCCACCCTTGGCCAGGCCTACGGGAAACATCTTGCAAATTTACAACAGCCCAGACAGCCAGGCCTGGTCATCCTTTGGCCACAGAACACACCTTGGCAGGGCCAGCCCGGGAATTTGTGCTGGATTCCAGGCGCAGCCACAGCTGCACAACTCACAGGAGTGTGAATGATGAAGCCGGGGCACCAGGAAAGCGGCCAGGAAACATCTGGAAGCTGAGACTTGGCCCCCAGGGACATAGTTATTACAACCCTGTAAAAGATGCCCTATTAGTTGGTTCTGCACAAGGGTCCCCCACCCCAGAGGGAAAGAAAGTGGGTCCTGTGTGGGAGGCCAGCATGGCCCTCCCCATCAAGTGATGGCTTTTGAGCCCCCTCTCTGAGGGGAACCCCCAAGCAGCCAGCCCTCACTGGCCAACTGACCCATGCCTTCCTCCTGGTTCACAGCTAGAAGTGGCTGGTCACGTGGGAAGCTCTGCTCCCCTGAAGGCCCATCCCTCAGGCTTCCCTGACCCTTGGGGAGGCTGGGCCTCAACTCTGGAGCCCAGAAAGCAAGGGGAGAGATGTACACATGTGAGAGGACCCCAGCGGCAGGCCAGGCCAGAGGCCAGACTACTGTGGACAAGCACCCAGCCCAGCTCTCGGCCTCCATGGTCTGGTCTACCCACTCCCTGAGCTCAGGCAGGGTGCAGGAGGGCACAGACTCGGGGGGAAGGGTGGAGCCTTATTCTGCACCATTCCATCCCTGCCATGTGGGTGACTCCCTACCGGGCAGTATAGGGATCCCAGCTCCCTTGTCATCTCCACATGAACAAAGACCACAGCAATGCTGGATCTGACTCAAGTGGGCCCCCCATATCTCCACAAGGGTTCTGGAAGGCAGTCGGCCCCCTGAAGCTGCTCCTCCTGCTTCTGCATCATCTGGGTGTCCCAGCACCTTTTCCCAGAAAAGATGGGAGAGGCCAGAAGGTAGACTAGCATGCACCTAGAGGCCAGAGAATGTGCTGTCCAGCCACCTGTCTCCTAATTGCCACCAGGCTCTGCTGCCCCCTCGGGCCTGGTCAGGAGCCCACATCACCACCCTGGTCAGCTCTGCCTGTGGGTGGCCCTACAGCCCTCGCGTGGGAGGTGGCTCCAGCCCCACGCAGAGAGCCAGGCTGGGGAGACTTCAGCTCTGGAAATGCTGACCATCTAGAACAGGCCGGGTGCGGGGCATGCCCACCAGCCTGGGGCTCTGTGTGAGGAGGGTCCAGCTGCCCTCGTAGCCCTGACTCCCCTACAGAGCTCTAAGCTTGAAGCCAACTAACCTCCCAGTGCTGCCATCTCCTGGAGGCCCTGCTCTGGCTGCGTCTCCAGGCTCAGTTCAGAGAACTGTGCTTATGGTTGCAAAGGCAAGGCCCTGTGTGTGGCACCTCAGCTGATGCCCAGCAGGACTGCTAGCCCCTACCAGGCCTTGCTGTCCCCCTTGGATACCAGCAGCCTTCCCTGTGCAGCTCTCCAAAGGAGGCACCCCTCCTGGGGGGCATGTGACCCCACCCTTTCAGCAGCAACCCCCCCAGTCCTGCTAACTTCAGCACCGCGTCCTCCTTGACTTCTGAGTCAGCCTCATACACCTCTGTTCTAGGCCTCCCAGCCAAGAGCTGCCAATCGATGTGATGATCATTTGTCTCCCAAACTAAAATAATAAGTTTCAGAGGACCAAGTTCAAGTTCATTCATGGTTCCTCTCCAGCCACTGTACAGCCAGGCCTCCAGACACTGGTGGGCACTTGGCTGTCTAGCGCGAGAGGCCCTGCAGGCACAGGTGCGGTGGGCCTGCCCCTGGGGCCCTCTGGGTTGCATTTACCACCAGGGTGTTGCCCGCTGCAGGGGCTGGTCAGTGCGCAGCCGGCTGCCCCTGCCTCAGGACGTCACCACCCCAGGAGGAGAACTTGGCCGGCTCTCACTCGAGCGTTTGCACAGAGGCCCCCTCCTCTCTCCAAGCATCAAGTCTAGACACCCTCCGAAGCCCAGGAACCCCGATATGCGTGGTGTTACTGCCTGGACAACCCAAAGTCTCCACTTAGGGCTTTCCTGGGGCTCCCCAGTGGGAAGCCAGAGGGTCTGTCATTGTCAATCCTGCTTTGCTGGGAGTTACAGTCACCATGACTGTCCTGTGAGAGCCACTTCACGGGGGCTTTGGCCCCCCAGGCGCACCTGTACTTAGGAGCCTCTTAAGAACCGGTTGGTAGTGCTTGAGGGGGCAGCACTGGCTCGGCCAGAAGTGCCCTTCCTGCTGCTTCCGCGCTGCAATGCTGCCCTGTGTGGACGCAGCCTGTCCTCGCCGCGTCCCCCAGGGGTGGTGTCCAGGCCTCGATGGGGGGGCAGACCCACACGAGATAGTCTGACACAGAGCCACTGGGTCCACTCCGGCCACGTGGCATACCCTGCTGTGGTTCTGCTCGCTGGGAGCAGGCGCTCACCCAGACCCCTTTCCCAGAAGGGGAACTGCGGGGAGTTGGCCCTAGCAGAGGCTGCTGCGTGGAGCGCGGGCGCCCCCGTGTGGCAACAGAGGAATCGCTCCATCTGTCCAGCTCCACCACCCCAGCATGGGGGCGGGGGAGGGGCAGGGCGCAAGCCGTGGGCAGTGGGCAGTGGGGGAGGAGGTACAGTGCCTGACAGCCGAGAGCCTAGCACAGATCTCCGCTCTACCCCCCACGATGAGGGGGCTCTCTCTATGTGTGCGGACAGGGGAGTGACCGGGAAGCAAAGGAGGAAAGGCGGTGGGGGGAGGGTCGCACCTGCTGGCTGGGGCCTGAGTAGGGCTGGGGCCAAGCTGAGAGGCACCGGCCACACTGCCAGAGCCTGAGTAGGGAGCCAGTGGGGGGAGCCGCGGGAACAAGACAGAGCCTGTCTACCCACACGCACAGCCTCAAGTCCACCTGTGTCTCCCACCCACCCCGTGGCAGCTGATTAACAGGCCCCAGAGATGCCCCTCCCTGACCCCAGAACCTCCCAGAGTGAAGGGGCCTGGGCAAGCCCAGGAAGGAGCTAGAGATATGGGGGTTTGCTGGGCCAACGTGGGGCCCAGGGTGCTGTTAGTAGGGAGAAGGGGTTCTGAGAAGGAATTGTGATGAAGGGGGGCCAGGAGGCCCTGGAAGTTCAAAGACAAGGAAACTGAGGTTCCCTGGGGGCCTAGGAAGGAACCAGCCCTGCCGACCTCCCCATTTTGGATTTCTGACCTCCAGAACTATAAGAGAGTACTCCTTAAACCCGTGCATAGGGTGGGGGCAGGGGGCGAGAGAGTGCGGTGGGGGGGGACTGAAGCGTAGGGAGGCCCAGGCCGAGGTTCAGCTGGCCTGGGAGTTCTGAGGATCAGCCCGTGACCTGGAGGCTGGGTGTGATCCTCAGAGGGTGGTAGGTAGTGTGGTCACATAAATAATTCAGATTTTTAAAGGATCACTTGCAAGTCTTGTTTTTATTTAACAGAGTTTTGTTTCTGGGCCCAGGGAACCGTGGTGCTGGGCAGGGAGAAGTGCGAGGAACAGCCTCTGGGAAGGACACGGCCGTCTGACAAAATGGTCCCTTCACCAGGGCATGTCAGACTTGACTGATGTGGATAGGTCATTCAGGGGGGCTTTAAAATCACACCCCCAGAGCCGCTACCTGAAAACTGGCTCACAGGTCTAGGGTCGAGTCTGGGAACTTTTACAGTTAATAGACACTCTCTGACTCGGGAACAGAAAGTCTGAACAGAACAACAGAGGAAGGAGGCAGAATTGGCCATCAAATCGTCTGATGAAAAGTCCAAGCCCAGACAGCTTCGCTGCTGAATCTCACCAGCCACTGAACTAAAAACAGTCGATCTCTCTCAGGCTCTGCCAAAAACAGAAGAGGAGGGGACACTTCTACCCTCAGGTCACAAGGCTGCATCTCGACACCAGATAAGGGTGAGTAGGAGGAGTCACGAGCTCACATCCCAGATGGATGGAGTAGAAACACAAAACACCAGTGAATGAAACTGCAGTCCTGAAAGGGCAGTGGCTTCATCCTGGGGTGCAAGGATGTCTCGACATTCGCAGGTCAATGTGATAAAACACTAATAAATGGAGGACAAATCGTGTGGGCATCTCAACAGGTGCATGGGAGAATTAGACAGACTTAGCATCCTTTCTATGGAGAAAAACAGAACCTCTTCCACTGTGCTGGGAATGAGAACGGGTCCGGCCGCCATGGAGCCATGTGGAGCACCCTCACAGTACCAAAAATGGAGGCCAACAACTCCTCTCCTAGGAATCTACCCAAAGGCACATTCAAATCAAACACTGATTTGAAAGGAAACCTGCACTCCTGTGTTCCGTGCTGCACTATTCAGAGTAGCCGAGCTGTGGAAAAGGCAAAATTAGCGGTTGACCGTAGATCTGAGGCTCCAGCAGACGCAAGAGAAGGAAGGGTCAGAAGAGGGGAGGAAGAGCTAGAGGGATGGTGGTGATGGTCACGGGGGCAGAACTAGGGGACACCTGAGGGCAGCCGCCAAATACCGTCCAGAAGTGAACGACATGAGAAAATTAAAAATTTGAAAATAAAGTCGTCTTAGCCCGAGCCTCACTTTAGAAGCACAATCTGGGCCCTCCCTGGTGGCGCAGCGGGTTAGGCCGCAGCACCTGCAAGCCGGCCCCAGCCGCTTCAGTGTGGATTTGATCCCTGCCCCGGAGCTGACCCACATGGCGCAGCACATGGCTCCTGACCCCCCGGCTGCTCCCCTCAGCAGTGTACTTCGTCGACCTGCCTGTTCTGCTCCCCGCTCTGTCTCTGGTGAAGCCTCTTGCTGCCCGTGCACCTCTGGCTTGTACCCCAGTTCTTATACACAAATAAATAAATCTTTAAAAGAAAGAAAGAAACACAAATCTACTAAGTAGGAGAATCACTCTTTGAGCTTAACTAAGAACAGAAACCCATCTTCCTGGAGTGCATTGCTATTTAATGACTTGTCCAACAGTGGGCCAACTGGATAGAGGCTCTTTAAAGATGGGGCGCAAACTTTTTGCAGGGGACCTGCCTGCAGAGGAGAGGCAGTCTGTGTGGAAGCAGTGCAGTCCTCCTTCCCTCAGCCCCAAGCCCCGGAGGGAGGGAGGCAGCACCTGCCCCTCTGGCCGGACAACCTTAGAGCCACACACTCAGGCCCCTCTCTGACAGCATCTTCAACTCAGAGCCTCCCCCGGCAACTGTCCCCATGAACACCCATACACCAGACTCTGCATCCAGATCCCACTTCCTACACGGTCACCCACCAGGTCTCATTTCACCTAATCACCCCTTCGAAGGCCTCATCTCTGAATGCAGCCTCATGCGGAGGTGCTGGGGTCGGGACCCCGTGAAGAGTCCGGCGCCTTACAACTCAGTCCCAAGCCAGGCCACGCTGACGCACAAGTGCTGCTTGTGCTGCTTATAAAGGACACGATGAAGGTGTCCCAAGCAGGTTCTTCTGTTGTGTGTTGTTTGCTTTGTTGAAACTAGGCCAATGTTTGATACTCAAAGCCATGAGGAAAAGTAAGAGTTGCCAGCCAAAAATGTGTAAGAAAGAGAGGGGCTGCATTATAAATCAATAAATGAGACCTCGTGGGACCCTCACACTCTCACAGACCAGTGCAACTCATGGCAGATGCAGCCGTGCCCAAGTGCTGTGGGAATATGGGGTTTAGCGAGGATGCCACCCCGGGGAAACCATGGCTTCTCTGAGTGGTGCTCGGACCATCAGAGACATAAACAAGGTTGGAACTACATTTTTATGTCTCACATTAAAGTAAATCCCAAATGACAACAGTGGACAGACATATTCAAAGCAAAATAGGAAATTCGGGCCTCCCTGGTGGTGCAGGGATTAAGTCTCAGCTGCCACCAGACGCTATGGCCTGAGTTGGATCCTCGGGGGGTGGGGGGTGACACAGCAGACCTCTCCTGTCTTCTTCCTGCTGCCCTCAGCAGTATATTCCAGTAGATCTGCCTATTCTGTTTCCCACTGTCTCTGGGGAGCCCTCTCACCTCCCCCACCACTGGCCTGCACCCCAGTTCTTGTATGCATAAATAAATAAAAAGAAATCTTTTTTTTTAAAATCTAAATAGGAAATATGATGGACAAGTTGCTTTATAATCTCAGGAAGGGAAAGCCTTTATAAATTGATTCAAATGTCAGGAAGCATAAATGCAAGAAATTGATAAATTCAGCTACATTTTAAAATGTAAAAAACAAGGCAACAGCTATGTAAGGTGGTGGATGTATTCACTGGTTTGACTGTGGCAAGATTTCACGGCCCACATGGGCCTCAAATTATTGTGTACACACTTCAAACACGCACAATGCTTCATCAGTCCTTCGGGGGGGAAGTAAAATGTAAAAGCAAAATATAAATGATCAGTGGGGCCTAGGGAGGTACTTATTTTCCATGATAAAGTGCTAACGCTGGGCCAAGGAAACAGGGACTCTCGGGAAGGAGATGCAAAGCCGTCTCTGCTCACAGAGGCCCAGTGGGCTGCGGCTCTCACACGGTGAGGGCTTCGGTCTCACTGCTCCTGAGAATGATGCAAATTGCAGCCACAATGAGTTGCCCTTTCTCACGCCCCATCACACACTTTCAGAGGTTTAATGGCATAGTCACTTGGAGCTCTCCAGAGTAGCGGGTGGGAGCGTCCCCTTGAGTCACAACCACGGAGGCTGTGTCTGGGAGCCAGCGCCGTCCACCTGGGCTCCCTGCATCCACCCAGGCCCCCTGCATCCACCTGGGCCCCCTGCGTCCACTCGGGCACCACCAGCTGTGGCCTCGCATGCCCGCTGGATATTTCCTTCATCTATTTGGGTTCCAACACTGCCAGCCATCTTCTCGCCCTCTCTGATCCATGGAAAAGTCAGCTAAAAGAGAGACTGTAGTCTCCAAGAGACGCCAGATTTGACCAACTGGATAAAAGGCCTAAAATCCATGCAACGCTATGAAGAAATTTAAACCTCACAGAACTTGTGCTGCATAATTAGAGAAGAGAATCAACCAGGCTGATGGGCTTTCCAGAAGGAATAACCTGATGCTGAGGATGAAGGGAGGCCCTCCGAGCCAGAAGCCCTCATTAACGGCACGCTCTGAAAATCAAGTGTGAATCGGGGAGGTCACCACCGCTCTCCATGCAGTATGCTCCTCTCAGGCTGATGGGATTCATTCTGGGTTTGTTCCAAGAAGTAGTACATAGTTCCATTGGAAACTCAATGACATAAAATACAAACCTTGTCATAAATTTTAGTTTAAATTCACAAGTGAAAGTCCTAATCACTCTTCACTCTGCAGTTTTGATCCTTGTGTTAAATACTTTTATTTCAAGGGCCTACTTTGAATACCAATTATTCCTGGATAACAAGGATGTGTATTACAGAGCAGTAGTACAGAGAGCCTGCTACTGAATATTTGGGACTTGATTTTAAAAGGGCCACTAAGCCAGCAAAATCTCCACAATCTGGGCCCTCCCCGGTGGCACAGCACTGCAAGCTGGCCACAGCCGCTTCAGTGCAAATTCAATCCCTGGCCCCAGAGGTGACCACATGGCGCGGCAGACCTCTCCTGACCCCCCGGCTGCTCCCCTCAGCAGTGTACTTGGTTGATCTGCCTGTTCTGCTCCCCACTCTGTCTCTGGTGAATCCGCTCATCGCCCCTGTACCTCTGGCCTGCACCCCAGTTCTTTATGCATAAATAAAAAATTTTTTTTAAATCTTTAAAAACTGAAATCAATGGACATACCAAGATGTTAGTACACACAGAGAAGAGTAAGCTCAGGTGAGTTAAAAACATTCTATTTAGACTACAGGCCCCAAAGAAAGCCCATGGAAATCTTGAACTTATTCAGTGTCACTGTCACAAAGGGTGATGTGATATTGATACTTTAGAACTGTGACAGTTTGTGTAAAGCAATTAAGTAAATATAGTAATGTTATTAAAAAACAAGATTCCGGCCCTCCCTGGTGGCGCAGCGGGTTAAAGCACAGCACTGAGAATCTGAAGCCACTTCCGCATGAGTTCGATTCCCGCCTGCCGCCTGCC
>NW_004567130.1:4028522-4032650 GCF_000260355.1 Condylura cristata | reverse complement strand
AAAAAAAAAAAACAAGATTCCAGCATAGAACGTCCATATAAAATAAAAGAAGTAAAATGAAGAGCGACTTATTTTTTCCTTACAAATATTCAGTCTCCTCTGTGATACCAAAGGCTAGAAGCAACCACATGTGTCCCTGGAGCCAGGACTTCACGAGAAACCCTCATGGTTGGTCTCAGGCAAACCATGAAAGACCTGGGGGTGTTTTGTCCTACCTGCCGGCTAAGCGTGTTCAGGAGACGGTGTTCCGGACGACACGGGAAGTCACGTGGGGTCCTCCACTCCAGCCTCAGTCAGGCCATCAAAGTGAGAGCTGCATGTGGGGCCAGGGAAGCACAGAGGAGCCAGACCCAGGAGGAGCCCACACCCTGGCCCAACACCTGCAGGCCTGACCCCCAGTGAGGCCACCCCCCAGGCACGGGAAGGGAGAAGGTGGGCTGGTGGGGAGCGCCCTGGGTCCCTGAGAGTAGAGCACCATCCATCTGTCCTTCCTTGTCTTGATTGACTTTACCACTTTTAAATAAGCTCATTTTGTTGTTGAGGGAACAGGGTACTTTTGTTTGAGGCTGACAAAGTGAATCAAATGTACCAAAAATAAAAACGTGTGATATTATACAAAATCCAAAAACCTCATTGGTCATTTCCAAACACATCAAATCGTTACTCAGAAAATTCATGACAGACAGACAAATATTTCTGTTCTATGAGAACCACATTTCAGAACAATCAGACGGTCGCCAAAGAAAAGTTACTCCTCACAACGGAGCCACAGCAAGGCCGCGCTCCGGAGGGCTGTGAGGCCAATGCTAGCAGGTGAGCGGCCGAGGTAGCGTTTACTAATTAGTAAACAGGTTCCTGTCCCCATTTCTAATAGTGTGGGGTGTCCCTTACCCTGCACCCCTCCCTGAGTTCTATTAATTTGCAGAGCAGCTCACAGCACTCAGCTCACTTCCTGGGCTGCCAGCTTTCATGCAGGGACCCGGTAAAGGACACAGATGGACAGCCAGACAGAAGAGACACCTGGGCCGGGTGTGGCAGAGGGCCGGGCCCCTGCTGTCTAGGAACACCCCATTCTCTCCAAAACCACACATACAACTCTTGGGGAGCTCTCCTGAGACTCTCCTTTTGGATTTTCCCAGAGGCTTCCTTACGGTCAGGATTGATTCAATCATGATGGTTGAGTCAACCCCAGCCCCTCCCTGCTGTGTGGACTTGGGACTGAAGTTCCAACCCCCTAACCCTACCGGGTCAGCTTACTTCCCTGGCAACCAGCCCCCATCCGAGTCCCCTCATTAACAAGTGACACCACCGTGCTCTCCTCACTTAAGAAATTCCAAGGATTTAGGAGTTCTGTGCCAGAGACCGGGACAAAGGCCAAACACACAGCTCTTGCTGCAAATCATAACGTCATGAGCAGGTCATCACACAGGCGCTCACCCAGCAAGCAGATGCTTAATCTCACCATACCAAAGACATTAACACAGCTCCTCAGTACCATCCAATTATCATCCATGGTCAACTGCCTGGATCACTTAGCAAATGAATGTTTTTTTAAACTTGGTCAAATCCAAATGCAAAAAAAGTCCATGGAGGCGTCCAGCTGAGAGCACCACTGGGGGGACACCGTGGAGCTGTGGCCAGGAGGCTGGAAGTGAGCAAGCTGGAGAGCAGCGTGCCCTGTACCTCGCACTGGCTGTGATGCTGTGATGTGGGGGTGGGGCGGGGGTGTCTTCCTGAGGTCATCAAGGAAGCCCTCAGCCTCAAGTCGAGGAGGCTCATGGGCGACTCCCCAAGGACACACAGCCCCCACCGGAGTCCCTTAGCTCAAGACATATAGAGAATGCCTACAAACACACAAAAAAGCTTAGCACCAGATGTTCATGTCCCTCAAAATTCACATTAGAAGCCCTAGGCACTGTGTGACATATTTGGAGCAGGGGTCATGAGGAAGGTAATTAGGGTAAAATGAGGTCACCAGGCTGTACCCTAATCGGATGGGGTTGGTGGCCTTACAAGAAGAGACAGAGAGAGCTGTCCCTCTATGACCATGGGGCCAAGGCACCACCTGCAGTTCTACAAGTCTTCACCCAAGGCCCAACCCTACCTGACCCCTGAGGGGGGCTTCTAGATCAGAACTGTGAGAAGACACATGTCATTCATTCAGGCCACCAGTCTGTGGCAGCTCACTGCGGTACCCCTGCGGGCATGGCCAGAGGTGGTCCTAGGACAACCCCAGGGGGAGGTGTGTGAGGGGACAGGTGCCATGTGGCAGGACAGACAGCATGAGCATGAGCACCCCAGAGAAGACGTCCCTGGTGTACCCCTCTCTCCCAGAAACTAGGCCCCAAAAGCAAGCAGGGATGATCCCGGGTCTGGGGCCCCCATTTGGCTCTGAATAATCTCTTCAGTAATTAAACCTCTCTTTTAATAAACTTTGAGTTCTCTTTACGGTGGTCAGGTGTGAAGGGATATGCTAGTTGGCTCAGTATGTTAGTTGATAGCCAAGTTCAAGAGCACGTCACGGCAACTCACTCGTACCACGCACAGGGGCTGGTACCACGGATGCTGAACCTGGAGTTCTGGTCGTCATAGAAGGCAGGAGACCGGTATGAGAGAGCTAGCAGAAAGGGAGAAGCGGTGTCCACATGGTCCTGGTGAGCCACACGGCAGCTCATCCACCAAGAACGAGGGGCCTCTCTTCAGACACTGGAGCTTTAATTTCTGCGAGTAAGGTCCCCCCACCCCTGCAGCCCCCTCCCCACGCCGTCTCTGCACTCCTAGTCTCCAGCTGTCCTTGAAGCTCCTGCCTCTGTCTGTTTCTAGGTTCAGGCCTCAAAGAGCGCAGTCTGGTGAGTCTGCGGGATGTCAGCACACAAGCAGCCCTAGGGCTGGGCTGTGCGACCCTTCAGGCTCGGTTCCACTCAGCTGTGTTTGAAATAGGGCTGGCAGATGTGACCAGTGATGCCACATGAGGCAGATGAGCCCGTGGGTGGCACCATGGATACAGGAGGCCAAGACCAGGGACGCGGCTGCAAGACAAGGGCACAGGCACCTCCGGCAGCATGAAGTTGAGGATGAGAAAGGGGACTCCCCAGAGCTTCAGGAGGGAACGCAGCCTCGGGCTGTGGTTCTGGACTCTGGCTCTGGAGCTGTGAGAAGATAAAGCTCTGCTGTGTGGAAACACCCAATGCGAACCACGGTGACAAGCAGTCGATTTAAGCAATGAACCTGCATCTGAGACAAGATCATGACGGGAAACTCAAATAGCACAAGCCTTAGGAAAGCCCTGAGACCCCCCCTGCATCAAAGGGACGCCAGAGGATGGAGAGACACACTTCAAGGGCACTCGCTGGAGCTGTTAGCACGTGAGCCGAACTGCGGGCTGAGGCACCAGCAGGACCCCGTCTGCAGGCGGTTGTTACGGGGTTGGGTTATAGCATTGATTATAATGGACCCAATTAAGGGCCCAAAAGAGTAGTATGACACCATTCAATACACAGCGAGCTTCATAAATTCCGGCTGAGTAACTCCATTCCTGCCTATAAGGGAACAGGCGTGCAATAGTGTACGTAAAAAAGCTCGTTGCCATTATGTGAGAAATGTGTTATTAAGGTTATTTTAGATGTCAGCACTATTTTTTAAAGGTATTTATACATACAGAACTGGGGTACAGGTGTGGGGTGGTGAGAGGATTCACCAGAGACAGAGTGGGGAGCAGAACAGGCAGATTGACGAGGGGAGAAGCAGGTGAGACAGGAGAGGCCTGCCACACCATATGGGTCAGCTCCTTGGCTGGGGCTCAAACTCATGCTGCAGTGGCTGCGATAGCTTCATAGTGCTGTGCTTTAACCTGCTCTGCCACCAGGGAGGGCCCAATGTCGGCACTTTTAACACCACAAGTGGCGATGCAGTGCCCTGTGCGTGGCCGCCCCACCCCATCCATGCCCGCCCACAGACAGGACCCTGAGTGTGTATGTAGTGCCTCACCCTCCAGGCCATGATGGGTGCAGGTCGGCCCCTCTGTGACTGCAGGTGGGGGCCCAAGGCTGAGGGGTTCGGAAGTGGAAGTGTGCAGGCAGCAGCCCTCACCCACAGGTGGGGCAGGACACGGCTCCTGGGACACAGAGG
>NW_004567130.1:4019990-4028422 GCF_000260355.1 Condylura cristata | reverse complement strand
GGGGGGGGGGTGCGAGGGGCGGACAGTGCATTTTTAAGAGATCAGCATACGAGACTGTATTCTGACAGGTGACCTCCTGGCAGGGCCCCCAGCTCCTGGGACTCTTGAAACCAGACTCCCTGTGACCCTCCTTCCTCAATCTGTTCCCAGGGGATATTGACCGTGTGCAGTGGCTCAACATGTCCCAGAAGGAACAGGTGCTCTTAGCTCGATGCTCACTCAGCAGCTGGAGACTACGGTCAGGGGAAGCAGAGACACAGCCCAAGAAGTAAATCCCGCCAGGGCTGGCCGCTGTCTGTGGCTGGGTGGACACTGGCCCAGCCATTGCATGCTGGGTTCTTCTGATTTCAAATCCCTTTTCTTCAGTTTTCCTTGGCTCACATTAATTTTCTCCCATAAACCCAACCACCCAGTATGACCAGTCCAGAACTCCTAGAGTGTAACATAGTGCTAACACTGGGGGGGGGGGGGGGGGGGGGGGCACCCACTTCACTTTGGACAGCTCTGGAAACAAACAGGAAGGCCAGGGTGGCAGCAGCAGGAAGGCCACTGGTACAATGTGCTCACACAGCAGGTGCGTGTGTCTTTGCAGCTTCATGATGCCAGACGCTGGGGAAGGGGATGCGGAAGGAAGGCGGCCCACACATGCGCAGGCTACATAGAAGTGGTTTTAGTTTTTGCCTATTAGGATTTGACTAAGCAGACTATACTTCTCAGTGTGACCATGGGCAGGTCAGGGCCTGAGGAGTCAGAGCCAACCCCATGGAGCCCAACCACCATAGCACACAAGGCAGTGATTAGTGTGACAGCCTGACACAGGAAAGCCCGTAAGAAAAAGTGGGAAATGGTGGTGAAATAGTATTACAACATAATCCCATTTTTTTGAGAAGACATTTGATACGTCACCACGATAGCTCACGTGGTAGTAAAGCATGATTACTGCTCATGCTAACTTGTCCAATCCTTAACATTTCAATAAAATACATGGCTGTTTTTCTTTTTTCCACCTTGGTGGAAAAAATAATATATGTGTGTAGGGAAGATCAAAATACAAATGTTACTTACCCCAAAAGTGCCCGTTAGTTCACTCTGCCAGGCTGACTTTAGCATCTGGTATAAACAGAATTCTTCCTAAAAGTTTGGCTTTCCTGCGCTCACAGAGCTTGCCCTGGCCAAAGGCTTTATCTGTGAACTAATCAGCGTTGATTTGCAGATCGGTGTCTTTACTCAGACAATAGGCTCAAGTATCCTACTCAGGGATGTGCCCTCATTTTTCACCACCTCCTCTAAGCAAACTTACTTACAAAAGATGTACACTGTCTATTAGCACACAGATGGGTAGTGCTTTAGAATGTATGTGTAAAATCCTATGATATAGACTCTAAGTATATATATATATATGATGCAATATTATTCGGCCTATAAAAAGTCCTGTCAGAGCCTCCCTGGTGGTACAAGGGGTTAAGTCTCAGCACTTATATAAAGCTATCAGAAGCCACTACAGCACGAGTTCAATCCCCCTCCAGGCAGCTGACCCACACGGCACAGCAGACCTCTCCTGTCTTGTCTGCTGCTCCCCTCAGCAGTGTATTTCTGTCAAATCTGCCTGTTCTGCTCCCTACTCTGTCTCTAATGACTCCTCTTACTCCCCTGTACCTCTGGCCTACACTGCAGCTCTTACATGCATAAATAAACATTTAAAAAAAATAAAATAAAAATTCCTGGCATTTATGACAACATAAATGAACTTCTAAGGCATAGATGAAGGGAAATAAGCCAGACACAGACTGTGTGTGACCCCTCACATGTGGAATCTAAACACACCACTCATAAGAGACTAGACTGGTGACTACAGGGACTTTGAGTTTGGCAAATGGGGAGAGGTGGTCAAAGGGAAGTGGGAGGCCTCACTGGTGCACATGTCCTCGAGCAGCCACATGGGCAGCCATTAAGCGCACGGCCTGGTATTTTTTTTTTTCCTGTTTATTATGTCCAATTATGCAGGACTAGTCCTAGGGCTCCAACTCCATTGTGGTGGCTGGAGCTGTAATCCTGTGCTAGACACTTAAAATTTGCTGAATGGACCTTCAATGTTCCTGCCCCAGACCTGAGATGATGGCAGCACTTGACTGCAGTCATCAGCTCATAATAGCCATGAGAATGGCATTATGCTCTGAACTATCGCACTACTGCCCTTCTGAGTAAAAGTGGCCTCAAGGAAAGTGGGCATGGTGGTTATATTGGGAGTGCATGATGTTCTAAGCTGATATTTGACTATTTTGACTGTTGCTAACAGGATGTTGTGTGGTGCTGTCCTCATGCCCTGGGCCTTACCCCTCGGTGTCTGCCTGGGCTGTGGATTCTCAACCTGCTCTGGTCACATGTGGGCCCCCTCCCTGCCTTTACAGCAGCACCAGGCCCTTGTCCTGGCATGACTGCTCTTACTGCCCACACGGCCCCCTAGGGAGCAAGCAGAGCTCCAAGTTCCTGGAATGAGACACAAGGTACCATGTCTAGGGAGGTGTTTTGCTTCTTCAGGAATGGAAACCAGCTCAGTCCCCCTTCCTGAACTACAGCTAAACACCATGTACCCCTGACCCAGCAACTATGGCACTGATGTCTCAAGGACTCTTGGCCTGTTCTCTAGACCCACCCCTACTTCTCTCAAGGAAACACTGGAATATTGAGGTCCAGCTGCAAACTCACAGGGGTTTGCACTGTTAGTCACAGGCTATAACAGAGTAACAAAGTCCTCTCCATCCATCACCCCCTTCTCTCAAATTCCTTTCTTCAGATTCCCTTAAGCACAGAGAGAGAGTAACACTTGATGGCCACACCCTCAGAAGGCAGGAAGGACAAATGCAAATTTACCCTGGAGGGGGGCAGGGGACTACCATAGTGAAGCCTACTGGAGGAGCATCTGTGACCGGATTTAAAACCAGTACATGGCCCTCCCTGGTGGTGCAGCGGGTTGAAGCACAGCACTGTGAGCAAGCCACAGCTGCTTCAGTTTTATCCCAGGCACCAGAGGTAATCCACAGGGTGCCTTGCCCGCTGCTCCCCTCTGCAGTATACTTTATCTGCCTGTTCTGCTCCCCACTCTGTCTCTGGTGAATCCTCTCACCATACCTGCACTTCTAGTCTGTACCCCAGTTCTGTATGCCTAAATAAAATCTTCAAAAATAAATTAAAAACGAAAACCAGTAAGAGGCCTAACAGCTACAGTTCTCAACTAATATTAAAAGGAAAAGGCGCATTTTAAGGGCCAGAGACAGCTGTGCAGATGGGATCCTCTGGCCCAAGCCTGAAAGGACAGAGCCCAGCCAGGCTTCACAGGAACCTGGAGCAGGGAATTCATTGTCAGAACAGAATCCACAGGGAGCTTCACTAAGTGCTCAGGGATTACCACCCCATCCTGCCCCCATTCCAAGACTTCCTGTCAGCGGCAGGAAGGTACAGGAAAGATCTAATGTATTGTCAGGTTGGATACCTGCAACCCCAAAATGACAACTGTCGTCAAAAACTTATCTCATGTGTACTTAACCCTTGCCCGTTTTGCTCCCAACCACTGATGTCTTTACTACAGAAACCAGAACTTCAAGTGTGTGTCAGGTTATCTGTCCTTTTTGAAAGTCCAGTGAATTTTTCATCATCTTTATTTTGCAACTGACAGAATAAAAAACCCATGTGCTAGATTGTATGTTGGCCATAGCCCATCATGAAGCGTTTTTGAGCATTAACTCTTGGTACTCCATATTTTTATGAAATACTTCAGCAAATTGTAAAAATCGGCCCTCCCTGGTGGCACAGCGGGTTAAAGCACAGCACTGAGAAGTTAAAGCCACTTCTGCAAGAGTTCGATCCTGCCTGCCTCAGAGGTGACCACATGGTGCTGCAGACCTCTCCTGACCCGCCCGCTGCTCCCCTCAGCAGTGTACTTCATAGATCTGCCTGTTCTGCTCCTGTGTCTCTGGTGAAGCCTCTCACCACCGAGCCTCTGGCCTGTACCCCTGTTTTTCTGACAAAAAAAACCTAATTTGTGTGAGCCAAAGTAACTAGGCTGGTCTTAAGTGATTTTTCTAGTAGAAAAAGCCTTAATTAGCCTGCACTGAGCAATTAAGGTTTTGCATTCAAGGGTACCCCCTTTGGATATCAAGTGTCAAAAAAACTGAGGAAAACCCTTCAATTTGTATATAAACTAGATATAACTATATCCCCCCCAAAAGACTGAGTATTTTCCAGTGAATGCTACATGATTCAGAAAATCCAGGCAAAGTAGAAGCAATATATTTTGCAATTTTTTTCTTCCATTGAGTAACTTGTGAATACTCTCCCACACCATATCAAACAGGTAGCTTCCAAAATTTAACTGTTACATGTTTCAGAATTTGTCATACTTACAATCTAACATAAGGTTACAAACACATAACCCTCACATTAAATATCTGAAGGAAAGATTTCACTCCAATCAAGGGAACAAACATTTCACATCCCAGACTTTGACCTGGTTCATAACTGAATACAGCATAGCAGATACAATTCAAATCTGACTATACAGGGTAGCACTTAATTAGTATCTTCTGTTAAGTTGAATTCTAATTCCAGCCTTTGTTTCATTTTTTCATGTTTAAAAAAGGCCATCTGGCGATCCTTTCTAGTTAGGAAAAGTAATCATTTAAGGATAACTGGACATCTAAGGAACTTTGGTAAAGTCAACTATAGTACTTACATGAGCAAAACAGCTCCTATTTCAGGTTATTAATCGCTACAGCAGTGGCAGTGGGATCAAACTCTTAGGCAAGACAGACCTGACTCATTTTTAAATATGGAAATAAAAAGAAAACGGTAAATGGCTAATCCAAGAAAGGTTCTCCAGTGTTTCCCAATACAGGGAAGCCATCCTGAGTGCTACTTATCCTCCATAGAACCAGATTTGTGTGCCAAAAATGAGGCAGATCCATCAACTGGAATTTGTAACTTTTTAACGTATTTGCAATCTGGGAGTTCTCGCAGTGGGAAAACATGGATCACCTTCCTAAAGTATCAAGTGAAAACAGTGAACAGCAACAACCAACGCATCATCATTCACATCATTAACAGATGAGACTTTCCTCCAGTTCCTAGTCACTTGTACGGTCTCGCTCAACTCTGAAAAGTTTAACATTAAAACAAGGTCACTTCTGCTGTAAAATAAATGCAACTATGATGTTTAGAACAGCTGTCAGCAATGTCTACACAGGTACCATTTTTATTATGACAGGTCACAATCTTCAACAAGATATCCCCCCCAGGTAGCACTACTTAAAGGGCAGGTGGGGTAAACATTACTTAACTGGCATTATAGTATTTACACCATTTAACTTCCCCAAGAGTACTATAGACATGTCACAGCCAATATGTGAAATGCTTCTAAAATACAAATAATGACACAGAATTCAACCTAGACTTCAATTGGTAACAGCAAAGGCAATTTCAATTATGGCACATAATTTTCAATAGTGGCTTTAATATGCTATTAAGGGCCCTCCGTGGTGGCATGATGGGTCAAAGCGCAGCATTATGGGGCTATTTGCAGCAACTGTGGTACAGGTTCAATCCCCAGCCAGGGAGGTGACCCACATGGCATGGCAGACCTCACCCGTCTCACCCGCTGCTCCTCTCAGCAGTGTTTCTCAGTCGATCAGCCTGTTCTGTTCTCCACTGTCTCTGGTGAATCCTCTTACTCCCTGTACCTGTGGCCTGTACCCCAGTTTTTGTATGTATAAATCTTTTAACAAAAAAATGCTATTAAACAAGGGATGAATTCACTTGCTTAGATATTTGAAATGCAACTTTATTCTGATTCTAAACGAAAAGAAATTGGGAATGACAGTAACAAACAGAATTTCACCACTGAATGTTGTGATGTGACTTATAGCAGTCATATTTGAAACTCAAAAAGGAAACAACTATGTTCCGAAACAGCTAAATGCTGCCACATTCACTCCGAAGCCCACTCATCTCCTTCAGCATCCCAAAAATTAAGCACATGTTCTGCTTAGCTATATAATAAAGTGGCAAACACGCTGCACCACTGACATCACAGGACAGTTGCCTATAAAACTAGACTTCTGACGCTGGGCTCCAGCTTCATCCTCTCACAGGTCATCGTCCTCATCCGGGAGTGCAGTTGTCTGAGCAACCTAGAAAACGATTAACATGTTAACACCTCACGTCAAAGGCCTGACGATGTAACAGCCCTACCTAACACCAAAACTGAAAATATACACATCATACCTCTAAATCGTGCTCATACTGTGCTGCCAAAGCTGGGTCCATGACAACCTCTGGTGGAGCAAGGGCAGGCATGGCAACAAACTCCAAGTTAGGATCTCCAATTAGTTTTCTAGCAAGCCAAAGGAAGGGCTTCTCAAAGTTGTAGTTACTTTTGGCAGAGATGTCATAGTACTGTGTTGAGAGAATTAACATATTCCATTGCTCAAAAGTTATTCTAGAACAATATCCAAAATAAAAGGATACATTTTCTAAAATCCATGCACCCAAGACACTTTTTCTCCAAGTGGCGTGAAGTTTAGTAAATAAATCTTAAGACACGTACCTGAAGATTCTTCTTTCGGTGAAAGACAATTGATTTTGCCTTAACTTTCCTGTCCTTAATGTCCACTTTGTTGCCACACAACACAATAGGGATGTTTTCACATACTCGTACCAGATCTCTATGCCAGTTAGGCACATTCTTGTAGGTAACTCTCGATGTTACATCAAACATTATAATGGCACACTGGGCTGAAAGAAAAAAGTAATGACACATCTAGGGATTTACTAGGAAATTAGAAATGAAAAAAACCTTGAGTTTACAGTTTTAGCACTAATTCTGGGTCATCCAAATATTTCTACTCAATTCCAAAGGCCATTCCCACTCTAAGTTTAAATTTCATTTTTAGTCTAAGTGAAAGACCAGCTAGCTCATCCTGTTAAATCCTTCCCTTATAAATACTTCATCAATTACAGCCAAAAAGTCAGTATCTAGAGAACTACCTCTCATGTTCTGAGGGTCCAGGATTGTGGCCTTAAAAAAGGCCTTAAAAGGATGCATACAAGACAATACCTTAATTTTAAAAAGCTCAGTCAACTCCATACATTGACCTCTATAGTTGAAAGGAACCACTAACAAAATTTTAATAAGGAAGCAGATTTGGGCTAAAAAATTGTTTTAGGGGAAATCCCTGTATTTGTACACTCAGGGAAAACAGACAGTGTGGGAGGGCTCCCCAACAACTTTTCATCAAAAAAGTAAGATTTCAGATTTTTCTTTCTTTAGCTTACAGTTTAGATACATTTCACTTAGAAATTCAAAAGTGTGGGGGGTGGGAGGAATTCTGCAAACCTAAATGCAGTTTTTAAAAAACTCCAACTGATCTTTTACCACACTGGAAGCTCAAGAAAACTGTTCCTCTGGTGAAGAATCACTGATAACCAGGAAAACACTGGCAAATACAAGCTTGGAAATTCTGAGAAACTACTTGTCTACTATTTTTGCTTTTAAATTGTGACCTTCAACATGTGGTGTGAGCTTCAGGAGATGAAATGACCCAGGACATCTTCAGAACGCGTTCTTAAGATGAAAAGCTCCAGGTCATCCTTAGAATAGTTCTCCCCTGGAAGCGGGCACTGCCTAGAGGAAGCAGACCCTACCCACCCGAATCTCAGGGCCCTGCAGAGTCCGTTTTGCACGTTGACTGGTCAGGTGATGTTAGTGAGTGACCTTGGGACTGATCCCTGGTACCACCGTGCCCAGGGCAGGCTGGACACCCACCTTGGATGTAATAGCCATCCCTCAGGCCGCCGAACTTCTCCTGGCCAGCCGTGTCCCACACATTGAACTTGATGGGCCCTCTGTTGGTGTGGAACACGAGCGGGTGCACCTCGACGCCCAGAGTCGCTGGAATGACACAGTCGGCGTTAGCGCGCGAACTCGTCCCTGCCCGGGTCTCCACGCGCCGGCGGCCCGCACCTACCTACATACTTCTTCTCGAACTCTCCGGTCAAATGACGCTTCACAAAGGTGGTCTTCCCAGTCCCACCGTCACCCACCAACACGAGCTGAGAAGAGAGCAAGCGTGAGGCGACCCCGGCGCGCAGGGACGCCCGGGGCCGGTGACGTGGCCGCCGGGACGCCCGCACTCCGCCGCCTCCGCCGCGACACAAAGACGGGCCCGGCCGCCACTCCCGCCCGCTCCCGGCCATCGCAGCCGCCGCCCGCCCGCCCCGCCCGGACGAGACCTACTTTGAATTGGACCTGGGGCTCTCCCTGGGCGGCCATCGCGGTGTCCCTGCGGTAAGAGAGCGAGGTCGGCCCGCGCGGACACGTGCGGCCACAAAGGCCGCGGCCCACGCACGCGGCCGGCCCAGGGCGGCGACATGGCGGAAGC
>NW_004567130.1:4015661-4019425 GCF_000260355.1 Condylura cristata | reverse complement strand
GCGCCGGCCGGGAGGGCGGGCTCCCGCGTGCGCTTGCGCCAACAGCGACGGGACGCGCCGGGCTGCGACTGAGCTCCGGGAGACTAGGAGGCGAGGCCTAGGGTCCCTTGGGCGGGAAACGCGGCAACTGCGCAGACAAAACCCCCGCACCCTTCTGGCCCGGGCGCGCCGACACCCTCGGGGGCTTGGCGATTTTCGAGCGCTTGCCCACCCTGGCAGGCGTATGTTAACGCACAAGCCCGTACCCCGACCTTTTCCTGTGACCCCCTTCCTTCCTCTTGATGTCCCCTGCACCCTCAGCCATCCTCACGCCCCCTTCCCACGACCCCGGCCTTCCCCATCAGAGGCCCCCCACCCCTTACCTTCTTCGCTTCACCCTGGTATGTTCCCTTGACACCGAGGTTCATCAGGCCCCACCCCACACTTCTTCTTCCTCAGGCCCCCCTCCCTGTGACCCCTCAGCCCTAATGTTGACTGCCCGTCAACGCTGAACAGGCCTCAGCTCGCCTCTGAAGGGCCAGTCCCGTGTTAGCAGAGGGCAGTGGCGGCCAAGCAGGGGTCAGCATGGCCATTCCTGTAACTCCAGGGTTTGGTAGGTGGCCTGAGCCTGCTTTGGCCCATGGTGTGGGACAGAGGTAAATGTCACTAGAACCCCAAGAACCCCAGACCCCAGGCCTGGTGGGACTCTGTGCCACCCTCCCCTTGTCCATAAACCAGGTGATGACACGTGCATTTGCAGACTTTGCAGCTTACTGCTCCCTAGTTACATGCTAGGATGCTAGAGATGAGCCATGGGGTGTGGATACCCACCGAGCCTGCACCCACAGTGGTGGTGGCACCTCACCTTGGCCCTTGGCCGAGAGTCCCTGAGTGGAGACCTAACTTGGTTCCCGGCATAGGCTGGCAAGTGCACTTGTGTGACTGAGTCCTGGGGTACCTGTGTGCATCCCCCTGGGAAGCAAGAGCTGGGAGAACTTTCCCTATGGAACAGTCAATCTCCTTGAAGGTGGGGTCCACCACTGGGAGGGTGGAGAACCCAGATGCCAGAGATCAAGTGTGGCCACAGCAGGTTTGCAAACCCATCCATTGGGACACCAGATGATGTCAGTTGGGCTCCAGCCTCCTGAGGTTTAGCCTGCTGGGGTCGCAGGTCCAGAGGCTCTTGGGGAAAGGAGACCCCTTGCTGCAGGCCAGTGTGAACTGGCTGGTTTCCTAGGAAACAAAAAGGCAGAAATGATAAACCAGCAGGCAGCATGGCCCTCCATCTCCTTCCTAGGAAGAGGCACTCCAAGTTAGACACCCATGTGCTCCAGGATCCACACTCAGAGCAGCCAGCAGCATGGTAAACACTGGTACGGACATCAACAGGAAAACCACAGCTCTGGGCAGTGCTTAAAAGGATGAAGATAAATAGTAGGCAGATCTCAGGATAATGAAGAAAAAGGAGCAAGTTTTAAGAAAGATGTGATAATGGATTTAGTTCTTGCTTTACCTTATCCCTTTTTTCTTTTTAAACTTAAGAAATTATAGTTTATTTCCAGAAAACTGTGTACTGTTTCTTTTATGTGCTACAAAATAGCCATGTTTATATTTTTTCACTAAAACAAAACACCCATTGAAACCAGGGACGCTCCTTTTCCCCCACTTGGGGCTGCAGTGAGTTGGATCCTGGCCCTTGCTTGCCATGTACTCCAGGCCCTTGTGGGCAGGATGGAGCCATCTGGGTGGGCGGCCTTTTGTTCAGGCACACAGTGACCATCCTCCATTGGCACCATTCTACAGCCCTGTTTCCTCACCACCCTTGCTCCCAGCCCTCACCCTTTCCCCCTCTGGTAACTTCATTTCAAAGTCCACTAGTTTTAGTCCTTACATTGCATGTACAGGTGAAAACATCCAACTTTTTTCTTTATTTTTCTGACTAATTTCTCTTTGCATCATTTCCCTCAAGTTCCTTCTATTTTGCTGCAAATGGCAAAATGCACGGCTGTGTAATGCTGCATTGTGACCAGACTACCCTCTCTTGAGCCAGTCCTCAGTCATTAACTCTTGGGAGTTAATGGTTTCATTTTCCTCACATAGATGCCCAGAAGTGGGACCACTGCTCTTTCTTGGTTTTTTGTTTTTGTCTTTCTTTCCTCGCTAGATCAAAGGGTCAAGGTATCTAGCACAGTGACTGCATATAACGGTGCTCAGCAAGTATTTGTTCAGCTATTGAGTGAATTACCTTTAACTCTGAATACAGAAAGAGTAATCAGAGAGGCAGCTTTTAGTCGCTTAAAATAACAGGTTTAAATATACAAGCTTATTTGAATTTTAATAACTATTTCATAGCAAAGATAAATCATTAAGCAAATACCTTCAACATTTTACCACCCCAGGGACAAGCATCTCCATTTCAGTGTCAACTTTGTTGACTTTGGAAACCATAAGGAAGCTGTCCTCAAGGACTTTATCACCTAATTTATCACTCAATCCCACTGGTAAACATCAATCTGTGAACAGATTATATGCTGCTTCTTAGCATATAGAAATCATTTTCCTACAAGTTAAATGAAGAGAGTTGTCATAGTCATGCCGGGCCATGTTCAGTCTCTTAGCTGAGCAGGGAGGAGTGTGAGCCAGCTCTCTGTGACCCCTAAGCTAAGTCCCCCTTCCTAAGTGCTGTCTGCCCCATGTTGGGTGGGTGACAGCAAGTTGCTTATCTGATCTAGTCACTGTCATTTCCACATGGGATGGTTTTAAGATAAGCCTATTTATTCTTCTGTGTTTCTCTGACTCTCCCCTCCTTGTGGCAGACTTTGTGACTCATGGAGGAAGTGGAATACGTTCAGTGGGTTGTGACTTCCGATGCCAGGCCCAAGCCATTCTATGGCTTCCTCTTTGTTGTGCTGACTGCTCCACTCTGGGGGAGCCAGTCACACAGCAAGGGGACAGGCACAGTCTGGCAGACTGGCCATGTCACTGATGGAGGATAAAGAATAGAAGGGCAGGAGGGGACATTACAAGGTCAGGAACCTTTTCACACAAGGAGGTGGGGTGGAAGGGATTAGCATAAATCATTAGTCAAGTCATGGAAACCAAAACCTGGAAGCCTCAAAGCCCAAATCAGGAAGCACTACACCCAGACAGGTGTCAAACTGTCACAGGAAGTGTCAAGAGCACTGACCTAAAGGTAGATATGGAAAGCATGATATGAGAATTAAGGAATAAGCCATCCACACATGAAGATGAGCCCTTCCCTACTAAAAGATGATAAAGCCCAGCACTGCCCCCTCAGAGGGGCAGCAGTCTTTCTGCCCACCTGTGACTATGGGTACTTCTTTCCTCCATTTCTTTCCCTCCTTAGGGCAGCAGCCTCTGCCTGCCAGGGCTTCTCTTCACTGACCTCCCTTAGCAGAGGCCACTCTCCTCAAGGCTGCCCACCTACAACCATTCAGGCCTCTCTTAGCAAACCTGTCCCTTTATTTTTTTTATTTTACAAAAGTTTATTTTTACATCATTTTGTACATTTTTTTTTCCATCTCAATTGTAATCCCTGTGGGTTTCCCATCACCAAGTCAACCGTGTGCCATCATCATAATCCCGTGCATTTCCCTCCCCACTCCTCCCCTGTTTTTGATCCCATTCCCCACTCCACCCCCCGCAAAATGTCTCTGGTATATGGTTGTTAATTATTTTTGTTATATTCTTGCCTGGTCCATTATACTCCTGCTATGAGTGAAACCATCCGGTATTTTTCTTTCTCTTTCTGGCTTATCTCACTA
>NW_004567130.1:4008657-4014622 GCF_000260355.1 Condylura cristata | reverse complement strand
GTTTTCTATTCGAATCCACTGGTCTGTATGTCTATTCTTATTCCAGTACCATGCAGTTTTGATTATTATGGCTTTGTAGTACAGCTTGAAGGCAAACCTGTCCCTTTAGAGCAGCTCTGCCTGCCCACTGTGTCTACACAAGTGTCTTTACTCTTCTGTCCCTTTCCCCAATAAACCTATTATTTAAACTATAGCCAACATCTCTGTGTCATAGAGAATCTACCATGTGCTACTGAAAGGGGAGCTCTAGGTATACCTTTCCCAGAGTGAACCCAGGGACTCTGCACTCAACCTGTGTTCCAAAACAGCATCATAACCAAGGGCTGACACCCCCGTGGAGAGCCCTGGAACTGGTCAGCTATGGGAGGGGCCCCTGGAGAAATTGCTCCCCACTGGTCTGGCTCTACTGGTGATTGCATGGGGCCTTGAGTCAGCACCCCCTGGAGAAGGCACCTCTACATTCTCAGAGCCCAGAAATGGTGAAAGGAGGCCTGTTTATTGTGGGTTCAGGTCACTAACTTTTGATGTAATTGCCTCTTCAGTGATAGATAATAATACAAAAAATTTAGATTCTACACACAAACCCAGATATCTGGATTCTTGGGAAAATCAAGACTGGGAACCAGCAGGCCTGATTCCTTGCCTGGCCAGTGTCGCAGTAACAGCAAACCTTCTTGAGCCTCAAGCCTGCCAGACCCCATTCTGCTACAGGAGGCCATTGCCCTTGGCCCCTGGTCACATGACTCTTGGCTCCACTCACTTCCCTGCCTGAGATGAAAAGGAGCAAGTCTAAGATGCAGAGATGGAAACGACCCAGGTCTTTCCATTCCTTTGTTGCTGACTGAGCACTGAGCACCCCTTGCCCAGGCACCTCCTCGGGCAGCAAGATGAACAAGTAGACCCAGAAGCCTGGATTCTGGGAGCCTTCGATCTGGAAGAAAGAGGCAGGAAACAGACATCTGGAAGAAAGAGGCAGGAAACAGACGAGTTGAGTGAGAAGCCTGTGGGAATGACAGTGACTGGTGAGCAATGAAACAGTTACAGCGGCAGCGGAAGTGCCATGTCAGATTGAGGTGGGGATGGAGGGGGAAAAACGACCTTCCCCAATGGCCACTTCAGGGTGTCCCTGCAGATGGGAATGGGGAACCACACAGGCATTGGGGCAGGGCTCCCAGGAAATGCCTGTGCAAAAGCCTTGAGTCTGAGGTCTGTCTGGCACGTGGGGTAGCTGCAGATGCTGGGGACTAGGACAGGTGGGAGGTGTCACCTTCCCACTGCATTTCCAGGCAAAGTCAGGGCTGGAGCGTGAATACAGAGGGCTCTGTAGCAAGGAGGTAAACAGCAGATTGTTGGTGTCCACAGCAGGACACAAGACTCACTGTGAAAGAAGCTTTCATTCTGTGTCCCATGTCGCCTCAGGAGAATCTAAAAAACACATAGAAAAATGCTTTGAGAAGACACAAGTTGTAACAGACCCAGCAGGGCTTCTCAGGGGCAGAGATGGGCCTGGAGACTAGGTCCATAGAACTTTGTATTTAACTGTGTAAACACAGTGGTTCCCTACGGAGAGCTAACTGTAGGTAGGTCAGTATGGATGCAGGTAGGTGGAGAGAGACCTAGAGCTTGAGACTCTGGAATATATGCGAGGTAATCCACATAGCTACAGACGTTTAGCATTCAGTACAGGGATATTTTTATATAAGGGCATATAAATATATAGATGTAATTTAAATATATAAAAACATTTTAGAATATATATACTTATTCCAATATACATCTTAATGTAAACATATTTAAATTTTCATTTTTGTCCCCAGGATTTCAAAAATCACGGTACATTGAAAGACCCACTTTTAGCACAGTGACTCTTACTCAGAAGTGCTGCCTAACTTCTATTTATAAGTTACCCACAGGCTATGCTGGTGCTCTTGGACTGCCACAGCAGAACCCCACAAGCAGGGCACCTCAACACACACAGAGTGGAGTCCAAGCTGCAGGTGTGCAGGTGTCTGCTCTCAGGGCCCTAGGGGCGCAGCTGCCTGGCGCTCTTGGCGTGCTGCTGTTGCTGGCGGTCTCTGGCGCATCCTCTGAGGTCTCCTGACCACTGCACAGCTTGCCCTATATTTGTGCCTCCTCTACTGCTAAGATTCCAGCCCCATGGTGGGGCCATCCTGGAGACTCCAGTTTAGCTACTGAAAACCCCATTTCCAAACATGGTCATGTTCACAGATAGAGAATCTGGCTAGGACATCCGTGATCTGTTTGGGGAGCACAAATCAACTGAAATGCAGGATTTATAAAAATACATGAATTCACACAGAACTTTGTCAGAGCTGGGGTGTCTTAATGCACAGTTAGGGGGCCTCTCTGGTGGCATAAGGGTGGTGTTGTGGGCTGTCACTGCTGCAGTCTGAGTTCGATCCCCAGCCAGGGAGCTGACCCATAGGGTGCAGCCGATCTCTCATGTCTCCTTGTTTCTCCCCTTAGCAGTGTACTTCAGTAGATCTGCCTGTTCTGCTTTCCACCCAGCTTCTGGGGAGTCCTCTCATCCCTGCACTTCTGGCCTGCACCACAGTTCTTATATGCATAAATAAACAAATCCAAAAAAAAAAAACAAACGAGCAAAATAAGTACAGCTATGCCATGGTTTATCTTAGGGAGAGAATATGGGGGGTGGGGGTGAGCAGGAGTAGAAGTTTCAGAGAATGAGGAAGGAGGTCATGAGGACAGACCTCATAGAAAAGGTCACTGGCCCAGAATCTTCAAGGAAGTAAGGGGCCAACCTATATAGAAATTTGGGGACAGAGGACTTCACACAAAGGCAAGTGCAAAGGCCCTAAGGTGGACTGTGATTGGGAGCGGAGGGTTGGTTAATGGGACATGAGGCCCTGGAGGTTGGTGAGGATGGCAAGATGGTGCCAACTTTGCAGCCACTGTGTAGATTGGCCTTCCTAGGCTATAAACTGTCTCACCAATCTGTAGCCCATGCCACCAACACGCTGTAGGGCCCGAATGTGGGCTCAAGCTCCAGAGTCCTTAGGGTTCAGGGCCAGCAGCCATTTCTGATGGATGACAAATCAGGTAGGGGTTATCTGGGAAATGTCTGGGCACCCAGGAGAAAGCTTCATTGGTTTTCTCCTGTCTCCTATTGTGATGCAGGAGGCACCAGCTCACTCCTTTGGGACTACAGGTAGATTTACTTCTTTGGTTCATGTCAAGGCAAGACCTAGGAAGTGGGCAGGAAAGTGAGAAAGATGAAGAAGGCCGGTGGTCGCCCCCTACCCAACCAACCTTTCACTAATTTATTGGCAACACTCTTTGCAAATAGATACATCATGCAGGATACCCGCTGGTCTTTGGCCCCCAACCCCTAATTTTGGCCAGTTACTGCATCAGTTTTCTCTTGTTGCCTTGACAGAGGCTCAGGCAGCTTCAAAAGGCCACATGCACAGTCCTCGGAATTCCTGCCCATACGCTGTGGACTCTGTGGTCACGTGGTGCAACTCCCAGTCCTGTGCACCCTCTTCACCCTCCAACCCTGTTTGGTTCCCCCTGTGGGAGTTGTTCCAATCAGAGTGCACCTGGGGGCCATGGCTCCTGGGGTAGTGTCCACTCCCAGGCCCCGGGTGCAGCCCATGAGGGAGAGTGGGTGGACGTGGGTGCCTCTGCTGCTGGTGCTGCTGCCAGTCTGACTGGCCCAGAGCAGGGAGGCAAGTGATTCCCCACGCATTTTACAACTGAGATTGTATTCAATAATCAGTTCATCCACATGTAATGGTTATTCATTATGGTTCTCCCAGCCCGGGAGGGTCGTATATATCGGTGACTACAGAAAGGCTCTGAGTTCCTTGTGCCTAGTGCAAGTTCTCCGACCTCATTTTGCACATTGAAGGTTTGTTAAGATTTGATTCTTTTCAGCAATTTAAGAGAAAAATTTTCAGTATTCATTTTTAGTCAATTAATTTTATGGTACTGATTCTTTGGGACATTTTCCTGAAACATTCTTTTCTTGCTTGCTGCTACTAGCCAGGCGTAACTACTCAATCCATTTTTACAATTTGTAAGCAAATTTCACATGTAAGTTTTTTCCACCGCTTCTAGGGTAGGAAACATAAATCAATTGTGCATGCACAAGTTGTATTTATGGTTTGCAAGGAAGAAAGCAAACAAATAGGACAAGCACCAGCCTCTGGAGGCAGAGCAAGGGAAATGGAAAAGTCTTGTCTATCAACTTGAAGACTAGGAAAACCATTTCATGAATGGAGAACAGGTTAAGAGACGTTCATCTCTTTGTCCACAATTACGTGGAGAATAAATAGCAAAAGTGGCATGCAAAGTTCAGGCTTGACACCCATTCTTTTTCTGCAAATGTGTCCCGAGTGCCTAAAATGTGCTGCAAAACTTGCAGGCTTGACACTGCCAATGCCATGAACCAAACCAGCCAAACCCCTGGGTCTGGTCCTCCCATCTCAGGAGTGGCCTGCCATCTGGACTGTGATCTGTGATGCCAGCTCTAGTCTGCATAACCATGCATCAGGGCTTCTTTACTCTAAGAGGCGACATCAAGACAGAAATGCATCTGTTCATAAAAGCCCCGGGTGCCACTTGAGAAGGCAGCCCCGGTGCTGCATCCAGGTCTCCACGCTTTTTCTCCCCTCTTCCAGTTTTACTTCCTTTATCTGAACTCCCTTATCAGACAAGCTCTGTACAATTGGTCCCTTGCGCACACCCGTCATTCTTATACTTTAGTCAAAATAGAGACTTTTAGTTTAATTCACACCTATCAAATTACTCATTTAACTTAAATTATGTCAAGATATGTCAGCATCGTAAATTAAGAAGAGGCAGTGTTCCTCGCCAAGCCCTGTCTTGTCTAGTGGATGATTGAAATTGATGGTAGTTTTGGGGGCCCCATCTAATGGTGAGTACCTGGCCTCTCAGCTGCCCCATGCTTCCACTAAAACCAAGAATCCCATCATAACCAAGCCTGGAAATCTGTGCTTCCATCCAGACTGTTCTCAAATAGGATCCTGCTGGCTGCCTTTGTAGCTCAAAAGCCACCTCTTTAAGGAGTTAGTAGAGGATTTAACCTTGTTCAAAATAATTCTGGCCTCACACCTCTCCTTTCGGCAGCACCTCTTTTTCTGTCTGGAGGTCTTGGGCTCCCTAGATAATGAGAATGTGATTCAGATAGGCGTTTGATTAATGTGGGTCCCAGTGACCTGGAGACTTTGATCCACTGTGAAGTGTTTCCCCTATTCAGCCATGTGATGGAGCCCCAACAGTAGCATGGATTGCGGTATCTCAGGCCAGCTTGGAGGTAGGCAGTGCCTGGTGACAGGCTGGGATGAGTCAGTGCAGTCGGGGGAGGCACATGGCTCGGCCAGCCTCATGTGTGGCACTTCCTGACTTCCCCTTTCCCTTACTGGTATCACTCCATAAAGGTTCCTTGCAATCAAGTGGAAATACTCGTTTTCATTCTAGTGAATGATTGAAATTGAAGGTAGTTTTGGGTGCCCCATCTAACGGTGAGTGCCACAGTTGTCCCCTCTAATTTTGTGTCTGTGCATCGACGACCAGCTCTACTGTGGGCCCCTGCCCTGCTCTCCAGCCCCTGGATTGTCTATTTCTCCCACTGGAATTACTGTGTCCCAGGGCTCCTGCCAGCTATACTTCTTAGTCTTGATTTGTGTTCTCTGCTTTTGCGCAAAAGGCTCTATGGCTGGATTCTTTATTCTGGATTTGTATTACCCAGAGCTGCTGCACTTAGTTCATTTCCGTAGCTTTGCTCAAATTTTCACCACCTACTGAAAGGTTGCCTTTTAATCTTATTTTTTTAATGGTTGATTTTTTAAAATAATGAGTGTGAAAGCACAAAACCAAAAGAAACCAAGAGGGGTCAGGCGGCATAACTAGCGTACCAGGCAGAGGCGGTCAAGCCGGCCCCACCACCTACTGGACCCCC
>NW_004567130.1:3990950-4007985 GCF_000260355.1 Condylura cristata | reverse complement strand
GACCCCGCCGACCGGCCGCGTGAGGCGCCCGCGTCCCTTCGGTCCAGTGCGCGGTGGCGCCGGGACGGTGCTCTTGGACCCGGCCTCGCCCGCCCGAGCCGCGGGAGGAAAGTGGGAACTCTGGCACCTCCTGGCTGGGGCTCACGGGGTGGGCGTGTGTGCTGCGTGGCCTCGCCGTGAGGGCCGGCTCGTCCGTGGCTCCGCTCCGCCTACTGGCCGCGCTCGTGTCTAGAACTTCTGGTGGTCGGAGGCTGGCTCTCCGCCGGCTCTGGACGACGGCTGCCTGAGCCGAGCCCCGGCCCCCAGGCCTAGGAAGGAGGGACCCGCGGGCGGGGCGCGGAGAGACACAGGTCCTTTTCAAGTAGTTCTAGGAGCAGTTGAATGTCCATTCGCAACATTCTTCAAAAGCCTGGTGTATTTTCCTGGGTAATGTGTAATAATTTTGGTAGTTAAAATGCCTTTAATATTCACACATACAAAATATTCATGATGCCTACAAAGAGACTCCTTTATCAGACTGCTAACACTACCTCCTGAGAAGGTCACCACTGACAACCTTGGGAAGGACTTAGGCGTAGATGCCTGCTGCAGACCATCATTAAAGATCACCTGCTTCTGCTCATTGACTCTTTGAGCCTCTGATTCTTCTGGATACAGAATGCTTAAGTGACTTGGCAAAGATCTAAACTCTCAGTGCTGAGAGAGATTGTTTCTAATTGCAAAGAGAAAAGGAAAAGCCTGTGGGAGATGATGTCTGGGAGCAGGAGTGTGTGTGAGGGAGTGTGAGTGTGAAGGGGGCAGAGCAAACTGCCAGTTAAGTGGCCAGAATGGAATCACTGTTCTACAAGATAATGGCCCATATATATTTTGATTACCCTTTGCACAAAGCATGTGAATGTAATGCCTCATTTATATGATAGTTACAAATAGGGACCCTACAGATTTCAACTGTGGGAATTGTGTGTAGCGCAGTAAGTGTAACCGCAAGTGGCTGTGTGCATATTATTGGCCACTGAGAAAATGGGTACTTTTCATACATAGGTTCAAGGAGATGAATTGCAAATACAGTGCTTAATGGCAGAAAAGACTGCCCAGCTACGTTTTGAATTGCTCTCTGGCCCCTCAGATGGTACGCAATCCTGATCCTAGTTCAGTATTAGAAAGTGTAAGTGCATCACTGAGACTTGCTGTGGAAATGAGTAATTAGTTTATAATTGATGTATAGCTACATTTTTAAAAATGTGCTTATCATTAAGAATTCTTTAATTCTTCCAAGTCTTTTATTTTTATTATTTTTCTTTCTCTCTTTTAAAGGCTTTTTTATGCATACGAGAACTGGTGTATAGGCCAGACTTGTGGGAATGGGTGAGAGGATTCACCAGAGACAGAGTGGGGAACAGAACAGATAGATATACTGAAATACATTGCTGAGGGGAGCAGCGGGCGAAATAGGAGAGGTCTGCAGTGCCTTGTCCATGGTGCCAGCTTCCTGGCCATCTAGGGAGTGGTGCTGTGGCTGGCGACAGCCTGACAGCGTTGTCTTTAACCCCTGTGCTGCCAGGGAGGCCTCCAATTTTTAATATTTTATCATATAGTTTCCATAGTTGATCTAGTTTCTCTATCCTTTATTATAAATTATTCTTTTATGTTCAGAATACTTCCTTTTTAAAAGATATCAAACCTCTACATTTCCACAGGTTACTTTTTGTTTTTAACCTCAAATCTATTCTGAATTTAAGGAATAGAAAACCCCAGTGACGACCAGCTCCTAAGAAGGGTTTCCCTTTCTCAAACCCACTTCCCACCGATGACCTTAGGCCCTGTGTGGGGTCACACTGGCCCCCCTCCCTGCTTTTGTTCTGCTGCTCCTAGTGCACACCCTGCCTTTCTCTCCCTGCTTCTCTGCCTGCCTGTGGTCTGCCAGCATGTCTTCTTTTGGTCCTGTGTCATCCGAGAAACCGTCTCCTGTCAGAGTTTCTGTGTCTTCCGCGTCCCCACTGATTGTTTTGCCGCAGCCATGCCTGTCTCCCCTCTTGGTCTTGCCTCCCTTGGCCTTTGTGTGCCTCTCCTGGCTGTTCAGCTGTTCACCTGCCCCTTCCTGTGTGGCCAGGACTGTTATGAGCTCTGGGTGATACAGGAGCACAAGAGAGCAGTGGGGAGCGTGCCAGTGGGTGGTGGGCAGCAGGCCGCAGCCGCAGCCTAATCACTGACTGAGGGAAAGATGTGTAGTGGGGTGTGGGTGTGGGGGACGAAGGGTCATCGATGTGGTTGAGCCTTGTCTGATTGATGGTGAGGGCCCAGGTAGGGGTACTCCAAGCAACTGCTGAGACCTTGAGGGCCCCAGTGGGGTGAAGGGCCAAAGGCGACTCAAAAATGCAGTAGGCATACACATCTTTCCTGACAGGAGACTGTTTTTCAGATGACACAGGACCAAGAGAAGACATGCTGGCAGACCACAGGCAGGCAGAGAAGCAGGGAGAGAAAGGCGGTAGCTTGGTGAGGAGGCAGGAACCAGTTCCTCAGGGAGCAGGCATGAAGGAGGGGCCTGGAGACCAGGTCAGACAGTGATGGTGCTCTGGTGAGGCGAAGGAAGCCCGTCCCCTCTGGGCTTGGTTGGGCCACTGGGGTGGCCAGGGAGGAGCCAGCAGGGCTCCCGGGGGACCTTTGTTTTTCTTCAGCTGCTCCTGGCCCATTTTTCCATGTGCTTTCCCTGGGCTCTGTCTCCTCTACTCAGTGGTTCAGTGGCTGCTTCACTTCTCTCCACCGTGGGAGGTGTTATCCCCACCCAAGTCTCAGGGTCTATCCATGTGCAAGTCCAGCTCTAGCTGAAGCCACTGTCGCCGTCCCTATCCTGAGCCTGGGAAGGCTAGGCTGGTGCCAGCCTGCATGGCGCTGCTGACTCTCGTTTCTTAGCGCCAGCCCCTGGAGGACAGCATGGCATTCTTCAGTGAGCCCACAGTGCCTGCCCAGTGCAGCAGCTGTCCTGGTGTGAGCGTGCCCCAGGCAACCAGTGCAGGATGCAGTGGGACCAGGCTGCAAAGGTCAGAGCATCAGGGTGCTGCTGAGCCCACTGGGAGTCACACAGGCAGGTGGGGAGAGGTCGTGCTTGTGGTCGAGAGAAGCTTTGAATGGCTGACGTGTCTGATGTGCTTCACGTAGGCATGTCTGAGAGCTGGTGAAACCTACCACGTCATTACTTGTGGATGAGGCAGGTGTGGCAGAAATAGGAAGGCCAATGAACCAGCATAGGCTGGACCAGGGACTGGCCAGCCACGTGACCCTGGAGAGAGAACCAGTGGGACCCCGGCACCTTAGGGCCCGTTTCTCTTTTGCCCATGTGATTCAGCTTTGAGACATGAGTGTATCTGAGCAGCACTGGTGCCACCACCGGGTACTTATTTCCAGCAGACTTTCTCTCTGGAGGCTCTGTGCAGGGAGGACGGGGGACCCCTCCCGTGGCCCCTGCGAGGCTGGCTGTCTGGTGGTCTCTGAACATGCAGGCTGCTGGCTGCTCCTGGACAGCAGCAGTTGGGGGGGGGGGGGGGGAGTTGAGTTTCTCATACAGGGTCATTTTTAAGGAAGGTCCGTTTAAAATTTAACAGAAGTGGAGTGTTGATGTTTGAGTGTTGCTTTCGCCCTTTGACACACTGGAGGCCATGGCTGACCTGCGAGGAGTGTCCTTATGCTGGCGTCAGGCTGGCCACATAGTTCGGGTGACCCTGTGTGGTTGGCCCAGCCCAGGTCTGGTGAAAGCCAGCTCCACTGCAGGGGTCATGGGGCCGGCCCACAGCTAAAATGTAGTTTTGGCTTGTTTTTCTTGGTAATGATTGGAAAAGCAAAGACAGTGTCTGAGGGTCACTTTCCAATAGGGGATGTTTGCAGGATTCTAGACATAAGAAATGTGATTGTGAAAATCAATAAAAAATAAGGACACACTTCCCAAGTCCTCTGCCTCTGTAACTGGGTGGTCCCCAGGAAAAGGGGAAGTTCCAGGTTCCCTGCCCTACTCAGAAGGAGGGTGGAGCTGAGCAGAGAAAAAGGAGAGAAGAGAAGGAATCAGAGGGAAGAAGGAGGGAGGATGGAGAGCCAGAAGGAGACCTGAGGAAGCCACATGGAACAGCGAGCATGTGATGAAGAAACCATGCTTGTTTCCTGGTCCTGGACTGGTTAAGGCAGATGTGGGTGAGATACCTGCAGGGAGGTGACAACGGCAGTGTTCATATTGATTTTGCTCTTTTCCTCCCAGACTTGTCTGGCCATTTCTGACCCTTTTAATGGTCCCGGCCAGAAGGTGCTTTAGCCTTGTGGCAGGCTTTCAGGCCTTGCCTTGAGACAATCCCTTTTGGGTGGACTTTTACCCACGAGGAGATGAGTAACTTCAGGTGTTTGATTTAGACATTACATTCTTTGTGTTCCATATTGTATATTCACTGCATTAAAGTCCCTTTTCATTAAAATTTTATATGTTTTGTCTTGATGTGGCGGATGGCAGAGCCCACTTCGAGCAGGCAGGTTTGGGGCTTCAATGCTGCCCCTCTCTCCCTGTCCTGTAACACCTCCTCTGCAGCTCGCAGGCAGAGGGCCGTATGTACTCCAGCTCCTCTGGGACAGCTTCCAGGGTCCAGGGTGCAGCTTCTACTGGAGAGCAGCCAGTAGAGGCTGCCCTGGGTGCAGAGGCTGCCCTGGGTGCTTGGGCCTGCAGCCTCATCTGGGCCCCTCTGCTTGGCCAGCAGGCCACCTCCCTGATGTGTGAACCCCTTCAACAGCAATCTGCTTGCTTTTAGCATTTTTCTCAACCTTGGGGTCCTGGAAGAGCGAGCTGGTCACTTGTAGGGCTTATTGCTGTTGCCAGCCCTCAGAGATGCCTGGAGCCAGGGGGCAGCCACATGGGGAGGGCTGAGGATCTACCCCTATCCCCCATATCCTCCCAACCCTCCCCAGGGTGGAGCCCCTGCGGACATGCACTCACCCCTATCTCAGGAGCCGCAGCTGCTTGGCCCTTGGCCCAGCTAACTGTCTTATCTCAGGGAGCGCCTGGAGGGTGATGGCCCAGGCATCCTTGGGTGGTCAGGGAGCAGGGTTGATTTCTGGTGCAGGGAAGGACCAAGCAGCTTTCTAAACATGTTGATTAGATTGTGTAGGTTTTTCTGAGCTATTTTATTAGAATACTTTGTCCCCAAAATATTCCTAGTTGTGGATCAAGAAAGCTATGTTAAGATAATAAGAATGGATTTCATGAGGGTGTTGAGAGTTCCAGAATCTTATCTTGGCTCCACTAAGGGTGGAGTGGGGCGGCCCTTCTGGTATCCAGGCGACATCCAGAGCCCTCCCCTTCCAGAGTCTTCTGCAGGGTGTAGCTCTTTCCTTGCCTACCCCACTGATGTTGCGCAGCAGGTGCTTGGATAACCATGGGTTAGGGGCCGCCTCCCACAGCAATTTGCTGCTGGTTTGGCCATGTGACCTGACTGCTAAGGGCCCATCATCTGGCGCTTCTTGTCCCCCTGTTTGATTTCTACTCACCCAGCCCTCTGCCAAGCCTGCCCTGCAGAGCTTGCTGACCCCAGTGTGGACACTGCTGGCTATTCCTTAGGTAGAGGATGGATACTGGCTAATCTCATGAATGTTCCTGAAGAATATTGCACACTCTAGAAAAGTGGCCATGTCCAGTTTTGATCTTTGTGGAAAATGTGCAACACAAGCACTTTACTCCCTGGAGGTAAAGCCTGCTTGAGTTGTGCTCCCTTATGCAATAATCCCGGGTCACGGCTCCGAGCTGCCCGTGGCCCCACCCCTCCAGTTTTGCTTCCTGGAGCCTGCAGCTCCTTGTGGGATGGTACCGGCACAGGGTACTCGGCTGGCTGGTGGCTGTGGCTTACTCCGGGAAGTTCTAGTGTGTCAGTGCAGACATTTAAAAATCCAACTTGACATTTTGATTTTTTCATTTTAGTGTAGGAAAGACGATGATGGAGATGTGACAGTTGTTGTTGAGAAGGACCATTTTATGGACGATTTCTTTCACCAGGTGAGTTCCTGGGTGCAGAGGTCCCCCTGCTGACCCCCCACCTCCACCCCCGCCATGCATATGTCTGTGCTGTGTTGTATGTGAAATGAAGAGCATGCTGGCCTTGTTAGGGCACTGTGTGAATTCTATACATTCTCTAGAATTTTCAGTGCATACAAAATGGGCGTTACTGTGGCCCTTCTCCCTGGGAAGCGGCCTGGATGGTGGCCTCAGGAGGGGTGCATGGATGGGCCCTGCAGGCAGCTTGATGGAGTGGTAGGGATTATCCTTGTATTTCCCTTCTGCATTCCTTCTTTCTAGGTAATGAGAAATGGTATGAATTTGAATTGGCTGCTTTGGTGGTGACTATCTCATCTTGCTTCTAGGTTGAAGAGATCAGAACCAGTATAGCTAAAATAGCTCAATATGTTGAAGAAGTAAAGAAAAACCACAGCATCATTCTTTCTGCGCCAAACCCAGAAGGAAGTAAGTTGTCAGCTCCACGAGAAGCTTGCCATCTCCTCTCTTGGTAGCTGTCACTCAGGCTGGAGCCTGGGGCACCCACCTTGGATTCAGGGGCTGCAGCTGGTTTGTTCCCTCTCCTGCTGGCTTCTGGTGGCCTCTGGCCCGACAGCATGCACGAGGGGTGTGGACGGGGCGCTGCAGAGCCTCGGCCACCTGGGCTGGCCCTGAGAATGCTTGGCCCACAGTGAGGCTGGTAGGCAGCGCTCTTATGATAGGCGGAGGTGGCAGGAGAACAGCCTGTACAACCACACATGCTAGACCCAGGTCAGGGACTGAGAGCACCAGGTGCTGGAGTTGTCAGCCTCTGTTGGAGAGCTGCCTGAGGGCAGACACGGTCAGCTGAATGGCAGGGATGGCAGGGAGAGGCGATGTCTCCATGACTTGACAACCTCGAGGGCGAGCTGGATCTGGGCTGGCGGGGCTGCATGTGGTCGAGTGTGCGGTGCGTGGTGTCCTCTGCTTAGCCCTCCCCGCCTGAGTGCTCCTCATTCACTCAGTCTTCACGGCTGCCTCTCCCCCAGACAGTGGCTGCAGCTGGCACCCCTGGGCTCCAGCCCCCATTTGGGGAATAAGGGCTGCGGGTAGACTGGGTGGGCCTGGGTTTGCATTTCCATGTCCTCATTTTAGAGCTGCAGGATAACCTTGGGGTGATGGAGGCTTTTTTAAGAAAGCAAACTTAAATATCTGCCAAGGTTGTTGTTCTGGTTACGTTTTTCAGAATGTTGTTGATGTTGGATATCACAGCTCCCCTTTTTTTATTTAAAGAAATAAAAGAAGAGCTTGAAGATCTCAACAAAGAAATCAAAAAAATTGCAAATAAAATTCGAGCCAAGTTAAAGTGTGAGTTTTGATCATGTTTGATTATTGATGTTACAAATGTGTGTACCTGTCATTTCTGTGTAACTTTTTATCCTTTTACATTTTTTTTTTAAGATTTATTTATTTATTTATACAGAACTGGGGTACAGGTCAGAGGTGCAGGGGCGGTGAGAGGATTCACCAGAGACAGAGTGGGGAGCAGAACAGACTGACTGACAAAGTATACTGCTGAGGGGAGCAGCAGGCAGGTCAGGAGAGGTCTGCCGCGCCATGTGGTCACCTCCAGGGCAGGAATTGAACTCCTGCTGAAGTGGCTTTAGCTTCTTGATGCTGTGCTTTAACCTGCTGTGCCACCAGAGAGGGCCCCCCTTTTACATTTTTTTAAAGTCACAGCTGTGAGCCTTTGAGACCACTGCGCTAGATGTGCTTGGGCCCAGCATCTTGTCAGCAGCTTCACACAGGTTTCCTGTGGGGAGTTGGGCCCTTGGGTATTAGCTTCTAAATCTCATGGAGAAGCACTGATGTGTGTTCAGCAAGCTAAGCTCTTGCCCATAAATTGATAATCTCATATAGTCATACATTTGATGACATTGGCTAAATTGCAGATGTTAAAGTAAGTTTCTACTTTTTCTTGAGTGGTTCTTACAATTGGCAGGTTCTTTTGATTATCTGCTGCTGCTCAGCTGGCTTGTGGTCAGGGTCTTGACCTGAGTCCCCTTCTCCCCCCATGCCCGCTGATGGCTTCCCTGTTTCCTGGGAGCTGGGGACCCTGCCGTGGTTATACCTCTGCCCCAGGCCTGTTCTCTGGGGAAGTGCCTCTGGCTTCATGTGCTCTCAAGGAGTCGGGCTTGGATCTGCAGTGCTGTGTCGTTGTGTCCCAGGCTTTCACATGGAGGATGAAGGAAGGACCTGCCTTCTCACCGACACCTGCACTTTCCTCTTGGCAGACCCCAAGAGTGGCCGCTGGGGCGGGGGCCACAGGTCCTCGTGTTCCTCTGCAGGCGTACCCTGCCAGGCAGTGATAGGCTTTCAGGTCACTTTGAATAGTTCTTTGTGTGACTGTCTCCGGCTTGATCCATGGTTAAGTTTATGCGTTCTGTTTTCTTTTTTTAGTATTTCATTTTTCTCACTAGTCACATGAAGTATTTGCACTGGTCAAAATCAAATCTGTAACTAGCAAATTCACAGAAATCTAGTTTCTGTGCCTGCTCTGCCTTATTTTTGTTTTTATCTAGCTGGTAGCCTTTTTTAAAAGATTATTAAATCTTATTATTTTTAAAAGATTATTATAGGTTATCTTTTCTTTTTTTTTTTTAAGATTTATTTATTCATATAGAACTGGGGTACAGGCCAGAGATGCAGAGGGTGAGAGGATTCACCAGGGACAGAGTGGGGAGCAGAACAGGCAGATGGACGAAATACACTGCTGAGGGGAGCAGCGGGTGGGTCAGGAGAGGTCTGCCACGCCATGTGGGTCACCTCCGGGGTGGGGATCGAACTCATGCTTCAGTGGCTTTAGCTTCTTAGTGCTGTGCTTTAACCTGCTGTGCCACCAGGGAGGACCCTATTATAGGTTATCTTACCTTTTTTCCTTTTAACCAAAAGATGTTTATCAAAAAGTGGCAGGATATTTCCTTTAGATGGATAATCTTATTTTAGAAGGTCATCACTATTCATTAACTTTAGTTTTATGAAGAGGGAATCTTCAGAGATAAAGAAAATCAATTTGAGGTTTGATTTGAAGGATTTTCAGTTTTTGGTCTGAAAAGAGGCTCGTTCCTGTTTGTTTCCAGCTATTGAGCAGAGCTGTGCTCAGGATGAGACTGGTGGCCGAACCTCAGTGGATCTGCGGATACGGAGGACCCAGGTGAGGCCCACGGCGTATCTTCCTGGGCACTGTCCTCACGTGGCTAAGTAGATGGACGCTTCTGTGTCATGTAGGGAAAAAGCTCCTCAGCCCTGCAGCAGAATTCAGTTCTGATGCGCAAGGGATTAGCCACATCATTTGAGCATCATTTGAGTGTGCCAGGGAGGCTTGCCTCTGGGAGGGGGAGGCCACGCAGCAAGCCTGGACCCTTGGCTCTGCTCCTCTTAGCATGGGTTCTGGGCTCTCAAGCCTGGGTCCCCCACTTGGTCCCATGGCCTGGTAACCAGCTCACCCTGTCTCTAAGGCTCAGTAGGGTGTAGACAGCCACTGGGAGGCCCACTGTGGAGAGGCTGGTCAGTCTTGAGCAGTGGGTACCATCAGGCTGCCTCTGCTGGGGGTGAACTGCAGTGTGGGTTTCTGTTGCATTAATGTCTGCCCTTGTCAGTTGCAGAAACAACCATTACAACCTAACCCTGTTTCTGTATCAGTAGCATTCCGTTCTGTCTCGGAAGTTCGTCGAAGCAATGACTGCATACAACGAAGCACAGACTCTGTTTCGGGAGCGAAGCAAGGGCCGCATTCAGCGCCAGCTGGAGATAAGTGAGTAGGTGGGCCTGTACTGGGAAGATGTGTTTATTCCTGAGGGTCACGCATCAAAGTGCTGTATCTTCCAAGAGTAATTCATCTCTGTAGTGGCCAGTGTTGTACAACTTAAAGCCCTCTCATGGCTCCCTGTTCATTGACTTGGCCAAACCTTTTGTTTATGTACATACTTCAGAAAACTCTTGAGTGGACCCTACATTACCTTCTGACTTCTATGACTTTGAGGTGTGAATCTAATTTGGAAAACTTCCAGCAATTATTTATTTGCCTTATCTGCTGTGTCCCCAGCCCTTGGGAGCAGCTTTACATGGGAGTATGGTTTTATTCTCTGGGATAGACAGGGCTGCCTCTGTCAGGATGTGGTGGCCTTCAGTTGGAGGCATCTGCTGATGGAGAGAGGTCAGGTGGGCTTGGCTGCTTGTACCATGCCAGGTCGGGGCTTCTTCAGCTTTGACATCAGGCAACAGCTCCCTAGCTTCTCTGTGGCCTCATAGACATGGGGAGCCAGGGGCAGCTGCTCCCTAGACCTCGCTGAGTGACGAGTTGGCCAAGATAGTTGACTTGGCATGGGGTGGGGGGGGTGTCGGGCAGGCCGCTGCTCCACCATCCTCAGTGCAGTCAGGTCCCTAGCAACCCGGTGCCTGGAAGGAGCCCGAGGTCAGCTGCCCGCGCCTCCGTGGCCCCCACTCCACCCCCTGGTCCTCAGAGCTGCACTCCCAGAGATTTCGCACCTACCATGGTCTGGGATGGTCTCTCCCTGCCAGGGCTTGGGCTATCAGCTGGGCTTATTCCACTGGCCCTTCCACAGGCACTCCCTCTTCATGGACCTGCTGGACGGCATCTACTTTTCATCTTCCTTCAGGCCCTGGACGGTTGGGTTCCTGCTTTTTGGCAGCTGTGAACCCTAATCATTCACATCAAATGCCATTGAAGTTAATTATGTTTGTCCACTTAACTTTATCTTCTGTGACACAAATTGTGAAAAGTAATCATTATAGATTTTTCCAAAAATCTTTGAGCATGTTTTCTAGAGAGTGCTAGTGCATTCATTCTTAAAAGGGAAGGAACTGATCTCACAGAGAGTGTTAGCACCAGAGTGTGGCTGTGTGTGCTGAATTCAGCTTAGTCCCTTTTCCATAAGTTAGAGTTGTAACACTTAGGAAAATGATGTGCCAAAAATCACTGTTGGTTTCCTTTTTATAGTTGTTTTTATTTTTTTAAGATTTACTTACTTGTACATACAGAACTGGGGTACAGGCCAGAGGCTCAGGGGTGGCGAGAGGCTTCACCAGAGACAGAGTGGGGAGCAGAACATGCAGATCGATGAAGTACACTGCTGAGGGGAGCAGCGGGTGGGTCAGGAGAGGTCTGCCGCGCCATGTGGTCACCTCCTGGGCAGGCGGGAAACGAACTCATGTGGAGGTGGCTTTAGCTTCTCAGTGCAGTGCTTTAACCCGCTGAACCACCAGGGAGGGCCAATATAGCTGTTTTTTAATCCCACTGAATGAGATTTTATTATTCACCTGATAAGGGCTTTTTTTTTATTTCAATTCTTCCTGTTGACATTAATTTCTCCCAGCATTGTAGCACTGCCTAAGGAGATAGACATGGAAGGCCAGAGAAATATTGTTTAAAAATGTTGACAACCTCTGAATGTTGACAGCCTGTTCATTTTCAGTATTGCTTCTCTGAGTGACCTCTTTGTTATACTTCAGCTGGAAAAACGACCACTGACGATGAGCTGGAGGAGATGCTGGAGAGTGGGAGCCCTTCCATCTTCACCTCTGATGTGAGTGCACCTCTTGGCTGGCGCAGGGGTGCATCTGCCTAGCTCTCAAGAGGCATCTATCTGGCTTCTTTCCTATCCCTTCCAAACCAAGTTCACAAGTATTTTCTCTCATTTTTTAAAGATCATATCAGATTCCCAGATCACTAGACAAGCTCTCAATGAAATCGAGTCCCGTCACAAAGACATCATGCGGCTAGAGACCAGCATCCGGGAGCTGCATGAGATGTTCATGGACATGGCTGTGTTTGTGGAGACCCAGGTAAGCGGCATCTGCCTGCAGCACAGAGCAGGCTGCCCAAGCCAACTTTCTATGTAGAAACTCATGTTTGGTTCCAGTTTACCTGGGAGAAACATTATTTTGGATCCTGTCTCAAAGTTCTGAAGTTGACCATGGCCTTAGGGCTGTGAGACTGAAATGTTGGTGTTATCCCCTCAGTGGGGCTGTACCGTAGATTAACACAGGCTGCCAGATGGCCACGAGCAACACAACCTTGGTGTGGAGCGCTTTTAATGAGGTGTAGAAGTATGGGTGCCAGGCCCCATGTAGGCCGTGTGTGTGTGCACGGAGGACGGGCTCCTGCATCTGGATGGGTGTGGCGGGAACTGTCATGTGAGGTGCTCACCGGAGGAGAGAAACATGCTTAACAGCATAGCACTGGGTCTATGGGGATTTTGACTTTTTTCTCTAAAATAGGTGTATTTTTAAGCTTTTTTCAAGGAGCATGTGTTAGAATAATAATTGAGAGAAATGTCCAAAGCCCGGGATACTTTCCACAGCTCAGGTAGTGCCTGTGCATGTAACATGGTGGTCTGTCCAGAATGGGGCAGTGCTGGAGGGGCTGGGGGACTGTGCATAGACCCTCTCGAAGAGCTGAGGTGAGATGTTGACATCAGTGCTGGATGGGCACCTGCTTCCTGTGGGGTGTCTGCATTCAGTGCAGGGCCTATGGAGGGGCTGAGGCCCTGGCTTGCGTTTGGGAGCTGTAGTCCAGGGAGTGTGCTCCTGGCTGGCTGCTTCTGGGTTCTGGGCACAGGCTGGCCGTTTTCCACCTGCATCTCTCACCTGTGAAGTACTACCTATTCTGATACATAATGTGTGTGAAAAACTGAGGTGCTCTGCACTGTAGAAGCCAGCAGGTGGGGTTGGGGCAGCTGGGTGGGTCTTTGGACATGGGTGGTCCTGTGGCTACTTGGGGCTGGGAGTGTGGGGACCTCCCAGGACCAGTCCAGAAGGACCAGCTAGACCGTGAGGCTGTGCAGTTAGCTTCTGGTCAGAGGAGGCCAGTTAGCACACCTTGCCTATTAGTGATGGCTCTGGCTAGACGTTAAGGTAGCCGCCTACCTGCCCCCAACCTGGGCCTGACGCCCCTTTGATCAGTGTGTGTATGGTCAGAACTTATGAGGAGCTTGTGTCTGTGACAGCAAGTGGGCTGTGTGTCACTCTTCTCTGCTCTGTTCCCCACTGCTTCAGAGTGTGATTGCTGATGGACGAGCGCCAGGTAACGAGTCTGCTCTGACATTTCACCTAGTTCTCTTTATTTCACATTTTTGCTCATTAATTAGTTGATTTTGTGTCAGACATAAGTTTTTCTCGGTTGATTTGCTATTTTAAAGAAATGGGCGCCGGTCTTCTACCCACTAGAAGAGATGCTGCTCAGCACCCCATATCATATGTGACGGTTCATCCTTCACTCCCCTATGTTCCGCCCTCGCCCTGCTGGTCTCGGAGCCTGCCTGCCTCATCCACACCGCCCACTCCTTTCAGTTCTTTTTAAAATACAAATTAAACCCTGTTCACTTTGGCTGCAACATTGGTCACCTCCATCTTTGGTGAATGTGTCCGCCAGGCCCTGACCACTGCGCGCCCAGGATGTCCACATGGGGCCTCGCCGGTGTCCCTGTCATAAGATATTCCATGATGGCATCTGAGAATGTCACCTAAGTTGGAAACTTTTTGCTTTAAGGGTGAAATGATCAACAACATCGAAAAAAATGTCATGAATGCTGCAGAATACGTTGAACATGCTAAAGAAGAAACTAAAAAAGCTATTAAATACCACAGCAAAGCGAGAAGGGTGAGTTTGGTTTTTACGAATGAAAGTGATGACTTTTTCTCTTCATCTGATTTCAAGTTGTAACACATTGATCTAAGCCTACTTAAAGGTGTCCGTGAGAGAAAACATGCTTAAAGCAGTGTTTCATTGTGCTAATTTCTTTGGCAGTTCATTAGATAAATTGTGTGACTCTGATTCCTTTTGTGTCCCAGATATTTAAAACCCTCCACAACCTAATGCCAGGGTGTTTCCCTTCGCTGGGGGCACCACAGGCAGAGTCCCCTGTGAGGCCTGGAGAAACGCACCCCCACGCTGTTACTTGGTCTGGGTCCCAGCCTCTCCTGCTGCCTGAGCTCCCCTTCCCCTGACCTTGAAAGACAGCATGGAGTCAGTGCGACTCGGCAGCTTGCTTTTCTTTGACAGAAAAAGTGGATCATCGCGGCTGTGTCTGTGGTTCTGGTGGCTGTGCTGGCCCTGATCATCGGCCTGTCGGTTGGCAAGTGAGGCAGATGCTGCGTTGCGGCTCTGCGGCAGGTAAGTAACTCCTGCTGCTGCCTGTGGTGTGACACCCCAGACAGCTGCCTGCTCAGACCCCAGCATCCCCTCATGCTCGCCTGGCTTGTGAGGCCATGCCCAGTGGGTGCAGTGCTCGATGAAAAGCAAACACAGGAGCTGTGGCTTGTCTCTTGCAACCTGGGGTGGTTGTGGCAATGTGGTTGTCATCATCCTTGTCTTTCACTGTGGAATCCACAGAACAGAACCAAGCTCTGAAAATCAGCTAGCGAAACTAACATTCTCCATCTAACTTGTTAATGTTTGGCAGCAGCTACTTTGTTTAAAAATCTGTCCTTATTAAAATGGAAACCACATTTAGTCAGCTCACCTGCTAGTTCTGCGGGAGGACCTAGCCCAGTGCCCTGAAGTCATGGGCTCATCGTGGGACTCAGATGACAGGGTTCCTGGGAGCCTGTCCCTGAAGGGAGGCCGCAGGTTCTCCGTGGGGCCTGATGGGGACTTGTGTCCCCAAGTCCTTGTGTCAGGCTCTGTCACCACATCCACCACCACTTGTGCTGCCCAGGTCCCGGCCTCCCCAGGACCTTGTCACACCTGAGCTTGTTCAGCACCAAGCTTGAGCGTGGGCTTCTGCTGTACCAGAAGGCAAGTCCCTGGGTCTGTGGGCATCAGGCTGGTGTCTCTGTATCTTTGCCGAGGCTTCCTGGTGGCACTGCCCAGGCAACAGCATGTATGGCCTTGCTTCATTTATACAGCATTCAAACAGTATTTTTGAAATTCTTTCTAAAATATGTGTTTCCCTAATTTTTCCTAGTGGCATTCAATGCCTGGATGTGGTTATACTGCAGGTAAAATTGCAGTGGTTAGCATGGCCCAGTGGAGTGAGCTGCTTGTCACGAGTGCTGTTTGACAGAAAGCCCTGCTGCAGGTGTGGGGGGGGGGGCACGGCCCAGAGTCCTGAGCCCCAGCACTGTGTGTACTTCCTGGGGACACCAGAGTAGTTGTGTCCAAGCGCTGGTCCCCACACAGGCCTGCGGGTGTGGGTGGCTCTCTGAGGAGGGGTTTTGGCCTGTGGCTGCAGCTGCTCCATAGCAGGAGGCCAGGAGGTTGACCACGCATGTTCTTGGGTCTCTCAGTGTTCCGAGGAGTTTGCACTGAGGCATGCACCACACCTCAGTGCAAAGAAGTGTAAATAAGATTTTTCAGCAGATGAGAACTAGATTCAGTTAAACCTTCAAAGGCTGTGAGCACAGCTGAGAGGAGTCGGGTGGGGCCGGTGACAGGAGAGCCCACTGACTTGCCTGTTCCCTCCTGGAGCAACGAGTGGTTGGACCTGGTGCTGCTGGGTTCATGTAGCTTAAGACAGTGCGTCTGTAGCAGTATTTTGCCTTTGGGACTGTTTTTCCACTCCTCTTCCCAAGGCCTTGAAGTTTCCTTTGATGATGGACTTGTACTTTAAACGCTGATTCTGGGAGAACTTTATCAGGAAATAATTATCAGTGGTATATTTACTTTGACACTTTACAAATTAATGTTTTTCTTTATCTTGCAGAAAATGATGTTCATTATATTTTGTGTAACTATTCTGCTTGTGACCCTTGGAGTGACCCTAGTGACAACACTGTCCTAGCAGCTGTAGCTGGGGCCATCTCTCCCTGGAGTGGGTCGCATCTCAGGAGAGTCAGTCCCCGCTCTCGAGCGGCCCTGCTTGGTGACTGGCTCTGAGGGCTGCTCTTGGGCGCAAAGGAGAAACCCACAGGTGTTCAGGGAGAGAAGCAGGAGAATGGATGTGGTGATTCACTCAGAGATGCTTGGACTCTAAATAACAGCAGAAAATTATGCCACAGAGAACTTGTTTCAATGGCCTGAAAATAAGGAATTACTGAGAATTTCAATTTTTTTTATATTTCAGTGTTAAAGATACATGTGAAGCTTAATTAGGAATATTTTATGTTACGAAGTTGTTAGCTTCCTGGTTGAAGATGTCTTCCTTCCTTCCTTCTGGCTGACCTAATTAAGAGACGCTTTGTACTATGTTCCATTTTTTTATTGTTTGCAAAAATAATTTTTTATCACAGAACTTTTTTGTAATATATCTGTAATTTTAAGTGTTTATTGTTTAATATATTAACACATTCATTGGCTCTGCTTTCATATGTTAAACACGGCCTTTTAAAGGGACAGGGAGCTTCAGGATGAGCAGCCCTCTCAAGGAGCAGCCCATTCTTTGGCAAAGAAAACACTGGCAAAGCACCCCCAGAAGCCTTGTGCCTTTTGTTGCTGTTGACTGAGTTCACTGGCCCTCCCGACCTCTGAGCAGCTCAGGTCCTGAGCTCTACTCCATCCTGCCTGTCCTGCCCTCATGACACTGAGCGAGCCCCTGCCCTGGAAAGACGATGTCTCTTCACGGCTCTGTGAGAGAACCATGCTTCTGTTTGCATCAGTAAAGTCTGAATTTAATCAAGATGGTGATGCAACCGAGAGGTAGTTCTTCCACACCTTGAGCTGTGTCTCCAGGTGAGCTCTGACTCAGGCTTCTGCAGAGACACTGTGAGGGCCCGCTTTCTGCAGAACCCCCCAAGTCGGCTCCCACATCTCATAGGATCGTAACATCTGTGTGGCGCGTTACGCCTTTGAGCATTGTGTGGTTTGCTGTTAGGCCCATAGAGTGTTTGGAATCTTACAGCAGATGGACATCTGTTAAGGCAGCAACTGTTAAGGCAGTTGAAACTGTGAGCAGGCCCGTGAGGGGTGTCCGTGCCCACAGCTGTGCTGTGGCATTACTGGGCTTGAAGGTGAATGTGGGCCCTGAGCTCCGGTGACAGCCGAGGCCTTGGTCTCACTTGCTACAGTCATGGACTCCC
>NW_004567130.1:3952371-3990850 GCF_000260355.1 Condylura cristata | reverse complement strand
CCCCGCCTTCGTGACTGCTGGGACTGGCCTGCAGCGTGCATGGCGGCCCAGCATGCGGGCCCTGGCTGTTCGCTGCCAGGTAGCCGCTGGCTTGTTTGTACTTTTCCTCACGCCAGGCTGAGGTGGCATGTCTGAAGGCGGCAGACGCCCTGAGATCATGCTTGTTAGTGTAGCTCCCGGCGCCCACACCAACCTGTCCCGAGTCTCCTGCTGAGGGCGCCGCTGCCTCGCCACTTGCTCCTGAGCGCTTTCCTTGCCTTAGCTTTCAGGAAAACTGACCACCGCTGTCCAGGTTACTCTTCCTGGGTTTGAAGCAATTATCAGTTTGCGTTTTTTATAATTGAAGTTATGGAAATAAATGTTCTTTTGGTTTCTATTTAGGTATTTAAGTCACTGGTGACACAGCTGCATATCTAAACCTCATGTGCCTATTTGAAATTAGGTTTTTAAAAATATATAGTTTCATTTGTTACTTTTATCAACTCAACTGTTTTGTGTTTACATTAAGAAATTCCCAGAGAACTAAGAAAATGTACTTGCTACCTTATCATTTCTGGAAAGATTTTTGTGGGACATTTTATTGCATCTCCATTAATAAATTGATGATGAAGAAACTTGTGGCTGTTGTTGTCTAAAGATACAGTGTGACTTAATACTTAAGGTATTTTTTGATAATTACTTAAGTCTGTTGTGGTTATTTTTACAAGCTGCTGTGGTTCCTGTCTGAAATGTTAGCAGAAGCTGTCAAGGATTCACTGCATCCTCGCTGTTCCCAACAAATGCCGGTGGGGGATCTGGGCAGTAGGGTGTGTCCTGCCTTGACCCTGAGTGCCTGCCAGACGCCCTTCCCATCCACCAGTGGAGGGGGGCCCCCTGCTCTCTGTGATTTATCCTTCATGCTTTCCTTAAGCCTCTTTCAGCGCTTTCTTAAGTGGAACTTCCTTAATCCTTAACCCTTACTGAATTTGACCATGTTGGAAAGTGATATTTAAACACTAGAATTAATAAAAAAGAAGACAGTTCTGGGGAAAGGCAGTTCTTAGTGGGAGAGGCCCAGCAGCAACTCACATTCCATTCTTACATTTCTTACAGTGAATTTACTTTCAAGCTACAAACGTAACATACACATCCAGTGATTTGATTTTTTTCGTTTATACGTTTAAAGAGTCACTTAAATGTCTTTTGTTGCATTTGCTGCAACCTCTGCAGTCCAGGTGAAGCTTGAAATCTAGCCTTGTCCATGGGGGTCAGGGGGCAGAGAGGAGGGCAGGGGATGGGGTCCGGGCTGAGGAAACCCAGGTAGATGGGGCACTAACCCAGGTGTCCTATCCTGGCACCACAGACAAAACCCCCCTGCCAAACTTGTGGCGTTTGTGGAGAGCCCTGAGGGCTTTAGTTCTGGGATAGATGGTTCCCTTAGGATGGCAGGCCCTGTGTTCCAGGGCAGGGAGGGCAGGAGCTAATAGCAAGGGCCAGCTCGTGGGTCAGCTGGTTGTGCCCTTCTACCACCTGTCCAGTACATTTGAACTCCCATCTTCCTTAGAGACCTTCAGGCAGACTGGCAAGGAGGGGAAGGGGCCAGAGGGTTCTGGTATGGACAGCCTCACCTGAGGTGACATGGGCAGGCCAGCAGGAACCCTCTGGAAGCCTGTCACCGTGCTGGGTCAACCCACACAGGCCCCACTCTGGCTCACCATTTTAGTGACCACACTGAGTGCAGTTGTCCTGTGAACCCAAAGGACAGTCTCGTGAATGTTCTGGAAGGATATGTGCAGCTCAGAAAACCGCAGAACCCACTCTCTGAGGCACCTGAGAAGCAGCCCCTGAGGATTTTCCAGTCTTTTAAAACAGTGGGCGAGTCTTGGAAAACACCCAACATGGGCTAAATTCTGGTCATTATTACTTAGTATCAGTCTCAACCAGCGAGCATGGAGGGGAGGCATGTGGCCGAGGCCTGTCGCAGCAAGTCCCTGGAGACCTGCAGGAATTGCTGGAGGCAAGGGGCCAGCAGCGTCCACAGTGTCTGCCGCGGTCTGCCCAAGATGGTGGGTCCAGCAGGTGGGGGGAGTGGGCAGCCCTAGGCGGGAAGCTACTGCATATGGACCACCAGGCACTCAGCCAGAGAGCAGCTCAGGGCAAGTGTGGCCAAATCAGAGGCCTGGAGGAGGGTGCAACTGAAACCATGGTGTGGCTGTCCCACCCAGGAGTGCCAGTGGCCTCAAACACAGGCTGCTTACGCCTCATGGCACCATGGCCCGTGAGGCCTGGGCTGGGCAGGCCAGTGCACGTGCACCAAGGGCCACCTCAGGGCACTGCTGAGCGGCACCAGGCCACCTATTCCAAGGCCAGGCCAGCCAGCACCAGAGGTCACGGCACCAAGGTCGGCCCTTGTGCCTGGAATGGCGGGGCTGGAGAGGTGTCCAGCAACTGGCCAACTGCACCCACGGTGCCCGCGAGCAGCATCAGGGCTCAGCCCTGAGATGCCAGTCAGGATTGTGGGCACGGGTAGGGCCCTGGGAGGCGCCGGCCCGAGGCGAGGCTGTGGTAGAGCTCGAGGTGGAGAAGTCTGGGCCCGACTCCCCACCATTCCACCCCCTCTCTCCATCGCCTGGTGCAAGGCCCATGCTGGTCCTGGCCCAGACTGGCTGAGTCCTGGGCTCACGCTGCCCTGAGGCTGCCGCAGCCATGGAGTTTGGGATGTTCTTGAATGTGCTATGGGGATGTCCCCAAGCTGGCTCTTTGGGGAGCTGACAGGGAGAGAAGGATCAGAGCCGATGCGAGCAGGCTACCTGGAGGGTGAGGGTCTGGGCTCAGGTGGGTAGGATGTGCTGGGCAGGTGCTGACACTGCAGGTGGAGGTGGGGCCCCAGAGACTACATTGTGACACGGTGGTGGCAAGGGGGCGGGGGCTGGCATAGAGGGTAGGAGTCCCAGCAGCCTCCCATTTCCTCCAGCCCCAGTAAGTATAGGAGCAACCTGGATTGATCATTCCCTGGCCCCGGGGAGTCACGGTCCTCCCCATCCTTGGGTGTCCTGGGCTGGCCCTCCTCCTCCAGGGGTGTTGTGGCTGGTCTGTCCTCAGGTGCTCCCTGTACCTGCTCCTGCAACTGCAGCACCCAGAATAAGCAGCAGGGGGCGCCCCACCCCAGCCCTGGTCTCAGGCTCTACTGGGTGGAGTCACGCTTTTCCTCTTGGCAGTAGATTTCTTAAAAATCCAGGACAGTGGGACCCATGTCCATCAAATCCCTTTGCTCACTGACCTGGTGACCTGTTAAGATATAGCAGCTTCCTGGCTTCCAAGCTGGCAGCGTAGGAGGCTCTGGCAATCGTGCCCTGGGCACCTCCCTGAAGACCTGCTGGGCCAGTGTCTGTCACAGTCAGTGAGGTTGTAAGGGCAGCAGCAGAGAGAGGCCAGGCCTCTGAAGAAGGGTGGAGGGGCCCCGCAGCCATGGCTTCCAGTTGTCCTGCTGGAAAAAGGAGGAGGGGCTGGAGTGGGGAGCCTGAAGTGACCACAGCAAGACCAGGTGACCCGGTCTTGCACTGTGGATGCCAGTCACTTTGGGATCCCCAGATCAGAATGAAGCCTGTAGGCTTCCAGCAGGGATCCTGATGACTCCTCACTGTGGGGCCGCTGCTCTGGGTCTTCTGCGCCCCTGTAGACGGGTGGGTGCCCAGGAGAGGGGCTGTCCTGGCTCCCGAGTTGGCTGGACTGGGGAAGACCTGTGTACCCTGAGAGCAGCCCTCGTTTCCTTCCTGTTGAACTGAAGCTGCAGCCTGGACCATCGGTAGTGGGGACTGTGGCTCCTTTGATGTTGGGGAGGCGGGCACTAGAGGGGTGCTCGTGGGGAACACAGGAGGGAGCTGTGGGGAGCTGCCAGGGCCTGAGACCTGGAAGCAGTGAGATGTTGCTGGGGATTCAAGAGAGTCGGGGAGACCCAGTGATATCTGCTTTCAGAGTGACCCACAGAAAGGGCAGATGATACAGCTTAGGGGCTGAGAAGCCGCCTGGTCAGACGCTGGAGACATGGTGTGTGTGGGCTGCCCCAGAGCAGTTTCCACAGCAACGCTCAGACAGACAGAGGACCAGCCAGACCAGCTGCCAAGGCAGATAGGCCCCTGTGGGCTGGCTGCTGCGTCTGCTGTGGGCTAGCCTGCCCACCCACCCCCGCTGCCCTCTGTGAACCATCTCATTGCATTTATCCATCTTGGCAAAAATGCTGCACAGCTGAGTTACACACCTGTGTCCACACCCGAGTTTCCCATGCTGCTGGGTACACTCCAGAGTGATCTCCCAAGTATAAGCTCTGGGAAGGCACGTTGCTCTCATTCAGTCACAGTGCTGGAGGGGCCCCGGCGGGCTGGTAACGTGTGACCCTGAGCAGAGAGCTGGAGAAGAGCCTCTTTGAGTCAAGCAGGGACAGTGGGTCAGTGGACAATGACACAGAGCAGAGCAGAGGACCCCGAGACCTAGCTGGGGGGAGTGGTGGCTATGTTGTGGGTAGTTTGGCGGCAAAGCAAGAGTCACACGTGGGTCTGGTCGGCTTGTTGCAGAGTTGCATTCCCAGAATGGATTGTTGTGAAGTGATCGACGGCCACCTGCTTGGTGTCCAAGGGACCTACCCAGAAGCAGAGGAGGCATGCACCGGTGCAGGGGACAGTCTCAGCCACGGCCTGTCTGCGAGACCTTGTTTAAGTTGTTGTTGGACTTAGAAGGGAGAGCTCTCTTGGAGACACGTGTCCATCGAGGGCAAAGCTGGTCACAAAGCAAAGAGGGAAACCCAAGGAGGGGACAGTGCCCCCCGCACCAGCTGGGTCGTGACCCCTCTGCTGGGATCCCAGGGTTAGCCTCCGTGCACTTCCCCCTCGCTGCCTGGGCGGTCTGCTTGGCTCAGGGTGTCTGTCAGCAACTCATTTCCTCTATAGATAGAGCTTTGGGATTATAATCTGTTAGCCCAGTGAACACCTGCGGGCAGAGTTCTCACTGCAGGGAAGGAGTTGATGACTGGCCGGGTAGGTACAGGCCTTTGCCTGCTGCTCCAGCATCTTTCTGTTCCCATGTCAGGTATGTTGGTGACTCTCTTTGCCGCACCAGGCTCTGGGTCAGGGGTGAACGGGGTGCTGCTTCCGTCATTTGCTGGGCCTCAGTTGTCAGGCTACAGACTCTGTTTCTAGAACCAGCTTCTCTGCCTTATCATAAGCCTGAGCATAGATCCTGAGCTGGCACTGATACCCCCACTCCCTGTGGAGCCCGGTCACCATGTCTCTGAACCTCATGAGCTCCTAGCAGTTGACAAACAGCCTGGACCTAAGCCACTGGCAAGGAAGGGAGCTCGCGCCGTGGGAGCCAGCGTCGGGGCCAGCCCAGGCAGCTCATTCTTTATTGATCAGCGTAATGGGAATCCTTGCTGGAGTTTTAAATATACTTTATGCTAGGGTCGCATCTTAAATATATCTGCAGCATATTAATAATTAAACAGAAGTGGAAAATATTCACTTTGGGGAAGGAAAGTTGGAATCATCAGCTTTGTACAAAGAACATTCTTGGTGTTTTGCCTGAATCAGGACCAAAGCTTTCAGGCCATACTTTACCTGGAAATTAGCTTCTTGTCAGAACAAACAGGAAGGAACCCTAAGAGGATACAATGCCACCAATTTTATTGTAACTGTTCTCTGGAGCCTAAGGTAAAAGAGGAAAAAAGTCACTTTATTAATTAAAAACGAACTTACAAACAGTGTCACGGGCATGTAAGGTTTTATTTTTTGCTCGCATGTGAGGTTTGCCCGTGGGCAGCTGCCAGCAGTGGCTCATGGTTCACTGCTCTTTCCCTCACGATTGCAAGGTGGCTGCCATAGCGTCAGCCATTATTTTGTATGTGGAACAGGAAATGGGAGAACAAGGGGTCACTCTGACCTCAGCTACCCTCTTATGAAGAAAGCAAGTGTTTTCCCAGGTGCCACCAGACTCCAGCTCAGGGCTCCGGCCTAATCGAGCCTGTTCTACATTTTCAGTAGTTGTGTAGAAGAAAGCAACGCACAGATGTCAGAAAGGAGTAGTGCCACCTGCACTGGCCAAACCAAGTTTTTCATAGCATTCAGTATTTCTTCTTTTTTTGGTCATAGGATGATGGCTCCCCTGTGTGTCATCTGGGAAAAGGACACCCCACTCTACAAGGCCCCCGATCCCATGGAGAAACCAGCCTCAGCAGCTGGAGCCCCTGGGGGCCAGCTTAGACAGGCATCTAGGAATCTGAGTACTGGAGAGCAATCTGCGTGGGACCAGTGGGGGTGGCTCAAGGTGCATCCTCCGCGTCACTGGCCTGAGAGTCAATGGACCCACCGAGCACCGGCTTCCAGGGGTGGCTCATTAGCCAGAGCTCTGATCTCGGGCCATTTGGGGATGTCGCCATGACTTTTTCTAGATTTTTCTACTATTCTGCTTTGTCAGTTAAAAAGCTTCGCTTTGGTATAGTTTAATACACAGAAAGCGGCAAGAATAACTTAAAGAACTCCTTTATAACACTTCCCCAGGCTCTTCCCACCTCGCCTCTTTCATGGGCCATCCACACAGAAAGTGGGAGATGTTCTCCAGAGCCATCTACTTTAATTGCAGATATTTTCCACTTTATTTCTCAATATTTCTGTGTTTTATCCCCCAAAAGTGAAGACATTCTTTTACATAACTCCCTGTAAGGAATAAAATCTAATAATAATTGTGCTGTGGCTCTCTCACCACAGTCCCCATTCACATGTCACTCACCCTAGTGATGCCCCATCAGCCACTGGCCTGGCCCATCCTCTCAATGGGGACCACATCGAGTGTCATTTTCAGGCCTCCTTCAATCTGGACGGTGCTCCAGTCCCTCATCTTTTTGGCCTGGCCTCGTAGGATGAGTCCAAGTCAGTTATCCACAGACGGGCCCTGACCTGGCTTTGCTGCTGTTTCCTTGTGACCCACTCAGCACTCTTGAGGGGGCTGGTTCCAACAATGCCAAATTCTGCTTGCATGGCACCAGGACAGATGTAATGCCAGGCTGTGCTATTTCAAGGATGCTGCTGTGGTTGCCTACTAGCTATGTCTGCCAGGAATTTTCTATTCTTGGGAAATTAGTAATTTGTGGGGAGATGTTTTGAAGCTAGGTAAATATCTATCTTGTTTGTTTATTATGTGAATGTGCCATAACTTTTTTTTTTTTTTAATCATCAGGAATACCCCATTGAAAAGTTCAGGAACTTTTGACCAGGGAGTGGCAAACTTTTCTGTAAAGATCAGATTCTGTTGGCAACCATTCAACCTGGCCATTACAGCCAAGCAGCTATAGATGTGTGTAAACACATGGCCATGGCAGTGTTCCAATAAAAATTTATTTACAACAAAAAGTGGAGGGCCAGACTTTACCATAGGTTTATACTGTTGTTAACTGGTCCACTCCTGAAACTCAGGATTTCCTCCTTTGGATAATTTCCCTACTCTATAGGGTCTGATCTAGAATCTTTAGAATCTTATTGGTGCATAGATTTCCAAAGGTGAGAAATTACATGCCAACCTGATGCAGATAGTAAGTCAGTGTGGCCATAACTAAGGTTGGATAACCAACTCCCCACTAGTGCTGTCAAGAGGTTTTCTCCAGAAGCTACAAGGAGAAGGGGCCTGACCTGGGACATGTACATGTCTGATCGGGTTCACGCATCTTGAAAAAAGTAAGTTACTTTTAGTGGGGTCTGAACTCTCTTGATTGCCAGAAGCCTCACTCCTCCCACTGGACACTGAAAACATGTTTTTCTCTCATACTTGGGGATACTTAATGCTGAGGGAATCATTTTCTAGAATTCTTATCTCTGTAACCCAAGAATGCTAAATCTCAGATGGAAATTAACCAAGTTGGGATGTTCATGCTCAGTGCCTAATCAGCCATGTTCCCAGCAAAACCACGTTCCCTTCATCACTTTAAGGCACACCTGTGGGGGTCGCCTGGCTCTAGGAGATGTGGTGAATGATTTCTTAGCTCCATTTGGCCCTGTGGTGGGGTGAGGTAACCTGAAACCAGCAGCAGATCCGCTTGCATCTGTGCTGGACTGTGGGCTGGTTCCAGTGATACCAGAACCCCAGGCTTGGGGCCCATGGTACCGGTGGGTGGTCAGCTCCTGAGGGCACGGAGTGAAAGTGCTCTCTTGGGCCAGCAGGTCTTTGGGTAGGTGGAGGTACTGCTGTTGCATTTCTCAGGGAGCAGGGTGCAGCGGCGGCACTGTGGTGGGCTGGTCATCCTTCATGGAGACAGGCAGCAGGGTCTGTTGAAAGGTGGACAGTGAGCAGCTGCCTCCCCTGGAAGTGGGTGAGCTGGGACCCTCTTGACTCTGCCTGGCGGCAGGAGGGAATATGGGAGCCGCCGTTCCAGCCACCTCTCTGCATTTTGCTTGCTTTTCGTTTCCAAAGAGGATGGGGACATTTTTTTAAGTTGATATGGACATCACACCCTTATATTCTGTGATTCATTGATTTGCAAGTCACTGGAATAATCCAGAAAAGTTGAGTTGATTCCATTAAAAAGCCCAGCCACAAACTTCTCACCCTAAGGAAGGGGCTAGGCACCCAGGAACTGAGTCATGCTCCTCAGGCAGAGGGTCAGGGTGCAACTGGGGGCTGATCTGGTGGGGCCCAGCTCCTGCACCTCTCGGCTAGCTCCCGGCACAGACAGTGCTGTCTCTTCTGCATGGTCACTGTGGGCTGGCAGGCAGAGCCATGCTCCTGCTGTCACGGGAGGTTCTCTCACTCCAGTCGCCAGGCGGGTTAAGTTGTGTAGTGATGGGTGGGCGGAGGTGAGCAGGAGCAAGACCAAAGGGCGTGGTCGCCTGGGCTCTCCTGTCCACACGGAGCGCACCTAGGGTGGAGACTTCAGCACACTCAGGAAGATTCACCAGCAGCCTCTGGGCTTTTAAATATCATCAAACTTAATTTAAAAATTGGAATGTGGGCCCTCCCTGGTGGTGCAGCGGGTTGAAGCACAGCACTAAGAAGCCTAAGCCACTACCGCATGAGTTCGATCCCCGCCTGCCCCGGGGGAGATCCACATGGCGCATCAGACCTCTCCTGACCTGCCCGCTGCTCCCCTCAGCAGTGTACTTTGTCGATCTGCCTGTTCTGCTCCCCACTCTGTCCCTGGTGAAGCCTCTCACCCTCCGCATCTCTGGCCTGTACCCCAGTTCTGTATGAATAAATAAATCTTTAAAAAAAAATGTGGAATGTGCCCCTTCAGCAGTTCCCCTCCCCCGCCCAGAACTCAGCAGCCAGCATCCCCCCTTAGTGGATGAAGAGCCAGGGTGTGCCCTCACTGTGGGATCGCTCACTGCAGGTGGGCAGAAGGAGGCCACAGTCAGCAAATGGAGGGATCCGAGAGAACGCTAAGCTGCCAACAGATAATCTGACAACATAAAACACTCTCAGAAACTATTGGGCATCAGCACATGTCCAGAGGGCCCAGGGATTGGGGGGCAGGGAAGGGTCTTAGAGACACCGGAGATGGTGGGGATTGTAAGATTGCAAATAATGACAATGACCTAGGGGGAGTCTGCCACTGATTGTCCAGCGCGAGAGGTTAGCCGAACCAGCCTAGCCCTCCTGCTCCTCCCGGGCCTCCCTGTCCCTGCCCCCGCGCCCCTGACCCCCCCACCCTCCAGGCACAGGGCTGATTTCAGCTTTGCCTGGAAGCCCCTGAGGTTGCTGCCCCACCCTCTCTCACATCCCTCCTGCTGGCGGGGGTGGGGCAGGGGGTAGCTGGTGTCAGGACAGGGGCTCAGCTGCGGTCAGCTGCAGGCGGCCACCTTGGTGGGAAGCCCTCTGGCCTGGGCCAAGCTCCCAGCTGTGGAAGGGGCCCAGGGAGGAGCTGGTGTGCGTGCTGTGAATCACAGCAGATGCCAGTCAACCCCCCACTCCTGCCCCAACACACACACAGGAGGGATTATTTGCAGGCATTTGCTGGGTGTCTTAGGCTGCTATTCTGCTTATCTTTCTGTTGCGCTAATCGGGATTGTCAAACTTGAAGTTTGCACAAGACTGTGGAGTAAACCTGGCCCTCGGAGTAATAGTCACATGCGTCAAACCTAGCATAGATGTCTCTTGAGTTCCACTTGATACTGGGTCACTTCTGTTCAATCCCAGAGCCAAATTTAGACAAAGCTAAACGAGCACTATCCTTTTCAATGTGACAGTTGTATGTAGATAATTTTGTATCTATATAATATCTATATCTATATGTATCTACGTATAAAGTACCTATCAACTATATACGCGGCATTTGCTTACTAATGGTGTTTGAAAAATCTATAAAATAATTTTATTTCAAATACAGTAAAATTTACCCTTTTTGATTTATAGTTCAGTGAGTGTTCGTAAACAATGTTGCTTTATATAAAAAGAATACCTGTGTTTAGTAAATTACCTCCATGCGCCCACTGGAAGGAGTCTCACACTCTCAAATTCCTAGATACCCAGCCCCCCCCTTTTTTTTTTTAAAGATTTATTTATTTGTGCATACAGAACTGGGGTATAGGCCAGAGGCTCAGGGGTGGTGAAAGACTTCACCAGAGACAGAGTGGGGAGCAGAACAGGCGGATCGACGAAGTACACTGCTGAGGGGAGCAGCAGGCGGGTCAGGAGAGGTCTGCCGCGCCATGTGGGTCAGCTCAGGGGCAGGGATCGAATTCATGCTTCAGTGGCTTTAGCTTCTTAGTGCTGTGCTTTAACCCGCTGCGCCACCTCTTTCTTAAGAGGGTGCCACTCCCCAGCTTTTCACAAGTCTCTCTCCCCCCCCATATATATATATAACATATGTATAAATAATGTATATTCTCTTTTAACATGCAGGTAAAAGAATGAATACTATGCGTCAATTGCTTTTTCCATTTCACATGTTTTAGAGATTGTATTGTAGCCACACTTCATTTTTTTTTAAATTGGGGGTTCTGAACCATGTATTTATATCTTTTGCCAATTTTCCTATTGGATAGCAAACTTGTTGATTTGTAGGAGCTCTTTACAAATGAAGTGATTTAGTCCTCAGTTTGTCAAGAGGCAGCATTTTCACAGTCGCTCTGAAACTCATGTTTTGGTGACACTCACCTTTATAAACTCCCACATGATTCTGGAAAAAGCCCAGAAAAGGTCTTCATGTACATGATTTTAACTTCAATCCTTCTGGGTGGGGGGCTGTTTTTTGCCTGGAGACTTTCCTTCACACTCTTGTTGTCAGGCTGTGGCATTTTGGACCTCTAGATAAGTGGGGCTGGCGCTCAATTTGGAGTTAATGGGATGTGTGGGTAGTTCTGTCATGTGTGAGCAGAAGTCATCGCGGCCCTCATGGCAGGGGGCGGCAGAGAGCCACCTCGCTGGTGTTCTGCTCTTGGTGCTGAATTAGCCTTCACCGCCAGCTGCTCACTGTGATGTGAGCCCCTCTTAGGTATTGGAAGCATATGGGTGGGGGTGAGGGAAGAGCTGGAAATATGGAGAGAAGAGCTAGTCTTGGAAAATTCACAAAAGAGAGCAATGTTCCACAATTACTGTTGGATGGAGTGATCATCATCAAAGATTATGCATCTGATGGGGGAAAAATGAAAAAAAAAAAAGATTTTGGGAGGTCAGTTAATTAAATAAATATGATGCTATTTTTCTGGGTTTTATATATTTGTGGGGTTTGCAAGCATTTTAAAGTCTGGGATTTGCTGCAATTTAGTTTCTAATTCTTTATGAACAACCTGTTTTGTATGATTTGTACACCTTTTGTATTGGTGGGACTTTTTTTGTTTTTATTTTTTCTTTAACTGGGTCCCCTAAATTGAGCAAGCTCCCACAGATCCTGGGCCCCTGGAAGTGCTGCAGGTGGTTTGTCCAGCTTTGTGACTGGTCTGGCTTTATTTATGGTATTTTTCATTGTGCAGAGGTCATTAACTTCCTTATGATAAGATCGAATCCACCTTCATGGTCATTGTCTGGGTTACAAACTTCCTTCCAAAATAATGTGAAAAGGGATTCTTCATTTCCCCTAGGCTGTCCATGTTTTCTTCATATGTTTAACTGTTTGATCACCTGGGGCTAATGTTCATATAAAAATACTTAAGACAAATCACCCAATTTTCTGAATGTTACTTTTTTTTTTTTTAAGATTTACTTATTTGTGCATATAGAACTGGGGTACAGGCCAGAGGCGCAGGGTGGTGAGAGGCTTCACCAGAGACAGAGTGGGGAGCAGAACTGGCCGACTGTCCAGCCCTGGGCCCTTCCCGGTGGTGCAGCAGGTTAAAGCACAGCACTAAGAAGCTAAAGCCACCGAAGCATGAGTTCAATCCCCGCCCCGGAGGTGACCCACATGGAGCCGCAGACCTCTCCTGACCCGCCCGCTGCTCCCCTCAGCAGTGCACTTCATCAGTCGGCCAGTTCTGCTCCCCACTCTGTCTCTGGTGAACCTCTCATCCACCCGCGCCTCTGGCCTACACACCAGTTCTTGTATGCATAAAAAAATAGAAGTTAAAAAAAAAAAAGTCCAGGTTAGACTTTTGCACTTTTTAATAAAAAGTTTAGAAACAGCTCCCATGGTTTTAAAAAGTCCAGCATCTATGTTAATTGTAATCACATTAAATGTTGGGGTTGATTTAGGATGACTTCCATAACTTAAATCACCCCAACCACACCGAGTACACTTTTCTCATCTGAGTTCCTTTCTGGTGCCTCCGTCCCCTTCCTAGACAGCGTGCACATTTCCGGGTACAGTCATCCACAGGCTGTTTTCTCGCAGACTCTTGTAAAGTGGCTCCCCCCCTCCAGTCCACCTCCCAACCGGCTGTGCCTTCTGCACAGGGCAGCTCCTGGCTTTTTCATACTCTTATATGCACGAAGATATGAATGTATTTTTGCTGGAAACAAAAAGAATACAGTATTTGTCTCTGCTGGGGAACAAGGCTGAGTTCTTTCCTTCGGTGTAGTCTGTTCTCCGGTACGTGGACAGCAGTGGCTTATACGTTCCCTGAGCGCAATTCTCATCATCCCCTCTCTCACCCCTTCCTGACTGCCTGACTGGCCAAGCCTGGACTGGGTGGCGCATGGCTTTGCCCAAGGATGCTGGCTCAGGGTGAGCGTGGCTGAGCACGACCTCCCAGGGCTTCCCTGGGTCCCGGGTGCACGAGCCCTGGCCTGGGCCTGCCTAATGGAGCTAGTACACCCCCGCCGCTGGCAGTCCAGGAGGCCTCTCAGAGGCTTCAGCTGGAGGGAAGGGTCTTTCCAGATTGAGGTTCCCAGTGGGACGGGGTAGAACCTCCTTCAATTGCACCAGGGAGTGCCTGGTCCTGAAACTTCGCATCTGCTTCCCACATCTGCCCAGAGGCTGCTGACTTGACCTCTGCTCCTGGCACTTCTCATGCAGATACCATGGTGTGGTTCCCTTGTAGCAGTGACTGAGGTGACCTCACCCTGGAGGCATCTCCACCCCACCCTCGCCCCTTTGAGGAGAACTGGGGTGGAGAGTGCACCCAGAGTTTCTGCCAGGTTTCCCAGAAGAAATCCCCCCATGGACTTTCCCCCATGAAATCCCCCATCTGTGAAATCTGAGTCCCAGCTAGGGGAGTTTTCCCTGTCCCCCCTCACCCAGGCAGTGTGACTACGATTCCCCATCCAGGCCTCAGGCTGCCCAGTTGAGACACGTGGCCACCAGCCGCTATCCCCAGGCTTGGGCAGGGGGATTCTGTCCCAGCCAGGATGGCTGGGCTGGCAATGGCCCGTGGGACATGTGTGACTTCATGCTTTCAGAATCTCCCTGGGATTGCTTAAAAAATGAGTGCCCTGGGCCCTCCCTGGTGGCGCAGCGGGTTAAAGCACAGCACTGAGAATCTAAAGCCGCTTCTGCATGAGTTCGATTCCCGTCTGCCCCGGAGGTGACCACATGGTGCGGCAGACCTCTCCTGACTCGCCTGCTGCTCCCCTCAGCAGTGTACTTCGTTGATCTGCCTGTTCTGCTCCCCACTCTGTCTCTGGTGAAGCCTCTCACCACTCCTGAGCCTCTGGCCTGCACCCCAGTTCTGTAAGCAACAAATAAATCTTAAAAAAAAAAAAAATGAGTGCCCTGTATGGGGAGTCTTCAAAAAACTGAAAACAGGAGTGCTGTCTGACTAGTAACACCATGGTTAACGCTCACCTGAGCAACCTGACATGGACAGTCTTCTCCCTGTGTTCCAGCAGCCCGCACTGCTCCCCTTACCTCGCCCCCCAGCAGCATCAGGGCAGACATCCAGGAGCACCACTGGGGTGGCCGGAGTGGGGTAGAAGCGAGGCCTTGCATGCCTAAAGGGTGACTCCTACTCCCCAAATTACATAGTTACTTAAATAACTGACAAGTCAAGAAATAGTGAGGACAAAATCTGCCCCCTCTGCAGAGGAAGTGGGGGTGAAAGCCCTCCCCTGCCTCTGAACAGGCGCCTTCTAGCTGAGCAGTGCTGGCCTCTGCTACCCTCCCCCTCCCTCCATGGCCTCCTGGCCAGAGGCTTTCTCAGGAGCAGGAGGATGGTGGGCAGGGCACGCTGGACCCTCAGGGTCACAGTGCTGGTGTGGACTCCAGCCCCTGAAACTCCCGACCCATGCTCGTTTCCACACTTTTTTTAGTACGGTGAAGTCCATCTGCAAACTGAACTTTTTTTTTTTTTACATTTAAAAAAGTACAGGTTTATTAGGAAAAGTAAAGACGACTCTTGCACAGACACAGTGGGCAGAAAGAAACTTGCCTCTGAAGGGTCGGGCCTGTTGGCAAGAGGCCTGGGTCTGTAGAGAAGCCTTGGAATGCGAACTGCCAAGAAAGAATAATCCAGTGCCATTTAGCACGTTCTGATAGTGCCCGTCCACCTCTATTGCCTACTTTCAGATCCTTTGTATCACCCCCAAAGGAAACCCAACCCCATCAACAGTGCTCCCGTCCCCTCCTCCCAGACCAGTGACTCATTTCTAATCTTTCAGGCTCAGTGCCTGTCCCGGAAACTTCACCTAAATGCTGCCAGATGAGTGTGGTCTCTTCATCTGGCTCTTCACTCAAGGCTCACCTGCTATATGGCATGTCAGTGGTTATTCCTTTTGATAGCTGCATCGTATTCCACTGCCTGGATAGGCCACATTTGTCTCTCATCTATCTACCAGTGGTGACTTGCTGCCTTTCAGACTCCGTGGCTGTGTTGCTGTGATTGCCTGACTGCCACGCCCTGGTTCATGGTTGCTGAGCACTGCTCACTCTTGCAAAAAGAGAAGGGAGGTAGCTAAGCCAAGAGCATCTTTTTTGGTGATGAAAACGAGCCTGATTAGTGAGCATGGGGGTAAGAAATCTTGCGTCTACAGAGGCAGCTGCCATGGGGTGGGCCCAGGAGAGTCCAGGTCTCGGTTTCGGGAGCCAGAGTGTCCTGCTTGGGAACAGCCCACACACAGGGTGGCACTCGGGTCACTGGCTTATGCAGGACCAGCTGGCACTGTGGAGGGTGTGCTTGGTCCCCCACGCCCACACTGTACAGTGAGTCTATCCATGGGACAGGCAGCAGAAGCCGCCTGGGGGTGGGCAGGGCCCCCCTGTGGGCACACCTCTACGGTTCCCAGAGCCCAGGACTGTGGTCCTCCTGGGTTCTCCTGGGGGTCCCTGGGTTGTGTGCGGGGGTGGAGGGGTCCCTGTGCACTGTGCACTGTGCATGTCCTTGCCTTTTCACGGCCTGGTCGCTGGGTAAGCAGCCTGAACTTCTGCCAAGGGGGGAGGAGGAGGATGTAAAACCCCACTTCATTCTTTTTTGTGCTAGAGGCTTGGGGAGCCGGGGAGCTGGACCCCAGGGTAAGGGCAGCTTGGAGGTCCCATAACCACTTCATTCCTGGAGTCTTTGAGTTTCATCCCTGCGGGAGAAAGTCAGCCAGAGAGCCTGGCCTCGGGCAGGGCGGGGTGCGGCTGCTATTTCACGGGTGGTGGTGGGGGAGGGTCTTTCACAAGTTGTGCCTGGCTGGGATCACCCAGTCGCCTCCATTTCTCTACCAGCTTTTGACCATTGCTCAGTGAAAAGAAAACTGGCGAGGAGAGGAAAGCAACCTTGGTGTGCGTGCGTGCCTGTGTGTGCCCCTGTGTGTGTGCCCCTGTGTGTGCACGCCAGTGTGCGTGCCCGCGCGTGTGTGTGCGCGTGCCCCTGTGCGCGTGTCTCCCGTGACGTCTCACAGGCTCAGGCGCTGCTGCGTGGTGGATGACTCGCCGGCCCTCTCCCTCCGCCCGCCCGCCCGCCGCCTGCACAGGCTAATGAATCATTTCTAGCTGAGTCCCAGCGGTGCAGGCTCGCGCGCGCGCGCGCCCCCCCCGCCCCTGCGCCCCTCCCGCCCCGCCCCCGCCCCTCCTCCCGGCCCGCCTCCCCCAGTTGTGATTCCACTCGTTCCTCTGCAGTGGCCTCCGCGTGAACCTCCCGATCTGGCGCCGGCTCCCAAGGTAGGCTGAGGTTTATTTTTCCTCCTAAAAATAGCTTCCCGTCTCCCCTTCCCCTTTCTGCAGCTGGAGCTGCGGCCTGGCAGCTGGTGGCCGCAGGACCGGAAACTGCCCGCACAAAGTTTATTTCCTGGCGGCTGCAGGATGCCCTTCAGCCTGGGCAGGTAGCGGCCAGGGCGCCGCCCGGCTGGTGCGGGGCCTCGAGGAGAGGGGAGGGCCCGCCTGCGGCGCGCGAGCTCTGCTGTCCGTGCGATGGTCTGGTCGATGGATGGTCCGGTTCTGAGGAAAGGCTTCTCTCTGGGAGTGGGCGTCCCTGGCCACCCCCTCCCCCGCGCTCCCGAGGGCTTGGGGCCAGCGGTGACCTCGAGGCCCCCTGTCCTCCCCCGCAGGCGGTGGGGTTCTGGTTCAGCGGAGACCGCTTTGGGGCTTCCTGGGGAGCAGCCAGTAGGGAGAGGCGCCCCATCAGCTCGGCTTCATCTGGGACGTGGAGCAGCGAGCTGGCACCTCAGAATCTGTCAATTCATGTCCAGGACGGACTTGAATCATTTGTTTGTCCAAACAGCTGCTCTGGACAGCGCGTGTGCCGTGTGCATGTGTGTGGGTGGGCGTTGAGCGCCGGCACATGCCCCAGCTCCGTTTTCTCCTGGAAATGCAGTGTTTATATGGGGGGGGGTAGGGGGGGACTTCCATGGAGGGGAGCCCCACACTGAAGCTGAGGCCTTTGTCCAAGCAGCTGCTCCTGCCCCCAGGGACCCCCACTGTCCCCACTCTCTGCAGGGCTGGGGACAGGCTGCAGGCAGGCAAGGAACACTCCTTACCCATTGGTCTTCTTTCCTCAGGCCAAGGAGGGCAGCGTTTGGGGGCTCCAGGGGCCCCCGAGCCCTGCTGGGTCTCAGCCTGGCAGGGTTGTAGGATTTGGAGTAGGGGGCATTGGGGGGAGAGGTGAGGGCTGCCTGCATTTCCCTCACCACTCCTGTCACCAGAGGGAGACCCCGCCTGCACCAGGAGCAGCAAATGTCATGGCCAAGCTGGAGCCGGCTCTGCTGTAAGTGGGATTCATGTGGTGGGGGCGGCAGTGGGAATGCCAGCCCTGTGTGGGTGGGCATGGAGCAACCCCAGCTCCTGAGCCAGGAGTGAAGGAGGCGGGCGCTTCGCAGACTCACCTCATTTGCAGGGTGAGCATTCTGGGGGTCTTGTGAAAACAACCGCTCCCCCACCCTGACACCATCCCTCCTGCCTTCTGCCAGCTGGGCTGGGCTCTCTCAGGATCAGCTCCTGTCCTGGTCGCTGGCATTCAGGGTCTGGGTCTTGGCATAGGCTCTTGTGATGTGGGTTCAGAGATCCTGGGTGGGCTCTTTTGTGGGGGTGGCAGCAGGCCTAGGTGCCTTGTGGGGGCCGGGCTATGCCCAGAATAGGGCCACATGGCTTGTCACAGGGCATTGCATCCATCCATGGGCAATCCTGGGTGGTGGCTTCTGAGAAGATGGCAAACTGGGTCAGGAGGGTTGGCCTGGTCCCTAAGCCCAGGGAGAGTTTGATCACGGGGGCTGTCCCGACTGCCTCAGAGCAGTGTTGGGGAACCAGCCTGTGGGGCCTCACGGGGCAGCCGAGATAGAGCTTCCCATGTGGGCTGGGCCTGGTTGCAGGGAGATAAGGAGGCTGCCCTGATGCTGCCACCCCTTCCACATCTGGGGCCGGCGTTTCCAGCCTCTGGGGTGGCAGGTGAAGCATCCACACCAGCTTCAGTTCTGGGGGGCATCTCTGACCCAGCAGGCTGGGGGTTAAGAATCTGAATTCCCAGCTCCAGGGTGTGGCTAGGGGAGGGGCCCCACTTGGCACCCCAGATAGCACTACCCAGGCACTACAATGTGAGCACTGCTGGGGTGTCCTCTTCTCCGTAAGGATGTCTGACCAGAGCCCAGCCCTCTGGCCCCTTGGGTGGCAGAGGCTGCCAGCCAGGATGCAGGTGGCCGGAGGGTGTCCCAGACACTGTGTATGACCCCCCCACCACAAGGATGCAGGGGTGTGGGGCAGGGCCTTCCCCTGCCCTTCTGGGGCCACAGCAGCCACGGCTCCAGGAGGGGGATCCTAGTTCTGGGAACCTGTGGGGGGCACTGGCCCTGCTGGTCTGTGATGGGCCAGAGCAGCAGGCACCAGCTTCCGGATGATTCTGTTCTTGCCCTGGCTCCTTCTGAGTAAGATTGTCATGTGGCATGGCCCTGGCTTTTTGCTCCACCCGTTTGAAAAGCCATCTGGCCTTGTCACATCCTTTGGGAGGCCCACAGTTCTGGGGTGGGCTGCGCTAGGTGGGTGGGGGACTCGCGTCCTCCTCATCTCTGCCAGGGTGCCCTGGCGCCTGCCAGGGTGGCCCTGCTCCAGCCTGCCTGGGCCCTTGCTGCTTACCCTTCCCCCTCCCCGCTCTCCTTCCCTCCCTCCCTCCCTCCCCATCTCCCTCCCTCTCTAGGTTTTGGGAAGCCTCTAGTCTTGCCTGCTTGGAGTCAGAGCCTTTAAGATCCTGATAACACATAGCTCCCTGGTGTTCTGGGGGTGTCTGTGGTCACACTGCAAGTGTCTCCTAATCCAGCCCCACTGGGATACAAGCCCAGATGACCCCTTCAGGTTGGGACCATTGCCCCCCTCCAGGAGACTGAGAAGACTCAGGAGAAGCCGTTTCTCACGTTGCTATAAACCTGTGTCCGTAGCCTCTCCTCGAGGACCTGTCTTTCCCTGGCGCACCTGTGTATCTCTGAAGATGCTCTGGTTTTTTGCCGGGCAGCATTGGAAGCAGCACTGTTTGCATGGACGTTCAAGGGCCACTCCCTTGCCCCACTGGGACATTTCTGGACTTTTTACTGGACTTGGAACCCCATCAGGTGCAGAGGCCTGGCTTCCCAGTCAGAGCAGCTGCTCTGTGCACTGCCTGCTGAGGCAGGGGGTGCAGTCTGGAACAGCAGTGGGGTGTAGAGCCAGCCCTTGGAGTGCTAGTTCTGGCAGAGAAGGGAGGACGGCCCAAGCCTTGTCCGGCGTCTTGTCACCTGTCTGTCCATATGCCAGGCACTCGGCACAGGCTGGACCCTCAGTAAATACTCCCTTAAGGAGCGGAAACAGGGTGTGGAGTGAACCATGTGATGTCCGTGTGGACTGGACACTGGCGCGGGCCTCACAGCTCACAGGGTATTTGATGATGTCTCAAGGACAGTCTTCCCTGAGCTGGGCTCCTGGAAGGCAGTGGGGTGACATATCTCTGTACACCAGTGACGGGGCTGTCTGTTCATGAGCCATTCAACAACTACCGCGGCACACATTCTCAGTGAGCACTAGGCACATAGCAGCAGCAAGCTTGAAGGGCCCCACTCCCTTAGAGACGCCGTTTGGGGTGTGTTGGCCAACCAGCAGGCACATACGTGACCTCAACAGGAGCCCTTCAAGTGGAAGCAGGGCCACTGCAGAGGCCTTGACTGGCAGTCCGGGAGACATCCAGGAGGAGGTGATGTTTATGCTGAGCTGTGGGTGATGAGAAGGACCCTGAGCAGACAGCAGGGCAGAGGCCCCGATGTTTATGGGGCGGAGGCCCGCTGGGATGGCGGGTGTGCAGACAGCGAGTGGAGCATGAGGAGCGGAGGACCCATAGCTTCTGGCACCCTCAGTACCAGCCCTGAAATCCTAGGAGCTTCTGGAAGCAGAGAGGCGGGCACTTTGTCAGCCCATCACAGGAGGGGGTTCCCCCTGGAAGGAGCCAGGGTGCCCTCGACCCTTTCTGGGGCAGCTTTTCCTGCTTGAGGTGCTGGCGGAGCTGGGCAAGACCCCCCACAGCAGACAGCTACGGGCCAGGCCAGCGTGTGCACCCTGATGACCATGCTTAGAGCTGGCGGCTGCTGCAGCTCCACAGGTGGCTTCCTCAAGGTGGGGACCATGGGCTTCCTGCTCTGAGACAAGCACAAACCCTCCTGCTACCTCGATGCCTCCAGGAGAGGCGGAGACGGGCCATATGGTCTCTGGTGCCCCCACCGGGGGTCCAGGAGGCTGGGCAGCGATGTGGCGGGGCAGGAGTGGCTGAGGGCTCAGTCTGTCTGCAGCTCGAGGGGCCAAGCCACAGAACTGCCTGCCTGGGACATGGGGCCCTGCAACCGGGTCTGTGGCTTCCCGCTCATCTAATTTTTTTTTTTTTTATTTTATAACAGTTTATTTTTACATAATTTTGTACATTTTTTTCCCCATCTCAATTGTAATCCCCACGGGTTTCCCATAACCAAGTCACCCATGTGCCATCACCATACTCCCGTGCATTTCTCTCCCCACCCCACCCCCCATTTTTGATCCCATTCCCCACTGCACCCTCACAAAATGTCTCTGGTATATGGCTGTTCATTATTCTTATTATTTTCTCGCCTGGTCCATTATACTCCTGCTATGAGCAAAACCATCCAGTATTTTTCTTTCTCTTTCTGGCTTATCTCACTAAGCATGATCTTTTCCAGCTCCATCCAAGTTGCTGCAAAAGACATGTGTTTCTCTTTTTTGGTTGCTGAGTAATATTCCATTGTATATATGTACCACATCTTTTTTATCCAGTCATCTACTTTTGGGCATTTGGGCTGCTTCCATGTTTTTCCAATTGTAAATAAAGCAGCAATAAACATGGGGGTGCAGGCCACTCATCTAATTTTTATCATGAAAGCGATGAGTTAGAGAAAGGTGGTGTCAGAAGAGCAAGAAGCAGGAAGTATGCGTTGCTTATGGTCCCGCACCAGGGAGGTCGTCAAGGACGGTGTGTTCTCCAGGCTTCCTCCACGAGGATGCTCACACAGCTCACTAGTTTGAATTGTGGCCTAAAAACTCTTAACATGACCGCGTTGGCGTGTTTCCAGGGCATGAAAACTGTGGAAATGTGTTCCAGGCAGCAATAGCTTCAAACCTGCCCCCGGGTCCCTCGGGGCTCTCCCTGCTGATCTCTGGTCTGCTGCTTCCTGGGCCCCCCTGTGCTGGCCCATTGGAGGGTCTCAGGCCACCCCACGCTCCCCAGTGCCAGGCCTCAAGCTGGCTGCTGCTCCCCTTCAGTCCCATACCTTGTCCTGTGAGTTCCCTGCTCATCAGGGTGAAAAGCACCACCCTCACTCCGGAGCCCCATCCCGAGATCTGGGAAGTTCTGCCACTACCCCATCACCCGAGTCTGCTGAGGCTGCAAGAGTTTGCTCATGGCCGCCCCCTGTTTTCTACCAGGACCGGCACACAGTAGGTGCTCAGTGGACGGAGAATGGGGAGCGTGGCACCCAGGCTAGGTGGGCTCACCTGTTGCCCAGGTGGGGCCATCCTTGCTGCCTCCCTCTTCTCGCCGAGCCTCAGGCCAGTGGCCCCTCTGCATGCCACAGGCTGAGAAGGTGGCAAGGGGACACGGCAGCTGCCGGGCAGCCCCACATCTGTTTGTATTAGACTTAGCAGGCGAAGTGTTTCACACCTAGGCAGCATTTTCATTTACGAAGTGTTTCTTACCTTCGTGCCTTTCCTTTTTGCACATAACTCGGCTGAGACACAACCCAGACCATGCCCGGTGTAGACGTGAGTATGCACACTGGGAACCGTCCACTGCACCCTGCTGCACTGCGCACGGTTTACGGCACGGGCCTAGCCCAAAGTGCATGCAGGCACCCCAGACAGTCTGTCCTGGTGGGCATCACGGCCTGGGGTTGGCCGCTGGTTCCCACCCACTTATAGAAGAGAGGACCACCTCAGAGGATTGGCTCCTCCAAGATCACACCACCCAGCAGGCTCAGGTCTGGGTTGATCAAGGTGGACTGGCCCATCATCAAGGGAGGGCAGGTAGGGTCTGCCCCTGGGGCCAGGTGAGGCCCTGGATTCTCTTCTACACATAAGAACAAAGCAGTCACCACCCAGTCCAGAGCATGGTGTGGTCAGGCTGTTTGGATGTGACCCTCTGGCTGCCGGGGGGGTTGGGGCGGGGATGGAGAGGGGGCATATGCATGATGGGATGAGGGCTTAGCTGAGGACAGAGGTCAGATTCCACAGGTGAGGGGAGCCAGCAGGGAGCAACAGGAAGAGCGGTGGACACAAGAGGGTCTGGAGGGGAAGTACCATTCATCCACTTCCCCAAACAGTGCCCTGGAGGAAAGGCAGGTGGTCACTCGGGGGTGCTGTTCAGCCTTGAGGAGGAAGCTCACTGGCCTAGCTGTGAGCCCTGGAGGTGGGGGTGGAGGCGTCTGGGGGTTGGGTGAGCAGGGCTGCTGGGTGCAGGGCGCTAGGCTGCTCTCTGAGCTGAGGTGCTCTGCGGCAGGCTGGCCCCTGTGGCAGGTACTGGGGCTGTGTTAGGCCATCGAGTCTGGGTTTTGTCAGCACGGGGGATGCTGCTTTTGGAGAGAAACACAGCAATAAGCAGGCTCCCCTTCTGGTCCACCTGGTGTCCGTGCTTGGGTGAGCTCTCGGGCTTTCCCCATTGTTGAAATTATCTTCAAAAGGAAAGTTCCAGGAAAAACATTCTAAAAAAGTGCTACTTTCATGAGACTTCCTTGGCCGGGGGATGAGATTTATTATGTGACGCTCTCCAGGACACACGATTCTGTGATTGTAGGTTGTTTTAGGATTTGAGTTAGGAGAAAAAGTGTACAGTGAATTTAGAGATAACTCTTGTGCTTTTGCCCACGTTGTATTCATCATTCAGTCCGTCAGTCAGCCGGACCCCGGCACGTTAGAGGCACAGTGTGAATGTGGCACATGGAGTTTGCGCAGCAGGGGAGGGAGACAAGTCTGAGAAATGCTCTGATGACAACATGGGTGAGAGATGAGGCAACGGGAGACGCCGCTGTGATCAGGCCACTTGTGAGCGATGTTAGTGCCCTTGGCTAGAAAATGGAGAAGGTGTTAATTCCTAAGCTGTAGATGTGTACGCCATTCTAGCCCATCCATCCTCCCTGCATCCATCTGCTCTCCATCCTCCCTCCATCCTCCATCCGTCCATCCTCCATCTGTCCTCCATTCATCCACCCACCAATCCCAGTTATCCACTCCTCCATCCACCATCCACCCATCTACCTACCCATCATCCTGTTCTGTTTTATTTCACGAGTGGTAGTGAGGCCTCTCAGCTGAGCCACAGCCTGGTGGGGGGTGCTCTGAAGTCCTAACAGCTCTCTTCTGGAGCTGCATGCTCAGCAGTGCTGGGGCGAGGTTGGGAATAGGGTAGTTTGGGGGGAATAGGGTAGTTTGGGCATCGTGGGAGAGGTGGGAGGCCGGGGAGTCAGGAACTGAAAAAAAACCTCGCCTGGAAGGAGACCTCTAGGGTTTCGGTGAGATTTATTTCTGTGAATCAGGGCAGGGTGCCTTTAATGGTTTTTAATTAAAATTTAATAAATAAAAAAGAGAGCAAAGGACTCCTTAAATCATTCTCATTCTTTGTTGCTCCATACTGGGCAGGTGCGGTGCTGGTCATATAGAAACTTTGGGGAAAGAGACTAGGCGCAGGCTGTGGGATGGCGTTTGTGCAGAGGCTCCGAGGGCCCCATGCTGCGTCTGGACCTGCACCTGTCCCAGCCCCACAGATCCATTTGAAAGCCCCTTTAGTGGGGACAGTGCCAGTCCCTTGATTCCTCCTTCCTACTAGGCCACCGGCGGTGAGCCCAGCAACGCTCCCTGGGGAGAACTGACAGCCTGCTGGGCTCCTGCAGGGTGTGGTCAAGACTCCATCATGGCATGAGTGTTTGCACCCCAGCAGTGAGTGAATTGCCGATCACCTGCCGGCCTGGCGGTCGCAAGCCAGCGTGGGTGTGCCCAGACGCCTCCTCCAGGAGACCTCCATCAACTGCCTGCTGCGTTGCTGGCGCTCCAGGAGCCCCGAGGACCACACATGAGCCCTGCTCTCCTAGGGTGTTTGCTTTTCCCCTTCTGTCCTCTGTGCACTCGTTCACCAATGCCCAGGTAGATGCCGTGTGTTTTGCTGAGCTGGACCTGGCAGCACAGCTTCAGTAGCAGGGGGCCTCTGGGGGCCTGGAGGCACGGTGGCCAGGGGCAAAACCTACAGGCCCCAGAGGGACGCCACCCATCTGGCCAGGAGGTGTTTCGGTGCAGCGTCCAGGCCCAAGGTCTCCGGGAGGTGGCGGCTGTGTGCCAAGCAGAGACCAGGGGCGGTGGCTGAGTGCTTGTACGGGGCATTGGTTAGCAGCAGTGAGAGACCAGTGCTGGTTTGCTTGGAGCAAGCTGGCCAGCCAAGGTGGGCTGCAGGGACCAGAGCGGCGGGGACTGAGGGTCCTCTGACGCCACCCTCCCCGAGCTCCAGGCAGCCTGCGCTCCAGCTCTGCCTCACTGCCATCCTGCTCTTCCTACGTTACCAGCTGCCCTCCTTCAGGGCATGGGTGCCCATGGATTCCTGCCTGTGGGCACTGCAGACAAAGGGCTGGGGCGGGGCCTCTGTGGGCGGGGCTTCTTTGGGTGGGCCCTGTGGGTGGTGGGGTGTGAGTGGGGCTTCTTTGGGAGGGGCTCCAGGGGCGGGGCTTTGTCCAGGACTGGACAGATTCCAGGAACAGCACAGCTCAGGATCACCTAACTTCCAAGATACAGCTTCTAGGGTACAGGAATAGGGAGGCATGGTGGTGGGGACCCAGAGGGACCCCCCCCAAGCTGACATGGTGCCCCTGTTCCTGCCTGTAAGGGTGTGGGCACTCGCCAGGCCAAGACCGCTCAGGCCCTCAGCAGCCCTCTGGGGCCACAAGGTTGGTGGCTACACTGCTGGCAGGCAGCCAGCCAGGAAGTGGCCTTTGCCACCACAGACGTGGATTCCTGGGAATCCCAGTGTGCTTCAGATTGGCCTTGGGGAACCTGAGCTACGTGCTGGCTGAGCCCCCAGACTTCTGTCCCTCCCTGCTGTGAGCCGAGCACAGGGCCACAGGCATCATTCCTATGCCCCCCTCCAAGGCTTCTGCTGTCCCGACTGGCAGTGCCTGAGGTCGGGGGCAGCATGGGGCTGCAGACTCAGGGTCAGCTGTGAATGGGCCGAGAACACACAGAGGTGGTTCAGGCAGGCCGGCGTCATCTCCAAAGGAGACCAGGCCAGAGCTGCCGCCGGCCGGCTCTGTGGGAGGAAGCGGGCCTTTCTTTTGTAGACCTTCTCTGCACCTCTGAGTCACCTGAGCTGTCCCACATTGAGAAATCTTTACTTTTTTTTCTTATCTGCCTGCTTTGTTCCCATGTCATCACTTGGCGCTTGCGTTCAAGAAAGCTTGGATGCCTTTGCTCCACTGAATCTCCTTCAGTCATGAAAACAGTGAGGGCCAAGGAGTGCAGGGCTGGGCACCCCCGTGGCGAGCGAGTGCGTCTGCAGCCTGCTGAGGGTCACGGCAAGGATGTGCCCAGCGGCCCTCAGTCATGTCCACCTCTGGGTCACACCCAGGCGTGTCTCAGGTGCCAGCAGTCTGTCACTGCCCAGTGCGTACAGTTGGTTTCTGGGACCCCTGTGCTCTTCTTCTGCTGTCGTGCCCCCCCCACCCCCCGTCAGGCCCCTCCCCTCCCCCTTCTTCTCCCTTCCATCCTCTCCCCACCCCTGCCCTGCCCCTCCTCCTCCGCTTCATACCCTTGCGCCTCAGAGTCACTGCCCTGTCTCGGTGGCCTCCTGCCAGCTGGCATGTGGTGCCAGCTTATTGGGGTGTGGAAGCTGTGCCCGGGCTCGGAGGGCGGCAGACGCCCCTGCTGCGGGGCTGCCGGCCCGCTAAACGCCCTGGCCCCAGTGCCCGGGCCCTGCTGGGCTGCCAGCACTCGCTTCCTCATCAAATCCTCATCCTGGCAGACTCAGCCTGCTCTTGGCACAGCCTGCACTTGGTCGCAGCGGTGATTTAATGTGGGACTTGTACGGCTGCTCTCCAGCCCCGATCCCACCTGGCCCAGCTGGTCCTGCGTGGCATTCCTTCTCGCAGGGGTGAGGTGGATGGCCTGGTGGGTTCTGTGCAACAGCCACCCTCCCAAGGAGGGGCTGGGGGAGGCAGGACTGCTGTGTGCTTTGTGGGCACGAGGGAGAAGGATGTGATGAACCCCCAGCCAGATACAGCCCGGAGCCTGGTCCTGCTTCGTTGCTGTGGCTGTGGGTGAGCAACCTTCATCTGGTGTTGGTAGAGAATCGCATCTACGCGGGAGTAACAGGATGAGATGAGTTTTGGCCTCTGAGGTCTTGGTCACCACATGCAGGCGTTTCCCCTGCTTCTGTCCATGCTGTGTGGCCTTGGCACATGGACTGTGGACAGTGGACAGGGGATCCTGACAGTGGACAGGGGATCCTTCTGGTCCTAACATCCTGTTGTTGAGTTGCTTGTCCGGAGAGAATTCACGGGAGTGGGAGTCTGGCTGACAGTGTATTTGAGAACCTGGCAGTGCTCCCCATAGCCCCCTTGGGCTGGCCGGGGGTGGGGGTTTCCTCTTCTCAACCTGCCCCTCATTCACGGGAGACGTTTGCAGGTATCCTTGTGCCCCAGGCTGTCAGCCCTGGGGATGCGTGAGAGTGAACACAGACCAGTGTGTTCCTGTGTGCCCTGGGGTTCCATCTGCTGAGGCCTGGGGTGTGCGGGGTGGAGGGGTCAGACTTCTCTGATGCGTGACACTTGCTGAGACTGGAGGAAGGATGCGGCCTTGGGGGGTCTGTGAGAATCAAGATCTGAGCTGGGGTGGGGCTTTACTTCTCTAGGGCATGTGAGGCTGCTCTCTGCGTGAGGGGGACTCGAGGAAGTCCAGGAGTAAGTAGCTTGATCTGTGTCTCCACTGTGGCTGTGGTGTGACTTGGGGGCACCATGGGGAAGCCAGGGTGCAGTGGGAGCAGCGGCAGGTGCCCAGGCGGTGGGTGGTGGAAACTTGGGTGAAGGGTGATGGGGGCTTGGATGGGGAGCAGATGTGTGTCCCTCACTCCAGAGCCCCAGGGGGGCCCCCAGGGTCTGGCTCCCAGTCTGGCCAAGGAAGCTGCGCATGAGGTCATGCCGTCCCCACTACCCCCTTGTCCTTCCTGCCCCCACAGCCCTGGCGCCTGGCGAGGCTCACTGGTTGCTGCAGTCACCTGGCCCCCACGGTGTTCACATGGTTCCCCCCATCCCGGCAGCTCGGGGGAGAACTCTGACCAGCTGCCTGCGTGCCCCTTTGCAGCCAGTCACAGCACTGCTGCCCATGCCTCTGTCTTTCAGTGTCCCTCCCTGCACCCCCTTGGAGGGACCTTTGGGTCGCCACTGGTGTGAAGGGTGTGGGGCTGTGTGGGTCCTTGCAGCTGGTTCTTTGGGGGACACTACTTCAGGGGGCCCATGTATGCTTGGGTGGGGTCCTGGGAAATTGGGGCATGGTGGGCATCTGCCCATGTGCTGCTCATGGGACCGTCCTGATATGGAGCTGCCTTGCGGGGCCTCCAGAGAGGCTGAAGGTGGTATCCAGGCTGGGAGGTGAGGGCCAGCTTCGGAGGCTGCTGGTGAGGCAGCAGCTGGAAGGCGGGGACGCCCCAAGGGGTGGGGCGCCGGCCAGGGCTGCCCTGGGGGTGTGCCTCGACCTGGCAGAGCTGGGCCGCCCTCAGCCTCCTCTGTTGCCAGGGCTGTGCTGGCCCGGGAGGGCTTGCCCTATGGCCTGTATCTGGCCAACGTGCCTTTGCTCAGAACTTTCTCCGAGTCACTGAAATTGACACGATGGCCTCAGCCCGCAGAGTGGCCAGGTGAGGAGGCAGGTGAGGCTCCAGCAGATGAGCAGCTCTAAGGAAAAAGAGTCCACCCATCACAGCTGGGGCCTGCTGGGCACCAGGGCCAGCCGGGTGCCAGCTAAGAGCTGGCCATGCAGGGTGGCAGGTGGCCGGATAACAAGGCAACCATTGCTCTGAGTTTGGTTCGGAGGTGCGGGATGACACTGGCATGGCCCGTGAGTGTCCCTGCATTGGGACATGTCTGCTCTGAAGTGGTGGCCCCACGCAAACTTAATGCTGTGTGAACAGTGGGGCCCCAGCCGCCCAGAGACATCCCTGCTTTTGCTGACCCAGGCTGGGATGGGCAGCACCAGGAGCATCTGCACTGCCCTGCCTGAGGGGTCTCCCGGAGCTGCCGTCTCTCCTGGCCAGAGGCTGAGGCCTGCTGCCCACCCAAGGGCTCTGGGCAGCCGACCCGGCTGCGCTGCCTCTCAGAACTCCAGAGCTGCTAGGGACCCACCTCTGAGGTCAGGAGCGCAGAGGACAAGTGTCCAAAGGATGAAACCCTTGCTGCACCAACCCATTACTCCAGCTTGAAGTGGGATTTGGGGGCTCCAGCACTTGTTTGGGGGTCTTAGCAAATGGGCTTTGGCCTCTGCTAAGACAGAAATGACCACCACTCGGCCATGGGTGGGCCAGGGCCTCTGGTCCAGAGATGGGGCTGCCGGGCCAGCGACCTGCCTTCTCTGCCTACATGTGCTGCTGTGCACGGGGCCGGTGGGGGTTGGTCTGACCATGTGGTCCAAAGGGCGCTGCTCTGGAGGCCAGGAGCAGGGCCGCTCGGGAAGGGGCTGTCTTCCGGGGGCACCTCATTCCTGGGGTGAAACAGGTGCCAGTGAGGCATGAAGGGTGGACAAGGTGAGCTGGGCAGGCATTAGTGAGGCACTCACTGGGGTGGGCATCGGCTGCACAGTATGGGGGCAGCCTCCCTGAAAGTGGGCAGGATGGCCATGGGGAGGGGCGGAGCTGGGGGGAGAGAGGGGTGCCCATGGCCAGGCAGAAGCGCCTGCAAAACGGGGCTTGGTCTCTTCTGTGACGTGGCCCTGGATCTGGCACTCACAGGCGAGAGGGGAAACCTATGTGTACTGCACTGAGAGGAAATAAAGAAGGTCTGAAACAGGGCGCAGGGGAAGAGAGGAGCTGGCCAGTGCTGAGCTCGGGGGCGGGGCTGCTCTTGCTCCTGCCCATGAATACTGAAGGCGACTTGGCTGCGGAGGACCCAGGGCAGCAGAGCAAGCCTCCTGACCTTTTGTCAATGTGCTCAGTGGAATATGACTCTCCCAGGCTCCTATTTCCCCAAAACGTTGCTGTCTTCTTGTTTCATGGCTGCAATGGCTCATTTTCTCCTGAGGCAGAACGAGCAGACGGACATGTTTTGGCCTCTCCTGCACCCCCATCAGTGCCATAGTAAAGTCCCGCCCAGCCCGCACGAGAGCCAGATGCTGCCTACTCTCAGAGAAGGGGAGTGCTCCAGGGCCCGAGCTCCCCGGCCCTGGCCAGCACAGTGGGGAGCAGCTGGCAGGGTCAGAGCTGAGCTCAGGGACCCCTGGCGTCTCCAGCCCCCTCCTGGCTCCGGGCAGCTGTGAGGTCCTTTCTGGTCTGGGTTGTCCAAGTACAGCGGTGGGGGCAGGCCAGGGAGGCATGAACATGGCGGACTCAGCCCCGGGGGGCAACAGCTGTGTGATCCTAAATATATATGCTTGGGGGTCAGGTCAGCTGTCCAGCTGCCCAGCCCTGTTGTCAGAAGTTCTCCTTACAAGATATTTAGAGCAAAGTAAGGGACATCCCGAGAGGGAGTTTGAAAAGAGCCACAGGGTAGCGGCTTCAAAGCCCCATCAGAGATCAGAAGTCATGTCCTTGGCCAGGGAAGATGACAGCTACTGGGTTGGAAGAGGGGACTCACGAGCACGGTGAAGTGGGGCTGTGCTGTCTGCGCGTGCCTCAAACCCTCTTCAAGGTCCTCCATCCATGCCCTCAGGCGGACTGGTTGGTGCCATGGGCTTTGCTCAGCCTCATGACCCCTCAGTTTGGAGCATGGGCCATGGCAGGACAGGGCCAGGACACCTGCCTGTGCTTGACCTCCTGGAGACCAGAGCTCCTTGGCCCCTATGGGCTGTGGGGGACGTGCTGTGGATGACACCATGGGGTGGGGTGTGCTGGGGCTGCCTCCCCCATTCTCTGGCGACAGCACATCTGCCCCAGCAAGCCTCCCAGGAAAGCTGCTGAGTCCCCCTGGGCCCTGAATGGAGGCATGCCTGGAAGGGGGGATCTCTAGCTGTGACCAGCTTGAGTGGGTCCTACTGGAGCGAGGCCAGTCGAGGGCCAGGGCCTCATAAAGGAAGAGTGAGCACGTGAGCACAGACACAGGGCGGAGGCAGGGGCGGGAGGGTGTCTCCAGGGCCAGCACCGGCCACGGGACTGCCGAGGTCTGGAAGCCCGAACGGCCGGAAGGAGCTGACCCTGTCACTGGCCAGGGCTCACCTCTGCGGCCTCCTCACTCGTGAGCCTCCTCGCACACTGCATGCACAGGCTTTAGCTGGGGGCATGAGCAGGCCGCGGGGCCCTGCCGCTGAACAGGGCCAGCAGGTGTTCTCGTGGGCTGTTAACAGGCTGTGTCACGATTTCTGTATTTCTTGTTTAAAATGCCAATTTCGCCTTGGAAAAGTGGCCCCCGCGTGGTGCTGAGGTGCAGTCCGGCATCGCCAAGCACAGGAGGCTGCCAGGCACCCTATGCAAGGACGCATGGTGGGTGCACATTGTGGGCGGCAGGCGCAGGTGTCCCCCCTCTCTGAGCTCAGTGGTGACGAGTGGCAGCGTGGCCAGCGAGGCCGTCTTGGAACAGAACCTGCTTGAAGGGCTCCTGAGCCTGCTAACTCAGCGTTTGCTGTGACGTGTAAACTGGGCCGTGACACTGGGCATCTCCACCTGGGCCCTAGCTCAGAAATGTGGGAGGATACGCTCATTTTGCTTGTGGCACTTAGTTAAAGTAGCCCTGTAAATGGGGTGCCCATCTGGGCTCTGGCCACTGCAGGGCCAGTCCTTTGCATGGCCTAGTGGGAATGTGGGACTGGCTGACCGCCATGACTAGGGTCCTGTGCTGGGCAGACAGGGGAAGCAGATGTGCCCTCAGAGTTCACACCCCATGGAAGTGACAGAGAGGAGATTGGGACCAGGACCGGTGAAGTGCTTCTGTCTGGAGAGGGGACATAAGGGAAACAATGCAAGCGCCTCCAAGGATCCTCCCCAGAGTGTACCTTGTTCATCCCGAGCACCCTGTTCTCTGCCCCATTTGCGTGACTGCTACTGTGTCCCCCCCATCCAAACCGCACACTTCTCGAAGGCAGGGCCATGAGGCTCTGTTGCGACTCTGGTCCCATGATACAGATACATGGACAATAGAAAAATGACATTAAAAACTGGGCATCCGACCCTCCCTGGTGGTACAGCGGGTTAAAGCACAGCACTGAGAAGCTAAAGCCACTTCCGCATGAATTAGATTCCCCGCCTGCCCCGGAGGTGACCACATGGCACGGCAGACCTCTCCTGACCTGCCCACTGCTCCCCTCAGCAGTGTACTTCGTCAATCTGCCTGTTCTGCTCCCCGCTCTGTCTCTGGTGAAGCCTCTCGCCATCCCAGTGCCTCTGGCCTGTACCCAGTTCTGTATGCACAAATAAATCTTTAAAAAAAAAACAAAACTGGGCATCCCAGAGGAAAGTAAAACTGCGAGACTATCTAGAAGAGCAACAATAATCCTCCCTATGTGCTAGGAATTGATCAGCTTTTTCTGGAAAGGCTCTGGCTTTGCAAGCTGAACTGGCTCTGTGCAGTGTCTCAGCTGTGCTGCAGCTGTGTGTCCACAGGTGGCTGTGGCTGTGTGCACATAAAATTTTATTTACAAAAACAAGTGGGGGCCATTGTTTCCTGACTCCTGCATATGGACACTTAAGACTGGTCCAAAGCTGCACTCAGAGGAAAACATATAGCTTTAGGTCCTTTCCTTTTAAAGAGTGTCAAAAACACAGACCAATTAACCAAAGCATTCAGCAGTGGGAGGGCAAGACCAATGAGATAAAGTGGAAGCACAGTGGAATGAATAAAGGGGGGAAATAAAAAGCAAATTAGCAAACAAAAGTAGAGCTGGCAGCCACCTCAAGGGCTGTTGCTTTATTAAAATTTTGTAAAGGAAAATGTTATAAGTGTCAAAACATGTTAATTAATCACTAAATACCTCAGAAGACGTCCCACTGCGAAGACACAACACTTTGTTCTTTCAGTGAGGAGCTTAGCCAGGGCCGCTGAGCTTTGAAAATGCACCAATCCTGTAAACATTCCACATCAGTTCATAGACACTAGTCACTTAGATACATGACTGAGGAGCACCAGAGGGGCTATTCTTTGAGCAGACTAACGGAATGAAAGGCACCCAAGCGAAGGTCCTTTCCATCTTCTGTTCAGCTCCGGCTCTGGCCCTATGGATCTGTGGTGCAGCGTGGGGTGCTTGGGACACTGGCCATGGGTGGACATTGGGGCTCAACCTCGTCCCTCCACTTCCTGCCCCTGTCCCTGACACACAGCTACAGCTCTGTCTATACAAGGGGGTGACACTATTCCTTCCTTTGTGGGGGTGGAGGATGGTATGTCTGCTTGCCAGCACCCTGTGACCTTGGCGACCCCTGCATTTCTCTCTAATGACACACTTTAAACCTGTCTTCTGAGCACCTCCCGCTGGGGCAGCCTCACCCCTGCTTCTAGGCCCAGGCCTTGCTGACTGCTTGCCATTTGGAAGCCCTGCCCCCCTGCAGAGTAAAATGGCAAAGGACGTATCTTTATGGGATGCCTGAAGCCTAAAGTGTCTTCTTCCAAAGTGTCACTGAGCAGTTCCCAGGGGGTGGGGAGCCCTCAACACCCAGGGGTGGCTCTGCCCTCCTGCAGGAACAGCACCTCCTTGGAGCTCCCCTGCGCTGAGCAGCCTCTCTGTGACATTTACAAAGCAGTTTTTATTTTTAAAATGAACCAAGGCTGTGCAAATTTTGTTCAAGAAAGCGCTGCTTGAAATCTCTTGCTATTTTCCTCCAAGGTCAGAGGCTTGCATTTATTCCCGGCAGTTTTCTTTCAGGACACAGGCCTAGATTATAAATGATGGGTCATATGCCCACCGCTCATTTTGGAGGGTAAACCTCTCTCCCTGTCACTCCCCTTCAACCCCGGGAAACAGTGATCCTTGAGAAAACAACTCCAGTCCTTGCTGCCTGCTGATGGGTGAAAGGGTCTTCAGACATGTAGATCCCGTTAGGTCTTTCCAGAGTGGCAGGCATGGGCAGTGGACAGCGGGCATGGCAGTGGACATGGGCAGTGGGTATGCACAGCAGCCAGTGGTCAGTGGGCAAAGTCACAGGCAGTGGTCAGTGGACACAGGTGCGGCATGGGCACTGGCAGCAGAGAGTGGACAGGGCAGCAGACATGGGCAGCAGGCATGGGCAGTGGGCAAAGCAGCAGGCAAAGCAACAGGCAGTGGGCAGCTGGTAGTGGGCAGGGCAGAAGAAAGTGAGCAGCAAGCATGGGCATGGGCAGCAGGTAGTGGGCATGGGCAGCAGGTAGTGGACATGGGCAGCAGGCAGCAGACATGGCAGCAGGCCTGGGTGGTGGGCAGTGGACATGGGCATGGGCAGTAGGCAGGACAGCAAGCATGGGCATGGGAACAGCAGCACTGACTGCTGTTGCCTGTCTCTAGGAGGCTCCCGCAGCGCGTCTCAGAGGCCAAGACAGGAGCCGCTCTGTGGGTGTAAGGGTCTGGGTGTGCTGGTGGAGGGGCGCTCCGTCCTCCTCACCCCAGACAGGCAGGTCGCAGCTCTGGCTTTCCCCAGCACTGTCCTGGAGGCCTTCCCTTGAGTGGGGTGTGGCCACAAGAGGGCTGCATGGAGGAACCAACGGGTCTGCCGGGGCCCCAGGCCTGGAGCAGGACACCTGTGGTGGGGCCTCGGCCAGCTGTGCTGGGGGCTCGGGACCGTGGCTGGTCATCGCCATGTGGGGTGTGGAGGGGCACACCTCTACTCTGCAGCAACTCTGTGTTCCTGCTGCTTTTAAAATCACAGTGACTTCAGATGCCCCTACTTGATGGAGAGAGAATACTAATTATTCTGATTATAAATTCATCATAGGTATTTTTAACGTGGAGGAAATAATTTGGGAAAATTTTAAATCACTGTTACACGTCTTCTAACCCAGTCATCGTGATGGTGCTTGAGCAGCGCTTTGCTGGGGTTTAGAAAATGTTCGCAGAGTGAGTGTGTTCTGGGGGATGTTAGGGCATTTTTCTCTGATCATCGAGCATATTTACTGATGATTGGGAGCTGCTTTTTTATTTTTTACAACTTGTAAACTTTTTCAGATTTTATTTCAGGGCCAGGCTGCAGCTCCCCAACATGTGCCCTGTACCCTCCTGGTTTTTAGCAGTGACCACATTATCTGTGCACCCCACCAGCTGGGTGATCAGCCACTTCTGCTGTCTTCCTCTGAGATAAACTTCGAAAAGTGGGGTTTCTGGGCCAGCAGGTCTGTGTCTGGGAGGCGTTTGGCAGATGGCAGAGGGGGGAAGGTGTTGTCTGTCCCCATCAGCAGTATACCTGGGGCTGGACCTCCTCCTCCCTTGAGGAGCCTTTTCTCATTTCTTTTTTTTTTTTTTTTAAAGATTTATTTATTTATTCGTACAGAACTGGGGTACAGGCCAGAGGCTCAGGGGCGGTGAGAGGCTTCACCAGAGACAGAGTGGGGAGCAGAACAGGCCGATTGATGAAGTACCCTGCTGAGGGGAGCAGCGGGTGGGTCAGGAGAGGTCTGCTGCGCCATGTGGTCACCTCCGGGGCAGGCGGGAATCGAACTCATGCAGAAGTGGCTTTAGTTTCTTAGTGCTGTGCTTTAACCCGCTGCGCCACCAGGGAGGGCCTTTTTCTCATTTCTTATAATCTCTTGTAGAGAAGCTAGCAAATAGGGACAGGCAGGCAAAGGCATTGCCATCAGCAGTGTGTCCATCCGTGGTCCTTGTGCTGGGATGCAGTGGCCCCATCTGCGTGGACATGTCACCTGCATGTCCCCTGAGGAATCCATGCCAGGGCAGATGTTCTGGACAAGGCGACTCCAGGTGGCCAGTGGGGCTAGCTGAGTCCAGCATGCCAGGACGTCTTGCGGTTGGCAGTGGCAGATGCTGGCTGGTGGCAGCTGGAGCCCAGGAGGCAGCACCCATGAGCCAGGCGGCTTTGGACTGAGGCTGGACCAGGGGAACTTCACCCGGACCACTGCAGTGCTCAGGTCACACCTCGGCTGTGCAGGACACACTCAGGCCAGCCAGAGCTGGGGTCTCCAGGGCAACCGCTGACCTTCGTGTGTCAGTCCCCGCTGCTGCTGGATCACCAGGTGTGAGGCTCCTGCCGAGATGATCTGCCCCCGATGCGAAGGCGCCTTGAAATGACAGCGCTTTTAATCTCCCTATTCGATGTGTATAGATTCCTTTTAATGGCTAATCTTCCTGGACTGGGTAATGAATATGGCTGCTGGCAGTGACAGGATCGATCTGCAGCTGTGTCTGCCCTCAGGGATCAGAAGCTGAGAGGGCCCAGAGTTCCTTTATTGGGGACCACAGAAGGCCGGGCTGTGCCTCTCCATCTTGGTCGGGCATCTCCGGCCTCGGCCTCGCCTCAGATGGGGGCACCCTGCCCTTGCTGTGACTGAGGTGGGGAGGCCCGCGTTCCCCTAGCTGGCTCGTCTGGGCTCTGGCTCTGTCGGGCCCTTGCCCGTGCACTCTGCGGCCACTCGTGGACTGCTCTGCTCACCATCTTCTGGGGGCACTGCCTCAGAGGGTCCCTGCTCTCTCTTGCCCCGTTGTTTGAGGGCGCCTCTGTGAGGGCCCTGGAACGTGGTAGCAATGTGCTTGTCCTTTAGGCAGGCTCGTTTTGCCTGGCTGCCTCTGCGGTGCTCAGGGATTCTGAGCTGGTGAGTGCAGGAGAGGTGGGCTGGCCAGTCCCTACGCCTGGGCAGAGAACTCAGACTGCTTCTTCCTTCCATGTGTGTGGGCTCCGTCTTCTTATCGCAAGTTGAGGGCCCTGCTCTTAATGTGGGTGGTCTCTTCTCCCTGGGCCCACAGGATTGTCCTCCCGGATGTCGCCTTGCTCCCCCTCTCCATCATCCTGTGGCCTCTTCCTTCCTGAATCGGGGCGCTTTCCAACTTCAGGGGGCACTGCCCTGTGCCTTGACCAGTAATTCCGCTTCTTACCCAAAGGTGTGTTGGGTACAGAGCCCGCCTGAGGAGAGGCAGAGGTGGGGTGGGCTGGGCAGGCGCCTGAGTGGGCTTGTGGAAGCAGCTGCCTGGACGCTGGTGATGTTGGTGCTGGTGGCACAAACCACCGCCCCCACAGGATGGACTGAAGTTTCAGGCAGACCCCCTCTGGGACTCGGGGCTTCTTCTGGGACCCCAGATGGGATGCCTACTCTGTGCAGCAGTTTGGGGTTTTACCTCTACAGATGAGGATGCTTGCCATGCAGTCTGCGACCCTAGCACCCAGGGGTGAGCACCCTCAGCCACAGATGCTCCTCTGCAGGACTAGCTGGGATCCCCAGGCCCAGGCCCCTGTGGCAGCTGCTCTTGGCTGGGCAAGGGTGTGTCTTCAGGAAGTGGGGGCCAGGGGGCATGCCCCACCATCACCCCCACCATCTGTCCTCAGCCCAGCAGCGTCCAGCCATGGACAGAAGAGTGGGCCTGTCACGGGGACCAGGTGCCTGGGTCAGCCTGTGTGGCCAACTAGGAGGCGGTAGATGGCACCTGCGCACCTGCAGTGAGTCCTGAAGCCCCATAAGGACCTCGAACCCCCAGTGGCCAGGCAGGGGTTCACCCTGAGTCGGCTCTGCCATGGCAGTTAGGCCCTAGCGCTCCTGTCAAGCCTTACTACCTCGGTTTCCTTGTCTGCTCTTGAGGAGGGACACCCAGCATGGTGAAGCCCTGTCTCCAACATGACTGTGGGCGCCCTCTCTCCCTGCGCCCCGGGCCCCCGGGCCGCAGGACCAACACTTCAGTTAACTCCAGGCGCTAATGGGCCCTCGGCCCATGAGGCTGATTATCAGAGAATCTTGAGCAGCAATTATGATGCGGGAGGCAGGAAAGACAGCGAGTCACCAGCCAGCGGGGGCTGGCACTGTGCCAGGCTTCACGTCACTTACTGACTGCCAGCTGGGCTGCTGCCCAGCGCCTGTCAGAGCGGGTCAGGTGCTGCGCAGAGTGACCAGGAACTTTGTCTATTTGAAATGGTAAAAAGAGGAAGGGGGCTAGGGGCTGCCCTGCCTGTGATCCTGAAGCTGGCATCACCTCTAGGGAGTGACTCCTCTCCTGGTAACAGGTGCCCACCAGGGTTGGCTTCCCGAAGGCAGGTCCTTCCTGATGTGGGCAGTGCTGGGCTCCCACTGGCTGGCCTCTGCACTTGGGTGCCCCACGTGGCCACCTGCCCTGTGGAGGGCTTTCGAGGCAGGGTGTCCGTGGGAGGCAGGTCTCCTGGCCTGGGGAGAGGAGGCCTTTCCTGAGACGACACTGGCCGCCAGGCGCCATCACCCGCCCGTCCACGCGACTCCTCAGTGGGCTGCCAGCTCAGGGCTGTGTGGAGCCCAGCGAGGTCAGAGCCAGGCCTGCCTCCCACTGGGGGCCTCTCCAGGTCCTTCCCTCGCCTGGGACAGGTGCAGAGACACAGGACCCGCCTGCTGGGTTTTGAAGGTCTAGAGACACGCAAGAGGCCAGAATCTTACTCAGTGTGAGTGGCAGTCATCTGTGCTGATGAGAACCTTAAAACGGCAAATGAGACTCCTGAATGATTTTAATAGAATAACCCCAAGCTGAAATTTAGTTTGAAAATGTTAAGATGGAAGGACTTGTCTGTGCTTGAAGTTCCTCACATGACCCTTGCAGGGCTTTCATGAGCCCAGAGTCAGCTTCCCAGCGAAGCCCCTGGCCTGGTCAGGGCAGGATAGGTGGGACTTCCTGCCCCCAAGGTGCGTCTCCAGGTGGTGGGAAGGCGTTGTGGAAGGCTCCGGTGGCCTGAGTGTCCCAGTGCAGCAGCACAGATTGAGTGTCCCAGGGGAGCAGTGATTTACTGGACAGGGACAAGAGGGAGGCTCCTGGGCCTGGCCCTGCATGGCTCATAGAGGCCCAGCATCTCCACCATCCAGGATGGACCTCTGGCCGACCCTCTGGATGCAGAGCCACTGGGTGGCTCTGGGGAGGTTTTTTTTTTTTTTTTTTTTTTATTCATATTGACTTCATCATCGACTTTACCATTAA
>NW_004567130.1:3945477-3952271 GCF_000260355.1 Condylura cristata | reverse complement strand
TTTTTTTTTTTTTTTTTTTTGTTAAGATTTATATATTTGTGCACAGAACTGGGGTTGGATTCACCAGAGACAGAGCAGGGAGCAGAACAGGCTGTCGAAGTCCATTGCTGAGGGGAGCAGCGGGCGGGTCAGGAGAGGTCTGCCGCGCCATGCAGGTCACCTCCGGGGCAGGCGGGGATCGAACTCACGTGGAAGTGACTTTAGTTTCTCAGTACGGTGCTTTAACCTGCTGTACCACCAGGGAGGGCCCAGCTCTGGGGAGGTTTTATCTCGGCTTTCAGCTTCCACCTGCCCCACGGCTATGGAGATGGGGGTGTTCTATTTCACAACACCTGTAGTTGTCAGGAGCCCAGGCCCACCCTGAGGGTGGGACACAGCGGGACAGTCATTTACCCTCCCACAGAGGGTGTGTCGACGTGGCCACAGGGCGAGGCAGCCATCCAGGGAGAACCCGCTGGCCCTGCTGGTTGGCCCTTGCTCCCTGCAGAACAGCAACCAGAGGGGGAGGGCACTCTTCTTGCTGTTTTTTTAAATTTAAATTAGGCTTTTAAAAAAGATGTTTTCTGGCTTCCCAAAACGTCTGTTGGAAAGTGCAGCGCACTTTCCTGCCCCCTTGTCCTGTCTCCCTTGTGCTTGCCAGGACGATGGGGGTGGTGCTGGGCAGTCTGTGGCCTGGGATGGGTCTCCTTAGCGGGTGCAGTCATATCCTCGGGGTCCCCTGGCTGATGGCGCTGCTCTCGCTCTGAGTCCCACGCTGCCATCTGGCACCTGCCGCTTGCCTGTCCAGTCGCCCACGGGACATCTGGTCACTGGTGGAGGGCATCTTGCATATAGATATTGGTCCAGGGAGAGCCTGGAAAAGTCCGGAGGGTGAGATCTTGAGTTTGGCTTTGTCTTTGGCCATGGGTAGGACAAGTCACTAGATGCCCGTGGGACAAACAGACGTTTGTGGTAGTCACCTGAAGGCCATGGGGGCGGGCGTTGGCTCAACACAGCCTCAGCCATTTTACACGATGCATGCAGCTTGCCTGCTGCCAAGCCTGGCTTGCTCAGCTCTCTGTCTAATGCCAGGCCATGAGCTCAATTCACTGGATAACCCAATTCACTCAATGACCGGCTCTAAGGAAACCCTCTGGCCAGTGCTGGCCTGGCGAGGTCCAGGCCTCCGTATTCTCAGCCGTCTGAGAGGAGGACGGGTGGGCCCCAGTCCCTCGCTCACAGGGAGTTGCCCCGTCTCACTCTGTGTTTCACTAGGGCTGGTTCTGACCAAGTCCTGTACATCTTTTTCTCCCAGCAACTGCGGGAGCTCGCTGACAAACCTTCCGTCTCCATTAATTTCAAGACTGACTTTCTCATGTGTGACCCACAGCTTCGATTCTGTCCATGTCCTGTCCGACATCTCCCCAGGCAGGGCTTGTACCATGCTACTCAGCTCTGGTGGGATGGCTTCTGAGTTCCTCCTGGCCCCCTCCTGGGGCTCCTGGCCCACCCAGCGTCCTGCCACCTCCTGCGGCACCCCAGGCCCTGCTGCCGGGCCCTTTCTGCCCCCTGTCTCTGGCTGTGGTCTCTGGGGACAGGGCTGGGCCTTGGGGACTCTTCCTTCAAAGGGGGCATGATGGGTCTGTGCCCTGGTGGAGACTGGCCAGCTGGGGACAGCCACGTGGAGAGGGGCCTGAGGTGTGGGCCGATGATGGGGCTCATCACCGGCAGATGCCCCAGCTAAGCAGTGCGGGCTTTAGATGGAACACCCTCCCCTGTGGGCTTGAAGAGCCCCCAACTTCAAGGCTTGCAGTAGATGTGTATTAGTTGGGTTTTGTTTAAAGAAATAAAGTGATTTATTTATTGCCACTCTCATCTTTTAGGGTCCCTGCCCCTGACATTTGAATCTAGAGACCACACTTAATTTGCATCTGCTAGTTTTTACAAGACTTTGCTCTGTTTAGTCATTCTCTATATAAATGCCCAGCATTCCTCTTTGTCCTTATCTGCTTTACTGCACATTGGTGAATGGCAACACATCGCAAGTGGCAGGAACTCTCCCTGGAACTGATAGCCGGAAGAGGATGGGTTGACCAGAACGGCAGGTGCAGGGTTGTCAGCAGCTTCAGGTACAGCTTGACTCAGGGGCTCAGCTCTGGTTCCTCCCTGTATCTTAGTTCTCTCCTCTGCTGTGTGGACCCCACACACAGGCTCTCAGCCACCCCGAGCTGACTTTCTGCCCCAGTGAGTTTCTGTTTCTTCAGTCCTGACCTCACTCAGTTATTGGACCACACAAGGGCACCCAGTGATTCTGTGGGACCTTTCTCTTCAGAGGAGAAAGTTGAGGCTCCAAGATGAGTGAGAGTGTTAGGTCGCTCCCTGACAGGCAACAAAGCTGTATCCCAAGTCCTGAGCAAACTGCAGTGAGGAAGGGAAAGACAGGTGTGCAGGCCTTGGGTCTGGGGAGCGAGGGTGTGTGGTTGGAGACTGGTGGACACGGAGGCCGCAGCTGAGTGCAGGACATGCAGAGAGAAGCTGCCTCCCCCGAGGCTGAAATGAGGCTCCCAGCAGAGGCAGCCCCTGCAGGCCAGGGTGGCTGGGACCTGGTGTCCCCCTCCACCTGGCTTATCCTAGCAGGGGATGTTGGGTCCTTCTGCTCAGGGCCCTGGGCTCCTGCTTGGACAGGCAGCCTGGTGAGCCGTGCAGGGCTGCTAATCTTTCTCTTTTCATGAAAACTAAATTGTTTGTTGAGGTCACGCTGGTTTACTACACTGTGATTTTGGGGTACAGGTTCACAGCTCCTCAGATGTGGGTGCCACCCAGGCCCACCCCACCCCAGAACCCCTCCCTCCTTTTCTTTGGCCTGACCATCCCTGGGTGATTCCCAAAGCCCCCCTTCTTTCACGAAGAGGACCTGGCATCCCTCTGCTCCCTTCCAGGAGCCCCCTGGGGGTCTGGAGGAAGGGTGGCGGTAGTCAGAGGGACTGGATCTCCAGCGAGGAAGCTCACGTCTCCACACCAGTTGCTCAGCCTGCTGGTTCTTCCCCGTGACTCATGACGACAAACAGCTCCCACTTGGAGATTGAATTACATCCTATTCAGCTGACACAAAGCGGCTGCTCCGAGGCTGGGCGGTCCATGAATAAGTAAATAGTCTCCAGTGCAAGGCCAGCCCAAGGCTGGGGACCAGAGCAGTGCTGTTGGGTGGCCCTGTCTCTCCCTGAGCCTCCGGAGCTGATCCCCAGTCTGGTAAGTACCACTTAGGCAGTGGGGGCTCTGCCCACTTAGTAATTGGGGGCTCGGCCAAGAGGGGAGGTTCACTGGGCGCGGCTCCAGGTGGGGCACTGCCCTTAGCGCTGAGATGCTGGAGGGACCCTGCAGCCTAGGTCATGATGACCCAGCTTTTGAGCCTGCGGGGTCCCAGCAGTGCTTAAATTCCTGGTTCCCTCTGCCCCCTCCCGGCTCCCCCATCCCCTGGGGCTATCGTCCCATCTGTCCAGGCCAGTGTGGTGAGGAAGGATCCCTGCCAGAGTCAGCACGGTGGCTGGCTGTGCACAGGGCTGCGTGGGATGTCCCCAGGAGGAAAGGCAGGCAGGTGCAGCTCAGGGCGGGTGTCCCGAGTCCCAGCGTCCCCACCCCAGGACAGCCAGCACCTTCCCAGGCCGGTGAGCGCTCACCCCTTCTGCTCAGGGGAGCAGCGCGGTTACTTTCGGTTTGTCTTGATTTGGGCATCAGCGTCCGTCCCCCTCTTCCAGCCCAGACTTCTAGAGCAGGCTTCACACACGAAGGTTTGGAGATGAACGTGATTAGGTGATGAACGTGAGCGGACTTTTATTTTGTGCAAGTCCAGCATCACCTGAAACAACACCGGTGAAAATGTCCAGTTGCCTGGGACTACGGGCTCTTCTTTGTGTATCCAGGCAGCAGAGCCTGGTCTGGGCTCCTGCCTGGGTGTGTGTGGGGTGTCGGTGTGTCTGCCTTTGGGCTTGCTGGCTGCAGTGACCGGAGCATCCTCACCCTAGCGCCCCTCTCCCTACCTGCCCTGCAGTTCTGTCAATAGAGCTTGTATGAAGAGCCAGTGGGACTCTGGGGTCCAGAGCTTGGAGTTGACCTGGTTTCCTTCATAGGTGTAGACTCGGGCCCACTTGAAATGACAGGAATCGTTCTCATGTGCGGTCACAGAGAACAGTCTTTATGTGACATGGCCATTGGGGGCTCTTCCTTTCTGGGATCCTGGAGCGACCAGGGAGCCCCTGTGAGTGGACAGCTGGGGTGGGGGAACACAGCCCCAGTGTCCTGAAAGATGGCAGAGATGCAGGGACTTGATTTACATCATGCAGGATCCAAAATTTGCCAAGTGCCTCAAGAGCCTGAGAGATATTGTCTTCCTGAAATGTTTTCCTGTATAGAATTAGGAAATATTTACATAATTGGCAAACATTTATGTTTTCCTATTTTCTCCTTTTTTATGGCATTCTTAGTCACTTCTCTGGGGAACATGAGTCCTTTAGGGGACAGGATGTGGGTTGTGGCTGCAGGTCCGGGGTTGCCTTGGAAGGAGGTGGTTGAACATGTCACTTTCCGCCTGTCCTCTCGTGGTGATCAGGGGCTTCTGTGGTGCCACAACAGATGATTTCAGGAAGTTTATAGACGAGATAGAGTTTGTTATCTGATAGCTATTTGTTTCATGTAATTTAGAGAAAAGACGTAAGCATATTGAGTGAGTTAATGAAACAAGCAGATTCAATTACATAAATTTGAGTGGGCCACCAGAGAAGGCTTCTTTTGAGATCCACCTATACTTGTCAATTTAAAGTGCATGGACATGAATAAAAAATAATCAGTCTGCCTAAAGATATATCACCCACCTCCTGTCTTGTCTTCTTTCCATGGCCCTGTCCCTTTGACCACTTGAAACGCTCCCCATGGGTTCTTTGAATTACTTTAGTAACCCTAAAAAATAGTCCAATGTTGTTATGTGTAACTTGTCAACATTCTCAAGGCAAGAGTAGCATCTGCTGTCATGGAAGATACAAGATTCTCAAGCAGGGGTGATTTGGTCCCCAGAGCCCCCTGTCTGGATATATTTTTGTTTGAATAGGGGCGTGGGCATACTATTGGCATCTGTTTGCCACTAGTAGGGATGCTGTGACATATCCTGAAATGTGCAGGACAGCCCAGCCTCCACAGTGACCCAGCCCAAAAGACCTGACAGTGCTGAGGCTGAGAAGTCCTATAGTAATGGAGATCTCACCCCACCCCCAACCTACTCAGAATTACAATTGAGTCAGTAATTAGCATTTTAATTGTTATTATGTATGTATTATTTACTACACAACCAACTGGTGACTGTGATTCTACTTCTTGTAGAGCTTTTTACATCTCCTGGAGTTATTAATTGCCTTTTAAAAATTTTGCTACTTGCAGTCCACATACTAAAAACTCATTCTCAATTCTTCAACACAGCACAACACCTTTTCTTGTCTCCTTCTTTGTTATGTTTTTGACTTGCTCTAATATTTTATGGAAGTCACATTTCATTATAACCTTATGTAAGTTTTAAGTGTACATCATGAAAATCAGTATGTGTCTATGCTCCACTGAGTTCACTGCTAAAATCCAGTTCCGTCCTTACTCCCCATTGTCCCTTCATCCCAATTTATACCCCCCTTTTCTCTTTTCATGAGCTACTTTGCTTGTAGACCCTCTTCTTGCTACCAATTTATTACTCTTTAGACCTGAAGTTAGCTGTTTGTTCTGGTGTTTTCTGTGACAGTTTAACAGGATCTTTTGTAACTTCTGTGACTTTCTCTTTTGGGGTTTTTTAGTCTTTTAGGGTATGCCCCTTGTTTGCTGTAGCCTATTCTGGACTCATTTTCAAAGAGTGATATGCGGGAGGTAAATTTTGTGAATCTTAACATGTACGGCCACATCTTTTTTCACCCTCCCACTTGATCGACTGCTTCTTAGGGCAAAGAATTTTAAATTGGAATAATATCTAATTAGAATTTGAAGGCCTTTTGCTGGTTTCTGGGAGTGCTGCTAACAAGTGGGTGCCTTCACTCACTCTCTTACGTTACTGGAAGTATTTACAGTTTCTTGTCATTCAGCTTCTCATGGTTCTCTTTGGAGTGGGTCTTTCTGCAGAGAACTCAGGATAGCCTACAAAAGTTATAGAAACTTTTTTCACTAATTTCCTTCTTTACATTTTCTCTTTCTGGAAAATGTATTAGTGATACTTGGATCTCCCAGGATAATTTTCAAAGTCTTCTTTAATTTTTTTCGATCACTTTGGGAAGTTTGCTTAACTTTAACTTCTAAACCTGTCTCTTGCATTAGGTTCGTGTTAGCAGTAGTCAAGTCCTTTTCATCCACAATTCTTTCTGCTTTTCCTTGGTCCTCTGAGGCATCTTGTTCTCTGTCCCTTTGTAAAGCTCCTTGCTGTTGCCTGTACCACCTGTCTTTCTTGTGGGTTTGTGTTTATGTTCTTTGACTTTAATCTTTCATGTTGGAGGCTTTTGAATGCAGTCATAACCCTGAGTTGGTTGTTTGGGCTGGGGCAAGGGCTTGACCTCTCCGTGGATGTCAGGGGGCTTCTCAGTGGTGGGGTCCCTGCAGGGTAGTTGCTGGGGATGGAACACATGGAGGTAGTTTGTGGGTGCTCTGCTGTCTCCCTCTGGAGGTCTCATCCTGGGATTATGGTTTTCTCCCAAATTGCTCTTTCCAGTCTTACGGCTATTTCCAGTCTCCTACCCAGTTTGACGCCAGTAAGGTACAGCCTCTGACCTCCATCATGCCTGCAGGCTGGTGGAGGG
>NW_004567130.1:3922776-3945377 GCF_000260355.1 Condylura cristata | reverse complement strand
TTCCAGTCTTACGGCTATTTCCAGTCTCCTACCCAGTTTGACGCCAGTAAGGTACAGCCTCTGACCTCCATCATGCCTGCAGGCTGGTGGAGGGTGTGCGTCTTTATTGATTTCTGTTTTTCAGTATGGGCTGCTTCGGGCAGCGCAGCCGAGTCCTGGCCACCGTTTTCAATACGGCGTCTCCGGAAACAGACCTCCAATCTCCTGTCTAGACATCTCTCCGCACATCTCCCAGTGCATCATTAAGAATCTTATTAAAGTCTAGCTCGGACCAGGGTTATCAGGCACGTGCCAGCCTCCCTAGCGACTGCACGTCCCGCAAGGATGAGACTTAGTTATGCTTAGGCCTCACAGCTTCGGCCTCTGAGAACTGGGCACACAGCTCGTTCTCAGTCCCAGACTCCAGACCCAGCCCAGCTTGCCATCTGCTCTTCCTCTTGCCCGAGTGGAGCACCTTGAATGCCAGACCTTGAGTTTTATGATGAAACCTAAGAATCACAGCTTATGATGTGATCCTACGCTGTCTTACCATTTTCTTAGCAAAATAAGAGAGAAGTACAAGAACTTTTGGTGAACTTGAATGTCTACTAAAAGATGGGGATTTCTGTTTAAAGCGCTTGGTGGCAGCTGGGAATTCCCTGGGTCTGCTGCACACCCATGTTTGTGCTTCTTACATTGATTTTTCTAATTAATTTGACTTGTAGTGACACTTCTTGTCCCCGTGGTCCCTCGGGTCTGTGTAATTGAGGATGCATAGAGAGTGACACGAGCACTCCAGCTCCCCTACCCCACACCCCGGGAGGTAACTGCTCCCCACACAGCTCCCCCCATCCCAGAACTGGGAATCCCACTCCAGGTCCGTGAAGGCTTCATTTAGGGGGTGTTGCTGTTACTTCTTCCACACCAGAGGATCTGGCCGGAGGGGAGGAAGTGCGCCAGACAGAGGCTGTGATCAGATCTCATGTGCATCACGCATCACCCTCTGCTCTGTGAGCAGCCGTCTGGGTGGGCGGAGCTGGGCGGAAGCGGGCTGTGGTGGCCGTGTGTCTCCCGACAGCACAGACAGGGCCTGCTCACCTGCCGCTTGTGGTCGAGGAGCACGCGCGGAGGCCTTCTGGCGCTGTCAGCTCGTGTCCTGAGGCCGGGGACCAGCAGTGGAACTCTGGTGCAGAATTCTTCCTGAGCTCCTGCTCCCTTGCACCACTCTGGCAGCTGTTGCTGCCATTTCATAAGCTACTGTGGTGTGTTTGCCGGTGCCCACGTGTGCCTGTTAGAGGGAGGCCGGGATGCCAGCCCAGCAAAGGGTGTCTCGGCCTCCCAGAGCAGTGTCCTGAGGGAGTGGCCTGTGCAAAGGCCCTGAGGCGGGATAAGTTTGATGCTAACAAGTGGTCATCTGGACACAGACGGGCGGAGGTGGAGAACAGCTGTACTGGGATGGTGCCTTTAATCTCAGGGTGAAGTCTGACTGTGGTGACAGATTATAGGTAGGAGAGGAATGTGATCATATTTTCCTTCTAAAAGGATCATGCCAAATTTGGGGTAGAGACAGAGACAAGTGTGTTAGCAGGGGGAATCGGCTGCTGTGTCACTGGCGTGAGTGGCAGGTGGTGGGAGTGACACTGTTGGAGAGATTCTAGGGGACCCGGGCAGGGGCACCTGGCACTCATGTGGTGGGTGGAAGAGGAGGGCCAAGAAGGGGTGTCACACAACTCTCCACAGTGGTGAGCAGTGGCAGGGGAAGGCCAGGCCCGGAGCCAGGCAGAAGTCTGGGCTGTCACTCTTCACGTTGGCTGCAGGCATGGGCTGAGCCCAGGCCTACCTCACTGTACTCGGCTGGCTGGCTGTGTGCGTAGCTGCTTCTTTTTGTTAGAGGTGCATGTGGCCATCAGGTGCCAGCTGCCTGGCCATTCGTCAGGCATTTTAGCAGGAAGCAGAAGGTGGACTTGCTGGACCTTGGGTCCCCCTGCCTGGAGTTGCATTGGGGGTGGCTCCTGAGAGAAACAAATGGGTCTGGGTCTCATGTTACAATGAACAAGATGGGGCATAGTGATGATGGTGGATGTGCAGGTAGTGATGGGAATAGTGGGCATGGTGGGCTGGTGGTGGTGATTGGCGATGGCAGTGTGGTAGTAGTGGAGTTAGTCTGCTCACCACTGTGGAGAGGTGTGTGACACCCCTTCTTGGCGGCGTCACTCCCACCACCTGCCGTTCACCCCAATGAGACCCCAGCCTGTTTGTATTCAATAAAGTTAAATTCACTCCAACCCTCTTGTTTCTATTTCATGCTTGCATTTTCCCTGGAAGGAAACAGAAAGAGTCTGTGGAGCTCTGGATGGTTTCAGCTGTGGGGATGGTGCTAGGTAACTGTCAGCTTCCCATTACTGTAGCACTAACCCCTCACCCCCCACCCACAACCGCGCCCATCAGTTAATTAGTAAAGGCAGGGTCCTTGGAGGTGTGGAGATGCCTAGAAAATATTCCAAAGCATCAGTTTATCATCGTGATCAACACAGTGGCATCGTTTTTTTGGGGACTGCCATTTGCAACAAGGGCCGCTTTTCCGCGAGCCCTCCGCGAGCCCTCAGCAGACAGTGGGGCATCAGGGCACCCCCAAGAGGCTGCATCTCCATGTGTAGGGGGATCTCCCCGGAGTCCACTTGCCCACAGATGGGGCCCTGGTCCCTGCCCGCTTGGGGTGGGGTGGATTGTCCTGAGGCCTCGTTACCTTTTGATGTGTTTATTCCGCTGTCCTGGGCCGCAGCTCCAGCTCCGATCCAACACGCACGCATATGAAGCTTTCCTATATTTGGAATGGGCTGGCCTTTTTTTTTTTGTTGGTGATAGATTGTTGGCTGCTTGGAATTGCAGATGCATCATTAAGTCATTCTGTTTAAATTTAGCTCCTTTTCTCACTTTGGAAGGAAGGGGATGTTTGAATAACTTCATGCGAGGGGAAAGCAACAGAAAGTAGGTCCTCGTGACTTGGTGGGACTGGAGGTCCAGCAGATACTGCCTGCGAGGCACCCTGAAATGTCCCTCAGTCCAGAGGGTGTGAAAATTGCCTCTACAAACCACCTGACCGCTACCTGTATGCTTTGTCCATGTAGATTTCAAACACAAATTTGCAGCCTTCGGTCCTCAGCACGATATAGCTGTCAACCTTTGAGCTGGGCCCTGGGTGCTTTGGGGGGGATATGGTGGTGGGATATTTGTTGTTAGATCTGAACTGGAGTCCTGGACCGCGTCTGTGGGGCCTGGCTATGGGAGCATCTTTGCCACTATCTGCCTCTGGCTGGGATTTGGGGCCCAGGGCCCCACAGCAGCCACAGCTGTCCCGTGTGGGAGGTGAGAAGGCAGTGTCCCTGTATGGCACCGACTGCTGCTCTTGCCGCTTGGGATTCTCGGGCCTTTCCCAGGCTTGTGTAGAGACAGAGACACACAGGTCTGGAGCCTGGCACGAGGCAGGGCTGCATAGCACTCAGCATACATACACATGTGTGGGCCTCACGGCGTGCGTATGCCAGGGGGGTGAGCCCTCCTGGCAGCTCTTAAGTTAATTTTCATTCCAGGCAGTGAGCTGGTACACACCATGTGTGTAGCAATAGTGTCTGGGGTCTTTCCACCCTGACAGGCTGACCTGTGACGTGTTTGCTTGCTCTGGGCATTCTGTGTATGTGTGAGTGAATGTGAAGCCACAGAAAGTCTGTCCCACAATTGTGTGTGTGTTTTAAAGAAAATTGCGTGACTTTCCCTGCAGATGAGTGTTTCTGTCTTTTTTCTGTTAAAGATTTATTGATTTATGCATACAGAACTGGGGTACAGGCCAGAGGTGCAGGGTGTGAGAGGATTCACCAGAGACAGTGGAAACAGAACAGGTGGATTGTCTAAAGTACACTGCTGAGGGGAGCAGTGGGCAAGACAGGAGAGGTCTGCAGCGCCATGTGGGTCACCTCCCCCACCGGGGATCGAACTCGTGCCGAAGTGCCTGTTGCTAGCTTCATAGTGCTGCACTTTAATCTGTTGTGCTATCCTGTTTCTGCCTCTCTAGTGTGTCTCTTAGCGGCCTCTCTCACTAATACACTCACACACAGCCCCGTTTTCTAACGTCTCTGCACATCGCTAATCTTCCCCGACTGATACTGATCTCTGGGGCAAGCCTGGAGCCAGGATCCAGGTTGCAGGACTGATGTAGTTGACCCCAGGCCCCTGCAATGACCAGGGCAGGGGGACAGGCAGGGCCTGCGGGCAGCTCAGCCCATGGGGAGCCATGCCAGGTGAGGTGGAGGGAGCTGGGTGGTGCCCCATAGTCCCCAGCCATCCTTGGCTGAGGGGACCCCGAGGTTCACAAACAGCCTCTCACACTGGCCTGCGGGCTTGGCCAGAGTAGCTCCCAGAGGAGCCAGAGCTGTGGGCATTACTGATGCGCGCGTGTGCCTGTGCACGGTGCATTCTTGTGCGTGTATCTGCGTGCCTGTGTGCCTGTGCGTGTGCGGTGCGCACATGAGCTGACCACCCAGGCTCCAGTCCCTGTGCTGGCCTGCCCACGTCCCCTCTTGTAGGAGGCTGAGTTTATGTCCGTGTGCGCCTGAGATGGAGAAAAGGAACGCCTAGCCCTTGTGATGTTCCCCGCCTGGCTGCCCTTCACTCCCACACTGACGCGCAGCAGTGGCAGGTGCCAGGGCTCAGCCTTCCTCGGTGCCCATGGGTGACCTGGCCACCTGGCTTTGCACACCGCAGCAGTGCTTGGTCAATATTTGCTGAAACTAGGAGTGGTGGGCCGGTCTTCTGGAACTTTGGCCCTGCCAGCTGCTCCCCGAACTCCTGCAGGTCAGTCCCAGGGCCCCACCTCCTGGGGCCCTGGATAAGATTGTGCCCCTGACTCAGGGGCTCGGAGCAGAGTCACTCCAGTCGGATGACTGCAGACAGAGGACTTGTGATGGCAGCCTGGAGGAGGCATTGTTGGAATCTGCTGATCAGCCAGTAGTTCTAGAATATCCTACCAGTGACAAAATAGACAAAAGCAGCCACAAACCCCAGAGATAATCACATGCTTACTGGAAAAAAAAATAAGATTATTTATCAGGAAAAATTATAGCTAGCTCATCAGCTGATGGCATGTTTTCATAATAGCCATTTCACATTCCCTGGTTCATCTCCCTGCCCCCAGAACCCATGCGCTTGTTTAAGGGATAGAGTTTGCGGACATCTGCCCATGCCCATGGGCCCTAGGCCTCCCGGAACACGCAGCCGCCCCAGAGCCCAGCCATGGTGTCTGGGGAGCAGGTTTGACCCCGCAGAGATGGAGATGTGGCTGAGGGTGCTGGTCGACCCGTGATCAAAGCTGAGGTGACACCTCACAGAACCCCCCTGCTGGCTCTGGGTTGAGGTCTGGTTGGGGTCTTCTTGGGGTTGGGACCCCAGGGCAGACTGCCTCCTCGTAATATTATTTGTGTGGAAATGTCTCCTTAAAATGGCTCTTAATGCCAGGACTCTTCCAGAATAAAGCAATTATGTATCTTAAATTCCGTTTTTTCAGTAAGTCAAATGGAACAGGCTCTGTTGGCATGGGAGTCCTCTAGCCAGCCTCGCCAGGGATGTGTGCCGGGCCATCAGGAACTGTGTGTGGTGCTGGCGCTGATGCCTAGCCCTCCCCAAAGCCTGGCTCGCGGTGGCTTTCTGTTTGCTGTGAGGGCAGGAAAAAGCGAAGAGATGCAAATATGTTTGACAAGGGCTTGGGAAATTTCTGTGAATCTCAGGCTTTCAGCTATAGCATATGGGTCTTGACAGCGTCTGCTTTACTCTGTTCTCTTGGCAAACAGGCCCTAGAATGGGTTTGCTTTCCTTCTGGTTCTGTGGAATAGAGAACTGGGGCTGCTCAGAGGTCTTTGGGGGCCTGCTATGCTCTGTACTCTTTGGGTTGCAGATGACAGAAAAGCAGCTCAAACTAGTTTGAGTAAGAAGAAGTGTTCATAGGTTCAATCGATGAGGGTGGATATTGGCTTCAGGAATGGCTTGATCCAGGAGCTCAAACACTGTGTTGGGATTCTATCAATTTTCTCTATGTATTGGCTGCTCTAATAGTGAGTTCCTTAATCAGGCCTTTAGAGCCCACAGGGCCGGTGCTGTTTCCTCGTTATTATGTCACATCTATATCTAGGCTCAAGCAGGGGTTTGGGCTCTGTATCTGGTACCATCTTTTTGTGGGAAACCCTCCTGCTGTCTGCCACCTGGACACTCATTGTTTCAAAGACCCATTTCATCAAGCCTTGGATCATTGTTTTCAAGTTGACATAGCTTCTTCCTTTATAGGAATGCCTTGCTCCCGAGGGGACTGGGGTGAAAAATGCCCCCCCCCAGGCATGTTCTGATCTCAGGGTGCCTTGCTTACCAGTGCTGGGTGCCCTCACAAGGGTGCAGCCTCACCTCGGATCCAGGTTTGGACAAGATGTCTGGGTGCTCCAGTCTGGCCAGAGAGCTGTGATGGGCTCAAGTGCATCCCGCCAGATGTTGGAGTCATAACCTTTAGGACCTCGGAATGGGACCTTATTTGGAGAGACATCCTTACAGCGGTGGTGCCGACAGAGCGAGGAGATGAGGGCAGGCCAGTCCAGTGTGACTGTGTCTTTCTCAAAGGGGATGTTTAACATAGTCTTGCATACAGGGAGCACACCCCCCAAAATGGGGGTGTACTGCTGCAAGCCCAGGAAACCCAAAAGCACAGGAACCTGGCAACAAGGGTGACGCTGGAGCAGGCCTCCCTCAGGCCTCCACAGGCTGTTTGCCTCTAGGCTTCAGGGGAACTTCCCTGCCCCCTGAGCCATCAGCTTGAGGGTTTTCACAGCAGCCCCAGCAAATTGAGCACAGGGGTGCCGACACTCCCCGAGTCAGTCTAGCCCCAGCAAAGGGGTTGCTGGATGGTAGAGATTCCTAGTCTTTATTTTTTGAGGAGTCTCCGTAGTAGCTGCAGCCATCTAGTTCCTGCTGCTCCCCAGAACCTGTCCCCCCAAGTGGGTGGTGTGCACCTTCTCTGCAGGCCCAGCCTGCCCTGTGTGCATCCCCTCTACACAAGCTCAGTGTCTTACGTGGCTGGAATTCTGACTTCAAGGCTATGGGCTTTGCAAAACTATGTACAGAATTTCCATCCAGACACACTCTGAAGAAAGCGTGTTGCTGGACATCACTTGGAAACTATCAGCCTGAAGATGCGGAGTGACAGCATTGAGTCTGGGGTCCATAGGAGGGGCAGTGATGGGGCTGAGATGGGGAGGCTGGACCCTGGCCCTAGCCCAGTGCCGGGAGTGCTGTGTGTGTGTGTGTGGGGGGGGGGGGATGCCCCAGGATCAAGACTGCAGAGCAACAGCTGCGGCCCCAGGCGTGCTCTGAGCAGCTGTTCCGGGAGAGACCCCTGCTTTCCAGCAGACCTGTCCTGACGCCCTCCCAAAAGCCCCACCCCCATGTCCCACCCCCACCACAGCCACAGCGCTTGGGAAGGTGCACAGCCACCTTCGCGCCACCACACAGGGTCAGGGTGCTGGAAGAAGGAGGCGCCATGGGCTGGGCCTGCCCTGGCAGGAGGGTGCCCTACCCCCGGCCTGAGCTTTGTCCCAGGGTTTGGTGTGCTCCTGGGTGTCCTGTTTGCTCCTGGGCGCTCCCAACATCTTCCCTGCTGACAATCAGTGCAGCCCTACTTGGGCAGGAGCAGGAGCAGGAGCAGAGAGCACTCGGTGCCCCAGGGCACGGAACTCCTCCTCCTCCACCCCAGCCCTTGGTGCGGTGGCCGCAGGCCTGGCGAAGGGGGTGCTGCCGCAGCCCTCCCACCCTCGCGAGGGTGGGAGCTGAGCCTGCGGTGGAGACAGAGGCCGTGTCCATTTGCTTCTCAGGTATTTACCGTGCACCCCGCCCCCTGCCCCATCTGGGAGGCAGCGATGCCGTCACACATTATGGTGCCAGTTTGCTGTAAACTAATGCACCTACGGAATCAATTTGAGAGCGAAACTTTCTATCCCTGAAGTCAGAGGGAAATCCCTTGAGAAAACAGACGGTCCCAAAAGAAAGAAAGTGGCCATGAGGAGAAGCGGGGAAGGCGCACCGTCCAGTCAGTTCCGGGGCGTCCCGGCCTCCAGCGGGAGGCTTACATGCCCGTGAGGGACACGTGCAGCTGGGTGGACATCACTGAGCTGACCTCCTGCATCCCGAGAGACAACAGCAACTTGATGACTGCACGAGCTACGGGTTCATGACGGGGAGGCGCTGCACGTCTGGACACCTGGGTCGCACTGGCCCTGCGTGCCGGTTCCTTCACCCCTGATGGCTGTCTGGCCAGGGGGGTTGGCGGGCTCCTGGTGTCCGTGTCCAAAAGCCAGGTGAGGACAGGTGGGGTAGAGGCTGAGCCCTGCGTCTTGCCTTCAGGAAATAGATGGGGTGATATTGTGGTATCTAGGCTGCGCCCTAGATACCAGGCCCTGGAGGGACACAAGGAGCAGCGGCCCACGTGTCTGCAGGGGCGCAGGTAGGAATGGGGGTGCTGGTGAGGCCGCCTGAGGCGCTGCCTCAGGGTCACCTCAGGAGCTGCACACAGCCTAGCCCGCCCACGGCCCACCCCCTCCACTCCCTGCAGTTCTGGACTGTGAGGCTCAGAGGAAGCTGACTGTACCCCACTCCAACAACAAGGGTGTGGGACACCCATCGTTGGCCACCTTTAGCACATTTAGCAAGCATGTTCCCCGAGCCAGCCCCACCCGCTGTCTCTGGGGAGTGCCGTCACCGGTCGCTACAAGGAGTCTCTGGGCCCCACCGGCGTAGGTCCAAAGCTGAGAGCCCGACTGTTAGCGCCAGCCTGGAATTGTCAGTCCGGGGCGGTGAGCTAGTGGAGTCCACCCTGAGGAGACGGCACAGACCCATGAGGGAAAGTGGAATCGCACCAGAGCCACTTGATCCAGCCCTAGCTGAAATCCCTCCCACTGGGGGATGGAGGAAGGAGGGCAGTGGCAGTAGAGGCTGAGGCTGAGGCTGTGTGTGCACTAGCTGGCCCTCAATGGCCAGTGTGTAAGGTGCCTTGGATAGCGGCCCTGCTCCTTGGGCGGGGGAAGCAGGCTGGCCACACGGATACTGTGCCATGGGGACAGGGCCCCTTTAAAACCTCGTTTAGGGCCCTCCCTGGTGGCACAGTGGGTTAAAGCTCAGCACTGCAAGCTAGCGGCAGCCGCTTCAGTGCTGGTTCAATCCCCGGCCCCGGAGGTGACCCACATGGCGCAGCAGACCTCTCCTGACCCACCCGCTGCTCCCCTCAGCAGTGTACTTCAGTCCATCTTCCTGTTCTGCTCCCCACTCTGTCTCTGGTCAATCCTCTCACTGCCCCTGTACCTCTGGCCTGTACCCCAGTTCTGTATGCATAAATAAATAAATCTTAAAAAAAATCTTAAAAAAATAAATCTTAAAAAAATCTTAAAAAATAAATCTTAAAAAAATTAAAAAGAAATCTTAAAAAAAAGATTTATTTATTTGTGCATACAGAACTGGGGTACAGGTACAGGGGCGGTGAGAGGATTGACCAGAGACAGAGTGGGGAACAGAACAGGAAGATGGACTGAAGTACACTGCTGAGGGGAGCAGCGGGTGGGTCAGGAGAGGTCTGCAGCGCCATGTGGTCACCTCCGGGGCAGGCAGAGATTGAACACATGCTGAAGTGGTTTTAGCTTCTTAGTGCTGCGCTTTAACCCGCTGAGCCCCCAGGGAGGGCCCCATAAATAAATAAATCTTAAAAAAAAAAAAAAACAACTCAAACTGTTCATGGGTATGTGTGAGAGTTTCTCCTGCCCACCCGCCGGGCCAGGCAAGAAAGTGAAAGTGAGGGCCTTTGTCTGGAGCAGAGGGTCAGGCTGGTCGGAGGGGGGCTGCTCTGGAGTTGACTGCGTGGCCTTAACGGCAGAGACGCAGGTCTGAGACCCCCTCCTGTCACGGCAGGGAGATGGCGCCACGCCTGAGGCCCATGCTTCTTTTGTTCTGGGGTCACTTGCTCAGACTGGCCCGGTGCTCCCTCTGCCTCATCTCCCCCAGCATCGCTGCCTCCCTCATCCGAGTTGCAGGCGGCAAGAGGCCATCTGCTCTCCTAGCCGGCACACATGTCTCCCCCACACACCTGTCCTGGGCCCGTAGGTGGCTTTCGTAGCTCGGCCGCTGCAGGTGGAGCTTCAGGGCACCGCCCAGGCAGCCCTTCCCATTAGCGCTTCCTGGGAGGACACCCAGGGGAGGGGTGTAGGCCATAGGGTCTCTGCTTTTAACATTTTGGGGAACCTCCATACCCTTTGCCCTTGGGCTGGGCTGCCTGCACCCCTGTGCAGGGCTCCCCCCAGTGCTGGGTCCCCCCTCTCCTGTCCTGTCAACACTTGCTGTCCCTGGCCCTGGGCTGGGCCTTTATCCGGGCGGGGGTGGGGGGCTTCGCCCCTAGAGAGCGAGCCCCGTCTTCCCTTCAGCCAGCAGCCCCGCCCGTCTTTATAGACGTGGCTGCATGGTTCTGCCCGTCTTCGGGTCAGGTTGTTTGTCTTTCTTGTTGTTAGGGTTTACGAGCTCTTTGCATGGCCCGTGACCTGCCCGTCGGGCTGTGACGTGCAGCTCTCTCCTTGGCTCGTTGCTGTTTTGCTGTGTGGTTGGCACTGGGTTCGGAGGAGGAAAGTGTCCTGTGAGTCATAATGCTTGTCATCTGTCTCCTGTCAATTGCTAGGAGACAAGGCTCCGCTTTTACCCTTTGGTTTCTGCTTACCCAGAGGACAGGTGTTTATCGACTGAAAGGATGTATCAGGTGCATGCAAGGCGTCAGGAAGCTTTTAAAAATTACCCAACTTTGTGTTTTTCCCGTGATAAGGCCTGGAGATAAAGCCCGAGGCCACCAGTGGAGATGGTGGAGGGAAGACAGAGGCAGGTTCTCTTCTCCCCAGCTCAGTGAAGAAGGGGACCTGGGTCTGGGGTTTCCGTGGCAACAGAAGGCAGCTGGGGGTGCCACCTCCTCTGGGTGGGCCAGGGCCCTCGGCAGCAGGAGAGGCGGGCGTTGACCTGGGAGCCTCAGTCCCTGCTGAGAGCCCCACCTGCCTGAGGGGCCCGGGGGGCCCAGGGCCAGGAGGCTGCTGGTCAGAGCGGGGTGTGACTCCCGAGGGGCCCCTTCTGTGTCTATCAGTCATCTATTCATCTGTTATCTCCTATCACCCACCACTCATCCATCACTACTGACCTACCTACCTATTCATTTTCTATCATCTTTGGTCACCCAAAGATGACCAAACTACTATCTACCTATCACCCAGCCTGCTATCATCTTTTTTTTTACCGAACTACTTCAAAGCTGCAAATATTGCTCCACTTCATTACTTTATCATCATCATCTGAAAACAAGGCAGCTTCCTTCCTACCCATGGCATCATCCCACCTGAGAATTCAGAGATTCCCAGCCTCACCCGCCACCCTGCCCATACAGGGCCCCAGGTCCTTTGGGGACGCGCTGTCCCGGTGAGCGGGGATCCTGCGGCACCTCGGCTGTCACAGTGGCTGCTCTGGGCTGCCCTGAGCACACATGTAGTCGACCCGGCCGCCGCGCATGCGCACGTCTGCCTGGCCACTCGTGCCCCTCGGCGGGCGGGGAGCAGGCTCCATTTCTGCAGGGACTGCAGCCTGACTGCGTGCTGTGCCTGTTGGCGAGGTCGCGAGGGCTTTCGTGCCGTTTGCCTTCTTGCAGGAGCGCAGAGCAGAACCTGGCCATGGGCGGGCGTGGGCTTCTGTCCCGGAGAAGGGGCTCCTGCATGCTCTCAGAGCAGGCTGCTAGCTGGCCAGTCTGAGCAAGTGACCATCACGACTTCCTTTGAGCTGCCAGGACAGTGTTTCCCCGGGAGCCTCACCAGCCCCATGCTAAAGGCGTTGAGTTCTTGACATCAGGCGGTGTGCGTGATGCCACAACCACATCCCCTGCGATGATGCCTGTTCCTCAGAGGGGCCACCAGGAAACCTGCCCAGATGGACCTGAGAGTCACACCATGGCTGTGGCTGCGGCTCAGGGGAGGGGCCGGGCCTGGGTCCCACTTTTCATGGGGCGGAGGGTGGAGTCTCAGGCTTTCCCAGCTCACTCTCTGTTGTGGGTTCAGATCCTAACAGTAGGGCCTTACGGAGGGGGAAGCTGGAGGGAGGGTAAAGAGAGGTCCCGTCTGGTCCTCTCTAGCCCTGGACATGTCCGTCACCCTCGTGGGGTGGACACCCTGCTATCAGCCTGTGTCAGGATGGAACAAAGGGCTCTTGGGGCCTTGCAAGGACGGAAGGGCTGAGGGCAGGGTCGAGGACACGAGGGTGAGTCGTGGCCTGCAGAAGGCCTTGGTTGGGAGGATGTGTCTGGCATGGGTCCCCGTGTGCCTAGCTGTGGCTGGAGGAAGGCGGTCTGCCGAGGACCTCAAGAGTTCACATTTGGATAGGCCTGGGCATCCGTTACATAGCCCTGCTGTGGGCAAGGGTATGGCGCTTTCTCCCTGGAGCCTCGGAGGCTGCCAAGGAGCTGGCCTTCGACTCACGCCCCTTGGCCACCACACTGTGCTCAGGACACAGTAGCTGACCAGCCGGATACGGGCCGTCCTCAGTGTTGTGTGTCCCCATAGTGCGTCTGGTCTGGTCCCTGAGGGCGAGCTGGATGTGGGGTGGCCGCTGGCTGGCAGTTTGGCACCTGCTCATCAACTATAGGGCCCGGTGGGTCCAAGGGGGCTGGGGGTCAGTGCAGTGGAGCTGGGTTCAGAACCCCTCACCAGTGAGGGGCCTCGGGCTGTGCTGAATTATGCTCAGAGCTCAATATCCCTGGCAGAGCAAACTCAATTAAGGCACTGAGCTGGAAGCCAGGCTGGATGGTAAGTTAATTTTTAATCCACGGCATAGCTGGCTTTTCACCATGATGGATGGCATGACCCATCACTGCCGCCCAGTGAGCCAGGAGGAGGTGAGGTCCTGCCTGTGAGGTCCCCACCTCCCCCTTCACCTGCTCACAGTCATGGACTCAGAGACTGGGCAGCTGGTGGGCCAGTGGGCTGCCCCATCCTGGGGTGCTGCCGGCAGGTTAGACCACGCAGTGTTTTAGCTGCTATGACAAGAGGGTCATGTAAACCTAGCTCCTGGACAGGCTCAGGTGCGGGGGCCTCTGTGAGCCAAGTGCAGACACGGAAAATGTCTTAGGTGGGGCCTGGCAGGATTGGCGGGGCCTCGAGCAGGCGGGAGGGATGGACGTAGATGTGAGGGCATGGTTTGGAGAGCCTCTCTAAGAGAGGCTCTGCCAGGGATACTGAGCTCTGGCATAATTCTCTGGGTTTGGTCACAGCGGGCAGGTGGTCTCATCCCAGGCCCCGAGGGGGAGCAGGGAGGCCCAGCACTTGGGCTGACCTGGAGCTGAGGAGTTGGGGGCTTCTGGCCAGGCTCAGGGTGCCCACACGCTGACCCACTCTCTGTGACCCGCCAGGTGCCCGATAGGGCCCCCACAGCTGGGCCCTATGGGAATGGGGTTGGGGTTCGGGAAGCAAGTCAAGCACCAGGTCACAGGGGTGGGAACCCCATAAGGTGGCTGAGTGCGTGAGGGGGCCTAACAGTGGCTTTGACATGCACAGAACAAGGGCCTGCTGCTTCCTGAACACACACTACTGGTGTAGGAATTCCTGCCAGTGACCTGCTCTTTGCCATCTGCCCAGCCCTCTGCACAGGAGCCAAGCTCTGTCCATTGTGAGCCTCAGGGCCCAGCGCTTTGACCAGCACAGTGGGACCAGGGGACACTGCTGACTTGGGGCTGTGCACCAGGGTCCAGGGCTCCCATTCCTGGAAGGACAAGTGCAAACCCCATCTGCTGTGCTCTGGAACCTGGAGGAGGGAGGGAGAGAAGGGGGAGGGAGGAAGAGGAGGAGGCCAGCGGATGGGCGGGGAGGTCCCAAGGGCCCTGAGGCAGAGGTGAGCGCCTCAGGCCCTCCCTCCACTTGGGGGGAGATGAAGCCACCTCTGGCCCTCCTGAATTCCTGGGCTACAGGATCCAAGCAAAACAGATGATTGTTCCAAACCACTCCGTTCTGAGGCTAGTTGTGAACTAGCCTTTGGTGAGGCAGCTGTCCGAGGGCTCCTCTTGGGGAGAGGGGGGATCCCAGTTGTCTTTTTGGCATGTGGACCGGCTTGCTAGCTGGGTCGGTGATGCATGGACAAAGGCTTTTCTTCTGAGCTGCGTGTCTTCTGTTTAATGCACCTACGTGTGACGGAAATGCGGTAATATGTTATTCCAAAATCTGTCATTACACACATACACTCCTGCTTCTGTGGATTTTAGAGAAGCATTTGCTCCCAGTAGCTTAGCACTCAGATGAATGGTTAGAGGAAAGAGATGTCGGTGACAGTCTCAGTCTTTTAAAATTAACTCTATAGTTTAAATTCCACAGACCATTTTAATGTGCTTCAAGTCCAGTGTGATTTCACCACTTCTGGGTTTTGTGGCACAGGGGTGCCAGCCGTGCCTGAGAGTTGTGACCCTCCATTACAGGTTCTGGGCATCCTTCCCTCTGTACCCACCGGTGTCCTGCCCACACCACCTCCTTGCTTCCTGCTGGCCATGGACTAGAAGCACTGAAAGTGAGGAGGGACACTCGTGGACTGTCCTTGCCTGTGAGAGTGGAGGCAGGAGCATCAGAAAGATGGGAGTGACAAGCTAGGCACCTAAGTGCATCTAGCCGGCTTGGAATTAATAGAGGTTCCTGGAGAACATGAGTGTCAAAATTCTATAGGCATTTATTCCACTTTTAGTCTTTACCTGAAGGTTATAGGTAAATACTGACTGATTTGAAAAGATGGAGCCACACTCCCTGTCCATCCCAGGACCGTTCACAGCAGGCAACACTCGGAAATGACCTAAAAGTCCAGCAACAGGCCTGCTCTGTGACCCAGTGGAGTACTACCCAGCTCTAAAAAAGGTGAGCGCTTGTCATTTGTGGCAATATGGATGCACCCGTGGGGATGGTGCTAAATGCACTGACCCAGAAGGGGGATGACAAACAGCCTGTGACTTCAGGTGCTGTGTGGAGGCCCCGGGGGTATTGCAGGGGCCGCATTGAGGCAGCCCGACATGGTGACTGGAGGCCTCTTCAGCCCAGTCCTTGGCCAGAGGGCTGTGTTCAGGATGGGCGGCGAGGCCAGGGCATGCTTTTCAGAGTAAGGAGGCATCGTGGCCTAGCACAGATCTCCGCCGGGGCTCCTGAGAGGGGACCTTCTTCTCTGATGCCTTCACCTGTATGTGGGCGGCCCAGCTCCTGAGCACCTCCTGGCTTTCACCAGTTCCCCGACATCTCATGACTGACAGCCCTGCCCAGGGGCAGACAGAGTTCTAGGATGGGAAGACTGGGAAGCCCCTGGGAGATGTGATACATGCTGGGGCCATTTTATGCTCGCTTCCATGCGCATCCCCGCTGCTCATCACATTGCAGGGGGCCAGGTGGCCAGAGGCCACAGCCACTAGGCATCTCGCTCTCATCCGTTTCCTCTTCATCTTTTCTTATTGGTGATTTTTCGTGTTGTCTCAAGGTTTGCAGACACAGAAGCCTCTGGGAGGGGTCTGGAAGCAAATTGTGAGTCCTGCACTAGTGCTGGGGGGTGGGTGTAGAGGCACTGGGCAGGGGAGGGGGCCCTGCCAGAGTCGGGAGGCACTGGGGGTGCTGGGTGGGGGTCGCTGCAGAACTGTGTGGGCCCAGTGCTTCAACATCTTTGGCTTTTTAAAGAAAAGTCAAAAAAGCGGACTCAAGTAGAACTTTGGTTTTTTAATCTAAAAATAAAAAATAATTAGTTTTCCAGATGTACCAATTTGGGGCCACCCAAACCTGAGGGCTCTGGTTGTGTCCTGTCGCCTGGCCCTGGAGGGGGCCCACTCCCCCGTCACTCCCCACGTCCAGCTGCCGAGAAAGATGGGCGAGAAAGACAAGCCTCTCGTCCCTGACCTCACTAGCAGAGTGTGAGCCTGGGGGCCCTTGCCCATTCTGACCCTTGTCGCACCCACAGCTGTGGCAGCAATGTGGTGGTGATGATGGTGGTGGAAGTGAAAGTCATGATGGTGACAGCTAATGCTGACAGCTCCGCCAGGGTGCGCCGAGCATTCACTGCTACTGACGGTGGGGATGGTGGGGATGGAGGGTGGGGGTGGTTCACTTAGTTTTTATTTTGTCTCTCACACCGAGTTGCTCCAAATCCTGTTTCTGTGTGCAGCATGGGTGTGGCCGCCCTTCCTGGCCGCACCGACCCCTGGCCCTCCTTCTCCCCTCCCTCCCCTGGGCTGTCCCTCTGGAATGGGGCCCTTCATCTGGTACTGGGGCCCACTCGTGGGAGGTTTCACTCCTGAGGGTGTGCTCAGAGCTTACCCCCGAATGGGGGTGTGCTGGGGCCTTCCCAGCCGCCTAGTTCTGGTGATCCCCTGGGAGGACTCGCGCCTAAGACCCACAGCAGCCGAAGGTCATAAAGCACATTCAGCAAAGGGTCAGTGCTCAGTTGGGTGGTGGCCGGTGGGCCCAAAGCCCTCTGTGTGTCCTTCCAGATGCTCAGGAGCTCAGCAGTGGGCTTCAGACCCTCCCATATCTGTTTCCTCTGAGGACATTCGCTGGACTTGTGCCTGGAATGAGGGGGACTGGTCACGCAGCACCTCTGTCTGGCATGGATGGGGACTGCAGACCCAGCAGGGGCCACGTGGCCAGTGTGAGCCTGGACACAGTGGACCATTCTCATTTAGGAGTGGCAAGATGGTCCCAAGCCAGGATTCCCAAAGCCACCCACCCTCAGCCCTGGTGAGGTCGTGCTGGTGGGTGGAGCCACGCGCGGAGCAGACAGCAGGCCAGCACAGACGGGTGCTGCCCACTCGCTCCCACCAGCCATGGTCCACACACATTCACCATGAAACAGAAGGTGCCTAAGCATGGCGTGCTTGGCATTAAAGCCTGAGCTTCCGGACGTGGGCGATCCTCGTGTCCCACTGGTGCAAGTGTATTCTGTGCAGAGACGGGCGTGTGTCCTGAGGGGGCCCTGACCAGTGTCCAGGCGCCTGTGCTCCTGCGGTCTGGGTGCCCCTCCGGGTCACCAGCTCGGAGGCAGCCTGTGGTGGTCCCCGCAGAGTGCGGGGCAGCTGCCAGGGAGTCTGATGTTGGGCTGCGTCCCAGGAGGGGCCAGACCAGGCCTGCCAGCAGGACGCAGTGCAAACACCCTGGAGCAGAGCAGGGGGCTGCATTCGAGAGACAGAAGCAAGGTGTGTGGCTGGGGCTGACAAGCTGACCTTGTGGGACTGGGGGTGGGGGTTGCTGGGAGGGTTCTGGGTAGATGGCTGGGCCAGGCAGGGCGAGGCTGCAGGGGGTCACTGCAGACACCCACACAAGGCGGTGGCTGCCCAGCTGAACACTTTGGAGGGGGCTTTGGCACTGGGTGTGGAAGAGCCAGTAGATGGGGTTGGGGAGCAGGGCCAGAAAGTGGAGCTGAAACGGGAGTTGTCCCAGCCAGGAGGGGCCTTTCTGCCGGACTCCAACCTGCTGCTGCCTAGCCAGGCCTTGGCTGCTCTGCCTTCATTTTCTAGACTCTGGATTAGGGAAGTGGGTGGCAAGTCTTGAACAAGAAGGACCACCTGGTGCCCTGGCCTTGAAGGGGAGACGGTGCCATCTGTGACTGGAGGGACGTACACGGGGCAGGGTGGCTGTCATGTGAGGACGTGGTGGGGGTCTTAGGTGACTGGAGGTGCATTCCCAGTGGCTATAGGGTCATGGCGGATGGGCTGGGTCCTCTGGTCCTTCTCACATAAGACTTTCAAGTGGTTTTAGAAAACTGCCTTGGCTGTAGAACCAAGGCGTGGTGACACTGTCTCAACGAAGCGTTCCTGCATGTGAGCGGGGGTGTGGCTCTGCTCCTCAGAGAGACGGCGTCAGCAGGGCAGAGCTGGCCACCCCTGGCACGGACGTGCTCCGGCGTCTGTTTGGATCTCTCCATGCGTGATGACTTGCTCTGTTTTTGTGCTCCCTCGGCTCTCGGACGTGCTGCCTGGGGGGAACCTGCAGCCCTCAGTGGGTTGTGTCTGGAGGGGGAATGGCCAGCTCAGGAGAGGTTTGCAGGTCCTACTGCAGTCTTGCTTCTCCCCACAAGCCCTCCCTGAGCCTCTTGGAAGCTGCGAGCATGAGCAGACCCTCTGAGCCCTCCTGACCGCTCCTGACCGCAGCTGAAGGGCTGAGGGAGAGGAGCCACCCTGAGTGGGTAGCCAGCCCAGCTCTCTGCTCCGGGGACCCCCAGCCTCTTGCTCCTTTCAGCAGGCTTCCGGTCCCTGTAGACAAAACCTCAGCCTGGGATTTGTGGGGTAAAGATGACGTCAAACTGTGTTCCTTGTGACTAAAACACTAGATGACTTGGAAGTGATCTGGCTGAGCCTGGTGTCGGGGTGTACAGTTGGGCCTGGGCTGGGGCAGCCTCCCTGGGGCCCTCCCTCTGTCCCAGCCCCACACTGCCAGCCCCGTCCATAGAGTGGGGAGCGGCTCCGCCATCTGCCTTGGCCTTTGCTCTAGTCACAGTCTTTTCTGCTGCGAACACATGTGAGTCTAGAACTCAAAGCTAGTTTCTAGTAAGAGATAAACCTGGATCGATTTAAGACGCCTGAGCAGAGAGGTCGGGAGGGCCCGGATACCACTGGGGTTCAGCCTGGCCCTGAAGGGAGAAGAGGTGCACTCGGCCTGGGCGTCTGGTCCCTGTGCCTAGCGCCCCTTCTTTTGGCCATGCTGACCGGGGCCTTCTGGCCTCCTGAGCATATTCTCTGCTCCCTGTCTGGGCCTTTGGGACCGAAAATGTACCAGCTGCTGTGGAAATGCAGGGCAGCCCCCGAGGCAGATGCCAGAGCCCTCAGTTTCCAGATAACACTGAGGCATGGGACAAAGTCAGTGACCAGGACAGGCAGTGGTCAGTGTCAGCAGAGTGTCCACTCCAGGTCAGCAGCAAAGCAGGACTAAAACTTTACCTGTCTTTCACGAGGCGACACTAGCTGATGACCAGCTGCCCCTCAGGTTGGGGCAGCACCATCTAGCCCCCAGTTTCCAGGGTGGGACTAGGTGAGTGGGGGGTTCTGCTCTCCTGGAGCGGCCCATGTATGTTCCAGGGACCTGGGTTGTGGGCAGGTGTCCAGGAGAGAGGACCGCCCCCAGGGTCCCACCGGGCATGGCAGGTGAGACCAGGCCACTTGGCCTCTCCACCAGCTGTCCGACACAAGAGCTGGTATCCCCAGAGTGAGACGCCCCAAGACGGAAGTCTCAGTCTTTTGATGCCCTGACGGTGGATGTGGGAGGCTGCGGGTGGGTCTGCCGGGCATTTGTGCCAAAGCTCCAGGGCATGTTACTGAGCCTCGGCCTCCTGCTGTGTAGCCCAGGGGTCTGGCTCTGGGAAGCGTGGGGCCCTGAAGGTGGTCAGCCTCTCGCTGGGGGCCGAGATGCCTGCCCCAGGTGGACCTGCCAGCCGTCGAGCCCTGTCTTCTCCCACCTTCCTGTCGGGCCACCTCTCCATGTGGCTCCAGCCAGCCCTGGTCCCTGCAGGGGGTCTGGCTGGTTTCCTCTCGTAGCTGACCATGCCAGACGTCCTGGTGGACACACTGCCTAAACCTGTCACTTGTCTGAGACAAACAGCAAGAGAAAAGCTGGAAGCAGCTGGAGTGGATTGTCGGTCACAGTCTGCGAGCAGATCCCTGCATGCATGTTGGGAGGTCTTGATTGCGCTGCATCTCCCCTGCAGCTGGCTCACGAGGACTGTCCAGCAGTTGCAGGCAGCCCAGGTGGCCCTGCTCAGTGTGCTTAAAGGTGCTGGTTCGACAAACTGGACTCTGGCAGCAGGAGCCTCAGCACAGCAGACCTTGGCACTAGTCAGAGTCAGGCATGAGGCTGTGGATTCGGAGCGTTTTCTCTCCTCCTTTCCAAAGTGCAGGGGCAGAGTCTCACCTGCGGCCTGCGGTTGCCATGACAACCACCATCCTCTCCATGCAGTCCAGCTCATGAAGACGCGCTTCTGTGAGCCGCCTGCACATTGCCTTTTATGATCATTGCTCAAAAGGGAACCAAAGGATTATTAAGTCTTGCCAGGCACGGAGCAGTTTCCAAGGTCTCCACTGCCCCCCTCCCTGGGTGCCTATGCCTGCTTCCGCATGAGCAACTTCCGGCCTGCTGCTCCACCAACAGAAAGCCTCCAAGGTCAAAGCCATAGACACACCATGAACGTGACTTCTGCAAATGGGAGGGTGGCCGCTCCACGTCCCTGAGGGGTGTGCATTCAGCTTTGAGACGTGTCAGTTTGATCTGGAAGCAGAGGCAGTCACACTTTCATTAGCTATTGCTTCCACGTGTTTTCCCATGAGATGACGGTCTCTGCCCCCAGCGGAGGGCCTCAGGTGGAGTGCCAGGCCACCCAGGAGGCCTGACGCAGGTCTCAGCAGCAAAGGTGTCCATGTCCAGGGCAGGGACCGCTGACCACGTGAAGCCTGTCTGCCCCTCTTTTCTCAGATGCCTGCTGTCCTCAGGAGCTGAGATGGACTTCTGGAAAAGAGTTTTTCTTCTGTTAACCCTTTATGCTGGATCTTCCATGGGGCCGCTTCCTAGTTTACCACAGCAGAGGTGGCAGTTGGCTAAGGGGAACCCTGGCACGCAGTAAGTGTGCCAAACCTGTAGCACCTGGCTGCTTCCTTAACGCTCCCCCTGTTTTCCACGAGACCTGGGCGGGGATGCGCCCCCATGCTGCCCAGGTCTCTCCTACCAGGTAGGGGGAAGCGACGCTCCACAGTCAGGCAAACTTGCCCAAGTCCCGTTCACAAGATGCTCCGAGCAGCACTTGGCAAATGGACTTAAACATTCATGAGATGAGTGAGGCAGGCCCTCGAGAGCCCCAACAATGCGACAACGCACAGCTCTTCGAGGGTTGTCACTTGAGGAGAAGAAGATAATACAGCCATTTTTGTCACTCCAAACATGGATTTTCACTTCTAGTTTAAATCCCTTCCTGCCGACCTCCTGGTGTCTTGGGAGAGCCAGCAAAAGCACCCGAATGCTGGGGCAGAATTATAATAACGTGGGGGGATTTCTATGCTGTGTGTTCCACTGTTGCTCCCCAAGATCACCTGACACAGCTGGCCCATATGCATTTCCCAGGTGCACAGATGATATCGGACCCCTTCCCCCTTGGGACTTTTACTGGACTGCATAATCTGGAGTCCTTAAGCCCTGCACATTGCCAGTTCTTCCAGTTCCCACCACCAGACAATTGAATGCCAGGCTTTCCCTAGTGGCGCCTCCATCCTGGTGTGGAGTGTGGAGAGAGGCAGACTTTAGCTCAGGTCTCTGCACTGGACCTGGCAGTGACATTGTTGAGCCTCGAATATTCCAATTCTGCATATTAAAGTTGGGATAATGGCAATGCTACCTGTCCTATGAGGTGGTAATGCAGGTGGGACTTTCGACACAGCAGGTTATCTGAGGTCTTCAGTCGGGTTCATGATTAGCATGCAAACATCAGGTGCGTTTTAGCAAGCACCTCCTCGCTGAGGACCTAGTCAGGTGCCTGGCTGCCCTTTGTCTTCCTCCCTCCCCCTGCCCTGGGCTGTGGCTGCAGCGATAGCCTGGTTGGTTTCCAGGCAGCACCACGGACAGCGCCCAGTGCGGCCAGGCTTGAGACACACTTAGCAGTGTGATCATTGCCAATGGTCAGGGCAAACAAGAGCTTAACACGCGAGCTTCATCACTGGTTGTCAGAACCAGTGGGTTGACTTTTAATGAAAACATAACCGTCCTGTAATTAACCCTTAAGTGTTAGGATTAGTCCTGCCCATTTTCATATGGACTTGCCAACGGTCTTTCAGACGTTCTATTTTAGTGGTGGCGCTGTTTTGGAAAAGGACACTCTCCTTGTTTTAGCCTTGATCTTTATTGCCATTATAGTCCCCATATATTTTTAACACAGATTTTGTCCTAATGCACTGCTGTTTTGGAAAGTTTACTAATATGTGATTTATATTTCATGAAATTACTTACGTATCGAGTTATTTTGGAAAGAGAAGATTATTTTGTCAAGGGAAGCTCTGTTTATATAGTTACCACATCAAAAACATTTTTTTTTCTTTAAAATGGGTGCGATACTTTCTCCCCACTCCTGGAATAGCCAAAATTATTCTGGAGAAGGTGAGCTTTGGAATTCTCCACCAAGATGTAAGAATCATTTATTAGAAGCTCTCTTAATTGGTTTTATGTTACTTGTGCCTTAGCACCAAGCCAGCAAACACATCTCACAGGTGTTGAAGCAACTGATAGTGCACCCCCCATCCCCACCGTCCCATTTGACCCCATCCTGGGCAGCTACTTAAATAGCTGTGTGATGGTCTCTGTAGTTCATGAGGGAGCTGAAGTTGTGGGGGCAGTCTGTCCCTTCTTGTAAGCTTACAATAATCTACTGCTAACATTAAGTGGATCTACTAAGTGCTTGGCATTTAATATATAAATAAGGCCCTCCCTGGTGGCGCAGCGGGTTAAAGCACTACACTAAGAAACTAAAGCCACTTCCGCATGAGTTCGATCCCCGCCTGC
>NW_004567130.1:3920367-3922436 GCF_000260355.1 Condylura cristata | reverse complement strand
TCCCCTCAGCAGTGTACTTCGTTGATCTGCCTGTTCTGCTCCCCACTCTGTCTCTGGTGAAGCCTCTCACCGCCCCTGCACTTCTGGCCTATACCCCAGTCCTGTATGCACACATAAATAAATCTTAAAAATAAAAATCAAAACCCATGGACAATTGGGGATTTCATTTGTGGGAGAGCATTGCCCTGAACCTCAGCTCAGTGAAGTGGGTGTGGGTCTGGGCAGCACCAGGGGACCCCTTCACAGTGCTGAGGGTGGTGGGAGCTCTTTGCCATGACTTCAAAGCCAGAACAATTGGTGTAAAACTCTGCATTTCTATCTTCATAAAAGTGGGAAGTGCCAGTCGCCTGGGCCAATCTCCTGTCCTGGCGGTGGGCAGGGCAGGAGGCTGTGTTTCTCACCCGGGAAGGCATGGCCCTGCCTGCAGGCTTTGTAGACATGGGGAGGATGGCTACAGGCTGGGCAGCCGCTTGTGCCATCGTTCTGGCCTCCCTGGGTGACTCCTTCCCATCATGTCCTTTGAATGAAGGGGACTCTTGTGTTCCCTTCACACAGCAGGTCCCAGGAATGTTCCTACTTTTTGTATCAAAGGCAGCAGAAGGTTCCTGAGCACAAATGTATTTGTGGCTGAAGAATCTGCCAGCCTTGGCCTTGTCATGCCGTCCAAAGGGGCTGGTTCCTGGCTGAGTCAGGGGAACCGTTGAGCTCCATTCAGATCAACCCTGTTGGTCTGAGCTCTGGGTGACCCTGACCAGAGTGCCTGGCATCCCATACAGATCCTGTAGGTGGCAAGGACAATGGCAATAGATTGTCTTCTCAGGCCAATACCAGCTGTGGGAACGGCTCTCCAGCCCCGTTGAGGGATGAGCCCAGACTGAGCTGACCCCTGGGGTCCCTGATGACAGGGTTGCCAAGTGGGCCTGGCCCCTGTCCCCCCACAGCCTCTTGCTTTCTCTTCCACAAAGACGGACCCAGAAAGCACCCATAGCTGAGAAATTCCACCGGAGCATCTCTGTGGAGGACTCTGCGTGGAGGACGTGTCCTGCCGAGCTTCCTCCTCTCAGCCCCCAGCCCTGGAGACCACTCCCTTCAAAGCTGGCAGAGAAGTGGCAGGGGACAGGGCATCAGGGTTCCCGCTGCATGTAACGAAACAGGACTGGGTATAAGCCACAGCCGAGTCCCCAAGCACCAAGGGGACGAACACCAGGGCCCCCTGAGGCGCTGCCTGGATGCCCTTGTGTCCAGCCTTCTACCTGGGCCTGTGCTCTGACGTGGCCTCCACGCCCCGGGTCTGCAGACAGCATACAGCAGCTGGTCTCAGAGTTGTCCACCCTCTTTTAGAGCCTCTGGCTGAGATTCCAGAACTGGACCCAAGACTTGGATTCCCGATAGCTTTCCACAGGATGCGCTCTGAGGTGGTGCTCGCTGTCCCAGGCAGACTGCTGCCCCCTGTTGGCTCACCTCTCAGGCCTTGCTCTGACCAGGTCAGACCCTCCTGTGCCCATGTCTGGTTGGCAGCTAGTGGTGGCCTGTTGTGCAAGGGGCTTTGCACATTGGAACAGAGCCCATAAGTATAGAGAAAATTCCAGAATGGCCCTGATGGGCCCTCAGTAATGTCACCAGGCTGCCCATGGGTCAGGCACAGAGTTGGGGGTGAAAGTGGATGGACATGGTCACTGGGAAGGGAGTCTGTACCCCATGCTGTGGGCAGAACTGTGGCTCATCTCCCCGACTGCCGCTGCTCCCTTTTGGCCCACTTTAGGGGCACACAATAACCACGTAAGTGCATCTTTATTAAGTGAGTGGTTGGATATGAATAAATAAACATGCTGCTTGATTCAAGTGTTCACCGGGGAGCAGGAATCAGGGAAAGGGGCTGACATGTGGAGGTCTAGCTGGGGCGAGTCCAGCCAGGGGCCAGTCCAGCTGGGGACCAGACCATCTGGGGACCAGTCCAGCAGAGGGCCAGTCCAGCTGGGGGCCAGTCCAGCTGGGGGCCAGTCCATCTGGGGACCAGTCCATCCGGGGGCCAGTCCAGCGGAGGGCCAGTCCAGTTGGGAGGCCAGTCC
>NW_004567130.1:3867464-3920267 GCF_000260355.1 Condylura cristata | reverse complement strand
TGGGGACCAGTCCATCCGGGGGCCAGTCCAGCGGAGGGCCAGTCCAGTTGGGAGGCCAGTCCATCTGGGGGCCAGTCCAGCTGGGGGCCAGTCCAGCTGGGGGCCAGTCCATCCGGGGGCCAGTCCATCTGGGGACCAGTCCAGCGGAGGGCCAGTCCATCCTGGGGCCAGTCCAGCTGGGGGCCAGTCCAGTGGAGGGCCAGTCCATCCGGGGGCCAGTCCAGCAGAGGGCCAGTCCATCCGGGGGCCAGTCCAGCTGGGGGCCAGTTCAGTCCAGGGCACAGTCTGGGCCTGTGGCTGGCCATTCGTCTTGGCAGAGGCTGCAGGAAACCTCTAGGACCAGACTAGGGGGAGCAGCTGCATCATGGTGCCATCTCCGCAGACCCCACAGAACATGTCCCACCGTCTCATTCATGAAGCACAGCCCACATGACCTGTCCTCTCTACTCATGGACGTGTGTCCTAGGTGCTCAGATGCTATGTGAATTAGAGGAGTTACCTAAAAGCAAACAGATTCTGTTTGGTTGCTGTTTAGAGAATTGGAATGCAAACCATCATTTTGCCCTTCTTCACCAATTTTATTTTTCACTTGTTTTTTTTTTTTCTTCTTGTATTGCTTTGCCCAGAGTTGCTGGGCCAGTTGTGGGGCCATAGCAAGCCCAGTGTTACTGTTTGGTTCACAAGTTCATGTGTTTTTGACAAAAGAAAACTCATGGCCGTAGCAGGGAAGGCAGGGAGGGCCCCTCCTACCCGCCCCACCCCTCAGCCCCCACCCCACCCCTGGCTGTCTCTATGTTGAGCTCTGGCCTCCAGGATGACAGAGCAGGACGTGTGTTCCAGGGGCCCAGCCTGTGGCAGGAGCAGCTCCCTGACATACCTACTCGGCCAGGCCAGCTCTATGTGGGTTTTGCTGCCAGTGCCACCAGCCCGAGGGGCGCCTCTGAGCACCAGACATGTGCCGTTTCACCAGGATGCTGCAAAGCCAGACCGACCCCCGGGACCTGGTGTTGCCCACTGGCTCAGACTGTCTCTCGCAGAGCCACAGGGGCAGAGTGGGAGCAGGGCTGCTGCAGAGTCTGTTCCAGGGGCTACACGTGGGGGTGTTGCAGACGCTGCTGCTGGAGCTGCCGCTGCTGGGCATGGTGTGGGCCCTGGCGGTAGAAGGAGCCCCCGCCCCTCCTCCAGGCTTGCGCCCATGTCTACCACACTGGCTGTGAATGGGTGTCGCCAGGACCGGCCTTCCAGAGGACCCTTCCCAGGCGTCTCCCAGCCCGTCTCACGCTCGGGAGCCAACCAAGGATGGAAGGTTGACAAAAACATCTAACGTGGAAGAGGTCAGCCTTGTCTGTCGATGGCTGGCTGGCTGCAGAGGACGTGGCCTCCCGCACCATGGAGCCTGGCCAGCTGGAAGGAAGGTCATGCATGGGCGTGAGGGCAGCAGTGCAGCAGAGCCGGCCAGCACGGTGGGAGCTGACCTGGGCACTTCCACAGCAGGCAGCTCGGGAGAGGCCTGAAGGAGCCAGTGGGTGCCAGGCGGGGTTGTGAGGGGATGGGCACAGGAGGTAGCAGGGAGTGCCGGGGATAAAGACCTTTTCCCCCTTCACACAGAGCTGACACATGGGCAGGACACACTTCCGGTGGACATCCAGCGGCAGCCCGTGTGGGCGGGACCATGTCCAGGCTGGTGTCAGTGTGGGTAGATGACTTGCACACGCAGTGGCCTGTGTGTTACTCCAGTCTGAGAGGCGAAGCATCTGCAGACCTCCACGTGGACGAGGAAGCTGGCCTGTTCTGGGTGGTTAGGAGACAGATGTGCAGGTACACTAACGCGTGCACTTTCTAACACCAGGAGGTCCTGCAGGGCTGGCCCTGACTTCCTGAGCAGGAGGGTCTGCAGAGAGAAGTGGCCACACCTAGTGGGAGGCGCTGGGCTCATCCACCCTCACGGCCTGAAGGGGCCTCCTTGCTGGGCCGAGGCCAGAGCAGCCTTTGCCCTCTCTGGAATCAGGGGCAATGCCACTTTGCAACACCACAAACAGCCCACCCTGGCAGAAGTGATGCAGTGAGAAGGGCTGGCCCTCTCCGCTGTGTGGTCTGGGAAAGGGCTGGAGGCCTGTCCTCTGACTGACAAAGCGATGACTGATGCGTCCGACTCTACAGCCAGCACGCTTGGCACCAGGCACGGCCCTTGGCTGTGAGTGAAGTCCTTCCTGCGTGGTTTTGATGTGAATTTCTCTGCCGCTGCACTATTAGCTGCCTTATTGCATGATTTTTTTTTTAAAGATTTATTTATTTATGCATACAGAGCTGGTATCCAAGCCAGAGGTGCAGGGGCAGTTGAGAGGATTCACCAGAGACAGAGTAGGGAGCAGAACAGGCTGACTGATGAAGTGCACTGTTGAGGGGAGCAGCGGGCGGGTCAGGAGAGGTCTGCTGAGCCATGTGGGTCACCTCAGGGCGGGGTTCGAACTCATGCTGAAGTGACTTTAGCTTCTTAGTGCTGTGCTTTAACCCGCTGTGCCACCAGGGAGGGCCTTACCACATAATTATTATTATTTTTTTAAATCCCCGCAGGTTTCCCATCACCAAGTCACCTGTGTACCATCACCATAGTCCCGTGGACTTCCCTCCCCACCCCCCCACTGTTTTTGATCCCATTCCCCACTCCACCCCCACAAAATGTCACTGGCATATGGCTGTTCATTATTCTTATTATTTTCTCGCCTGGTCCATTATACTCCTGCTATGAGCGAAACCATCCGGTATTTTTCTTTCTCTTTCTGACTTATCTCACTAAGCATAATCTTTTCCAGCTCCATCCAAGTTGCTGCAAAAGGCATGTGTTTCTTTTTTTTGGTTGCTGTTGCTGAGTAATATTCCATTGTGTATATGCACCACATCTTTTTAATCCAGTCATCTACTTTTGGGCATTTGGGCTGCTTCCATGTCTTTCCCATTGTGAATAAAGCAGCAATAAACATGGGGATGCAGGTATCTTTTTGAATCAGCTTTTTTTGTGTCTTTTGGGTAGATGCCTAGGAGCGGGATTCCGGTCGTAGGGGAGCTCCCCACATGATTATTTTATTTTATTTTTTTAAAGATTTATTTATTTGTGCATACAGAACTGGAGTACAGGCCAGAGACTCGGGGTGGCGAAAGACTTCACCAGAGACAGAGTAGGGAGCAGAACAGGCAGATCAACGAAGTACACTGTTGAGGGGAGCAGCAGGCGGGTCAGGAGAGGTCTGCTGCGCCATGTGGTCACCTCCGGGGCAGATGGGAATCGAACTCATGTGGAAGTGGTTTCAGCTTCTTAGTGCAGTGCTTTAAACCACTGTGCCACCAGGGAGGGCCCCCACATGATTATTTTTATGACAGGCATCCTTGGGTCATTGGGGGGAGTAAGCATATGTCGTTTATACATTATTAGGTGTTCCAGGTGCTGAGCAAGTACGGTAGGGCTGTGCATACAGGCTCAACACCGAGCTCTCAACTCGACCAAGATCACAGAGAAAAATGACCCTTGAGATCCTTGTCCCACTTGTCCCTAGTCACAGAGAAGGCTGTGCGTGTCATAGGAGACCACATGCTCTGGACATTGGCATCTAGGGTCCAGTGTCCAAAGTGGCACTTGGGAAGGGGCCAAAGTGAGACATGCTGGTCTCTGCACCCCTTCATGGCAACTTAGGGCTGAGCTGGAGTTACTAGAGGCCAGGTTGAGGGCATCTGGCACAGTCTGTATAGCCACTACTGCCACACAGTTCCAAAGGGGACTTTGTTCCCATGAGCACGATGCCTCCCAGCCCAGACCATTGTCACTAAGCTGCCTCTGTCCCTATGGCTTATCTATTTGGATGTTTCAGAATTGAACAGGTGATTGGCTTCTTTCACTCAGCACGTGGGTCATCCATGTTGTAGTGTGACTCAGTGCTTCACTGTTCAGGCTGAATACTATTCCACTATCAGCTAGCCCATGCTTTGTTTATTTATCCATAAGCTGATGGAAGCTGGATTTTCTTGCCTTTTGGACATTGTGAAATTTATGTTCCAGCATTTGTTTGCCCACCTAACACCAGTTCTTTGGGGTATGTGTCTAGGAGTAGAATTACTGTGCCATGTGGCTATCCTATTTGGCTTTTTGAGGAACCATCAGGCTAGTTTCTGAGAAGCAAGGTGACTCTCAGTACAGTATCCCTCTGGCCCATTGTTGTATGTCCTCATTGGCAGTGAAGCCAGGAACTCTCCAACTGCCATCTAGTCCTGGAGTATTCCCAGTGCCTGGTCCTGCTCATGTCCCCACCAGCCATGGATGGGGCTCCGGCTTCTCTGCATCTGTGGCCAGGAATTTCTTAACCAGCCTCTCCTCCATAACCCTGGTCCTGGCAATCCTGTCCTTCATGGGCCACTCCCAGGAGCTGTTTTGGGCAGTTGGTTCCAGTGACCAGTGAGAATGGGACACAAATTAGTCGTGTGGACACAGAAAGTCAGGACAGGTTTTCACGTTGTTCTGACTAGATGTGGGTCTGTCTGCCTCAGCGCTAGCCCCAGAGCATCACAGGACACAGAAGTGGTTGAGTCGGTTGAAGTGCCTTTATTTCACTGTGACCTTTATGTCTGTAATGGGCATTTGTTTGCATCATCTCATTTATACTGAGTTAAGTAAGTTGCAAAACCACACCAGCTGGCACTGGGAGTAAGCCCTAGATGTGGGTGCTCTGAGACCCAGTGATTTCTCCCAGTTATGTGAGCACAAACCTGCAGTCCTAGACTTTGACCCAGGGCCCTAGAGACCGATGGAGCCGTCAGCACCTTGGACAGTGGCGAGCACGCTCAGCACTCTCCTCCCTGCCTGCCCTGCCCAGGCCCAGCTCCCTCCTTCTCTGTCCCTCCTCCACTTCCCCCCTCCCCAAACCTTTAGGTTAAGCCAGTTAGGAAGCTTTTGTAGGGCAATTACTATTGAGCCCAACACTATCCCAGTGTGGACTTAAATTATTTTTATTATTTGTTATTATAATTGACAAGTACATCATCGTTATATGATTATATTAGACTCACACACTATAACTAAAGTCTGTATTAGCCTTGGGCATAATGTGATTATATATTTATAATTCATGTTAACTGCACGTGTCCAGTGATAAGACTGGCTTATAAATTTTTTACAGCTTCTCTAAGCCATTAAGCCAAAATGAATGGAGAGAAACAAATGCAGGAGGCCAGTAATGCTCAGAATCCAACCTTGCTTCATCTCATGCATTAGATGTTGTGATGTTACCTAATTTACATTTTCCTCAGGAGGAAAGATAGTGCCAGCTCACACTTGCTGCAGGGGGCTGCTCCGACCTGGCCTCTCAAAAGCCTGCTCGAGCTTTGGCTCTCAAGCCCACAGGAGGCCCTGGGGCTTCTGTCTATGTGAAAGGACCATCAGTGAGTCTGTGTTACACCCCATTCCAGATGCTTCTTTAGTGCACGTGAACAACTCCTGTGCACATGCACACACGCTCACACACACGAGTGGACACACACATGTGCAGACAGACATGCACACACCTGCATTCACACCCACATGGTGGGAGCACACACATCAGGCACACATACAGGCATGCAATGCGGAGTGACACGGTGCTCCAGAATATGCCGATACTTTTCTTTTCAGATTTCATGAAAAAAATGACAAATATCTCACAGGCCCTTAAGACTGCCTGCCGTCCCGCCTTCCAAAACCCCCCTCCTCATGGGGGTCCCTCTGAAATAGCAGCAGTACCAGGACCAGGAAAGCTGCTGGATCTTACTCTTCAGAGAGAGAGAGAGAATCAAAGGGGGTTGGGAGGGGGTGTTTCTTGGCCCAAGTCCTTGCTGCCCAGGAGGACACGCTCAGTGCCGCTCCCTGGGGCCCCTCACCCCTGTCTCCAGCCAGGACTCCAGGCCCCAGCAGACTGCATGGGCCCTGGAGCTGCTCTGCCCTGATCTTCACTGCTCGAGTCCACATTTTCTCTGATGCCCCCTTGTGCTCCCTGAGGCTGGGCCCACCCACAGGCCACAGGACCCCGTCACTTTTCCCCGTGACCCTGAGCTTGTCTGCACAGTGCTCAGCACTCATGCGGTACCGCGGCTGCCTCTTCTGAGTCGGGTGTGGGGAGCAGCGTCACCCTCTGCCCCGGGGCTGGGAGTTCTGGGCCACCCACTCTTCCCAGAGTGTCAGGCCCCAGAGCCTGCAGACTTGTGAATAGCTTCACATCATCTCTAGTGGGGTCTTTTACTCCAGCTTTTCTCTCTCCCCGCTTCCCACCCTGTCTGGCTGATTTGGGCATCCTTAGCCCACCTGAGTGCTCAGCCTGGAGTGAGGTTCTGTGGGCCCTGGACTCTGCCCACTCCTGGCCCTCTGGGAGCTGTACTCAACACACCAGGCCCCACTGATTGGCCCTCCATTGTAATCAGTTTGCGGCCTCCTCGAGTGCACGGCTCACTCTTTCGCCACCTTGCACAGCAGCTGCTGGCCCCTCAGTGGGAACAGGCTGACTGTGGCTGGCAATGCTCAGGCTCCCGCCCAAGGCTGGACGCTCACCGCCCTTTCCTCCTGTCCTAGGGTGCGGCGTGCGGGACGTGCCGGGAGCACCCCTGAGGCCCAGCATGCAGGCCTTCCTGGCCCCAGGAGCACCACCAGGTAACTACCTGCCACCCCTGGGGACTGGCCTCCTGTGGCGCATGGTCTCTCTGGGGAGGCCCTGCACTGGTGCTCAGCACTGCCTCCTCATGGCCCTGGAGGATGACTGGACGTCCACTCGGAGACCTTGTGCTCACCCAGTCAGGGGTGCTGCTTCCTCTGGCGACCCAAGCCCAGGAACCCACCTGCAGAGACCCTGCTTTCCCCAGCACCTGCCCCAGGCCGCTCCAGCCCTGGCTGCCTAGCTTAGTGGCCCTGACTTCCTCCTCCGTCCAAAACAGCTCCTGCCCCAAGCCCCACTTGCTCCAAGCAAGCTCCAGCAGAGGGTAAAGGCCTCCAGTGCCTTCTGCTTTAGCCTGTCCTGACGCCTGCACCACCAGCCTCCCCTACCCCCAGCCACCAAGCTGGTCTCTTCCTCAGGGATGCAGTGTCCCTCTGCTGGCCTCAGCCAGATCTTGGGAGCCCTTTCCCTGGCTCTGCGTGAGCCCACCCCACAGGCTTTTAACTTGTCTCCTGCTGCTCAGGCTCTTCTCTTCACTAGTCTGTCGGTCCATCCAGCCAGACTGCCCCCAGGCCGCCAGGCAGGCCCGTAGCCCCCAGCTCCCAGCCTCTGCTGTGCCACAGGCCAGCCAGCTTCAGAGGCTGAATCCTGACAGTTTACTATAAACTGAGGGCTTCCTTGATTTGATATTAGTTTTCTTGTCTTCTTGCTTTTCAATTTTTAGAAATGTGTTTTCAGAACTAGCCAGCATAGGCAAGGGCCCAGGGGAGCGGGACCCCGGTGCGGTGGGTGGGGACGCTGCTTGGGGGGCTGTGGGGCCCTGAGAGACTGAATTAATGGCCCTGGGGCCTCACTGTCCTGGCACAGAGCCCCCACCGCCTGGGGGATGGGACGGAGCTCAGATGGCTGCTGTCACAGCAGCCTGGTGGCCATTGGACAGGGGTACATGGGACAGGGTCTGTCCACTCGCATGACTGTTACCCATTGGCAAAGGGAGGGCATGGGCAGGCTGCAGGCAGCTGGGCCAGAGGGCACTTCTGGTGGACTTGGCCAGGTAGTAGGATGGGCTCACTCCTGTGAGGCCTGGAGTCTCCCTGGGTGACTCTGCTTCTCCAAGCTTGCCTGATGGACCCTTGTAGCGAGGGGGGTTAGTGGCCTCAGCTCTGGAGTCTTTTATCTAAACCGTAATAACAATGAGATGCTGGTGATGAGGTGTCAGAGGTGGATTGGGGGCAGGCACGGGCTGGAGGCAGGAGGTGGGCTGGGCTGACCCTGAGGGACTTCTGCCTCCTACCCAGCCAGCCACAGGCTCAGCTGTGCCCACACCTGGACAGTGGCACCAGCTTCTGAGGAACCAGGCAGCCACAGGGCCAAGGTTGGCCCCCCGATTTGGGCCTGTTCTGACAGGCGCCCCTTCTCACAGGGCTCACCAAACCCTACACTACTTTTTCACTCAAGCCTGACTCTCCCTGCCACCTCCTCATTTGGCCTTTTGGTGTGATGCGGGCAGTCAGAGGTGCCTTCCCTTGCCTGGCAGGGGTTGGGCCATGACTCAGCCTCAGCCTCAATAGTAGCGGGCAGCAGCCCCAGTCCGCCCTAGCCCCCACGCTGCTCCGGGGGAGGGCTGCTGGTGGGCTCCCCAAGGACTCAGAGGTCACCTGACGGGGTGGGGGGTGGAGCGGGGCTGGGCCGCTGCCAGTCCTTGGCACTGTCCCTGTGCCCTGGGCCCACCCTGCTGACTGCCCACTCGCAAGGCTTTGCTGCGGCCTGATTGAAAAAGCAAAGTTCGGGTCAGACTCTTGGTTTTCGACTTTTGGTTCAGTGAGGCCCTACACCTGTTTCCTGCCCATGTCCGGAGCTGGGCTCTGGAGGTCACGTGGCTGGTGGGTCCCACAGAACTAACCCCCAGGCTGGGTTTCCCAGCCTGGTTCTAGGTGCTCCTCTGGGCTCTGACGGGGATTGGGGGGACATGACCTGGATCCAGGAGACTACGATCCAGGAGAACGTAATTCCTTCCAGGGGAACCAAAAGGGAGAGTGCAGCGGCTTGTGTCTGGGGGCTGGCAAAGCGCTGTGGAGGGGGACGGGGGCCCTATGTGCCCCGTGGGAGGGGCCTGGAGGTGCACCAGCAGGGGTAACTGCACATGCACAGATCCTGGTTGGAGGTGAGTGTGACTGCTCTGGGGGCCAGGAGAAGGCCAGAGCGACCTGAGTCTGGCCCCGGGGTGGGGGGTGGGGTGGGCCAGGCCTAGCGGGCTGGGCTTCTCATTGCTGTGCAAGTCACAGGCGTTTCCGCCAGAGAGAGGCAGGGTCTGGCTCTCTCCTGAACTCATGCCCACGTGCATAGCTCTGGAGCTGACTCCCTGGGCCGTGGGTGGCCCGCACCCCATTGCTGAGGCGCAGACGTGGGTCCTGGTGTCAGGATGCCGGCACGCGGGGCCTTGGTGTTTGTGCAGTGGAGCATGCTGGTGCCTGTGAGCCAGGCCCGGGGACAGCCTCCTGCACCCTTCGGGTAGGAACATGGGGGATGCCTGCCCTTCTTTTGGTGCCATGGAAACGTCACGTTAAACTCACACTCTGTACGTGGGGTGTCTGGAGCAGAAAGGACTTCTATGGCTGCACAGCCTTGTTCGTGACAGTCTGTTATTAAAGCCGTTTTCATGTTGTCACAGGTGGGAGGCAGAAAGAAACGAAAAGTCTGTGGTTGGGTTAAAATGTGTCACTCCGAGACAATTCATGGGAAAAAGCCAGGTCACTGGCTCATCGAGGGCTTCTTGTTTTCAGGAAGCTGCAGAAGACGCAGAGTATAAGTGGTGACCCCAGAATAAGCTCACAGTGAGACCCTGGGGGCTGTGATCTGAAACGCATGTGGATTCTGAGGTTTGGGGGCACCTAAATGCCCCCAAGCCTGGGGCCTGTTGCCATTTTTGCCCACTTTTTTTTTTTAAGATTTATTTATTTATAGAACAAATTTATTTATTTATTTATTTACAGAGCTGGGGTACAGGTCAGAGGTGCAAGGACAGTGAGAGGGTTCACCAGAGACAGAGTGGGGAGCAGAACAGTCCGACTGACGAAGTACACTGCTGAGGGGAGCAGCGGGCGGGTCAGGAGAGGTCAGCTGTGCCATGGGGGTCACCTCCGGGGTTGGGATTGAACCCGCACTGAAGCGGCTGTGGCTAGCTTACAGTGCTGCATCCTAACCCATTGCGCTACTAGGGAGGGCCCTTTACCCACTTTTAAGTCATGATGAGAATTTTGAACAAAAGAATGAGTACAGTTAGACAATTTTGGTGACACATTTATGTCTGTTAGGACTTTCAGTTCAGAAAAACAGAAACAATTCAAATTGGGGCACAGACAAAGGGAATCTACTGGTTAAACAACTGGAAAGGTGTAAGCTTCAGGCGCAGCTTGATCTAGGTGCTCAGGTGTTGTTACTGGGTTCCTATTGTCCTTCTGTGTAACTTGTCTCTACGTCTGTTTCACCTTCCCTGGGTGCATATGGCTTCTTCTCCCCTAACAGCAAATGCTGCCAACCTCCAGTCTTTTGTCTTCAACTTTCCAAGTCTAGTGGGTTCGTCCCAGCCTCCTACACAAGCCCACAATCTCCTTCTCCTACAGATGGGATTGGGTCATGCACTCCTCCCCAACATCATTGTTCCCTGGGTGGGGGGGTCCCATCTCCAGTCCTGAGTCGGTCCCTGCAGCTGCAGTGGGCCTGATGGGTGGGGGGGTGGAGGGTCAGCCTTTGGTGGCCACTGTTCACCCCAGTGGAATGGACCCTGCAGGAAATCCACGGTCAGCAATGTGGGAGGGTGCTTCTCCCCAGGGAGGGGCTGAAGAAGGCCCGTGCCATACAGACTTCACCACGTGGTCAACAGCCACCTTCTCGGTCCTTGACTTGTAGGTGAAGGTGGATGCCTGGCTTAGCCGCATGCTTGCCCTAGTGACCTGAGAACGTGACTTGGCCGTGAAGGAGAAAGACCAGCTCCTGGGCAAACTGGAGAACCTAGAGCAGGTCCTGCAGGTAGGGCGGCCCTCTGCTTTCTGAGGCCGCAAGTTGGGGCTGCGGGACCAGAGCCAAGAGGCGTGATGTTGTGTGGGGAGAGTCTATGGGGGCGGCCCAGTCCCCAGGACATGGGGAGGAGTGGGTGTGGGTGTGGTCTGGACCCAAGACCAGAAGGGAACCTGGCGGGTAACGGCAGTGGGTTCATATGCTTGGTGTCAGAGAAAACTAGCACCCGACACCCAGGTCGTCGGGGAGGTGGGGGCCATGCTCACAGCACCACCCGATCGAGGGTGCGGGAGTTTTTTAGGGCGGTTACATGAACAAAGCAGCTATGGGAGTTGTGGAGGGTCTGCGCTGGTTTGGGGACCACGCGTCTGGCATGGGGGGTGGCTCGGTCTGTGCCAGCTTGGGGACTATGCTTGAGACCCAGTGTTTATGGTGTGGTTGCAGACTCTATTGGGAGCCATGACTGGTCTGGGCTTTGGGTTTCGTTGTCTGCAAAGATGGCTTCCTGGGGCCCGGGAGCCCCGTCCTCAAGCTCTCAGGCGCCGTCTGTACCCTGAGGCGGCCTGTGCATGTTGGGAGGGCGGGCAGTGGTCTGGGCTGAGCTGAGTCACCCACATTCTCACTCTGCTGGCCTGGGCCCGGGGACGGGGAGAGGATGTCCCCAGGTGGATGGGACATGGGGTGCGGCTGAGGGGAGGGCCCAGCACCGCCATGAGGAGTTGGGGCTGTGGTGCCGTGGCATGGAGCGCAGGGCGGGCCCTGCTCAGTCCCTTGTGGGGCCGCAGCTGTGGTCATGCAGTGTGGCCTCCTCCAGAGGCCCTGAGTCATCTTCACTTGCACAACGAAAAAGTGGGGCCGTAGTTGCCAATTTTAAGAGGAAATGGCTTCCCCGTGTCTCAGCTTCTGGCTGCTCCAGCCCTCCCGGGCGTGGCTTTTCCTGGGCATGAGGCCTCTCGGGTGAGGGGCATTTGGGGCGCTCACTCGCTGCTTGCCTTCCCCGGTCCTGGGCGTGAGAGCCGCTGCTGTGTGGGTGTCGCGGGCTGCAGGCTGACTCACGGTGCGGAGCACGGGCTCCGGCAGCCTCCTGCCTCTACCGCATCACCGGTTCCTGGGAAGACCAGTCACCCTGCTGCCCCGAGATGCCCAGGGCGTGGGCGCACCTGAACGTGGCCAGGAAGCGAGGTCAGGGGGTCCTCGGACTTGGCTTCCAGGTCTTCGGGCGCCCCGCCTCTTGCAGTGCTGGTGGCAGTTTTCGGGCCCGGGCATCTGAGGCCTGGACCCAGCTCTACAAACTGCCTTCCTCTCATCACACTCCACACACACTCTATGGTTCTGAGAAAAAGGTGATGGAACTGGATGGGCTTTTGTGCCCATAACCCCCAGACGGGTCTCTTTACCGTGAGGTGCTGGCCGGCGCATCTGGGCCAGCTGACAGCTCTGTGGTCAGCGGTGACTGCTGAGACCCCTCACTCCCTTAGTGCCCCACCCCAGGGCCACTGTTCTTCCCAGGACGCCTGTGCCCTTCCAGGCCCCGGCCCTGTTGCGTCTTCTCTGTCCGACCCTCCCGGGTCTCTGGACATGGGCGTTGTGCCTGGCCCGATCCCAGCCAGGTTCTGATGGGCCAGTCGCCCAGACCTTCAGGTCCTGTGGGACACAGGACTCACCCCCACGGGCCACCTGACTTGGTCTCCCGAGTCAAGCTGATACTTGATGAACAAGGAGGTGGTGGCTGGGCCCCACCCAGCACAAAGCTGCCCAGAGGTGAAGAGAGCCGGGCTGCAGGCCGCCCCTCCTGGGCCCTGCGTCCTGGCATAGCCAGGAACCTCAGGGCCTGAGAAAACTGATGCTTCTAGGAAAGCTCCCAAGGACGATTTAGGGTGAGCGCCACGTGCCTGGTTTTGAGGATCCATGAGGGCAGAGACACAGGAGGGAGCCAGTCCCGGGGCTGAAGGTGAGTCAGGGCCGGGGAGTGCCTGGGCCCTTCCAAAGGGGCTCAGCCTGGTGAGTCCAGGCCGGAACCAGGATCCTCCGGTTCAGATGTAGCCTGGCTTCCTGCGTTTGTGGTCCTCTCTCAGCCGTTCGAGAGTGAGCCTGTCTTGCTGGGAGGACGGCAGCCCCTGGCCAGCACCGGTCAGTCCCTTCGGGACTCTCAGTGGGGGCCGCATTGCTCTGCACCAGGAGTGTGGGGCTGTGTGCTGTGCCCGACCTGACACGCGCTGAGGCAGCGTTGCGGCCGTGTCCTCTGCGCTCCTTTGCCAGGGAGGTCAGGACCCAAGAGAAAACAAGTCCCTGGGTCTGAGGGGGCCGCCAGTCGCCCACGCTCACCCCACGCCGTGGCTGTTCCCTGGCATGTGGCCGCTCCCCGGAGCAGGTGCTGACACACTGGCTCAGCCGCGTCCGGCTATAAAAATCACCACCTTAAAAATAAACCCCGTGGCAGGAGCGCTTCACCCAGAGCTGCCACACAACCTGCCGCATTTCCAGACGTGGAGTCCCCATGGGGGGCTGGTGTCCTGGGCCTGAGAAGATGCCTGTAAAGGAAGCCCAGTGTTAGGAACTCGAGGGCCTGATCTTGGGCTGTGAGCCAGACTGTGTCTGCAGGCCCATGGGCACAGGGTGTGGGCAAGAGGTGCCGGAGACTGTGGGGCTGCTGGGAGAGAGGCAAGCTGGCCTCGTCTGCAGCCAGGGAGAGTGCCAGAGCCCGGGGAGGCCAGAAGGCCCCATGGGATAGGCTGTCTTGCAAAATGTTCCACTAGCTCTTGTTGCATCCCATGAGGGGAGACCTTGGGAGGCCCCAGGAGTCCTAGGAGTCGGGGGTGGAGGCAGTGGGGGGACAGGCCAGGGGCAGGCCCTGCACTCACCGGTGGGCTTGTCATTTAGTGACTGGGCAACCTTGGGCATGTGTCTTAACTTTGCTGGTGTCTCCGTACTGGGGGTGGGGGTGGGGCGCGTGCCTGCTCCCCTCCTGCCCCATTCCCGAGGTTCCCAGCACGCAGCTGATGAACATGTGTCAGAAACAAAACACACTGCCCATGCCTTGGTCCGCTTCTATCGTCCTCCTGCCACCAAGCTCAGCCTTGGGGTCTTAGGCAAGAAGACCCCTCACAGAAGGCTGGGTCCAGGCCAGAGGGACTGTCCTTGGGCCGCTGCTGCTGCCCTGCATGGCTGCAGGCTTTGGGGTGTCCGAGATGACCCATCAGGGTGAGGAGACGCCATGGAGTTACTCTGGGTCCAGGACACCTGGCTGAGAAGAAGGAACTGCCTTTCTGGTTGAAAGCTGCATCAGATCATTAAAATGTATGTACATATAATGTCAAACAAACTAGTTAAGGGACGTTGAAACAGACCAGCTAACCTGGGCTGCCCAGTGTGAGCCCCTGAGCGGGCTTGGGCAGAGCAAGGGGCGCCTACCTCTCTCCCGCCCCACCGGGGTGTCTGGGCCGCAGCCCAGGGAGGTGGACTGGCCACCAGATGCCACCACCTGGCCCTCCTTGTTGCTCATACCCCGGCTTCAAAGCCGTGGGGGCCAGCCACCTGCCTCGTGCTTGCTGCGGCAGCCTCACAGTGAGGACTGGCGGGGTGGGCGGTGGATAACCTCGGTGCCATTGAGAGGCTGGGCAGAGGCCAGGGTGGCAGGAGAACTGGGGCCCAGCAGAGAAGCCGACAGCTCTGGCAGTGTCTGGTCCTTGTTCTGAGGGTAATTAATTGGTAGCATTTGAGTGCTATAAGCAGAGTGGAATAACCAGGGTTTCCAAAGAAACAGAACCAACTGGAGAGAGAGGGAGAGTGGAGACGGTGAGAGGAGCCTTCTTCATTTATTACAGGAATTGACCTATGAGATTATGGAAGCCAGAGAGCCCCCGCACCAGACTGAAGGCCTGAGAATTCAGAGGCTGATGGACCCCAGTCAGAAAGTCCTGGGGCCAGGAGCTCACGTCCTAGGCCAGAAGATGAATGTCTCTGCTCCTCCTCCCCCACCTTTGGTCCTATTTTTATCTGTTCCACTTTCCCGTCTGTGGATTGGGGGTGCCACCTCGCTGGGAGGGCGTCTGACTTACTCAGTTCACGATCCATTGCTAGGTTCTCCCAGAAACACCCAGAAATAACAACCTCCCCACATTGGGGGTGTCCCCCTCACCAGTCACCTCACAAGTGGCCATGGGGTTCTGCTTTGGAGAGAGCACAGGGAGGTCACACGCAGGAAGGCACCCCCAGGTCTGGCTGCTGTCTGGGGGGAGGCCTTGGGGCTTGCTGGGGGTAGCTCTGAGAAGGTTTTGGTGCAGATGGAATGATTTCTAAAGATGTGGACACTGAGGCAGGGATGGGAATCAATAACGACAGTGTGTGGCTGGAGGAGTGGAGTGGACAGTGGTGTCGTTACCGGAGGGGAGGAAGTGGGCTGAGAAACACAGCCCAGAGTTCTCACTGGACAGGCTGACATGGCTACTCCCGCACGGCCTTGGGGGTGGCAGGCAGGCACATGGAGAGGGGTGCAGGGAGAAACCCCCTTGGAGCTCGGGCCTGTAAGTGGCAGTTAAGCCTGTGAGGATTAGCAGGGGAGGCTGTGGCTGCAGCACTGGTCACTCCCTGTCCAGTGGCCAGGTGGGCGTGCCAGGAGGGAGGCACTCCTGCTGGGGGCCAACAGGGGTCGGGTCTGGCTCGAGAGTGGTCACAGGCCTGGACAGCAGGGAGCCCCATAGTCATCTAGCAGGTGTTTTCAGCCGAGCTGTAGGAGGGGGTCAGCCTGAACTGCTAGAGGAGCGTGTGGAAGGTGAGGGTGTGTGTGTCTCCCTGCCTTGGGCCCTGTGCCAGTGCAGGGAAGCCAGTACCGTGGTGAGGGCTTGAGAAGGGGGACGCCTGGCTGCGGACCAGCTGGCCAGGACACAGGGAGCAAATGCAGGTCGTTCTCCGGTTAGAAAGAGGATGAGGCTACAGGGTTCTGGGGACCAGGTCTGAGAACGAAGGAGTGAACTCTCATTGGCTGAAGAACAGATCAGGGACCAAGACAGATGGGTTTGGCTGAAGATCATTGCACACCCCAGGGCTCCTCAGGGTGGACAGGCGAGCGCCTCTGTGGTTGGCATTGGGGCTAGGGGTCTCCGGGGGTGGCCCCGCCGTCAGCGCCCACTCTTCTGTGTTTGCAGCCTCTGGGCTGCAGCGGCTGGGCCAGTCCAGGGAGTGGCTGTGCCCCAGGCTGGGTCATCTGACGATGATGCCTGCGGAGAGGACTGCTGAGCTCTCAGGTCTGCAAACAACGGAGCCATTTACCCTGGCTTCAGCGACCCCTTCCAGGAAGGAGGCCTGCAGGGGCCAAGCCGGAGGGAGGGAGTGAGAAGGACCTGGAAGCTGGGAAAGTTCCTGCAGACCTGTCCTCCCAGTGACACCCACCATAATTAACCCAAGGAAGGTTCCTTGCGGCAGCTCACCCTACAGTTGGTGCCTATCTGACAACCTGTCACAGGCATAGGGCTCCTTAGGCTGAGACACCTGAGGCTACAGCCCCTCCTTCCTCTATCTATGTCCATCTATTCCACAGGCCCCGGCCCTCCTTGCCTCCTCATGCTGAGCGTATGACACTTCCCTTTGCCTCGCCCTCCCCGGTTAATGTTCCTAATGAGTTCCTCAAGGGGGCTGGTTTTCTCCCCTCCCCAGCAACTTCCTCCCAAAGCTAAATAAAGATTGCATAGGCCACACCGGGCAGCTCTACTTCCAGAATAAACAGAAGCACAAAAATTAGCTGGAACAATAGTGCAATTAAGCAGCTGCATAATTGTCTGTGCACCCCAGGCTGGCTGCCTGGAGCCTCTCTGGGGACAGTGGCTGTTGACACGCTTCATGCCAAGAGCAGTGAGCAGTTAGATGTCCCTAACTGCCAGACACTTGGAGAGGCCCTGAGCTCCGTGGCCTCGTGCTGTGTGGCTCTGAGCGGCCGCTCAGTTGCTCTGAGCCTGTGCTTGGACCCAGAAGGCGTGAGAAATCCTGTCTGCGGGGACAGAGCGCTCACCCTCGGTGAGGGCAGGGTGGGAGTGATCTCCGTGTGTGCACAGATCCCTGTGGAGCTGTGTGGCCAGGCCTGGCCAATGAGGGTCCCGAGGATATCGACAGGTGTGCTCTGGAAGCTTGCTACCCCTTGAGAGGAGGGGGAAGATTCGCTTGCCCTACAACCTTGGAGCAGGTTGGAGGGTACCTGGATGGGTGCCCTGGCCCCAGCCTGGGGCCGTGACCATGCTCGTGAGCTGGATTGTGGCGCCATCTTCATGGCCACCCCCGAGGGGGCGGGCACCTTTCTACTTGGTTGTCCCGCGCGCATCTTCCTGCTGACTGGTGCTCGTTCTCAGTCTGCTCGTTCTCCGCTCGCTCGGAGTCTGCAGCCTGCCAGCGCAGGAGGGCCTGTGGCAAGGGACCGCAGAGAGCGCTGGAGAGGAGAGCGGGCGCCTGCCTCGTCCCCCTTCCTGCAGCCGCAGCACGAGCAGGATGTTGGGGTGCAGCTAATGTGGGCTCCCTCTAGGAGAACCCCAGTTCTGCTGAAAAGCTGTAAGCAGAGCTGGGGAAGAGTCCCAGCGCCCAGGGTCCCTGCTTGGCGACGTCATGCATCCAGGGCTGGGACTTTCCTGTGACTGAGCCACGGGCTCGTAAGATCTCAGGATCCGTGGGGTGGTCACCAGAAATCGCTGGAGTCGGAGGGGCGTCTCTGCGGGCAGCTTTGGGGCAGGGCTGAGCTGGTTGCGGAGGGGCGGGGGCTGACGGCAACTGTGGAGACAGGGTCCTGGCCGGCTGCCTGTACCCTCCACCACCCCACAGCCCGTGGCAGTGAGACGGGGTGATGGGGCTGGTGGGCGCCGCTCTGGGCTCTGAGGGATTCTGTCCTGGGGGTCCTCCACACCACAGGGACACCACCGCTGTCCGTAGGGTAATTGTCCCTGCCGCTGAGGGGCAGCACTGGGCCTTGGCTCGAGCTGCTCTGTGAGAGCCGGGAACGGCCTTGCAGTGTGAGCGCCACACACCTGGTGACCCCGGGCTAGGGTGGCTTCCCAGGAGAGGGCTCTGAGGCAGGGGGTGCGTAGGAGAGACAGTGACAGAACAGAATTCGCACCTGCCCCTCCCCTGCCTGGGGCATGAGAACAGTGAGTGGGAACAGAAGGTGGACCTGCTGCTGGGTTCGGGGCCCAGCGCAGGAAAGTCTACTGGGCTGCAGGCGTCCACCCGCGCTCCCCGAACAGGCCAACTTGGCCCAGAGCTGAGATCAGGAAAGCTCCAGAGCTGAGATCAGGAAAGCTCCAGGTGACCTGAGGGCCTCTGACCGGTGGGTCTCGGCCAGGAAAGCCCTGCCTGCCTGTGCTGCCACCCTGCCCAAACGGTCATCTAAAGGAGTCCATGACTAAGTAGCTGTCCACAGTGACCACGCCCAGCACCTGGCAGAAGGCGAGCAGCCTGGGCTGCTGTTGGCACAGCTGGGAAACGTGAGAGCGAGATCATTTCTAAGTGGGAGAGCGAGGAGCCACTCTGCAGGAGACACTGGCCTTTGCTCATGTGTGTGTTGCATTTATTATTATTTTTAAAATATTTTATTTATTTGTGCATACAGAACTGGGGTACAGGCCAGAGGTGCAGGGGTGGTGAGAGGCTTCACCAGAGACAGTGGGGAGCAGAACAGGCCTACTGACGAAGTGCACTGCTGAGGGAGCAGCAGGCGGGTCAGGAGAGGTCTGCCGCACCATGTGGGTCACCTCCAGGGCGGGGATCAAGTTCGCACTGAAGTGCTCAGCTTGCAGTGCTGAGCTTTAACCCGCTGTGCCACCAGGGAGGGCCTTCGTGCTGCATTTAAAGCCTGAAGTGGAAGCAGGAGCCCGCTCAGCTACTGGCGGGATGTCCCAGATTCCTGCTGCTGCCCCAGGGAAGTCCTGGGAGCAGGTGGGGGTGCCCGCTGGATGCCCAGCAGTGCCTGGGGAGGCCCAGGACTGGGTGGGTGAGTCGGGAGGCGGGGGCCTGACCTGCTCCGTCCCCACAGCACCTGTCCTGTCCCCACAGCACATGCGAGAGGCCGCGGGGCGGCGGCAGCAGCTGGAACTGGAGCATGAGCAAGCCCTGGCCGTGCTCAATGCCAAGCAGCAGGAGATTGACCTTCTGCAGAGGGTGAGCTGGTGGGCAGGTGGCCTGGGCGTAGGGATGCAGGGGGAAGGGTTGGCTCCAGGATGTAGGGGTGCAGGGGGAAGGGTGGGTGGGCCCGTGGGTGTTGGAGTGTAGGGGAGGGGTGGATGGGCGCCGGGGTACCTAGGTGAGGGAGGCTGGGGGGGGCGGTAGCAGCTGCCTTTCTGACAGGCTCCAGCCTGTCCTCTCCTCGGCTGGGAAGTTTCACTCCCAAGCGACCATGTTTGTGTTCTGGACTGCACAGTAGGTGGAAGGTTCTAGCACTGCTGTCAGTGAGGTGTGGGGTGTACACACTCTGTGGAGCACTGGCAGGGTTCTGAACCAGGTTAGCTTTGGGGGGCCTCCGGACTGTGTCCATGGAGATGGGACAGACACTCACACTTGCCCCTGTGGCCACATGCCCGGGAACAGGTGCTGCAGGAAACAAGGGCCAGTTCGGAGAGCTGTTGGGGTGCCCTGGGGGGGGCCTAGTGGGGGCTTGGGCCAAACACCAGGTGGTGGAGGCAGCTGGCCTCCCCCTTGCTCATCCGGTGGTGGCTCCTTTGCATGGGGACGTTGCTGTGGTGTTTTAACGAGCGGCCTGCTCGCCCCTGTGTCAAGGCCACAGCCAGAGGAAAGGAGGACGGGGAGCAGGACCTGAGGGCAGGGAGGAGGTGCGGAGGGCGGGGTGCTCCAGAGTGTGGGCGTGTGTCCCTGAGATGCGCTGGGGCCAAGTACAGCTACCTGTACTCACGTGTCAGCCTGTCCTCCTGTCTCCTCAGATGGGCACGAGGACCCCTCTTTCAGAGCCCAGGCCTTGGGTGGCCTGGGTAGAGGTCTCTTCTCATTTTCTTGCCAAGGGTGGGGTCCCATACCCCACTGGTACATCCTCCCATGGGGCCACCTTCTTGCCAAGGGCCTTCGCTGTGGGACAGAGGGCCACGAGAGGGGGCTTCTGCTTGGGTGCTGGCTGGCTGCCTCCCCTATCCGTGTGTCCCCACATCCCTCTGCAGGCCGTGCGACCCCCTCGGCCAGCCCCTGTGTGCCCCAGCAGAGTAGCACCTGGCAGGTGCCGACGACCCCCTGACGTGGACCCAGGCTGCGTCCAGGGCAGAGCTTGTTAGCTACGGTCGGCCCACGGGAACGAGACACTGTCACAGCGACAGTGCTGGTGTGGCCCCTGGGACAGTGCATTGGGGCCGCGCCCTCTCGGGCGGGCCTGCGTGTCCGGGGCCCAGCAGCAGGGGGGTGGGCAGTGCCTGCAGAGACACTGCGGGCCCCGCCAGGGCGATGGGCATGGTGCACATTACCCGGGCCAGTCCTGTGCCTCCTGGCTACCCTCTGGTGCCCTCCTGCCCTGCCCTGTGCCCATGCCTCTCCCGGGCGACACAGCGTTGGGTGCTCACTCGTCATTCATCCAGCGTGGGCAGGGCTCCTGGGAAGCAGAGTGGGGGAGTGACAGGCGGCCCCAGTGTGCTTGTGTGAGGCAGGCGAGGAGATGGGCTCAGCTGGACGGCGGGAACATGGTCAGGGTGGGGCCACCCTGGTTGGGCAGCAGCAGACGCCACCGGGTGAGGGGTCTGATCAGGCTCCTTGTGGTGCCGCCTCGCAGACTGAGGGTGGAGCTGGGGCTGCTGTTGGGGGTGGCACTGGAGGAAGTGATGGCGCTTCTGGGGTGCGGGCCTGTGGGGAGGAGGACAGGGCCACACCGCGGGCCCTAACCTGGAGTGGCGGGTGGCCCAGCTCTGTGCCTCTGGACCAGCCACCTGGAGGGTGAACTTGGGAGCAGCCCAAATCCTGAGCCTCCGTGACTGGCTAGGCCGCTCCTGCAGGAATGGCGCTGTCCCGCCAGCGCTCACGAGCTGGCGTGTGTGAGGCGGGTGTGCGTGTGAGCATGGGTGAGTGTGTGTGGGTGTGAGCATTGCCAGCATGTGTGCAGCCGTGTGTGAGTGTGTGCAGCCTGTGTATGTGTGAGCATGTGCTCTCTTGAGGCGCATGCACTGTGGAGAGCAGGAGCCTCTCTCACCACAGCTCTTAGGGCCCTCATGGCAGCGATGTGTCAGCGTGTCAGGCCGTGTGTCAGGCTGTGACCAGCAAAGGCAGCTGCAGAAGCCACCCCAGGTGTGTTACGTGTGGAGACCGTCCTGGGCCTGGTCCCTGGATGCAGCCAGGCCCCCCTTCTCCGCCCCCCACCATCCTGCACTCTCCTCTCCTGCTCACCCGCACACCTCTGTTCCTTGGCCTCACCCCACCTTCCTTGGGGTCTCGGCCACATGCTGGGCCACCAGGTAATGACGGCTGAGTGTCTACTGGCCACCTGGCCTTCGTGACTGCCCTCTCTGCCGTGCGCTCTCGGCCACACGTGCTTCCCGACGCCAGATACGCAGCCCTCGCCCTCTCCTGCTGCCTGTCTTTCTTAGCTGGTGTCCACACACGGGACAGAGCCTCGAAGCAGGCCCTGGGCACGAGGGCACTCGGGCCGCAGCATGGGCAGAGGGCGCCCGCGGAGGCTCTCCTGAGCGTCTCCTCTTGATGCAGCTCGTGCTCAAAACCACGAATGCCTCCTAGGCAAGGAGGCCTGACTCGGCATGGCACCCAGGGCCTTGAGTGGGGTCATGCGGGCAGGTGGCCCCGGTGGGCCCCGGGTGGCGGCCCGAGCAGCTCCAGGCCTCAGGCCCCACTCACAGCTGCCCTGGACATGGGTCCTCTGGGTGCCCACTGCAAAGGTCAGATCCTGCGAGCTGGCAGCGGTCGGCGACCAGCCCTGCTCAAGCTGCTGCTTAGATTTTGGAGGATTCAGGACTGCCAGTTCTGACTGCCGATTTTAACAGTCTATTCTCATCGCCCAAATGGCCCGCTTGCAAGTAGCCTCGGAAACACGCCCGGTTTGCACTTGACGTGGAAGCCGCATCCTCGCTGCCAACTTGGCCGGTCCCAGCGCCCACCCCCACCCGCCGTGCCGCCTCGGTGGGCCGCTCTGCTCGCTGCTATTTATGTCGTCCCGCGAGTCCCTGCGGGCTTGTCTATTTCCACCTCGCCGTCAATTGTTGCGCTGGCTGTTTTTGCTTTGAAAGGGACGAGCTGAAGCGCTTGGAGTCGGCTGCTCGGAGCCTGCGGAGTGAGGGTGTGAATGCCAGTCGCTGCTGTCTGGCCTGCGCGGCTTGCAGAGGCCCCCTCCCTGGCTGGGGAGCCAGCAGGCTGCCAGGAGGCGCTCGCGGTCGCCGTGGTCCGCAGGGCGGCTCCTCCGGCGCGAGTCCCAGTGGCTCCCGTGGGTTCTTTAGTGCTTATCGCAAGAGACAGGCGCTGGGCCAGGAGAAATGCCACAGGCTTTGGTGTTGCTGCATCTGGAGGCCACAAGGATGTCTTGAGGCCCCAAGGCAGCCTCATGGGCATCCTGGGTGCTGGTGCCAGGAGTGGCCTGGACGAGGTGGCTGGCCGGCAGGCCCTCAGCTTCTGCGGGAGGGCCACTTCCTTTAACAGCGGTGATGCTGCCCCCTAGGACTCCGGGTCATGCCCGTGTGGAGGGCTCAGGTGCGCTGGATCCGGCACCCCGCACTCCCAACGCCCCCTTCCCCGCACCATCGGCCCGGGGGTATGCTCTCGTGCTCTCCGCTGGGCTGGCTTTGCTCGGGTCCCGTGTGTGGGCCCCTGTCCCTCATGCGACCAGGTGGCCCCAACACTCCTCCGGTTCCACCAGTCAGCCCGGCAAGGCCCTCCCCCAGTTTCCTGGGCACCTCTGCTCTGAGTGGGGGTCTAGACTCTACTCTCCTGCACTCAGTGGGGGGCTGCACCCTGCAGATTCAGGCCAGCAGGTGTCACGCCCACACCAGGTTGCTGGGGTTTTGAGGATGGGTCCCATGACGCAGCTTTGCGGTGACATCGGGCCAGGCTCTGGGGAAGGCCTTAGGGAAGTGGGTGGTGTCTGTTCAGGGCAGGGGGTGTTGCTTCAAGGACCTGCAAGAAGGTGCCCCTGGGACAGGCTGAGCCGCTGAGCGTGGACAAAGGGCCCTGGACCCCCCCCTGGCCCCTCCTCTGGCTGCTGAGCCTCGGCTGACCTTCAGCTACTCTGGGGCGCGGGACTGGGCTTTGTTTCAGCGGTGGCAGAGGACACAGGGGTGACAGTGTTACCTGAGGCTCGCAGAGCAACTGCCCTGGTAGCAAGTCTGGTGACCCCTTGTGGGGAGCAGCCAGGCCCCTCCTGTTCGGACAGACCCAGGTCCGTCTGCTCCCCACCCGCTACCTTGGGGCCCTCTGGGTTCTACAGCATCAAACAGCATCAAAGCCCCCCTCCCCCCAAGCCCGCTCAGCCTGCCCCACGGTGAAGGGGCAGGCTGGTTTAGACCCTCGAAGCCTGGGGCTCACTAGGGGGATAAAACACAACCACCGACAGTGCAGACATTCGTCTGACGCCCCTCTTTCCGCCTTTTAAACACCTGCTCTTTTCTCATCTTTCTCCCCAAAAGGCTCAGGTTGAAGCTAAGAAAGAGCATGAAGGCGCAGTGCAGTTGCTAGAGGTGGGTGGTCCTGGCTTCTGGTTCGGGGGTGGGAGTTGCGGGTGGGGGGCAGGTGGTCAGGGGCGGGCAGGTGGTCCTGGTGCTGGCTCCTCATCCCTCCCTCCCCTCTCCGCCAACTCCTCTCCTCCTCCGCTCTTCTCCCCTAACTCCTCCTCGCCCCCTCTTCCCTTCTCCCTCCCTTTGTCCTGCTTCTCTTGGGGGGGCATCTAGCTGGATAACCCCAGCATGGACTCAAGCCCTAACGCTGGGGTACCTGCTCCCCTGTCCATGGCACAGGCAGCCGCTAGTCCTGTTTCATGGGAGAAGACAAGACAGACAGGCCAGCACATCCTCTCAGCCACACAGCAGCTCCCTGCTGCCTCCTGGGTGGTCTAGGGGGTTGCTTTTGGGGGGTAACCTCCTGGGGGGAGGGGCCGGTAGACCATCCCTGGGGGCGTCCGGCCAGCAGAGGGGTCCTGGGGTCTACTGAAAGGCATAGCTGAGCCAGGAGCATGTAGGACACTGTCCGTGTGCAGGGTTAGCTCGGGGCCCACCTGGGAAACCCTGTCCACACACCGGCCAGAGGACAAAGGGTGCCCGCAGCCTGGGTTCTCATGGCCCAGTGGTGGGTGTCGGGGAGGGGGGAGCTCCATTCCGAGCAGCTGAGTAGCCTGAGGGTGGCTGGTGGCCATCCTGGGTTCTGCCCTGGGCTCCAGGCTGGGGCCAGTCCCCTTGGTGGCCAGGCAGGCTGCAGGGAGCTGTAGGGCCAGGGCCTCTGCTGGCTGCACCTGCATGGGTGACAGAGGGCACAGCCGCGGGCCAGGCCTCTACCCGCCCACGGCTGGTCTGGCCCCCACAAGCCTTTAGCCAGACACAGCAGTGGGTGCTGCCCTGGGGGCTCACCTGGGCCTCCTCCTTGACTGCCCCATCATGACTGCACCCCAGAAGTGACAGGCGCTCCCCTTGGGCCCTCACCCTGCCCCAAGGAGTGGCTTAAACAGAGTTCCTGCCTCTTACCTGCCTCCTGCTGGGAACGCTCTCAAAGTTGATTTCCTAAAGCAACATTAGCGGTGGGACGGGATGGAGGGACAAGGGTGACAGAGGAGGGAACCCAGGCGAGGGGAGGGCCCTCGGGGGCTGGGCGCCTGGCGGTTGGTGCCCTGCTGGGCCGCCTGGCCTGTGGCCCCCAAGCCCTAGCCCCACAGGCCTTGGTTTGCCTCCTGTGGGTGTCCCACCCTCCCAGCCAGCCCTGGATGGCCCATGGGTGGCATCGTAGGTGCTGTGGCTCCGAGGCATGGCCTGGGGCACAGAGGCGGTGCTTGGTGGTGGTGTGACGCCGGAGCTTCCCTGGGCCACCTCCTGCCATGACGCTGCCTTGCTTTCCCCCCAGAACACGCTGGACAGCATGCAGGTACTTGGGCAGTGCCGTGTGTGTGATGAGTCTCTAGTCCTGGGGCAGCCTCCAGGCCTGGGCCTGCTCAATTGCCCCTCCCCCCAGCACCTGGGGTTCCACCTGCAGGGTGCCCGCAGTGGGGGGGCACTGCCCCAAGGCTCCATAGGCGGGGACCCCCAGACACACCCACCCCCTCAGCATTGAGCAGGCCCAGGACTTGGCCCATCCTGCCAGGCTGCAGTGCCCTGAATTCGGGTGGCGGGGGATGTTGTCGGCACTGAGCGCCCCGGGCAGTGGGGGTGGGCCTGGCACGCTCAGGGCTGCGTGGCCATCAGAATTCGGACCCGGCACCTGGTCGCCACCCCGCATGGCTGTCTGCCCCGCAGCAGCCCGTCCCCACGGCGCAGTGCTGGCTTCCCCTCCCTTCCTTGTTGATCTGGGTCTCTCTGGATAGGGTCTGGCGCCTTTTCTAAAATCCTGATTGCGAATTTGTAGAGCAGATGGCTTTTCTCACTGCAGCGGTTCTCAAAATGGGGTTCCGAGCCCGCTGCCTCTGTATCATGAAGGGGGTGTGATGAGGGGGGTGTTAGAAATACAGATTCCTGGGCTCCTCTGCAGCCAGTGGGAAACCGGCCAGAGCCAGACACCCAATTTTCATCAGCCTGTGGGGTTCTGATGCAGCTGACGGGGAGCGTTCGGGGGGCAGGTGCACGGGACCCGCTCTGAGGCCGAGGGTCTGAACCCCACCACGTGCTCGCCAGGAGGGGCCGAATCCCAGCTGCGCTGTGGGCCTGGCTGTCACCGAGCCAGCCCCGTCCCCAGATGCCTCTGCTGCCCATTTTGGGCAGCGGCCCCTGGGTGGGATGGCCGCCCCCCACCCTCCAGGCATGGGCAGCTTTACCAGCGGAGGGGGGCCACCTAAGCAGGGCAGAATCCGAGCCACCGGCCTGGGCTCGAGCCCCGTGGCCTACGTGGGCACCCGCCCCGACAGGAAACACCGAGTGTCACACTTGGCACGAGTGTGGTGTAAAGAGGAGGGCGCTGACCCAGGCTGGACTCCCTGGGACACGTCCTTGTGCTACATTCTGACTTAAAGAAACGAATGTGGGATTGTTTCCATGGCCCCTACATGCCTGCACAGCCGCAAGGCCGATGGGTGATGGGCCCCCCCACTCCAGTGGAGCATGTGAGGCTCCACTGGACGAGACGGGGTCCCACACTCAGAGGCACGGCGGCTTCGTTCCTCGAGCCAGGTCTGGGCGTTGGCATAGCCCCTCCGGGCCCTGTGTCTGCAGCTACTCGTGCCTGCGCTGATGCTGCTATCAGGGAGGTCATCCTGCCCATGGGTGATCCCCAGGCCAGGGGGACACCAGGCCAGAGTAGATGCACAGGACACCCAGATGCAAGGGACACCCAGAGCAGAGGGGACACCCGGGGCAGAGAGGACACAAGGCTCTTCTGCCGACGGGCCTGGCCAGACCTGGCACATGGTCCAGTTTCACTGAGAGAGCAGCAGCTTAGCAGCGTCCCTAGGCCAGGGGTCAAGGCCGTGTGGGGCGGGGCCTCTGCTCCTGTGCCTGGACCCTCAGGGGACAGCGCTGTGAGACCCAAGGACTGCAGGAAGGGCGGCCAGCGTGGCATCTAGATGTGAGCGGAGAAGCCCTCTGCTTGGCTCGTGTGTCCTGGGCTCTCGGGACTGGTGGACCAGGGTCTCGCCCTCGGAGCCAAACAGCCTGCGCCCAGGTGGGATCTGGGCCCCCGGGGAGTGTGGCCACCGCGGGCTGTCTGGTCAGCGGTGGGTGGGGCGGGAGCTCCTCTGTGCATATGGTCTGGGGGACACGCATCTGCCCCGGGGCCCCGACGCGCCCCAGCGCTGAGTCCCATGGATGCTGTCGATGTGCCCATGGCCACACAGGCCATGTTAGGAGCCAGCCCCCAGCCAGCTGCTCCTGCGCAGAGTTCAGCGCTCGGAACTCAGGGCGGAATCTCAGAGCCTGCCGAGGGCAGTGCCACGCTGTCTGGGGCCGTGGTGCGGTGGCGGCGACCGTGGCGGGACTGGGCATGGAGCTTGCTGGCTGGGGTCTCGCCTGCTGGCTCACGAAGGCTGCTGGACGTGTTGGTGTTCCTCCTGGGGTCAGAATGCCAGGGATGGCTGGCCCAACCCCATCCACTTGTTCCAGCCCTTCCTGGCTGAACCAGCACGGGCGTCGCAGCTGCTGGCCTTGCTGTCCTGTCGGTGTTGCTTCTGGGTGCAGAGGGGAGCAGGCGAGGATCGGGGGGCTGCCATACCTTGGTTCCTCCTGGTGAAGGCCAGGTGGGGAGGCGGGCCTTTCCTCGTTGGCCGAGGGTGTCCCCAGGGTCCGACATGTGGCTGCCCTCCCGTGTAAGCTGGCCAGGGGTGCCCCTGCTCCTGGGCCTGCCCCGTGCCCATGGGCGATGCCTTTGGTGTTGTCCCTGCTGCTGCCAAGCCTGGAGCCGGAACCCCCTCAGGGTGCCAGGTTGGGTGCCAACCCCAGGGGCTTGATCACACAGGGGCCAGTGCAGTGGGGCCGGGCCAGTGGGCGTGTTCCTTCACAGAGGCTGCCCCCTGCTGGCCAGGCTGTGAAGTTGCTGCCCCTGCTGGCTTTCCCAAGGGACAGGTGCATCCAGGCCCTGGGGCTGGGACCTGCCAGGGGCCGCTCAGGAGCTCAACCGTGCTGGCCCCTGTGCCCCACTGGCCTCCTGCGCCCCTGCCTGGGTCCCCAGTACCAGGCAGCACACAGCTGCCCTCTAGTGCCCGCTGGGGCCCACAGCCAAGCCAGCATCCAGTGTGCAGGGCAGGAGCTGCGCGAGCACGGTCACAGGGGTGGCAGGAGGGTAATGGCAGGTTGGTGCCCACATCGCTGGGCCTCAGCGCACTGCCCCACCCAGCGCTAGCTGCTGCCGCCGCTGCTGGCCCTGCCAAGCCCCAAGCCCGCTCCGCCTTTCCACCCGCTGCTGCTGCTCGTGCCGCTGCTGCGGCTGTGCACGTGGGGCACGTGGCCGTCCCCATCACCTACTGACGCCAGACACTTGGCCACTGCCTGCTCCACTGCCCCTCTGCCAGCGCCTCGCGGCCTCTGTGCCACAGCACCCAGGCTGTGGCCACTACCACTGCCTGCGGCAGTAATGGTGACACCAGCTCCCCGCTGGCTTCGCCCGTGCGCCTCTGCCCAGGAAGACTGTGCCTGGACCTTGTCCTGTGAGCCCCCGTGAAGGGAGGGTCTGCCGAGGCTGTCCAGCTGCCCACACGTGCGGGCAGCAGGCGCGCCCTGGATTAGTGACGCAGGTGCTGAGCTCTTGGAGGCCAGATGCACCTGAGCCAGGAGCCATCCTGGTGGAGTGTCCAGGCCACACCTGTGCGGTAGGCAGGGACAGTGCCCATGTAGGCTTGTTCTAGTACCTGCCACTTGGCTTCCCGGTACAGGGGAGACCAGGGCATCTGAACTCTTTTTTAAAAAAAAATATTTTATTTATGCATACAAGAGCTGGGGTGTAGGCCGGAGGTCTGAGGGGTGGGAGGATTCACCAGAGACAAAGTGGGGAGCAGAACAGGCAGATCTACTGAGAGGAGCAGCAGGGAGACAGGCGAGTTCTGCTCTGCAATGTGGGTCAGCTCCCCCCGTGGATCAGCTCCCTGGCCAGGGATCGAACTCAGGGCCACAGAGGCTGGTGATAATTTCATAGCGCTGAGACTTAACCCTTGCACCACTCGGGAAGCCCCTTACCTGAACTCTAAATCTCAGGCCCTTCCCACACTCTCGTCTGCTCACCTGCATTTCAGCCAGTGCTGGGGTGACTGGCCGGCTGGGGCCACGCCCTCATCCTATGGTTGCCTCTTTGGACCGTGGAGACAACTTCTGGCCATGGAGCTCAGGCGCTGGGCTGGTGGGGTTACTCTAACAGCAGCACATAAGTCACCTCCCAGCCTCCTGGTCTCTGCCAGAGACCAGCACTGTGCAGGCCCTTGAGACCACCTCCCTAGCCTGCCCCTGAACCCCCAACACCGAAGCCCCGCCCCCAGGCACCAGGCCAGCACCAGGCCCCACTCCACCACTAGAGGAGTGTCTCCTATGCCCCTAAAGCCTTTTCACTTCTCCCTATTTTTTTATTCACCACCCTACCTTTGGCCCTGGGACAGCCCTGCCTGGGTACAGAGACTGGTCAAGACCCAGGGGGCCAGATGCTCGGGCCCAGTGCAGATACACCTGGTCTCCTCAGCGCACCCCAGGTGTCACAACACCCCAGCACCCCTCCGCCACCCACCACGACAGCCCCCGGCACCCGGCGCTCAGCTGGCCAGAGCCCTCTTCCCCAGGCTGGCACGGCCCCGTCCCTGCCCCCTCACTCCTGGGGGTCTACCACTGGCCTGGGCAGCCGGGCCTGGCCGCCGGTGTTGCATGGTCTGCTGCCCCAGGCCTGGGCGGCAGGGTGGGGCCTGGCACTCCCACGTCGTGCTTGTGTCCAGGAGAGCTTTTCACAGCCAAGCCAAGCTCATTTAGCTTTTTTTTTTTTTTCATTTAGCTTTTTAAAGGCGAATCCTGCTGGTTTTAAAAAACGAATCAAAGAAATTATAGGTTTGGGATTTGTTAGGTGTATTTTTAGCAATAGGGCTTCATCCTTGGCTGAGGAGCTGAAGAGCTTAATGCCAGCAGAGGGAGGAGGGAGGGAGGGAGGAGGGGGAGTGTCTGTTGCTGGGCTCAGGCGTCTGGCCCTTCCCACACCCACACGTGGGCACACGAGGAGCCGTGTCCCCCGGTGCCCACGTGTGCAAGCTTGGGGCAGGGTCCCAGGGGCGGACACCCAGAGGTCTGCAGCTGGTGTGGAGACGAAGCTGGCTGTCTAGGGCAGCTGCAGACCAATGGGCTGGTCACTGAGCAGGATCAGGAGCCCCACTCCTCCCAGCCGACATCGCTGTGCTGGGAGCCTGGGAGCCAGCATGTGAGGGCACCTCAGGTGGGGGCCCAGGAGCCGCTGCCTTCCTGCGGGAGCTGACCGGGGCCCTTGGGGGGCCTCTGGGGCCAGTGTGGAGCAGCCTGGCCACAGGAGGTGAAGCCAGGACCCCAGGAGGGAGGGGACAGCCAGCAGGAGCTGCAGGTGGGAGGTCACTCCTGTCCACTCCTGTCCTCCCAGGTGCTAAAGAGATGTGTCCAAAGCCTGTCTATGGTGGCAAAGCTTTCAGGGTCAGCGCAGCATACTGAGGGCCCTGGCCGCTCAGGGGTGTTCCTGGGGCCCCATGACAGAACGCACCAGCGGGCAGGCTGGGAGCTGTCCCAGGGCTAGGGCTGCCCCTCAAGCGCGCACCCTACACTGACAGCTCCGGGAGGCATGCCGGCCACGGAGCGCTAGCTCACCCAGCCCAGGACAGCCTTGGCCAGCGGGGCCCAGTGCAGACCCCGCACCCCCAACACTGCCCGCGGGGGCCTGTGGCATGCTAGCAGGGGGCTTGGACCTGCTGGACGCGGGTCTCCTGCAGAGCAGGAGGCTGCCGCTGACACGCACCCACCCGGCACACGGCACACACACCCGACATGCCACACACACAAGACAGAACACACAGGACATGCCACACGCGCGCACCACACATGCAGGCGTGCACGAGACAGCACACACGGGCGCACTTGAGACTGGGCACACGGCCAGGCACGAGCAGGCACATGGACACGCAGCACATGACGTGCACACACACGTGTGCACGCGGACGCCGGCGCCCAGCACGGTGTGCTCGTGGCGCCCCGCCCACCCGACTGCCTCTCTCTGTCCGCGCAGAGCAAGGTGAGGGAGCTGGAGGAGCAGTGCCGCGCGCAGAGTGAGCAGTTCAGCCTGCTGTCCCGAGACCTGGAGGCGCTGCGGAGGCAGGCCGGGAGGATCGACCTGCTGGGCAGCCTCCCGCCGGCGCCCCTGGAAGTGCCTGCGCCCCCCGGCAAGCCCTTCCCGCGCTTCATGAACGGACTTGCTGCCTCCATCAGCAAAGGTAGTGGCGCCTCGTCACTCCTCTGCCCACAGCACCAGAGTCCAGACTGCGCAGGGCTGGGTGCTCGGCTGGCGCCCAGTGCCCAAGCATCCGGCCCAGCCCGCGAGTCCATCACTTGGGCCCTCCTGGCCTCTGAGCAGCGGGACAGCAGTGCCCGGCTCTGACCTGGCGGCCGGGTCCTCCTCACAGCTCCACCCTCGGCAGGCTTCTGTCCCACCCAGACTGCCCGTCCCTGCGGCTGCCCCCTGCACCTCCCTGCCTGCCAGTCCCTCTGAGTGCTCCCTGGCTATCCTTCTGTGAACCGCGCCACCCTCAGCGGTTGACCCCAAGGGGCAGCAGGGGTATGGGGGCTGTGGCCTGGGCAGGCTGGGGGTGGTGGCGCCTTCTCACACAGCCCCACTCCTGCAGGCCACGAGAGCACAGTGGGGGGCCACACTGTGATCGGGGACCTCGTCCGGCCCCTCCCGCTCCCTGGAGACGACCCACTGTCTGCCAAGCCCACCTTTCTGTCCAGGTCCAGCAGCCCAAGATGCAGATTTGAAGCAGACGTGAGTGTCGTCCATGGGCGGGTGTGGGGCTCCTCCCCGGGCAAAGTCCATGCTTCTCTTGCAGCCCGGGCCTCCCCCACCCCAGCCTGAGGCCGCGGTGGGGTGGGGAGACCCCATGGGTGGGGGTTTGGAGGGGTTCGCCTCTGCTGTCACCTCCTCCAGGTAGGACCCCGGGGGGCCCTGACAGTGTCCATCTTCTTCTCAGCATCGTTGTCCATTCGCCCCCAAGGCTGGCCAGGGTCTGGCTTGAGATGCGTTCCTGTGAAACATCACCCGGGAGTCCGCAGCGAGGGGCCAGCAACTCTCAGATGCATGTGGGCGGGGTCCGGGAAGGGCGCCCTCAGGGTTCTTGGCTCCCTGAGCCCCTCCATGTCTTCAATAGATGGACAATGACCGGAGTCCCAGCAGCTCCAGGCAGAGATACTCAGGGAAGGTCCACCTGTGTGTCGCCCGCTACAGGTAAGAGGGCCCCTCCTGCGCCCTGAGCACCCATTTCTGATGGGGAGCCTGGCTCTTGTGGGTCTTACTGCTCTGGGGCCCCGAGCCAGCTGTCTACCCGGGAGGCTTAACACATCAGGAAGCGATTCCACTCTGGAGGCTGGACATTTGAATCAGGCGTCGTGGGCCTACTTTTCGGAGACACCAGGATGGAGCCTCACCTTGTCCAGTCCCTGGGGACCAGGCCCCCTGGCCGTGACGTGCCCCTCCCATCTCTGCCTGTCTCCACATGACCCTGCCTCCATTTGTCCTCTGTTCTCTTCATAAAGACCCCCGGCCCTGGGCTAGGCACCCACACTCAGGAGGGCCCCAGCTAATTTGGGTCCGTCTGCAAAGACTGTTTCCCTACGCACAGATACTGGGGAGCCCTTCCTGCCCCCCGGCCTTTGCACACGCTGCTCCCTCTGCAGGAGACACCTGCACCCTCTTGCCCTGGCCCTCCCTCCGTGTTGCCACACCTGGGGCTGACCTGCAGGTGTGGACAGTGGCAGGACGGCTGCAGCCGGCTGTCCGGAGGTCAGGAGGCCCAGCTCTGCTCCCAGCTGAGCTCTTGACAGGTCCCCATCACTTGTCATTAAAACCGGCACAGTTGCTGCAACACAGTAAGCACGGCACGTGTGTAACCGGTATTGCTGTCTCTGTTTGGTGCTCCTCGCTGAGACTTCCGGGTGACCCAGTTAAGCCAGCGCAGGAGTGTGCTGGCCGACACACGTGGGCCCGAGCCACTGTCACCATATTAAGGCGCGTGACTGTCAATTTCTTCCACCTTTCCCCATCAGTAGTGTCATGTGGGTTTTCTGTTACTTAATCAGCCTACTAATGAGAAGGCTAGCTGACAGATGTTTAATCTGCAAGTTGTACCTGACTTCAAAAAATATCTTGAGGACTGGAGACTGTGGTGTGAATTCTCCTGGAGTGGGGGGAGATAAAATGAGACACAGATTTCCCCCAGTCCTTTTAGCCAAAGCCACACACTTCCAGGGACTGACGCTCAGGGAGAATGTATGTGAGCATGAAAGAGACATTTATATGGACATTTGAAGTAAAACTGATTACATTAACCAAAATTAGAGATTGGAGCAACAGTCATCCCCTAAGTAACCATTAGGAAACGGGGTAAACAAAGCACATTAAGGTCACCATGCTTTCCGTGGAAGCGTTCAGTGGAACTATTTCTGTGGAATATCATACACCCACGAAAAGGTATTGCTAGACCCTCTTATGAGATGGAAGTTGTGCTATTCTGCGAGCTGTAAACGGTAATCACATGTAGTGTGATTCTGCCATTGCTATGGAATTATATTGACATGTTAGAATTGATTTCTTATTAACTTAGGAATGTGCAGTTATAGCAGCAGAGGAGTTTGAACAGAAATATCCGATCCATGAATGTGTCATCTGGTGCAGAGATTCCCCAGCTGCCACTTGGTTTCAGAACGGTCTTTGTTTGAAATCTGGGGCGAGTCAGCGAAGGCACACATAGGGCAAGGCCCCCCCTGCACCTCCACCCCCCAAGGTTTCCCAGCACCAGGGAGAGGTGGTGCCAGCCCTGGCTGCAGGAGAGCCACTGGGGTCCTTCCGTGCCTACTGACAAAGGCTGTTTTCTCTTCAGCTACAACCCCTTCGATGGGCCAAATGAAAACCCGGAAGCCGAGCTGCCCCTCACGGCAGGGAAGTACCTCTACATCTATGGGGACATGGACGAGGATGGCTTCTATGAAGGTCTCTGTTAACATGTGGAGGGATGGCGGCAGCGCCCCCAGCCTGACCTCCAAGTGCCTCTGGGGCAGGCAGGCCCCTCCCTCCTGATGGCCCAGTTCTCTGCTCTAACCCTCCTGGCCTCAGAGTCAACAGCTTTTCCCCTTTGGGACGACTGGGAGGGGCTGCAGCTTTTAACTCCAGGCGGACCCTGACTCTCAGTGGGTGTTCTATAATCGGCCTCCGCAGCCTCCCAGATGCTGTTCCCATGCATGGGGCTGCAGCTCCCGCTCACTCCTGCTGCCCGGGCGCCTGCTCCCCTGGGCAGGGCCCGTCCCTGCGACCTCTCATGGGAGAGGTTCTCACCCCAGAGGGTGGCCACCATTCATCTAGTGTGATCTGGCCCCACCAGCTGCTGACTGCCCTTCATGGTCATCTCCTATGATCTGAAATTAGGAAACGTGAAATCCCCTACCCAGAATGCTTGCCCTTTGACACCTTTTGACCTTGAAATGTGATGGCACCAGAAGCTTCATACATCAACTTTCTAAAGGGTTGGCTTCCTCATTTTCTGAAAGTTTTTGATTCCTTTGTACGAATAGAAGATGGTTAGAGTAGGGCCTGTAACAGTAAGTGTTCAATAATGTAAGTCATTCGCATCATCTCCATCTGCAGCACCACCATCCCCACCAGCACCATGCTCATTCTCACCACCATCACCCCTATCCTCGTCCTCCTCGTCACCACATCCCCACCAGCACCCCCTTTCTCTTCATCCTCTCATCACCATCACCCCATCTCATCCTCCTCACCATCACCCCATCCTCGTCCTCATCACCATCATCCCCACCAGCACCATCGTCTCCATGCCCATCACCGCTATCATCTTCCATCATCATCAGCACCATCTCCCTCACTCCCAGCCTTATCCTCCACATCCTCCTCATCACCATCATCCCCACCAGCACCAGCAAGCCCCTCCTGTCCCCTGGTTCATTTCCAGACACTTCAGTGAGGGATTGCCTGTCCCTTGCTGTCCCCTCTGTGTGGGGCCAAGGAGAGTTGAGTCCTTGTTTGAGTACAGCCCTGCCCCGAAATGCTCAGTGACCTGGCTGTCCTGTCCCAGCAGGTGAGCTCCTGGACGGACAGAGAGGCTTGGTACCGTCCAACTTCGTGGATTTTGTCCAGGACAGCGAGTCCCGCTTGGCCAGCACGCTGGGGAGCGAGCAGGACCAGAACCTCATCAACCACTCGGGGCTGGGCTTGGAGGGGGAGCGCATCCTGGACCTGCACTCGCCCACGCACACGGACCTGGGTGCCCTTGACGCTGCGGGGACGCTGGAGGTGAGCCTTGACGACGCTGGAGAAGACATCGTGCCTTACCCTCGGAAAATCACCCTGATCAAACAACTCGCCAAAAGTGTCATTGTGGGCTGGGAGCCCCCGGCCGTGCCGCCGGGCTGGGGCGCCGTGAGCAGCTACACGGTGCTGGTGGACACGGAGCCCCGCCTGAGCCTGGCCCTGGGCGGCAGGACCAAGGCCCTGGTGGAGAAGCTCAACCTGGCGGCCTGCACCCACCGCATCTCTGTGCAGTGCGTGACCAGCCAGGGCAGCTCGGACGAGCTGCGGTGCACGCTGCTGGTGGGCAGGGACGTGGCGGTGGCGCCCTCCCACCTGCGCGTGGACAACATCACGCAGATCTCTGCCCAGCTGTCCTGGCTGCCCACCAATAGCAACTACAGCCACGTGATCTTCCTCAACGAGGAGGAGCTGGACATGGTCAAGGCCGCCAGGTACAAGTACCAGTTCTTCAATCTCAGGCCCAACATGGCCTACAAGGTCAAGGTCCTGGCCAAGCCCCATCAGATGCCCTGGCAGCTGCCCCTGGAGCAGAGGGAGAAGAAGGAGGCCTTCGTGGAGTTCTCCACGCTGCCCGCAGGTGTGCCTCCTCCCACGGGCTCCCGGGGTGGGGTGGGGGTGGCTGCTTACTGCCCACGATGCTGGAGCACCGCGAAGCTGGCCAGAGGCTCCTCAGACACGGCAGGGGCCTGGTTGTGGTTTGGGGTCCTGGTGTTGGAGAGATTTCCTTTAACACTTGCATCACAAAGGGGCTCACCCTGCACAAGGCAAGGGAGAGCGAGGCGGGCACTCGCTCTGTCCAGATCCAGGGCCGTCCATCCAGCTCCCCGGTCCAGGTCCGGGACTGGCCCACTCATCCCAGCTGCGTGATCTGCGTGAGGCAGGAGGCACCACACGTGCTCCTGGGCTTCCTGCATCTCTGGGGGGCCGGCTCCTTGCCTCTGAGCGGGAAGAGGCCAGCGGCTTCCCATCTGGATGGGAGAGGAGGGCAGTGGCCTGCTGTGGTCTGGCTCTTGGGTCTGGCTCCCTCCTGTAGCCACAGGAATCCCTGGCATACTGGCCTGTGTGGGGCACGGCCTGTGGCTGTCCTCCCAGTCCCCAGCGGCCCCCATGACCAGGCCTGCACCCCTAGAGTAGGCCGCCTGCTCGGAGCAGCAGTATGTTGCACCCCGTTTCCTCAAGGCCCCCCTTAGCGCCGAGCTGCCACTCTCCCAGCAGCCTGCTGTCCTCCCTGCATGTCTGCACCGTGAAAGCCCCAATCCGAGGCGGGGCTGGTTTGCCGTCCACAGGGCCTGTGCTCTGGTTCACTGCACGGCGCCACTCCTAAACCCTCACTGGCTGGCGTCTGACCAGACGTGGCCAAGGCTGCAGGTGCTTGGAGCTGGGCGTCCATGGCCCCTGAGCAGACAGCAGCATACCAGGGCCCATGGGTGCCAGGTGCCCTCTTTCAGCGAGGCTGTAGCACCCCAGGAGACAGTCCTGGTGGACCGTCCGAACTGGATTCGGGACAAGTGGGGCTGTAAGTGGTGGCTGCGTGTGGCGACCCTAGCAAGGTGCCAGCAAGCCACGTGGAGTGGCCAGCCCCTCCCCGCCCCTGCTCCGGGCTCCCTCTGCTCTGCCCATGCAACATGGGAGTCACCTGGCATTTTAGGGCGGTGGGGTCAGAGAGGTTGGGGTCCTCTGCACTCTGGCCACCCCTCCCTGGGTTTCCTCCTCGGTTTCCAACCCTGGATTTCTGCTCCATTGCTGGATGCGGCATGTCCCAATGGGCTCTGCAGGGCGGGACGCCGCAGCTCACAGCACCGGGTGTGTGGGTAACGGTGGCTTCGGAGCCCATTGTCTTGGGAGCTCGGCACAGCCGGGCTCCTGGCTCATGTGCACCACCACCAGGCGTCCTGGGGGTCGCCCAGCTGGCCTGGTGGGGCCACTCTGGCCGTTTTCAGCTGCGTTTCCTGGGCACATAGAGGCCGCCTGCCCTGGTTGGCCGCAGGGAGGCGGGAGCTGACCCTGGGCTGGGCACGGGGCCTCTCACTGCCCCACCCCGTGCCACACCCATGGTGGGGCCTGTCCAGTGTCAGGTCAGGAGGGAGTGACGGCGAGGGCGCTGCTCTGTGAGTGCCTGCTGGGCCGCCTCCTTGCTGCTGAGTCGCCCCTGCCTCCACCAGGTGTGGAGAGGTGGAGGGCTGCCACGGGCCACCCCTCCCTCCGCCTGGCCGCAGGGCCTGAACCAGGCAGCCAGCCCCCGCATCCTGGCGCCTGGTAGGGCTGCCTCCTCCCCCCCCCCCCCCCGATTTAAGAAGATGCAGGTGACTCCTCCTGGCAGCTCCACGGGGCCTGACATCCAGGCAGCCGCCCTGTGCCAAGCAGCACAGTCTCCCTGGTCTGGGAGCCAGGACCTGTGGGGAGCAGGGGTGTGGGGTCCCGGCCCTCCCTTAGCCCTTCTCTGCCCTTGGCACCTTTCTTAGGAGCAGTGCGGAGGGGCCAGCCCAGCGCATCTCATGCTGAGCCGGCCTCTGAGCAGCTTCGCGGCTGTGTGGAGGAGCTGTGTGCTCGGGAACGGTGGCCTGGCTGTGGGGTGCTGCCCCCCAGTGGGATCCCTGAACCCTGGTTCTGGCTGCAGTGTGGGGGCCGCCGAGCCCGCAGGCTGTTGGGAGACTGAGTGCCCACTGAGGACGGTGTGGGCACAGCCCCCAGAGCACTGCCCCCTGTCCTGCTATGGGTCATGCTCGCGGGGTCCTGCTTATGGGGTGCAGGGCTCCGGGGGCTGGCGCTGAGGCTCAGCAAGCCCCAGACCTGCGCTCCTACGTCTGCCTTCAAGTAAGAGGATGTGGACTCTGGCTGTGGCCAGCAGGGCGTCAGCGTGCAGATGGGTTCTTGCACCATGGAGGAGCCCCCCATGAAGGGAGCCTCGTGGAGCCCCCCATGAAGGGGAACGGACCCCAGGCTGCGCTGTTAGTGCCTGCCCCGCCATGCCCAGGGCTCGGCCCCTGGGACTCTTGTCCAGTGGAGAGAGGGGCAGGGTAAGGAGGGTGAGAAGGGGCGGAGGGACAGGGCAGGGGTGTCTGCTTGGGTGCTGCTTCCCTGAGTGGCGGGGGACGCAGCCTGTGCTCACGTAAGGCCCGCCCGCCCCCGGGGAACAGCCACAGCCTGGCCGTGTCTCCGCGGCCACTCCCACCCCTCCGCCCTCTGTCCCGGGGCGTGTGTCCCCGCAGGCAGGACCGGTGGCGCCTCAGCCACTTGCCTGCCCACAGCGCTGCCCTGAGCCCATCTGTCTTGTGTCCCCAGGTCCCCCGGCTCCCCCGCAGGACGTCACCGTGCAGGCTGGGACCACCCCCGCCACTGTCCTGGTCTCCTGGAAGCCGCCTGCCCTGACCGCCGCCGGCCTGTCCAACGGAGCCAGCGTAACCGGCTACGGGGTGTTTGCCAAAGGCCAGAGGGTGTGTGGGGCTCACCTCCTGGGGCCACCACATACTGCCCACCCGCCGCACCCCCCTCTGTCCAGCCCCACATGCCCCAGAGTGGGCAGACCCCCCCGCCCCGCAGCCTCAGCCCTTGGGGTGCTGGGTTCCAAGCGCTGGCAAGAGGGTGCTGCCCCAACCGAGTCTGTGGGCAGCATGTGGCCAGCAGACAGGACAGGGGCCTGCTAAGTCACTGCATGTGGACAATAGGGGCTCCCCTCACTCAGTCCAAGTCCTGCCCAGCCCCGGGTCCTGTCTCTGAGCCGCTTGGCTTCTGTCCACTGACCTGAGACCACCAGGTCCTTCCTCACGCCGCGTCTCGGCCCCCTGGCCGACCAGTGGCTGCTCAGGGCCAATGGTTGCTGGCCCCCGAGGGCCGGGCTGTGTGGTGGGCCACCTGCGGGTGACTTCCAGCACACCGCCTGGGCCAGCTGGCAGCCGCCCTCTCTGTGCACAGGTGGCCGAGCTCATCGCACCCACGGCGGACAGCACGGCCGTGGAGCTGGCCCGCCTGCACAGCCTGGACGCCAAGGCCCTGACCGTGCGGACCCTCTCTGCGCAGGGGGAGTCGGTGGACTCTGCCCTCGCCGCCATCCCCCCCGACCTCCTGGTGCCTCCACCCCCCCACCCCAGAGCTGTGCCCACACCGAAGCCATTAGCAAGTGCCGGAGCCCCGGAAACCAAAGACGAGCACCTGGGTCCCCACGTCAGAGCCGATGAGGGCTGGGAGCAGGGCCGGGCGCCCCCTGCCCACGTGCGCATGCTAGAGCCCCCCGCCGGCCCCGGGAGGCGCTCGCCCTCACCCAGCCGCATCCTGCCGCAGCCGCAGGGGGCCCCCGTGTCCACCTCTGTCGCCAAGGCCATGGCCCGGGAAGCCGCTCAGAGAGTGGCCGAGAGCAGCAGGGTAAGGCACTGTCCCACCCGCCACCCTGTGTCCGCCTGCACCACGTCCCGGCCTGGTCCTGGTGGAGTCAAAGGTGCCCCGCTCCATGACTGGGGGACGGGCCAGGGCCTGCCTGCTTCGGGGCAGCTGGGGACAGCGGGGCCCCAGGCTCTCTCTGTCCGGGGCCTGATGGGGCTGCTGAGGCCGACCTGGGACCTGGCTTCCAGGTGAGGCCCTTCGTGGTGTGTGCTTCTGTGTAGTAGCGCACGTGCATAGGTGTATGTGTGTGCGCACATCATGACGCAGAGGGTAGGCGTGTTTACACACAAGTGTGCACATGGACACTCCGGCCACAGACACAGCCCCTAAACCTGAGACCAGAGGCCCCTCAGTCACCTCTGGAGGCCCCAGAAGGTACAGCCTCGGCCCCAAGGGGTGGTGGGTATGGGGAGCTGGAGCCTGGAGGCAGGAGCAGAGGGGCCTGGCAGTCAGCACTGCCCAGAGCAGAGGCCGGGCTGCAGCACTGGGCTGGGTGCCTTAGGGGCTCCCTGGGTGGGTAGGGGGTGTCCCCTACTCAGCCAGGTGCTGAGACCCCATAGAGGCCAGAGCAGACCCCTTTAGGAATGTGGAGGGGTGTGGGCACTGCTGGTCTCTCAAGAAAGTGCTCGTGACTAATTGAAGCCCAGGTGACAGGTGTGGGGCAAGGCGCTGCTTGTCTCTGTTCAGTTAGCAAAGTCTCGAGAGGGGGGCTGCCTGGCAGCCCGGGCATCATGGGCCCCTAGCCACCCTCCTGACCTGTCACCCTGTCCCTTTTTCCTTCCCAGTCAGAGAAAAGGAGTGTGTTCCTGGAGAGAAGCTCAGGGCGCTACGCCGACTCCGATGAGGAGGACGGCTACTGCTCCCCAGAACCCCCACGTCGGGGAGCCTCAGTGGATGACTTCCTGCGGGGCTCGGAGCTGGGCAAACAGGTGAGCAGGTGTAGAGCCAGGTGGGGCTGCTGTTGCCCACAGTCCCGTGAGCTCTAGCAAGATGACTCACCCTCACATCCAGGCACTGTGTGGCCACCTTCAGCTGCCCTGGTTGTGAGAGGTCCTGGGAGGCCCCAGGGAGCCTTCTGGTCACTGTGTGAGCAGCACAGCCCTATTCTTGGCCGGTACTGGCAAATCGCCCCATGCTGGAGTGAAGCGGTGTGGTCTTTACCTCCGTTCTGCCAGGGTGATCACCGTCACCACGGACCTATGGAGGTGTTCTTGGGTGATGGCGAGGACGACACAGGCTGGATGATCAGAGGGTCAGGGGTGGCCTAGCTAGCCAGTACTAACCTGGGGACACCTCAGAGGGATTGGCCCAGTGTCTGAGCACACCCATGTGAAGCCCAGCTGGGCACATTCTATGCGGCCACCTCACAATCAGCCCCGTGACTCACAGCCACTCAGTCAGAGTGATCATGGGGCAGTTTCCTCATCTGTAAGCCTCAGTTACTGTCTCTGCGTCAGTGTGATGGAAAACCAGAATGTCCAGCTATAGCAACAAAGAGGCCAAAGATATCTAGTGACTTGCCGCAGCAGGCTTGGCTGGGAGGCCCCCAGAGCTAGGCTCTGGACTGTCTCGTGGTCACAAAGTGGCTGCCAAGGCTCCAGCCATCACCATCATGTGGCTTTCTCCTGGGGTTTGCTCTGCTTCACTGGGGGAGAGGCAGTCCAGAAGCCCCACCAGACTTAACTCACACTCCTCTGGGTAGACCAGGGCTGCGTGCTGTCCCTGTTGTTTCCTGGGAGTGCTTGCTGCTGTCTCTCATAGAGAATCGGGGCTCTGGTGATGTGGGAAATTGTGTTTCTATGGCATGTTGTCTACGCCTGCTGGGATGTCCGTGACAAATGCCACAGCCCAGCGGCCTGAACAGAGACCTTTGCTTCTCCAGCTTGGAGGCCAACTCCAGGCGAGGTTGCTCATCCTTGTCACAAGGGCTGTGTCCATGGCCCAGCAGGGCTGGGCTCTTGCTCCTGCAGTCTCTCAGGCTAGCCCAGTAAGGAAATGGGGCCCCAATGGCTCCCCACTGGGCGAGCATGGCCTGGCAGAGACCACTGCACAATGGCTCCCTCGCCCCACTGTCTGGCACCGGACCCCTAGGTGCAGAACCATCTCTGCAGCCTCTGAGTCTGCAGCATTTGCGCAGAGTATGTGTCTTTGGTGAGCTGATAAAGAGGCGTGCCCGTGAGTGTTCCGAGGAGTGACGGTGATTCTTCTAGTGCTGTGTACCCACAACGAGTGGCGGCCTTGACAGCCAGGACCAGGAAGGGTTTTGGTGTTTGCCGAAGGAGGGAGCAGGTGGTTTGCTGAGTGAAGAGACTGCTTTGTCAGGATGCTGTCTGAGCTCCTCTCTCCTAAGTGAATGTCAAGCTCAAAGCCCTGTCAGCTGCCCCGTGTCATGCCCCACCCAGGAAAGCCTCCACCAGTACATACCTGTCAGCACCCACCTGTCAGCACACACATGAGAACACATCTGTCAGTAAACATCAGTACACACCTGTCATCACACACATTATCACATGGCTGTCAACATATGCCTGTCAGGACACACATGCCAGCACACACATCAGCATTCCTGTCAGCACACCTGTCAGCACACCTGTCAGCACATGCCTGTCAACATAAACCTGTCAGCACACCTCTCAGTACATAGCTGTCAGCACACAGCTGTCAGCACGCCTGTCGATGCACATGTCAGCACACAGCTGTCAGCACACCTGTAAGAACACACACCAGCACATGTCTGTCAGCACATGCCTTGACGTCAGCACACCTGCCAGCACACCTGTCAGCACATGAATCAGCACATGTGTCAAGTGTGCACCTGCCAGGCAGGCACCTGTCAGCCAGCACACAGCTTTTAACAGGCACCTGTCAGCCTGCACCTGTGCTGTTGGCAGTGAAGACCAGAGCAGTCAGTGTCCGTCTGGGTGACTCCCAAGGCCTGTTCTCTGCGGAGACGGTCCCTGAGCTGGGCCTGGCGGTCAGCGCCAGAGTCATTGTGAGTGGGTCACTGCCCTCCACTGCAGGGGCAGGGGAGCTGATGCCCCAGTGACCCTCAGGTGCCTGTTTGGGGCTTTCCTTCCTGTCCTGGGAGACCCCACTGGACCAGCCGGGCCTTTGCCCGTGCCATAGCTCCTGCCCGGTACCTGATGGAGGATCCGAAAGGGGTGGCTGGGGAATAGCTGGGCACACTCTCCTCCTGCCCAGGTCACTAAGAGCAGGCGTTTGATAGCGTGCCCAGGAGTTTGCTGCACTGTCTGCCTCGTCGGCCGCCTTCAGTCAGCAGCGTCGTGCAGAGCAGCAGCGCCCTGCCCAATCAGGCTTGTGCTGTGCAGCTTGCATTCTGCAGCAGCCCTGTCCTAGCTGGGCCCTGGCGGACATGCTGCTGGGCTGGGCGGGGCTGGCACCTGTGGCCAGGCGTGGGCGCTGCTGCATGTGCCAGGGCTCTCAGCACTGTAGAGACTCTGCGGGGGGGGGAGGGAAGGGAGAGATTTACATTGCCCCACCTCGTCCATGCACCCTCAACAATGCAGTTCTCCTCTGTGTGGACGCCCAGAGGAATGAGGGAGCCCGTACCAGGGCAGCCCACTGCCCCACCAGGCACACGTGTGTGTGAGTCCACAGCACCTTTTCCAGAAAAGTGAAGGCCTGCTGTGCCTCTCTGCTTTCACCCCAACCCACCCTGACCCACGGTGTGGACTTACCGTGCCCAGGTCCACTGCCCTTGCACATGGACGTGACTCCAGCCCTGGCCTGGCCAGCCTGCTGGGACGCTGATCGTGCCTCGAGGTGCCCACCGCAGGTGTCCCTGGGCCTCAGGGCTTCTGTCTAGGGCCGTGCTCTGCCCCTGTGGCCTCTGAGTTCCCCTTGGAAGCCAGCTCCCCTGCGTCCTGAGAGCATGACTCCTGGTTGGGCCTTGCTCGCCGCTCCTGAACATGGGCACAAGTGTGCAAATGCCCCCCCGTACATATGTGCACAGCACACAGCACCCCGCAGACATTGCCCAGCAGTGTTCATGCACGCCCAGCCTGTGTACACTTCCACAGTGCTCCGCACCTCCCCACATGGCTGTACACGCGTGCACACGCTCACACACGTGTGCACATACGGGTCACGGCAGCAGAGCAGGGGGCAGCGGGGAGAGCGGGGCTCAGCACCGGGCTCCCACACGCCTCTCCCCGCCCAGCCACACTGCTGCCATGGCGATGAGCACCACACGGAGAGCAGCCGGGGCTCCGACCTCTCCGACATCCTGGAGGAGGACGAGGAGGACCTGTACTCAGAGATGCAGCTGGAGGACGGTGGGCGCCGGCGGCCCAGTGGCACGTCCCACAATGCTCTCAAGGTCAGTGGCTCCCAGAGCATCCCGAGGTGCCCGCTCCCATGCCCTGTGGGGGCGGCCAGCCGCCGCTCGCGGACTTGGGTCTGATCGGCTCACTGTGGAGCTTGCACGGGGCTCCCCGAGCCGCCTCTGACAGTCTGGGCGTGAGGCTGGTGCACCTGTGGCTGGGACACCTCACTCCTCACCAGGCACTGCAGTGATTGGGAACAAACAGGGCTGAGCGCCCGGGGGACAGGAGCGGGTGTGTGCAAAGCTGATTCCGGGAACGGTGCCCAGGGGCAGCTCTGAGGGGTGTCTGGGCAAGGAAGGAGGGCTGGGCATGGGGGACAGCGCTGTGCTCCTGGGACCAGGGACTCGCACCCTTGTCTTCCGCCCATGGTGGCCAACCCTTCTTGGTGGACCTCACCTGGCGGGACGTGGCGTCAGGCGGCTGGATGCGCCTCTTCCCCGGGCCCAGGCGCCGCTGGGCTGCTGCTGCTGATTGGCCGTGTCCCAGACCCTAGCTGGGCAGTGAGCCGTCTCCCGTGCCAGGTGGGGGTGCAGTGAGAGCCAGCACGTGGACTGCTGTGGGCCCTGTGGGTGGGGCCGATGGCCAGCCAGCTGCTGGGGCACAGGCGGAGAGGAGAGGCTGCAGGAGGACGCGCCAGCCTTGCGTCTCCTTGGGACACTCTTGCCTTTTGAATGTGGACATAAGGCCACGCGGCAGGCTGACGCACACAGAAGAGGCCAGAGAGGCTGCTCACACATCCGGAGACCATGCCGTCCTGTCCCTGCTCCCTCCTGCTCCCGGCTCCCAGGAGCTGCCGACCTCTCTTGACAGAGAAAGGCATGAGCCCCGCAGGGTGCATTCTTACCCTGGCGCCCCACACTGCCCACAGAGCAAGAACTGCCTGCGAGGGTCTGCGAGCCTAGCAGTCTCCCGCACTGTGTCCCCTCTGCTCCGGGGAGTGCCTGGGGTGGACCTTCCTGGGGCAGGAGGCCGATGAGCATAACCAGGCCCCACCCACAGGCCCTGGGAACAGCCATACAGTGTAACCATGCAGGTGTCCAGTGAGCAGGGCAGAGGGGCAGTAGGCAGGTTCCCGCTCCCCATCCCCACCATGCACATACTTTCTGCTTAAGAAGTGGGAGGGTGCAGAGACCCAGTCTAGAAACTTCAGGACCTGGTGTGCTGGCCTCACTGTCCCCTTAGCAAAAGTGAGCAGCTGCAGGGCTGTGCCGTGGTGCCAGGTCATTTGTGTCCAGGCCCTGGGATAGGCCCCTGTGTGTGGGGTCAACGGCAGTGGGTACAGGTGACAGGAAGGAAGGGACCGGGGAGTAGGTGCAGCAGCAGAGCGAAGGGCAGCAGTCCGGGTGGGTGCCGCCTGCTGTGGCTCATCCCAGGCCTGCGGACGGCTGCTTCCTGAGCTCTGGGGCTGCAGCTGGCAGGCAGTAGGTGCAGACCCCAAGGCCGGACAGGCCGCTCAGTGCACAGTGCCCTCCTCTGCGGGCCGGTCAGCGCCACTTTCCTCAGCCCAGTGCTCGCTGGTGCTGGCCTAGCTCCCCAGAGGTGCTTTGGGTCTGCGCTGCCCTGCCCTGCCCTGGCACCCCTTAACCCACTCTGTTTTCATTCCAGAGCCCACAGAGCATGCCCCCCCAGGAGAGGAGCCTCGAAACTAATCCTGTCTGTTTTCTTTCCTCCCATGCCCCCACTTCACGGCTGCTCACACACCCCTTCCCTGTCCTCACGTGCCCCCAGGACTGCTCCCGGCCCTGGGGCCCCGACGGCACCTTCCTGGAGCAGCCCCAGCACAGCAAGAAGCTGTTCAGTATCCCTGAGGTGGCCGAGGAGGACGGGGAGCCCTGGGAGTTCTGGCACAGAGCCAGCGCGGGGGGCGCGCCTCGGGTCGTAGGCGTGCGCAGGCCCACCCGGCCGGGCTGGGGAGATGTGGCCCCACAGGGCTCCTGGCTGCCGGCCACGCCCAGGGCCCCAGGGGCGGGCCCCCACGCCGAGGACCCCCTGCTGGAAGACAGGAGCTGCCGCTTCGGCCGCTGGGCCACCCGGAGCCCGGACAGTGGCCTGGACTGTGGCAGCGAAGAGGAGGAGTCACGCTTTAGTTTCCGGCGCCCGGCCTCGCTGTGCGGCCCGGGCCCGGGGCCCTGTCCCTGCCGGAGGGGCCTGCGGCCTCTGCTGGCCCGGCGGCGCACACTGACCCGGCAGAGCAGCATTGAAGAGGACTTTGGGGAGCCGGGGGGCCCCGGCGACGTCATCAGGAGCGATGACGCCCAGCCCAGCCCCGAGAGACCCGCCCCCGGGAAGGATGGCTGGGAAGAGCCCCCCGGGCCCGGAGCTGTCCGGGAGGCGTGGAAGAAAGGCGACCGAGCGCCGGGCCGCAGGGCCGCGGGCTGCGCCGCCCCGCCCCCCGCCTGGGCGGCGGAAGGCCCTGGGGTGTGTGCCGCGTTCCTCTGCCCACATCTGCTTGCCGACAGCCATCTCCATCTCCATCTTTCCCTGGTGGCCATCCCGGCACGGGCGCTGCTGGCTCTGTTTCCCACGCATTTGATTTCCTAAACTGCATTGCTTCCCGGTCTCTTGACCTTGCTGGAGATTCCTTTCCCTTGCTTTAGAATAATAACTCCCCTCCCTAGACTCAGCGATGGTTCTGGCTGCTTTAATAAAGGACAACTGAATCTAAATTTTAATTAAGGGTTAGCTGAACTAAGACGGTCCCAAAGTTTGGCAACACTCATTTTTCTCAAAATGCACCTGAGGGACTGACGATGGGAGTCGTCGAGGCTGTTCCCCCCGAGGGCCTGGCGCGGGAATCGGAGCCCCGTCACTGGAGAGACCCGAGACCGATTACAGAAGAGGCGGCTTTTGTGTAGTCTCCAAAGCCCCCATCTGCCCCGCCTCCAGTTTTCAGAATGAGTTTCGCCTCGTCAGCTCTAGACGGCCCCGCCTTGTCTCGCAGGCTTATTAGTGGATGGCAAGAGCAGGGTTCACTGCAGGCTTCATTCATCTCTATATTGTGTCCTCTTTTCAGAAAATTTGCTCCTGTCATGCTGAACTTTTCAATGAAAACAGGTGAGCCTGCTCGCGGCCCAGGCCAGCGCAGTTTGCGCTATGTCCACCAGAGGGCGCCGATCTGTAACCCACTGACTCACTGCCGTGGGCTGCGCACGCCCTGTTCCCGCCTGTAACAAGCACATCTGAAGCTGCCCGAGCCCTGCTCGTTCCCTCTGTCCTGAGAACTTCTGACTCAAATTACCACCAGCGAGCTGGAGGCTTTGCTTTGATTCTCTTAGTCCAGCCTGTAGTGCAAACGAAGAAAGGCAAACTTAGCCGTCAAGGGGAGCCCTTCGGTGAGCCCCCAAAATGACGGGTGTCTTCAGAGTAGGGTCGCGATGTCACCTGGAGTTTCAGAGCCGATGACATGCAGAAACTTGTGTCTGAGTTGGCGGGAACCTCGCACACAGCTCTGCCCCAGTCTGGCCCCTCCTTGGGGCCCAGAGGAGGCCAGGCCGCCGGGGACTAGGTGAGGCCCGCGCCCGGGTGGGCGGTGAGCGGTAGGGTCGCCGTCCTCACTTGGTTCCGAGTGTTTGGCTTCGGTAGCTCTGCAGCCACAGATACCTCCTTCACCACCACCCGTGTGCTGCAAAAATGACTCCGCGGTAGAAGACGGGGTGCCTGGGGTGAACAGCTTTTTTCTCTTCCAGGTCAATCAGCTAACCTTTCAGTTAAAAGCTAAGTTTAGTTGCCTTTAGAGCTTCTGCTTCTAAGTTGATTGATTTGGCTGGTTAACCCCTCCCTCCCCAAGGCGGTGAGACTCACTCCCGGCCGTGCTTGTCTCTAGATCCTTGGGAACCCGGCATCGGCCGGCCGGCCGGACAGGATGGACCCCGTGGGCCGGAGGCTCTCCCATGGCGGCATGGGTGCCCAGCGGTCCCGGCCGGCGGCTGGCCCGGCCATTGGTGAGTGGGCCTGTGCTCTTGTGCTCCCCGGCTTCAGTTAAACCGCCTTCAGGGATGCAAGGAACAGCATATCGTGCTAGACACAGGTGTTCTCTTACCTGCGGCCCAAGCAGGCGGGGGGCGTGGCAGAGCCTGACCCTGAGTGTTGGCAGGAGGCTACACCAGGACTTTGTGCCCTGTGTCTCCCACATCTGCTGTGCCTGGATGGTGGCAGGGCAGCTCAGCAGAACCCCATGGGAGGAGAACCCCGGGCGCACGGCTCTCCTGTGAGGCGGGGAGCAGATGGGTCCTGAGGGACGTGGTCCCTGCTCGCTATCCTCCGCTTGCCCGGGACCTGGGTCTGCAGCCTGCCCACTGTCCTGGGTCCTTCTGCGAATTCTGCCACTTTAGCCAGGCCAAGTGCACTGGACGGCAGCGGGGAGGCTGCCCTGGCTGCAAACATGGTGGGAAAGCCCGAGCCCAGGTGTGAGCACAGAGCCGGCTGGACCAGCCTCCCAGGAGGGGCTGAGGGTGGGCGAGTCGCACACAAGGGTCCACGGCCTTTTCAGAGGGACAGTGACGTGAGACTCACAGCTGCCCCAGCATGGCCCATGGCAGAGACCTGGAGGCAGGGGGCGGCAGTCAGAACCCCAGGCTTTGTCCATGGGGGCCCCTCCTGGCAAGAGCCCAGTCTCAGGGTCCTCACACACTCGGCCCTGGGGCGCCATCTCCTTTCCTGGCGCTTCTGAGCCTGCAGGCCTCACGCTTCCTAAATGCATCTTTAGTCAGCGGGGCGTGGGATACTTCCCATATCCTCTGGGGTTCCTAAATATAAGAAAAATGTCTCCCCTGATTTACAGAAATGGAGAGTCTGGTCCCACCTGGTCAACCCCCAGGGAGGAGTCTGCTCAGCTTCTCCCTGAAAGACTTCCCAGGGGCCATGCTGGGCCGCCATGCTGATCACATGGGCTGCCGGCCCCTCACCCCCACACCACACGGTGACCGGCATGGCCCGGCTCCTGGGCCCCGCGGGCACCCACTGCTCTCGTGTGTCCCCCACACTCTAGATGACTACGGCGGGCGGGAGAGGCTCTCTCCAGACTTCTACGAGGAGTCAGACACCGACCCTGGAGCTGAGGAGCTGCCTGCCCGGGTCTTCGTGGCTCTTTTTGATTATGACCCACTCACCATGTCTCCGAACCCTGATGCTGCGGAAGAGGAGCTCCCTTTTAAAGAAGGACAGGTCATCAAGGTGGGGGCTCGGATGCAGGCCCTGGGGAGGGGGAGGGGAGGCAGAGCCTCAAGGTAGGGCAGGGTGCTGGGGACAGCAGCTGGGGGCACAGGAGGGTCTCGTGGCTCTGCCCGCGGCAGCAGCCCCTGACCGCTCCTGTGCCCCAGGTTTACGGGGATAAAGACGCGGACGGGTTCTACCGCGGGGAGACGTGCGCGCGGCTGGGCCTCATCCCCTGTAACATGGTCTCCGAGATCCAAGCGGACGACGAGGAGATGGTGGGCCAGCTCCTCAGACAGGGCTTCCTCCCTCTCAACACGCCGGTGGAGAAAATAGGTGAGAGGGCATGCCAGTCCCTGCGCCGACTGGTGCTTCCACACACCCACAAATGCCTGCCTGGGCTGAATGCCCCTGTCCCCTTAAATCACATGCTGAGAGCCCACCCCCTGGAGATGGCATCAAGTCTAGGAGGGGCCCTGAGGCCAGGGCCTCATGTGGGTTGGGGGTCCCTTCAGGAGGGGTGGAGCTCCTGCCCCTCCCCTCAGGAGGCCAGTGGCCAAGCCCAGGCGCCCTCCCGAACTGGAGCTGACAGGGCCTGGATTTGGGTTGGCCACAGCCTGCACACTGGAGGGGCCCTCGGGCGTGAGGTGCAGTCTTGGCAGCCACCCCAAGCAGGTGAGGAGCTGGGGACACACCCAGGGTCTTGGGCCATGGTGGGGCCACTCCTTGGCTCCCGCCAGCTCCGCCTCTCCTGCTGCGCACAGTGTCCTGCCCCCAGGCCTGGGTGGCACCCTGCCTCACTCCTCTGGCACGTACCTGTAGGTGCTGCCAGGGAGGTAGTTTCCCGTGTGGCTGAAGCGCCCTGTGAGCTTTTATTCCCCCAGTGCTGGGAGGAGTGTGTGCTAGAAAAAGACTGCACACTGAAACCTTGACGTCTGCACTAAAACCTCTGCTTCTAGGAGTGGTCAGCGCAGCAGGCCGGAAGGACATATGGACTGGCTGCCTCCTTGCCTAGATTCTGAGAGCAGACAGCCACCAAACAGCCCCCAAAGGCCAAAAATCAGAACCAAAGGCTATAGCAACAGGGTACCCATAAAACGGGCCTGTGACAAGAGCCAATCAAAGGACAGGCCCAACAGAGGACAGGCCACTGTTTGAGGTTCTCACCCATACCCACAATTGCAAGAAACCTGGAGCTCCAGGAACTACCACCAAAGGGTTTATTTTATCCAACAGGAAATGAAGAGCTCATTGTGCCACACATGGTGGCTGCCTCACCCAGTGATGGTCACTGCTGGTTGCTAAACAGCAGTGCCCAGTAGTTATGGTCACTACTGCCCCCCTGAGGTGGTGTCAGAGACACCCAGAGTTAAAATTTCTGTGAATTGCTGGGCAATACCAGCTCGTGGAGACACCAGCCTCGAGGCCTCTGGGGATACTTTCAGGTGATGTCAGAGAAAGGACTGAGTGCCCCATCATGACAGAGCCCTTCAGCTTCTCTTCCCTCCTTGAAGGGTGGCGGCTCGATGCTACTCTTCTTTCTTTGGAGGCCAGGAGTGGAGTCTTCCCCTTCTTTCTTCAGTGGCTGGAACTGTCTCTCTTTTTTGGGACCTGGAACCATCTGTCATATTCAGTGGCTGGTATCATCTGACATTCGGCTCCTTGACTCTGGCTTATATCCTGTTTCAGAAAGCCCCACTCTCATCTGATTGGCCCATGTGGACCATTTAGCACCAATCAGCTTATAGCTCACACCTGATTGGTCCACGCAACAATCCAGACTGCTCCCTGTTATATAAAAGGGGTCTGAGGAGCAAGTGCCACACAGACCTAGGTGGAGCCACAGAGACCAGCCCTGCTGCTGCCTCTCCCTACAGAGGCCGCAGGTTCTGGTGAATCAGACAGTAATTCAGGAGTTTACAGAAGGTGGGTAGTTCTAAGGCTAGTCACAAAATTGAAGTGTCACCACTTTCTTGGTTTCATGGACTCACTGTCGAGTTAAAATTGGGGTTCCCTGTGAAGTGCGCCCCATGTGAAGTGGCAGGGTTGGAGAGCATTAAAGCCTGACCCCTGTCCAGTCCCTGGGAAGGGTCTGGAGAGGCTGTGGAGACAGCCCCCACCTGCGGCGGAGTTGTCCAGAGGCCTTTGTCCTCTGTTTGGCCAAGCGTGCTTGCAGAGAAGCAGCGAGACCACCAGGAAGGTCCTGGTTTCTTCCTTGGCCACCGGTGGGGCGGGGGCACTGTCTTCGGGGGCCCTCCATGTCTGCACAGTCTAGGGGAAGGAGCACCTCACACAGGGTGAGAACAGGGAGAATGGGCTTTCTGTCTACAGATGACACAACTCCTTAGGAAACCTCGTAGGTTCTGTAATGAAGGTTCCAGAACTAGGGAGGGAGTTGACCAGGGCCAGTGGTTACAGAATCAGATTGAAGAATTTAAAATTTACCTTTAAAAAGCAGGAACTCATACAATGGAAGGGCCACAGGTGTGGTGGAGCTTGGCAAGTGGGTCTGGAGCCTGCTTGGGTGCTGTAAGCCTCAAAGCTCTGAGGGTGAAGCGAGGTCCTCGGTGGGGGCAGCTGCTTGTGGGCAAATGTGGGCGATGCTGGGAGCCCTTGTCCCGCTGGTCAGCACCGTCCCAACCCCACCTATGCAGCGTGTGGGCACCGTGACTAATCCTCATGGTGCTCTAGGTGCTCTGAGGAAAGCCAGGGGAGACCCACCCACCTTGCTGCCGGACCCCTGTGAGACAAGGGGACAAGGGGCGGTGGGGAGAAAGGAGGGGGCGGGGGTCGGGAACTGGACACAGGCCATGTCCAGCCAGCTAAGCCTGGCTGTGGGGAGCAGGCCAAGGGCAGGGGGGCGCTCTAGGCAGATGCGGTGTCCACATGTTGAGATGGCCACGTGTCCAGCCACACCCAAAACTGACTCAGAACCAAACGTTGTCCCCATACAAGAGCGAAGACTTCAAACCTTCCAGAAGAGAGCTTGGGAGAAAAGCTTTGGGGTGGTTAGACACGAAGTTCTGAATGCAACCCCGAAAATAAAGCCAAAGAAATCAAGGCAGGACTATTGGAAGCGGAAATTCTGGGCTTTGAGAGCAGCGAGTCGAGGATAGAGATGCCATGACTTGGCACAAAGTATCTGCAAGTGGTTTGATTAAAGGACTGGCATTTGGAACACATAACTTTCAGCATGCACCAAGAAGAAAGCAACCATGCCAGGGCTGCCCCGTCCAGGCAGGGCTGCCGGAGCAGGCGGCTTGCAAGGCCATGGGCGCCATGGTGCGCGTGGGGGTACGAGCAGGCTCTGAGCAGGGAGGCTGCTCCAGCAGGACACCGTGGGTGCGGGAGGGACAGCGTGGCTCTGAGGCAGCTGCTGCACTGTGGGGCCCTCAATACAGACTTGGCCACCCAGTCCCACCTACTCTGCACTTGGCGGAGGAAACCCCTCAGGGGAGAATCTACTGAGGGGCTGCAGCAGCCTGGCAGCTCCAGAGTCAGAGCTGGTGAGTGGACAGTGGCCACAGCTGGCCACGGGAGGGCCGTGCTCAGGGGGTCATGGCTGACCATGGCAGAGCACTGGGGCCACTGCTGACCAAGGCAGACACTTAGGGATCAAGACTGGCCACCGCAGGGCGAGGCAGGGCAAAGCACAGGGGAGTAACCCAAGGACAGGCATGAACTTCAGATGCATCATGTCACTGACATGACATCCTGGAAAAGACAAGCGTCTCGGACATGCAAGCCGACTCGTGGTGGCTTGGGCCGGGGCACTGAGGGAACAAGAGGACGAGGGGGTGCTGTTGTCGGCCTCGCCAGCGTGCTATGGGGCACACGTGCTGACCTGCACCACACAAGGCCTCCAGCCCACCAGAGGCACGGCCCTATGTCTCCTCAGGGGGTGGATCTGGCCATGGCCTTGCCCAAAACCCCCGAGTCTGGGGCAAGGGCAGGGTCCATGAGCCCAAGGGGCCTTCCTGCTGCTGTGGCCAACATGTAAAAGAACCTGGGTAGGCTATAACATTCAAAGTGGAAACATTTTGGGCTCAGCCCAGAATCAGAGGAATCAAGAGAAGCCACCAGCTCAAACCCTCGAGTTGTGCAGTGTCCACGTGGCTATGTTGACATCCCGGCCA
>NW_004567130.1:3829201-3866994 GCF_000260355.1 Condylura cristata | reverse complement strand
AGGACGTCTGCCTCTCCCGCTGCCTGGCCAGACACCCTCCTTCCTGTGTGCGGTGGCGGCCAGGGAGTGTCTGGAAGTAGTCGGGGACCAGCCCAGAGGGAGCTACAGGCACCTGGGCAGGCAGCCCAGGAGGGGCTGGTTGGGGTTGCCCAGTGCGCTGGCCACACCCTCGGCCATGGGGCATCTTACTTGCCGTCACCCCACCTGCTCTCTGCCCCTCTGGCTGTGCACAGAGCGTAGGCGAGGCGGCCGGCGGCACTCGGCGTCCACGGGGAGGATGGTGGCCCTGTACGACTACGACCCCCGGGAGAGCTCGCCCAATGTGGACGTCGAGGTAGGACACAGGCCCGTGAGAGGCTGGGCCCCACCCTCTCCCTCTGAGATGCTCGGGCACCCTGCGGAGGTGTGGGGGGGGCCCTGCCTCGGTAGCCCCCAGGGTCCCCCCCCAGTCACCTTGCAGGGTTATCCATGGGAGGGGGAGATGGAGAGGGAAGCAGGGGGAGGCCCGTGGGCTCCCGGACACTGGGCAGGCGTGCATCAGACCCTTGGGGCCCTCCTCCTTGGACGCAGCGGTGCGCCTGGAGCCTCCCGCCCAGCCTGAGCTCAGCTCCTGGGTGGGGGCTGGGCCCGTGGACTCTGCCTTGTCCAGCACCCAGTGTGCACCTAACTAAGAATGGTCTGAAGCTGGCTGCTAGGTGCAGGGGAGACGAGTTGGGGGGTGAACCTGAAGCTTGCATGCCCACTGTGAGGATGTTTGGGGGGCATGAAGCTTGCGTGCTTGATGCAGGGGTGTCTGGGAGGGGTAATGATTAGCATGCTCAATGCAGGGGTTTTGGGGGCGAGGAGCTTGCATGCTCGATGCAGCGGTACCTGGGGGTTCATGAAGCTGGCAGACTGGGTGCAGAGGTGTCTGGGGAGGCCCTGAGGTCCGCACAGGCCCCCTGGGCTCTGCGTTTTGGTGCTCTCCGAGGCTTAAAGACATGCCCCCATAGAAGAGTGGGGAGCCCCAAACACGGAGCCTCTGGCCTCTGCGGATATGCCTAGCTGTTGAGCACCCTGGGTGGCCTCCTCTTGGCTGGATGAGGTCAGGGCTGAGCTGGGGAGAGTGGGAACTGCTGAGAGAAGGCCGAGAACTGACCTTTTGGGACAACGGCTTTGTCCAGGAAACAGTGTTAACTTTGTGTCCCCTCCACAGGCTGAGCTGACGTTTTGCACAGGAGATATTATTACTGTTTTTGGAGACATTGATGAAGATGGGTTTTATTATGTACGTTTTTGAGCTTCCTTCTTCCTTCTGCCCTCCCGCTCCTCTCCCTCTCCCCTTCCCTCCTCAAGGTTATGCTCCTGACTTGCCGGCCCCTCTGCGGTGTATAAAGTGTAAATAAATGCATTTATGTTCTCACGTTTTAAAATGTGGTGAGGGCAGGGGGGCAGGCCCAGCGCTCTCTGGGGGGTGGCCAGAGCCTTGGGGGGTGACAGGCCTGGAGATGGCTCCTGTGGGAACCACTCTGGCCCAGACCCCACACACGTGAGCCCTGCCCTTGGCTCTGGCCTGCAGTTCCGGTGTCTGCCTGGTGGGGGAGACAGAGGCCCTGCTCAGCGCCCCTGGAAGCCAGATGCGCCCTGGGGCCTGGGTTTCTTAGCCCTCTGGCTGTATGGTACAGAGAGGGGCCAGTCTCTCTCGGCTTTGGGTGGCCTGCCGGCCTGTGGCACCCTGTCACACCCCAGGGCATCGCCCCGGGGCCAGCTCTGCCCCATTAGCGCTTTGCCCTGATGTCCTGGGTTTTCCGAAGCCACGGTCTGGATGGACGGAGTGGCAGCTTATGGTTCTGACTTGTTTCCTTCTGGTTGGTGGTGTCCAGTGTGTCGATCCCTTGTGTGAGCTCTTTGGTTGCCTGTTTTATTTGGGCTTTTTGCTGCTGAGCTCCAGGGCCAGAGCCTCTGACATGGCCCCCACCCCCTGCCCCTGCCACTTGCTTTGCTGCTTCAGGCTGAGAGGTGGGACGGACCAGGCACCCGTGGGACTGTGGCCCAGAGGTCCGGAGGCAGCTGGGTTCAGTCACACCCTTCACCGTGGGTGCGTGGACAGATCCTTGGGGAGGCAGCTGGGGCCTCTGGGGCACAGCGCAGGGTGGTGTCCTGCTGGCGCGCGCACTGGGAGGCCCAGTGGGCGGGCTCCAGCCTTGCCGTCAGGGGTCACCTGTCTCTTTGCCATGCCTGCAGGGGGCTGTCTGCAGGGTTGGGGTGCTGAGCTCAGCAGGGCTGATGAGAGTTGAGCTCAGCCGGGCTGATGGGCTCTGTGACCAGGCAGCTTGGAAACACTCACATCCTTGGGGTTCTCCCACTGATGCCTGTGCCCTGTCGGCCATGGGGGAAGGGCAGCTCACCTCTGCCCCTTGTTTCAGGGGGAGCTGAACGGGCAAAAAGGCCTCGTGCCCTCCAACTTCCTAGAAGAAGTGCCTGACGACGTGGAGGTCTACCTGTCGGACGCCCCCTCCCACTGCTCCCAGGACACGCCTGTGCGCACCAAGGCCAAAAGGGTAAGAGGACCCCGCGGGGCCCCTCCGCCTGCCCCCGCGCCGCGGCCCACGCAGCCTCCACTTGGGCTCTTACGCTTTGGGCCGAAACACAAAGACCCTGAGTTTTTTCTCTGCCTTGCCGTGGGGGTTTGTGCCTAAAAGCCCTGGCTCCTGCGCGCCTGTGCTGGTCACCCGCACCAGCGCACTGCGGCTGAGGAGCCCCAGCAGAGCGCCGGGCTGTGGGGCGCACCTGCCCCCCAGGGTTTAGGGCCCTAACAAAGGCCAGAGCTTCTCGAGTTAACTGTTAGAGAACATTCATGGTTAGTGTCTCATTTTTATTTTATTTCATCACTGCGAGTTTTTCTATATTATATTTTTATATATATATATTTTTATTTCTTTGCTCATCTGCTTGGAAACAGAAGAAGAGTGTTCATTTCACACCTTAATCAGGCAATGTAGCCTTCACGTAAGTGAGCCACTGAAGACACCTATAAAGATACCAGCTTAAGCTACCCTGACGGACGAACGCGGTGGGCTTAAGGTTCGCTGTGGGGCTGCAGGAATAAGAAATATGTCTCAAGAGGCCGCTGGACCAAAGTGGTAGCTCTGTTGCTCTCGGTTCTAAGTGACTGAGTTTGCAGGCAGTCACCTTTCCTACCATTTGCAGCAGCAGATTTGAGGCCATCACTGGGGACATATTTCTTACCAGGCTGATGGTCTGTCCCTGTGGCGAGTGTCCCCGTGTCCGCTCACCGCCTCAGCCCACATTGCATTGTCAGCCCCTCTTGGAAAAGCACAACCTCGCACGTTTACCACCAAAACCCCCTTTAAAGCACAGCTGCTCACAGCTGAGCGGCCCGCGGGCTGGGGCACATGCTTGTGTCAGGGCGCCCCCACGCGGCGGGTGCGGGCAATGCAATGCCGGCTGCGCGGTGCGGCTCCAGGCCGCGTTAGACGAGCGATGGTATCTTCAGGTGTGCTTTGGGACGCTTGGCAGGTGTTCTCCATGAGAGTAGACCTTGACTTTCAACCCATGCAGCTTAAAGCCCCGGCTGGGCATGCCTGTGGGCAGGCCTCCGCGCCAGGAAGGGCTGCTCTGGGCCAGCACGAGCCCGGCAATCCCAGGGCGGAGTCTGGCTACTGCAGCGAGGGGCCCCCGGTCTGCAGAAACGCAGCGTAGGGAAGCCCGGCTGCCGCCCCAGAGCAGACACAGCCGCCGCAGGCCTTAAGCTTCCTGGCTTGCAGTCAAAGCTCATCTTAGTTTTTTTTCCTTCACCCCGTGTGCCATCTCCAGCGTCCCGTAGTGTGCGCTTGCCAGGGTCGGGGCTTAAGGGACCCACGTAGTTTCCAAAGACAAGTCCTGCTGAGGCAGCAGCCTCTGCGCGAGAGGTCCAGGGCACGTGGCCGCCTGGGCCCCGGCCCGTCCGGCCAGTGCTGACACAGCTCTGCTGGGCGAGGCCGCCCTACCCGGAGCCAGGCTGGCCCAGGTGGCGGCTGCCTGCCCCAGACGCGCCGGGGGAGGGGGCTTTCCCGCTGCCCTTCCTGGGGGGTGGGGGTCGCCGAGCGGAGGGGTTGTGGCGCTCACGCCCTCACTAAACTCTCACGATGTACCTACCAGGTTCCTCCTGAGGGTTCAGGTACAGCAAGGAGCGCGCCACCCCCCACAGTCCATCTCCATTCGGGGTCACCTACGTCATCTATGGGTACTGGGAGTCCCGGGAGAGGCAGGGAAATGTCCTCGAGAAAGAAAAAGGGGCTGCTTTCCAAAGGCAAGAAACTGCTGAAAAGGCTGGGCGCGGTGAAATGACCCCTGCGCTCCGGACAACCTCCAAACCCATGTCGTTTTCTTTAATCCCAAACTAGGGCTTTCATGACTCAAGTACTTCCTAAAAACCACTCTTCTCCCCTGACACCAGTAGAGAAATGCACTTTGCACGCCGCCCGCTCGGCCGCGGCAAGGACGGAGCTGTGCGCTCCCGTCTGTGGCCAGGCGCCTGTTGCCCGGGCCGGGAGGCGCGTCTCGGCTCGTGGGGCCCGCGGCTCTCGGGCTCGCCCCTGCCCGGGCTGCCAGTCTCTGTGTGTTTGTCATCTGCCCCTAAAGGAATGATTTCAGCTCCTCCCTCCTCCAAACGCTTGCCTCACGTAACTGACTGCTCTCGGACTCCCAGCCCAGCGCCCGGTGTCTGCCTTACGATGCACATGGTCTGTACGTCAATAAAGCCGCAGTGTGTACTTGTGTGTGTCGTGTCCACCCTGCCCCTGCCTGCACAGCCCCCGCCGACGCGGCCGGGCCCAGACGCTGGGCTCCACTCGCACAGCCAGCCAGGCCACACACACCCCCACCGCCCACACACACTTGACTCAAATTATTCAAAACAGAAGAGAAAGTACTGTGGTTGGATCAAGTACGGCTCCTCCTCCCTGCAGAGCCCCAGTCGCCATTTGTTACGCTGGGGCCGCCGCCTCAGTGCCCCTGCGAGCCCTGGGGTGACACACACAGGCAGGGCAGCCCCCCACACTCCCACCCCGCGGCCCTTGGGCTGGAGCCTGGCAGGGCTGCCGGCGGGGCCTCCATGGCTCCTTTTGTAACTGTTCACTTGTAAATTGTTTTTACTCTTTATACACTTTCCAGACTGCCTTTCTTTTGTAACTTATGGTTTATACGAGTGACCAGGCCTCCTCCGGGTCTCAGAAACCGCGCTGTGTGGGGCGTGGCGCTGTGGTGGGCCAGGCCGGAGATGGGCCCGGACTGTGCGGTGTGTGCTTGTGCACAGCAGTGTAAGATGTTTTATAGAAATAAAATTTGTTATTTTATACAATGCTGTTTTGTCTGTATTTTGTTTTACTTTTCATGGGAACAAAATGGAACTCTTCCCTCATATGTGCACGAGGAAATGCCACAGCTGCCCCCTTCTGGGGTGACTGCTTCTAGAGGGAATTGACCTATTTGGGGGTCAGTCATGAGTTGGTCACTGCTGGGCCGGTTTCTGGTTTGAAGGATGCAGGTGACTGTGAGGGGCCGTTAAGCTGCCGCCTGTGTGAACCAGGAGCAGCAGAGGGCCCAGGGGTTGAACCAGGGCCCTGAAGGGTGGAGGGTGGCACATGACAACAGAGTCCAGGTGGTGTAGGGACAGAGTAGGGGGGTCTAGCAGTGCCACAAGATGTCAGGCTGAACTCACCTGCAGCTCCAGAGGACACAGTAAGGTATAAAACAGGCTGTTTCAGAAAGGGACCCCAAGAGCACCTGGAGGTTGGCCCGAAACAAGGGCCAAGGGCAGACTGTGGGCTCAGCTGCCTGCCCCACTCGGTCCCAGCACAAAAGGCTGCCCACACGTGGGTGGGGGCTATTGGCACCATGGGTGCGGGGAGGGTGGCTGTGGGTGGAGGTATTCCCACTGCCTGTGTGATGCCCACCAGAAGGGACTGTCTTCCTGGAAGCACATGAACTCTCTACTGAGGGAAGGGCAGTTGCCGGAAAAGTGCACCTCTCTATTTTACTGCGCATTTACTGTTTGAGTTGGAATAATGGCTCCAAATAGAACTAAATCTAACCTTTGAAATCTTGTATCTAGTAATGAGGGTGTCAACTTGAATTAACTATCTGAAGATGCCTGTCACAGCATCAGGCTGCACTGCTGCACAGACAGGCTTTCTACATGGCGCAGGGCAGGGGCTGCCCTGACCAGATCCTAGGAGGAGCACATAAAGGACCCCAATGGCCCTAGGGGAACAGGGTTAATTGCTGCGGCCTGTGCCATAGCAGAACTCCTTCCTGGAGGCTGGGGCAGTCGGGAGCGCCTCCCACAGGTATGCTGGGCTCCTGGCTCCTACCTTCTAGGACTTGCCTTTGGGTTACCATTTCTTTACCAATTGCTACAGGGGCTCACCTTCCCCTACTTCTCAAAGGTACAGAAGGCGTGGGCTGGGCTCCTCCTTCCCGAAGCACCTCAGGAGGCAGGATGGCCACTGGCGAAGCTGCACAGAAGCAGGCAGAGCCGGGAGGCAGGCCCACCGCCACCCCCATGTGTCTTCCGTGACTGCAGTCCCTGTCAGCCTGCATGCCTGTGCAACGCAGGCCCCAGACAGGCAGGCAGGCCTGCCAGAGTGTACCCAGTGCAGGAGTATGCAGTGTGGGGGCCTTGGCCCAGGGTGAAGCCAGTCAGGGCCACAGGGCTGAGCATGTCCAGCCCCTTCTCACTGTTGCGTGAGACTGTACGGGCGCCCTCAGCACTGCAGTTTTCCCACAAGTGCCCCCGACCGCTATTTCATGGCTCTCTCAGTAATCACACCTTTAACCCAAAGGCGCAGGTTCAAGCCTGCTAAGAATGAGACTTCAATGACTTAAGCTGCTAACTAGTGATAAAAATGAACACCCGACACTCAAATCACCTGTCGTGACTGGGTGAGCCTGGTGACTGCCGTTATGGGTCTCCTTTGCGGGGCCTTCTTTGGGAACCACGGCCCCCCCACCCCCAGTGCTGTAAGTCAAGGAGGTTAAGGAACCTGAGCAAAGAAATAGGAACAATGTTACTAGCTCAAAGAGCTGAAAGGAGAGCAAAAGAGCTTTGGTATTTACACACTGAGACCAGAACAGCAAGAGTGGGCAGGATGAGCCCACACTGAGTTATCCCAAGGCCCTTGGCCACTGGGGGGTTGGGCAGGGTCCACAGTGCCCAGGCATCTCTAGGCCACACTCAAGGAGCCCCCCAGGCAGACAGTGAAGACCAGGCAGCCCAAGCTGGCCCTGCAACATTTCCTAAAGGTTTCTGTAAGTAGGCTGAGGTGAGTAATTCAACGCCCGCTTCACAGCAGCACAGGCTTCTCAGCCTCAGGCTCGGGTCGCCACTGTCCTAGAGCAGCTGCTGTGCGTGCGCCAGCTCCTGACAGATGGCCCGGCCTTGAGTCCCAAAGTGACACTATTATATCTTTTGAAAATGGGATGGTTTCTTTTGACTGAATGTTATCTCATGAAGTGAAAAGAAAATGCAAATGTTTTCAGTAAAATCAAAAGCTACCCTGCTATTCAAATAAGGTGAAAATCACATCAATTTTATTTTATAACAGAATATCCCAGATGCAAAGCAAAATAAATAGTAATGTTAATATAAACTACCGACCTCCTGTTAAAGAATCTTAAAATATTTCGTTGGACATAAATTTAAAACTTTTCAACTATCTTTTATTGAACCCCCTTCACCCCCAAAATGAAATAGAAAATGAACTTACTCCATCAGCATCTTGCACTTCTCCTAACCTGTGCAGGGTTTTAATGGTGGCTGTTCTCTTTAAAATGCGAGAGAGCAGATATCCAAATAAAACCCCACTACGGCTGCAGTGAGCCTCCTACTTTATGCCTTCTCACTCCTTTAAATTCAAAATAATAAATATTTCAAAAATAAGGTTAATACAGGGTCAAGTAAGACTTGCTCACTCGTGAAAGTCCTTGGAAGTAAGTCCTGACTTTTCAGATCTGTTTATAATATAAAGTCCCTTATCCACATATTTTCAAAATCAAGAAAGAAATTCTTACAACATATTTATGAGAGGTAAACAAGGTAAAATATAAAACCTTAATTTTTATCTCTAAGTCAGTTAATAGCAATGTTTCAGAAACAAGACGCTAGATCTCCTTTTCCCTCCCCAAGTTTCACCAGAAAGATAACTGTTACCCAAAGAAAGAGAAAGCTTAAAAAAATCCCAGTTGTAGTTTCCCAAGGAAGGCTGTGCCAGTCCTGCGGGCTAGAGGTAGTATAGCCGGTTTGACAGCGACAGGTTGGGCTCCCTGTGGATGCTTTGGCCCACGAGGAAGGCCAGCTTGTGGGCATACTGGCAAGGGGCGGGGACACGGATGACACCCTGTGTGAAGAGGAGAAGGGGTCTGTCACTCTAAGTCGCGGAACTCAGGGTGGACTAAAGACCTATGCCCACACCGCGACTGCACTCTGTGGGGGATCCCTGAGGGTGATAAATGCTGCCAGGCTGGGGCACTGACCGGCCAGTTGTAGTAGACATGGCACAGCTTGTAGGTCAGCCTCTGGATGTGGTCTGGCTTCAGGCCGCTGCTGTCGTAGATGACGTTGTAGTGTGTGGGGGACACGCTGCCGCTCCGCACAGCTTGGCTGACGATGAAGAAGTCATACCTGTGGTCACAGGGGAGAGCCCCACACAAAAGCTGCGTCTCCTCGAAAGCTAAACGCTGACGATTTGCTTCCTACCTTTACGCTCAGGTCACCCAATCTCTTCAGGCCATACTGTGCTTGAATCCAGCCCCTGCTGTCCCTGGACCAGCTGAACGCTCATGTGAAGCCTACTTGGGGCTACGTCTTGGACATCTTCGAGTCTTCTGGGTATGGGTGAGCACTGGACGGAGCTGTGATATAGCAGCATGTGATATAGCAGCATCTGGGCCCCAGGGGGGCAACAGGACAGGCTCCAGACAGCCACCACCCAGAGAAGGGGAGAGCCTGGTCTCAGGCACTGTCCTCCCCACCAACAGGCCTTACCACGGGAATTTTCTCCTTCAAGTTGTTATGTAACACACGGACTCATGCAAGTCCTCAAAGACTAAAATGCTGATCAAAGAGGACAGAGGATATGGAGAAGGTGAGGCGAGTCAGTGTGGGGCCTGCTTCCTGACCAGTATGCCGTGCCCTCGCTGATAAAGACTAAGGGGAGTATGTAATTTGTCATGTCCACTGCAACAAGACAGATGGCTAACCTGGAACTGACCAACAACAGATCACAGTGTTTTCAGAGAAGGAGGCATTCAAAGAGGTGAAAGGAGAAGGCCAATCCCAAAGAACAGAGCCAGCGACAGAGCCACCAGGAAGCCTTGTTCTCAGTGCAAGCGATGAGGGACAACCCAGCTGTCATTCAAAGTGGACCCCTCCAAGTGTTGAACAGCGTCCGCAGCCGTGTATTTTAATAGTGTCTAGAAAGGAACCTTTTCATACCTCACAATTTCACTTGGATTCTGCTGCACCTGCTACCTCAGGTGTGTCTTCAGGTCAGTGCACCCGGCCTTTGGCTGTCAGGCAGCGGCACCATCATGTGAGAAGGACCCTTGTTCTGAGTGGAGCCTGTGGGGCTGACTTCCTACCTAGTATTTTAACCTCGAGATCTCTCCCTTGTGAGGACCCCAACATCTGCCTCAGAAATCCAAGGGGAAGCACCTTGGCATACCCACCATCAGGTAGAGGCCTGACTGATCAGACTAGCACCTGCACTCACGTTGTTCTCCCCAGCACCCTGTAGGGCACCTCCTACCTGGGGCCACTCCCTGGCCTAGTACTGTTTCCGTCTCTAGCTGCCCTTTGTAAATAAGGCTCCAAAGCCTTTCCCTGTTAAGACAGAGCCCTAAGCACTAACTCTCTTGGGGGCATGGCCAGAACCTCGACCTACTCACCGTGCAGCCCCCTAAGGCACTTGGAGGAGCTGAGGCAGCCAGGCCCATGGCCCTCAGGGGTTGCTCCTCGCAGAGCGTGCCCGGGCACACGCAGACTCAGAGTGCTCAGCAGCCACCTCTGTCCCTGCCTCTCTGGCTGTCTCCAACTGAACAGCCAACACAAGTCTAAGAGTGAGGGAAGAGCAGCAGTGGTCCTTCCCCTCTGGGTGCATGGCAGGCTGGGGCAGTGTCTGCCTTCACAGGCAGATGCCCAGAGACGACTGCTCACCACATAAAAACTAGTAAGTCATGTTTCAGCCACAACACTAGACCAGCTGACCCAAAGGCTTTAGCAATGACAAGAAAGTAAGAAAAAAATGTGTTCCAGTTGCTAGTGCGCAGGTGCCGTGCTCAGCCCAGCCAGCTATAGCACTCACCCATCATGCAGAACTTACCACTCTGGTCTGGTGACCTCCACGTCAATGACTGTTCCGGGAAGAGGGTTTTGAAGTCTCCCTCCAGACTGGGCGAAAAATCGGGCATTCACTCGTTTTTTCACCACGATCACAGTTAGTCTGGGGCTTAAAGATGACAATGAACATCACTCCATTTGCTCAGTAACATTTCCAGGCAAGGAATTATTCACATTCATCTACACCCCAACACCCTTCTGGGGCACGTTATCTGCCCAAGCTGGGAAGGAGAGTCCATAACTTGTAAGGTCCAGGAATAAATTGTGGGCAGAAAATGACAGTTACGTGCAAGTACCTGATAACATAGGTCTAAGTGTTTAATCAAGTGATCCAGTTTATCATGTCACCTATCACACTGATATGAGCAGTCAAGTGAGCCTCCGATGGCTGCCATTTCAGATGCCTGAGGGTGCCTCTGTATGCCTCTGCTGGATAAGCTGACGGATGTCTCAAAGCCTAACTGAGTGCCTTTCAAAATTGTTACTTCACAAATGTCAAGGGTTAGCCTGTCTCTGGCCAGTTCCCGGCTACCACCCACTGACCTGGCCAAACCTCCTCTCCTCCTCTCCCAGCCCTGCTCTTCAGCTGCATCTTCTGGGCCCCCTTCAAGAACTTTTAGCTGACTCGCATTAAACCCTGTCCCCTACCTGGGAGACAGCCAAGGGCAGGCAGCATCACCCTACCACCTTCCAGGCCATAACCCACCCACCCTCTGGTCCCCAGCGACCCAGCATCTCCAACAGCCTCGCCTGCACGCACGCTCCTTCGGGATGACAGGCAGAGTGCCTGCACAGTGCTGCCATGCAACCCCGGCCACATGAGAGGTCAGGCCCGGTGGATGGGGTTTTCTGGGCACAAAGGCCCAAGCTGTGAGTGGCTACTCAGTAACTCTGCACAGCAGCAGTGACCAAGTTCAGGGGTGGGGAGGCAGCGAAATTGCAGAGACAGAGACACCCTAGAAACGTTAATACCTGTCGAGCCTGTGCTGTGCCCCACAGCTGCCTGGGCAGAAGAGCCACACTCAGGAGAGGGCACAGGCAGACATGGTGGCAGAAGACAAGCTGCCAGTATCTGTGGCTGTGACCTGCTCTTACACTGAATATCAAGTCAGCTAAACTAAGTCTTTACAAAGAGTCAAAACTTCAATTAAAAATTCAATGTCAGGCTCTCCTTGGTGCAATAGGTTAAAGAACCACATTATGAAGCTCTCCGCAGCCACTGCAGCATGAGTTTGATCCTGGGCCAGGGAGCTGGCCCACATGGCGTGGCAGACCTCTCCTGACCCGCCCGCTTCCCCCTTCAGCAGTGTACTTCGTTGATCTGCCTGTTCTGCTCCTGTCTCTGGTGAATCCTCTCACCCATCACACTTCTGGCCTGTACCCCAGTTCTGGAAGCATAAATAAATAAATTTAAAAAAAAATTTCAATTCCATGATTCTCAGGAAAGCTGCAAATCCCCAAGCACAAGCATCATGCTCCCTTGCACTATGCAGCACTGTGGGCATTCCCCCAGGCTGATGATGAGTGGACACTCGCCTGGGCTCTGGCCCTGTGCGATGCACTAAACACAGTCTTCTTTGTTCCTGTCAGTAAGCTGGTGAGCTGCCTTCCACAGATAGTGCCAGGCCTGAGCACCTGCATGTTCTCAGGCACTTGTAGCTCGGCAGCCCCCAAGCACCAGCACAGCACATAGTGGACACCACGCAGGCAGCCCCTCGGCGGTTCAAGCTCTCCTCCCTGCACCGGTCTCTTGTCAGCCACAGGGGTGCCAGGCCCTGGCACTGGTCCTCACTGGGCCTAATGACTGACCCTCCTTGGGGTGGGCAAATTCTGCCAAGATTTTGAGATTAAAAACTCAGAGGCTCGGCCCTCCCTGGTGGCGCAGCGGGTTAAAGCACAGCATTGAGAATCTAAAGCCGCTTCCGCATGAGTTCGATTCCCGCCTGCCCTGGAGGTGACCACATGGCGTGGCAGACCTCTCCTGACCCGCCCGCTGCTCCCCTCAGCAGTGTACTTTCTCGATCTGCCTGTTCTGTTCCCCGCTCTGTCTCTGGTGAAGCCTCTCACCGCCCCTGAGCCTCTGGCCTGTACCCCAGTTCTGTATGACCAAATAAATAAATCTTTAAAAAAAAAAAAAAGATGTTACATTATTTAAAAAAAAAAAAAACTCAGAGGCTCACAAACTTGGAAGCAGATGCTTCCCAGGATGGCCAGGCCATGCACCCCAAGACCCAGCTTGGCCACCCCTGGGAGCTGGGAGCTTCACTATGACCTCTGCTCCTCCTTTCTAGAAGACTGGTAGGAGGGAAAAGGAAACAAAGACCAGAAGAAACTCCGTGCTGGAATGAGAAGACGAGGACCGTAGTGGCTCCTGTTACCCAGCCTGCTCCTACCACGCCTCCCTCGCGCAGGGGAATCCAAATGACACACCAAGGCAGGTGGACACTGCTCCAGGGACCAGAAGAATGCGACACCAGCGCCATGTTTCTAATAGGAAAATACAAGCACCGAAGGGCACAGGTAAGAACGTTTACTTTCCTTGCCAAAGTATTTTGAAAATGCCTTTTGACCCCAAACACCACCACTTCAAGAGACGAAGTACCCTGATATGCTATGAAAATGTGCTAGCAAAAGCCTCTCATTTGAGACACCTGGAGAATTAGCAAACCAGCACCACTTGCTGGAGAGTTGGCACCCGGGATCTGGCCAAAGACAGTGCTCCAAGTCCGTGAGTTCCACTTGGGCCGTGCTAAACCACACTGCCCCAAGCTATGCCAAGGGCCTTCAGCGTGGTCGCCTTGTTTCTTATAGTGACAGGTCACTACAGGCCTGGCAAAAAGTGTTTAAATACACATGTGCAAGTAAGCCAGCCTTCCAGATTTTCTAAATATCCTTAAAAATCAAACCCGCATCTTTAATTTTTTTGCATTAAATTCTTTTTCTAAACGTTTATTTATGCATACAGAACTGGGGTAGAGACCAGAGGTGCAGGGGCGGTGAGAGGCTTCACCTGAGACAGAGAGGGGAACCAACCAGGCAGACTGACGAAGTACACTGCTGAGGGGAGCGGCGGGCGGGTCAGGAGAGGTCTGCTGTGCCATGTGGGCCATCTCCCGGGCTGGGGATCGAACACTGAAATGGCTAGCTTGCAGTGCTGTGCTTTACCCTGTTGTGCCAGCCGGGAGGGCCACACTAAATTCTTAACAGACTCACAATCTGATAAGAGTGCAAAAGTCAAACAACGCACCTAGTAAATAGCTACCCTGAGATGGCCTGCAGCTAGGGTCAAGTGGCACGGACAACTGGGCCAGGATGGCAGAGGGAAAAGATTGGCCTGGGCCTCACAGGAGAACAAAGGCAGCACTTGGGGGACTAAGGCACATCGAGCACCTCCACAGGGCAAGGGAGACCATGACCCCTGAGACCAGACATGCTGCCCACGCACTGATGAAGCACTAGCCCCGCCCAGTTCCCAGAGTTTTTAAATGAGTATTCACTATACAAACTCATCAAGGAAAATCAAGCTGGAGCTCTACGGGCACTTAGTCCACCAGCCAGCCAGTGGAAACCTCTGGCTGTCCTGGAGTCCCTGGCCCTATGCCAGGCCCATGATGGTAGAGGCATGTGGCTCCCCACAGCTGCCCCATAAGAAATCTCCACTAGGACCGCTGTCCCCCAACCCACGCAGACCCCAATATGCCCATCATGTGAGGGTCTCACTGAGCTTTTCATTGACCACTTCAAAGATAATTTCAGAGACTGCATCCTGACTGCGTGCTCACTTGTAGCCTCTACCGACAGATTTCAGGCAGTCCAGAAACTGTGGCACCTCGTAGTTGACCAGAGTCTTGAGCTGCCCATCTCCCACACCGTCCCGGTACACGACAATGCGGCTCGGCATGTACTCATTGCAGCTGTTCCAAGCCCTCAGAGCAGCTGCAAGACAGAAAAACTTTAAACACATGACAAAAGCGGGGTTTCTCTTCCAGGCATTTTTCACTGAACACAGCTCTCAGGTTAACATCCTGAAGACCCTGCCCGCACGCAACTGGGGACTGACCTTGCAAGCAGACCTTGAGTCCGTCGACCAGCTCCTGCCCGCGATCTTGAAACACACAGCGAGAGAACCAGCTGTCCGGAGAGAATAGAAAGTGAGATATGGGCGCCTGGACACCGTGCCTTTTCAGTGATTCTAGATGTTTACTTTACTTTTGGCAATTCATTATCTTTTAACTTCCTTTAAAGATATTTGCTAACATCTCAAATGCTTGACAAATCTTAAAATAGAATTAACAGGATATAGCAAATGCTTTATAGACACCAGACTGTGATTTCCACTGTTGCATGAGCGTCAGTGGTGCGGCCGCCCCCGGGCTGGCAGCTCCCAGCCTCTCTTGCTACTGGGCTCTCGAGAAACCACACTCCTGAAGAATAAAGACCTTAAAACACCCCATAGGGATGCCAACACATCAGTGTCCTTGCTTTTTGCTCTTCTTGTCTTGGCTGAGTCCCAGGAAGAGCAAAGAAAATCTGTTCTGAAACACAGGAAGCTGGGAAAATGGAAGAGGCTTTTCTGGAATAACACTGAAGACAGACCCCGAAGTTGCATGTAGGGGGTTGACTAAAAAGTATTAAAGATGTTTTTGGAGATAGTCACATTTAATGAGACCTCCCTCCCAGTATGAATAATTATAAAATAATCTGAACTACATTAGACTATCACAGATTAAGGGTCTGTGATGGTACTAATGGTAGAGTAACAACTCTTTCCTAATGCTTTTTGTGGGACTTCACGTAACACAAAGCATGAGGTTGAGAAGAATTAACATGGCTCCTGTGGCGGGCCCCAGAGACCCCTGTGCTTGGGCTTCTGCTCCCTGGCCCACATCTTGCCCTCTTACCGGGTCATCCCCTCATTGATGCTCGCAACAAATCCTGCAATTGACCTCCGTCCAGCGGTGGTGTCGTGGTAACAATCAATGCCAACTATCATGGCTAGTTTTAGCTTTAATAAAAAGGGTTACAATTTATATACAGCAGAATGCCAGCAATACTTAAAAGTAAAACCACTTTCTAAAATAACAATGACACTTGCATCCACCCGCTCAGCCACACTTACGGGCATATCCACCCTCCAGAGCTCCCCACCCATCTTGCAGTTCATCTGCAGGGCGATCTTGGTGGCGATGGCCATGACGGTCTGCTGCTTGCCCAAGGTCCGTGCCACCACACACTGACTGGGAGTAGGGCAATCCGTGCACAGGTACTTTTTAATGGCATCGTACTTGTCTTTCCGATTACTTGATAACAGACAAACGACCTAAAAACATAAAATATCTTAAAAAAAATCAGGAACCTGCCCATGGAGCAGATGGAGTACAAGCCCTTCTGTAGGTGAGGCAGCCATACACGGGCTGCTGGATCCTGCCACACAGCTCTCACTGAAGGCTTCTGGATGCGGCTTGTCATATTCAACTAAGTGACAGATGCTAATGAAGGAGATAAGCCAATGCCTCAAGGCTAAATGCCATTAAAGCTTGAGAGCAAAGTTAAATATACTCAGTGACCAGCTTGGAATAATTCAGAAGTAGAGACCAGGACAAAACAAGTCAGTAGAAGCTTAGAGGTGGACAAACAGAACATTTTCCAAGATGGTCATTTCACAGTTAGAATTCACCTAGTTTCAGGACTTTTAAACCTTTAAAGCTCTAGTTTGAGAACCTATGAAATTTCTAGGAAGCCCATTGGAAATTCTGAGGACAAAATGGCATGCCTAAAATAAATATTCCCTTCCCCCCAAATGGGTTGATGTTGTTCAAAAGGCACAAAGTCCCAGTTACCAGCTGAGTAAGTTTTGGCGACTTTTCCTGCCTGGCAGCGGGGATGGTGGTGCATCACAGACCGGAAAGGCCCAAGAGGAGATCATAAATGTTCTTGTCCCACCCCCACAATGATGTGAGACGGAGGAGTTACCTGACCCTTGTGTGGAGCAAATCAGCAATACTTAGACATATCACATTGTCATGCTATTTGCTTTATGCTTATACGATGCTGATTACAGCTCAATAAAGGTGGAAAACCAGCAGACCTAGACTCCTGACCACATTCCAGGGATTCAACTTAAGTTGTGAGATCAATCCAATTTTTACTTTCCATTTACATTTCAGATTATTGCTCTTTTCTATGGTCCCCCACTCCAAAGTGCTGGGCCCACTTCAGGTGAGAATGTCAAGGATCTGCCTGGGGCTCTACTGTAGCAAGGGCTACAGCAGGGGCACAGAATCGTGTGCTGTGCAGACACCCCACAAATGTGACTAAACCTCTCGACTCCCCTTGCCCCCATGCACACCATCCTCCATATCACCTGGATGGACAGGCAAACACATGCACAAGTACATCAAAATAAAAGCTAGAAATTTTAGGAGGGTGGTTCCATTTCTATTTTCAAACTTTCAAGCTGATTTCAATATAAGCAGCTTACAAACTTCTGGCTTGTCTGCCCACTAAGACATCTACTGTCCCACAAATGTCATTTACACTTATTTATTCTACGTGTCCTGAACAATTAATTGTGGCTATTACTTTCTGCCTTGCTCCCCCCCCCTAATTTCCAGAATAACTAAAGTATGATTCAGAATGAAACAAAAAAGCTTGGTTTCTCACTTCTTGTATGACAACAACTCCTAGGAACTCAAGGAGAGGAAGTGTTCCTCTGGCCACTTTGTGAAGGTAAAATGTATTTTTTTTTTTTTTTGGCCAGTTTGGAATCTAATAGCGACTTCCAAAAAAATGGGCTTAAGTCATTAAGTGTTAAGCAATATTCCTGTGGAACAATTCATCCCAACTTAGCTGCTAAGGACGGATTACTTACAATCTGGGTGTCTGATGTAACTTTCTGCTGTAAGACTCTTAAATAGGCTTCAGTTCTATCATCCACTTCAATCCTAGAATGGAAGTACATAATCCAACCTTCAGAGAAGGTAAGAAAGAATGCACTGGGCCCTCTCTGGTGGCGCAGCGGGTTAAAGCACAGCACTGAGAAGCTAAAGACACTTCAGCATGAGTTCCATCCACGGCCCTGGAGGTGACCTACATGGCACAGTGGATCTCTCCTGACCCGCCCCCTCAGCAGTGTACTTCGTCAGTCTGCCTGTTCTGCTCCCCGCTCTGTCTCTGGTGAATCCTCTCACCGCCCCTGCACCTCTGGCCTGTACTTCAGTTCTGTATGCATAAATAAATCTTAAAAAAAAAAAAAAGAAAGAATACACCATGTCCACAGAATTCCCTACATTCTAACACATGAAACATTTCTGGATAAAAGAAGCAACAGCAGGCATAGTCACTGGTTGCTTCTAGACCTGCCACAGCCAATACCTGAGTCTGCATCGGCTTCTGCCCATCTACCACCACATTCCTGATCACCCCATTCCAGGGAACATCAGATCTTTACATGATCCAGTTAGCATGTTTAGTAGTTTTATACTTTTGACTTCTCCCACTCTCCAAATGATCACTAATTAATTTTCAGAGTAGAAATGACGTGATCAACTTACATTATTGCTTTTTTCATTTGTATGCCCATGGCTGGTGTAACTTTAAATAGATTTTGTATCAATGAATTGGCTGCTTCATAATTTCTTCGAGTGTAGATCAACAGCCAGTTATCTAGTGGTTTAACACTAATTAGTGGTGCACCTCTTGTTTCTTTAGACCAATCTGCAAATTGTGGATTGTAGTCAAACTAGAAGAAAGTTCAGAGACACTGTAAATTTCAATGCAAGTTTTCGGTGATAGAGCCAAAAAGTCTGCAATAATTCTACCATCACATATTTTGAACTTTCAATTCTATTCTTAAATTTAGACTCTAAGGAATGATAGACACCCTCGGGGGGGAAGGCACAAAGGCATACCCAGAGGACGATGGCGGTTTTACCTAAACTAGACCACACTCACAGCCTGTCCACAGCTGGTCCTTCCTAAGAGCTGCTGCAGCTTTCTCATTCATCTTTTCAAAAATCTTACAAAGCTAGGTGTTACTTCTCTCATAACAAAGACACACAAAACCATGACTCTGGAAGTTAGGTAGCCTGCCTGAGATGTCAGTTGATGAAATGAAGCCGCCAAACACTTGACAGCGGAGCAGATGGAACCACACTTGCAGGCACAGCGGCTGACATGCCCCACCCACCTCCCTACAACCCTCTTGTGGGAACAGAGATTTTTATTATTTCTAAGAGGATAATAAAGACAACTCTAGTCAATTCATTTTACTACATGATTATGTTACTACCTTTATAACATTTAGCAGTCAAGAAGGGCATAGCTTTCTACAAAGTATTTTTAAATGTGGGTACTTGGAAGTGTTTCTCTTTTTTTTTTACAATACCTGTTTCATTTTCTAAAGACAGAGAAATTATAGACAGCTTTCTGGTATTTGACATACATCCCTACAAATGGTCTGAGCAGAAATGAAGTCAATTAGGCAGGAGTTTCCCCTGTGAAAGATCATTTCAGTGGCAGACAAAATCATCAATCCAATTTGATCCTCACAATTCTTCTACACCTTGAGTAACTTAGGCTATTCAAAAGCAATTAAGCCTCCTTCAGCTATTCCTACAGGCTGTTTTGAGGTCCCAGCTACACAGCTCTCTGACCCAGTGCTTACTCCATTCTCCTCTTTTTGCAAGACTGGCGTTCACCTTAGCTGTGGGGAGTGGGAGGGGCGGGAGAGGAGAAAGGTGTGGAAGGACTTTGAGGCACCTTATTGGGACTCTGATCTGACAATTTTAAGAACTGCCTTACTGTTTTTCCACCTTGGTGAATCTTTTCTGCTTGCAAAATTCTTCCTGAAAAGGACAGTAAGTTGGAGTCAAAGCTCAAACCCCAGTCTCGAAGCTCTCTCTGAACATTATCATCTCTGCAAATGCAACACATCAAATTGAAGGAAGCAAAGCAAAAACTGACATACATGCAAACAGGTCCAGGCCAAACTAGTCCCTTCTTGTGCTTCTCTCAGGACTGAGTCTGAGGATGTCAAAGAGAGGCTCCTCTATTTTCCTCTTACCACACCTGTTCCCCCCACTTTGTGAACTCGCTGAATGGAAACTTCTATGTAGAAAACAGAACTTTTTTTTGACTAGACATATCCCCAAAGGTTTATCTCCTCCTCAAAGTAACTCCCTGATCTAATAAGCAGTAGAAATGGATCTCTCCCAAGCCTCCTCATTTCTGTTCCATTTACCACACCTTTTTCTAACAGAACAGGCCAGGGCTGCAGAGTTCAGCTTTCTTACTTCCTGACAAACGGAAGCCTTACCTAGAAGCATGGAGAACAAGCCCACCCAATTAATGCAAGTAGGAAAGAAATGTAAAACGGCCTTTTGCTGTTTCTCCCAGAAAAGCCACTCCCTGAACCTACATAACACAAAGGGACATGTGGGCCACTTACTTGTGGATGTAGTCGATGAGTCTTCCTACTTCACGCTGCCTTTGCTCGGGAGTCAGCCTTGTGTGAACAGCTAAGTCTTTCATCACATTAAAATCATTACGCATTTTATCAGTTAGACCTTTAAATAATGAAACATTTAAAGGCTATGGTTAAAGAAATAGAAATCATGCCAAATATCTGCAGAGTAGTGTGGTGATAAGCTAAACAAACTCATTCCAAGGTGAGGAAGCTGTCTGCTAGCTGTGGTGGGCAGTGAGGGGTGTGAGGAACGTGTGCTGACTTCTAAAGAGAATGAATGAATATCTGGGGGTTTCATCTGAGTAAACACAAGTCAAGGTACCTGTGAGGTAGCAGAGCTCAGGAATGAGCATGGCAGGGCCTGGCAATGTGCCACCAGGGCCTCTCCTGCGCTTAGGCTGACTGACCAAGACCGGCTGCTTCAAGTCAGTGATCTCTTGGTTATATTGCTAGTCAAGAGAAGAAAGGTGTCACTGTTCATCACTGTTCACAGTCAGTGCCTTTGGGGATATGTCTGGACAAAAAAAGGTTTTGTTTTCTTAAATAACAATTGATGACAATAGCAAACCCAGTTATCAGTTTCCAAGTACAGTTTTGAAAGTGCAGTTTTAATCCTCCCGGAATAGGTTGCCATTTACATGCTGTGGTGAGCAAGTTGTGCTGGGTGGCACATTTTTTTAAATGAAGAACAGATGTATGAATTTTTAGCTAAGTCTAAGTGAATGAGTTGAATAACTGGGGTACTATAAAGGAAGGAAAATGAAGGCAGCATGGATAGCAAGGTAGCACGAGTGTATACAACAGTCCCCAGGGGGAAAGGCCTGTAGAGCTGGGTCGGAGCAGCTCTACAGTAGCCTTAGTTACTCACTCAGTCTCTCACACCAGCACCTGAGAGCCCTCACCTGGGCTGAGTCAGGCACACAGACCTTTGTGGAAATGACTTCCCTGCACCAAGCAGCGCACTCCTCGGGGCAGCACATGCTCGTGTGGTCACATGGATGGCCCCTTTGAGACACCGAGACCTCTCAGGACAAGCCAGCAGCTGGGACTCAGACATGCATAGGCGGAGTCAGAAATCTGGCAGTCACTGATGTACACGTGAAGTCTGAGCACAGATGAGAGAGCGGGGAGGGGGTAAATCGAAGGTCACTGGGCCTGAGGTGGGGCTTTTAGGGATGTCAGCACTGAAAAGGTGACTCAGAAAGAAGCGCTGGCCACTGTCAGGAGAATTTGCCGACTTGCTTCAGGCTCAAATCAAACTTTTGGCGGATACTCCGCTGCATTCGCCATTGATGTACATATGCCAGATCTTCCCACCCTGATCACGCTCTTCATGACAAAGCAGTGGACAAGGCTAAGGCGCTTTTCTCAGAGGAACATCTGGTGCCCAGAAAAGCCTGGGTGATGTGGTGGGGAGAGCTCAAGCAGGAAGTGCGCTCCAGTGTGCACAGAATCAGCCCACGTTCTGTGTGGTGACAGTGGGGTGCCCTGTCTGGAAGCTAGGCCGGCTGTGGTAACCTTTGAACAGTAACTTTTGGCACAGCTTTATCCCTAAATTGAGAAGAGCACTGGAGGCAAGGTATAGTAAAAAAATAACCGCCAGTCAGTGAATGTTCATACAGGCTCTATACACGTACTATTTCAGTGCTCAAAGATAAGCAGGCCTCTGAATCTTCAGAGGACCTTGCTCCATTTGACAAGAACTTGTTAAAATTTCAGGAAAACTCAGCAGTTAAATAAAATCTTAAAATTTGTCTTTGAAATACTAAGACTTATTCCATTTCCCCCCTGCTTTCCATAGGTGATTGCCTTTTCTAAATAGCTAGATGAGTTATTGTGTAAATCTTGTGTCCAAAAAATGCATTTGATTAACAGTCTCTGTAGTGTCATTTTTCTGCATGTCTGTACTGCCTGATCTTAAGCACCTCTGCTGTGGACAGCAGGGAAGGCTGCTCTGAGGGGAAAGGGATTCTGTGCGCAGCAGCACTAGAACCTGCTCTTTCTCTGGGCAAAGTGAGTAAAGGCCAAGCCTCACCTCAGCTTGACTTCCCTCTCATTTCCTGCACCTTAGCCTTGTCCACTGCTTTGTCATGAAGAGCGTGATCAGGGTGGGAAGATCTGGCATATGTACATCAATGGCGAATGCAGCGGAGTATCCGCCAAAAGTTTGATTTGAGCCTGAAGCAAGTCGGCAAATTCTCCTGACAGTGGCCAGCGCTTCTTTCTGAGTCACCTTTTCAGTGCTGACATCCCTAAAAGCCCCACCTCAGGCCCAGTGACCTTCGATTTACCCCCTCCCCGCTCTCTCATCTGTGCTCAGACTTCACGTGTACATCAGTGACTGCCAGATTTCTGACTCTGCCTATGCATGTCTGAGTCCCAGCTGCTGGCTTGTCCTGAGAGGTCTCGGTGTCTCAAAGGGGCCATCCATGTGACCACACGAGCATGTGCTGCCCCGAGGAGTGCGCTGCTTGGTGCAGGGAAGTCATTTCCACAAAGGTCTGTGTGCCTGACTCAGCCCAGGTGAGGGCTCTCAGGTGCTGGTGTGAGAGACAGAGTGAGTAATTGTAGAGCTGCTCCGACCCAGCTCTATAGGCCTTTCCCCCTGGGGACAGTGGTGCTGACCACCTATTTCCCACCTCTCTACAGTGCTGGGAGGAGGCAGGATGGCACATACACTCCCTCCCTTCCCTTCATGAGAACTCTACCAGCAGGAGATGGCACTTGAATCATTTTGTGGTGATCATCTTGATACCCTGGACTGCCATGATGAATATGTTTATAAGCACCTTTCAGAGCAACTTGTTCCAAATATCAGAAAAATTTAATGACAACATTTCAGAAGTCTCCTAAGGTCTAAATACCTGATGTTAATAAAGATAAAATGCACATTAATTTCTTACCTTCCTGTAGTACTCTAAGAAGCTCACTTCAGTCCCATCTGCTTTCTTAAAGGTGCTCTTTGGATTCTGATCCCAGTCAATATCATCTACTCTGTATGTTTTATTGTTATACCTGTGGGAACAGGTTACATTAGTATTTGATTAATAGGAGACCAGACTAAAAAGAACCACTTAGTCGCATGCAGTATATGGAAAGCGAAAGCAAATTTCCTAAATTCTATGGTAGATGGAGAGGGAACTGACTCAATTATTTAAAAAATCAAAGCAGAAAGGATAAAAGTCACCAGCTATTGTCCTTTTCAGATGAGTATGCATCCCAAAGTTGGTTCTTGAGAGTGGTTACCATCCCCTCCCTGTTGTGCGCAACTGCTACCACCTAACTTGGATCTTCACTTTCAGGGCTCCTGGGATGAAGTGGCCACCACACCCACAGTTTGTGCGCAACCACCCAGCCTCTGAACAGCAGTCTCACTTGGTCAGGACAATCAGGCCGATCAGCTCCTTTGAAACTTGTTCTTGGAATCTGTGCTCCTCTGTCTGGTGGTATAGGCTGAACATGAAGTCCAGCACAGTCTCGCTGCGCAGGACCTTGTGGCTGACGTCTGTGCACAGCATGATGTTGTTCTCGTATTGTAAGATGGACGTGGTGAAGCCGGGCCAGATCACCAGCCTGTGGGAGGGTGGGCTGTGAGGCACCCCGCGAGACCCACCCTTGCCTTGCCTCTATCAAGAGTGGAGGTTTCTGCCTTTACTAAGGGTATTGGGTCTCTGAGAAAATTTATTGATTTCTGAGGTTTCACACATTTCTAGATAAAGACCTGTACTTCCCAAATCTCTAACAGTCAATGTTATGTTATGACAATTTTATACGTTCCATGTTAATTAGCACACTAACTTTACTAAACAATTCTTTACACTGGCCTGTGACATGAGTTGCCAACCTAACTGGGAGCACCTTTATTGATAAACGAACACTGAAGCAGCAATCCTGACATACTGACATGACAGGGATTTCAAAGGAGTCGAACCACTGACTTTATTAACATAGACTCAATGTTGGCCAACTCTTCATGCTTCCCTGATGACAAATGGTGTATCATGCAATTTTTTAAAAATCCCATGTGACGTCCCTGGTATTATTCAAGTCATGTTAAGCGGCCACATAATGTGACAGCATCATGAGCAGTGAGTGAAGTAATCTCGGTTGTTTTAAACTAAAGCACCACTTTCAAAGTTTGTGACTAAAAAGAGAACTTTGTACTTCATACAAACCTATGATTTGGAATATCGATTGGGTCACTCGGGTTATAATAATTCCGTCCAATTTGTTGCAAATTCATGATCTTCAGAAGTCTGGAAGTTGAAAAGTCAGAACAGAGAGGCCAAAGGTCAGAATACACACTGACTCGTGCTGAGTTTGCTGCTGCAGTTCCAATGGTACGCTGCTCAGCAGAGGGCCGGTGCGCTACGGCCCCCAGCCTGGTCACATCCTGCTGGTTCTTTTCCTGTAGGACCTACAATGGTTTTCCCCACTTTTTCAAAAGGTTGGAAAGAGCCAAAATATCAATGATGCATGAACTACATGCAATTAAAATTTTAGTGGCCATCAGTAAAGTTTTATTGGGGCACAGCAGCCATGACTTTCCTTTACATGGTCTATGGCTGCTTCTGTGCTCAGCAACAGAGGTGAACAACTGAAAGGGGACCACTTGTGACCCACAGAGCCTACAGTGTTTGCTGTTTGGGCCTCTGTAGACAAAGTCTGCTAGCCCCTCCTTTAGAGAAAAATTAGTCTACTGATTACCTTAATTTCAAACATTATGAAGACTGTACTCATAAAGTGATTATCCTACTGTTAGTTACAAACACCTTGTGACAAACTTCCAAGAGCAAATTACCATCAAGCTATCATGTCTCATCATTCTCATCTGAGAAGGGGGAAAAAAAAAAACTTTTGTCAAATACATGTTCAGTTTGGATTTAGAAAAGATGGTATGCATCTTGAAACAACTACTCTAGATTACACACAAATAATTAATTCAAAATGGATTTAAGACTTGAACTTATGACCAGAAACTCTAAAATATGCAGAAGCACTGGTGGCCTGCCCCGGATAGTGGCCTGAGATACAGCTTTGGGACTCGATTCCAACAGCAAGGGAAACAAAAGCAAAAGTAAATAGATGGGACAATGCCAAGCTAGAAAACAGCTACATAGCAAAAGAAACCACCACAAGATGAAAAGCAATTTACTGAATGCAACCCTCACATTCAACAAGGGATTAATATTAAAAAGAACTCACCAATTCAACAACAACAACAAATCACCCCATCAAAACACAGGTAGAGCTGGACAGACGGGAAGACGGGGATGACAAGTGGAGAGGCTCTCCCCATCGCTTTATCATCAGGGAAACACATCAAAGCCTCACGCCTGGAGGAGTGGCCTGTGTCACAAATCCAAGTGACTAGTATAGTGTGGCATGGAGAGAAAGGCAGCCTGCATGCACAGGTGGGAACATACAGTGGTGCAGCTGCCGTGGAAAGCGGTGTGGAGGTTCCTTAAGCGATTAAAAAATAGACCTAGCCCATTCTCTGAGCAGGTGCACTATAGGTGTCTATCGGGAGACTATAGAAACACTAATAGGAAGAGACACCTGCACCCTGTGTTCACCACTGACCACGTGCAGTGCCACTCACAACAGCCAAGACAAGAGGACAACCAAAGTGCCCTGATCGGACAATCAGACACAGAGTGAGGTGTAGAGGTGCAAGGGAAAACTGCTCAGTTCTAACAGAAGATGAGACCTTGCCATGTGCTACGCTGTGGGTGGCCTAGAAAGGATGATGCCAAGGGAAACTGAGTCAGGAAGAGAAAGACAGACACCAGAAAATTCATAGATGGACTATAAAAATTAAACAGAACAATCTAAACAAAAGCCCTTCGACTTGAGGGCAAAACAGTGGTTACAGTTACCAGAGGGACAGGCTTGGGGTAGAGGAAGCACAGGAGGATTGACAGATGGTGGGAAAGGGAACTTGGCTGGATGGCGTGGTGATGTATATTTGAAGAGGTGTGAAGGTGTAAACCTAAAATTTACACAATGTAGCTAAAATAACAAAGCAAATTTTCGAGCATGCAGCATGTTCTTTAGATGGAACTGGCAAATTTGAATAGACTGAACCCTGTCCTGCTTCCTGATATTCACTATGGTAAAAAAAAATGTGCACTTAGTGATAAAATTAGAAAACATGTTATCAAAAGCTCAAATAGTACTTGAAAGCACAAATGTCAACAGAAATAACATTAAATGTATCGGCTCCCAGTGAATGATGGGGTTTTGTGTCAGTAGTCTACCCTTAAGAATCCAATTCAGAGAGGCGCAGGGATGCCAGCGGATGCTGAAACAGCAGGCCGGGAATTAGGAAGGAGTTTCAGGATACAGGTCTTTCAAACTTCCTATATGCTTTGAGCTTTCTTAAAATGTAAAAAAAAAAAAAAAAATACATACCTTCTGAAAATAATATTATAAAACTGCAAACAAGTTGGTGATGTAGGTGGAAGTTCATTTGTTAAAGTGATTGTTATCCTCACATGTTCTCCATTTCGGGTCTGACTAAAAACTTCGGTGACCTGAAGCCAGGGCAGTATAGAAAGCCAAATTGTAAAAGACTCACCCAAAGCATGTAATGGCTGTTAACAAGACAATGTGAAAACTACAGAAAAATAGGTTAAAAAGAATGGCCATGAGCAGACCAGTACCCATATGGTGACAGAGTGTCAACACTAAGCTACTCAGGTAGATCTGAATGACACAGAAATGCTGAAGAGCCTTTTGGGTTCATTACACATCATTTCAGGCAGGGGAGCCAAGGTCTCTCCAGAAGCTGCCCCAGAAGGTGGCAGAGCTTCTCTGAAGTGAACATTTCCTTCCTCCCTCTTCCCACCAGCCCCCACAATGGAAATAACCTTGTGCTGTAGTCTTTTAGGTAAAAATAGTATCGTTCCATCAAAAGCATGACACCTTCCAATTAGATCTTCATGTTGAAAAAGAAGAGCTGAGCGGAGTCTCCTGGCTTCCATCAATGGGTTGTAGTCAATGTGGTACTGATACAGTGCCCACTGGGGGCGGGACGTCAATCGAAAGTGGTTAGTGCTTAGCCTTACTATAATGCCTGAAGAACCTGTAGAAATAATCCACATCTGATTAATAAAAGTCAAGTTTATTCCTTTTGGAGATCTTGGCTGTCAGGTCAAGGCAGACACAGTTTTATAAGCAAAAGACTAAGAGCAGCAGCAACAGGAAAAGTTCGCAGACACGAGACTCTGGAGATGGCAGGCCCTGCCCCTAGAGATGTGCATTTAGAGATGAGCCCTCCTGGGTAGTGCACAGCAGAGCTAACTTGACCTCTCTGCTAAAGAAAAAAATGACCTATGTAATGTTCAGTTCTGCAGCTAATGCAACAGATATCTCTAAACATCCCATCCAAAGCCAAAAAGGAGAGCGAGGATAAGGAAAATCCAAGCAGGACACTTGGCCACTGTGCATTCCCCTCAGTCACACATTCATACAAAACATGTCAGATAAACACACAAATACATGAGTTCACTGTGCCAGGTATCGGAATCTCATGAAACTGCATTCTTAAAAACAGACCTACCTGTTTTTGATTCTTTGACATGGTCTAAGTTCTGTCTGGTGTTCACACCAAGATCATGGAAGTCTCTACGACGACCTCCTCTCTCTGCTAATGACAACTCCTGGAAGCCAGCAGATATCTGGAGTTCTTAAAACAGATAAATTGTGCACTTAATATGAGACAAAGTAAGACGATATTAATTCCCAAAGTCTTACTATGTGAAACCCAAATGCTCTTGGTGTAGTAAATATATAAAATCCCATCAGAGTATCTTAAGTATCTATTAGCCAAAGCAAATTTTGTCATTGCCTTAGACAAATTCAGTTGCTCTGTTGGGAGAAACGTGCACCTCTACAGGATAAGATAATGGGCTGTGAAGTAAGAACCCAGAAGGGTATGTTGACTGGGAGATCATTTTTCTGTACCAAGTCTGATAACAACTGAAGTGCCTTTGTTAACAGACATTTCCACAATTTTTATGATACAGTTACCAGATTTGGCAGTTTACAAGGTATAAAGTATAAATTGAATTAGAAAACTTAAGTCCAAGATGGAATGTCCTCACCAATTCCCTCCCTTGAGTCAGGGGTGGTGGAGTGTCCTGTGCACATCTCATGCCACGACACACGCCCAGTTTTGGGACAGGTCAACAATCCGCTTCTGCTCAGTTACACAACTGCAGCTGCCGCCTCCCAAATGACCCCAAGCTCTTCTTCAATTTGAGGAAAAGAACTATCTCCTGTCAACAGCAGGACATGGGTCAAAGAACTTATATAGGTCTCATAGTCAAGTCTAAGCTGTGGTTAATAGGTATGCTCATTCTGTCTAGCTGACACTGTCAACTACCCAACAACCAATTTTTCATTCTTTAAAAAAAATAAAATGGGAGAAGAATGTACCTAAAAGACTAGAATCCCTACCTTTTGCAGCTAGGGATGGCCAAAGAGATTTAAGCAGAAATGTTTACTGGACATGCCTCTGTGTGAACCTCAGAAGTGACCATGGTTGGCTATTACGTTCCCTATACCCAAGCCCAAGCCCTGCCTGGACAGAAGGCAGAAGGGAGCTCAGAAAGACATTTTGAATCAAACAGGAGTCTTGAAGAAAGTCACAGACTCAGGATGGGAGAAAAAAAAAAAAAGATCAAAGAGGCCCAGTTCTGACTACAAATACCAGTTAGTCCAGATTGCCTACTTCTGGGCCTCCGAGAAGCAACCGTGGCTTCCACAAAATAGGAAAACTACTTATATACCTTGAAAACAGGTTATTTTACTGAGCTTCACTTTCTTTACATGAAAAATTGGGGATAATAAGCCCAGGAGCATGGAGTAAGTCTTAAATGAGATCGTTATGTATAAAGCACTTTAAAGATGCTAGCGATGGTGGTTCATGTAGCCCATGATTCACAAGGGTTCTATTTAAAAATCCTTGAAAGATATAACTGTCTCTGTGAACTTTTTATCCCAGATTGTCTGTTGGAAGTATCCATGGCCACAGGGGCGACTATACTGACAAAGGGCAGGTGCATGGAATCCAACCTAATAGCAATGATGTGCCAGGAAAGGCTTGATTTGAAATTCTCTCTGAAAAATCTTAAATTTGTTAAAAAAAATCAGTACTGGACAAAAAAAGCCGACTATGTTATGAAGCTGTTTCCCTTCCTCCATATAGTACTATCATTTTATTTAGCCAAAATTCTGTTAACTCCCAATCAATAAGCAAACTTCACAAGGTTAGTAAAATGGAAGATCTTGCTAGTTTCTTATTTCTACGAATAGCAGCCACAGTTATTAAAAATACGAATCAGGTTTTGCAACTGTTCAATTTAAGAGTCCTCCCTCCGTGTGTTCACCCCCATTTATAGAATGAAAATCAAGTTCTAAAACAATGTCTCATTAACAACCTTTCTAAATTTCCAATTTCCAAAACACAGCAAACAAGTGCACCTTTGCTGACAAGTGCTACTTACATGAGCAGGGAATGCAAAATAGGCCTCACATTCCTCTCTATTCAGAAGAGCAGGAATTATTTACCTAATAAGGACCTTTGCTCAAAAAGGCAGACAAGGCACTGAGACTCACAACAATGTAAATTTATGAGTAGCTTAAAAAAAACTTTAGCGAAGACAGAGAATGTTTAAGTTTACAAAAATCAGGACAGCTTTTTAGACAGCTGTAGGACATTTTTTGGTACCAAGTTTAAATTCAGTGAAATTTTTCACTGCCATGTGTTGAACACAACTGAACAAGTCAAATAGTGTAAGTTTCAAAAGAACCTTCAAGGCATCAAGATAAGAGGTGCAAGTAAGTGGGTGACATCTTACATTGAGAGAGATTAACCCCATAAATGAATTCTCATCAGGAACCTTAAAAAAACATAAAAGTAACTGTACCTGGATGCACAAACAGCCTTCCTACTGTCTTCAAATGAAACAGCAGTACCTTATGTCCCTTTCCTGAGAAGCCCTTATACAGAACACACCCACAAGCGCTTATAGAGATAACACTGCTCTATTCCATGCTGTCATCTGACTCAGCGGGGTTTCACACTGGAATACCACACACTGGGGCCCTGGGGATGGGGTGCAGTCGTTGGTGGCACTCAGCACCCCAACCTCCCACGAGCACATGGTCCTCACTTACCACGTGTCTGCTCGCTGCCTCCCCCATGGGTGAGGCTGCTGTGAGAGGGCACCAGCACCACAGCCCCAGTGCCTCCCAAGTCAGTATAGCCATACCCCACAGGCATTGGTGCCAACCAACATGGGCAGAAAATAAAGTGGAGAACAAACAGATAAGAAATGTTCCAGTTTAGTTTAAATTTCTTTAATGAGCTCAGCATACTTAACATAAAGGGCACTGCCCTTTCATCTCCTTTCTTCCTTTTTCCAAAGTGTGTCAATATCAAGGATTTCTAATAAGCATGCTGGGTCAGAGAAATGAGCTCTCCTCTCATTTCAGTGCATTTCCGGGGTGCCGTCAGACCAACAGTAACTGCCGACAGTTCACTTACACTACTCTTCAGGGCTAGCTTATCTGTCCACGTTCTTCTAAGGTTTATGGATCTCGCTGGTTACGGCTATTTGCAATATAAGGAATAAAGCACAGAGCTAGCATCATTTCTTGAAGCCTACTGGCCTCCACACTGCCTGCTGAGTAGCCCACCTCCCACACCAACACTGGAGTTACAATGCCCACTTTACTCCATGATTCCCTTGTCTGTATGGATCTGTTTTCCCCTAAGCCCAACCCAAAATGCGGGAGAATCTTCTACCAAGCATTCAAATAATTTCAGCAGCAATGCAGTAACAAGCAATTTTTGGAATCACAACTGGCTGTCACAACTTTGACCTAGTTTTTGCATGAGGAAATTGTGGAACAACACAGTGAAGATGTGTTTCAGAAACCAAAGCATTTCAATTGGTCCAGTATTTGATGAAAACACTAAAGATGCCAAGAGAATGTTCTAAAGGTAGTTTATTAATGCATAATAAGCAAACCCGGGTTGACTTCAGATTTGCTAACAGTGAATGCAGGGATAAGGTTCTGCACCCTCCAAGGTGGGATGCCCTCTGGCAGGGAGACCATACCCGGGCTGCTGTTTCAGTCTACCACCAGACATGCGCATGTGCACCCAAGCCTCTTCCCCGCCTTCACCTTGTGACTTGGCTGTCGCTCCTACTGGCCCTCTCTGTCGCCCTCGGCCAACTAGCTCCCCCTCTGCTGGCGGCTGCTGAGGTCGAGGCTGAATATAGCCGGGTTGCTGACTCTGTAGTGATGTGCAAATGAAGAACAGCATCTCGTGTAAGAGGTCAGGTGTCTGAGCAAATAACCGGTGCAAAAGACCAAAGCGTCCTCCACGCCCACCTAAACTAGCAGATGTTCCATCAGCAGAGGGTTCCTGCAGAAGGCTCACCAAGCTCCATGCCCCGGGAAGCAGAGCGTGGCCCGCCGGGCTCCTGACCTCTTGGCCGGATGTCGCCGGCGCGCCCTCAGCACAGCCCTCCCACCTGGCCCACACTCACTGCGGCGGCGCCCACGTGCTGCGCCGGCTCCTGACCCCGAGCCCGTCCTCGCGCCCTGGCTCTGGCCCGTCCAGTCATTGTACCCTGGGAGGAAAGAGCTGTGAGGACAGTTCTCAGCGCGCCAGGACTCCTACTGTCACTGCACCGTGGCCTGGCTTTGCCCACCCAGACCCGAGAGGGGCGGTGTCCGGACCCCTCCAGCCAAGGTGGCGGCGTGGACTGTGCCAGCAGCGGACCCCCGTCTCTGCCTGGTGCGCAGGATGTGATGCAGCTCTCGCCGCTGTGCCCTCCTGCCCGCGCCTGCTGACCTGATGCTGCACAGTGTCCTCTGCACCCCCACGTGCTCCCTAGGCACCTTCGCCTTGTCGCTGAAAGAAAACTTTCACTGAGTCTAGAGAGTCCCTCGTCACCCATGCCCCGTACCCCACTGCTTGGCCATCTCCAGCACTGCCAAGATGCTGCTCTGTTGTGCTAGCAAGTGCCCCCAACCCCTACCTACAGCCGGGTGATGCAACCCGTTGCTTCACTTTTGGAACCCCGAATGGGCACCGAATCTGCACCCTCGCGCTTTGCGCCAAGATGGAGCCTCGACACCCGCCAGACAGCCCCGCGCCAGTCTAGGCCTCCAGACACCAGCAAGCGGGAGGGAAAGGCGGGCGCGAGCTCCCGGGAAGTGGGGGGGCTGCACCTGGCAGGGCCAGGCCTCGGGCCGGAGGGGGGCAACCCCGCCTCGGGAAAGCAGCAGGTGCAAGCGGCCCTCGCAAGGAGGTGGCTTGCGGCAGGGAAAGCGGCTCCCCCCTCGCTGCCCGGGCCCCGCGGAGCGCCGTCCCCCACGCAGCACACCAGCAGAACGGCCTTCCCTCGGGCAGCCGTTCACCCCACGCCCGCCTCCCCGGCCGCGCGGCCACCACCATCCAAGCCCGACATCCTCACCTCCCGCTCCGCCCTGCGACCCGCCGACTGCCAGCCCTAGCGGCGACCGTTAGGGATCCCTCCGCAGCCCGGGCCGGACTCGCTCCGCTCTCCGGGCCCTGGGGCCTAGGGGACAGGGCCTCTTTTTTCGGCGGAGGGACACAGCTGTCTGCAGCGCAGCACGTGCAGACCAACGGCATTTCGTCACGCGGGACACGCTCTGATTGGCGGGGTGCTGAGGGCCGTTTCCCCGCCGCAGTCGGCCCCGCCCCTCGGGCCCCGCCCTGGAGTAGCGTCTGGCTGCACACCTGGCTGACCCATTGTGGGTGCATCCAGGCCTCGCACGATTGAGACACCCAGAAACCTCTCTTCGAGTGTACTGCTGCAAAAACACGGGCATGCTCTCAGCTGGTCCCAGATAATTTTGCTCCTCAGAGATACGAGATTGCCTCCGAAGAACCGCAGACTGCATTCTAGGGCATTTCACTTTCTACATCAATTCTCATTGTGTGCAGGTGTGTTTCCTGCGTCGTGATCACTTGAAAGGCTCGCGAAACCTCAGGTAGCTCCTTCCTCGCCGCGAGAGCCCTGGCTTGAGCTCCAGAAGCGGGGCTCGTGAGCCACGTCGCTTTTGGCAGGTGATGCTGATGTAGCTGCCTGTTCACAGATGCAGGCGTCAAGCCGATGCCCTCAACTGGAGTTACTTTACAACCACAGACGTTGCAAAATGGAACGGAATTACTTGTCCAACTGGGAAGCGGGGCTTATGGGGCTATGTGACGAGTTAAATCCAGTAATAACTCAATAGCTTCTTTACAACGTGTGTGATGGGCTAGTGGTGATAATAGCCGCGGTTTGTTTTTGAGGATATTGATACAGCAGATGTGATTTTTATTCCTACTTAAGAGTGTTACTTCCCTGGGTATGGGGGCCGGAGTGGGGGGTAGGTTGGATAAAACTGAAGTCTCCCCAAATCACCTTCCTAGTCCTCCAATCTCATTTGTGGGGTGAAAGGTGCACGCCAAATTTTGATTTCAGTGTTTTCCATTCCAGTTTGATTGAAAGTTTCTCTGGGGACTTGTGGAAAAAAAAAAATGCACACTCTCAGAGTCTGTATCCGATTTGGGATGGGCACAAAAATTTTAACAAGAGACCTGAAGTGATTCTTAGGTTCAGAAATTTGAAGCAATCTCCTCCATCCTCCATCTTTCACATTTAACAGATTTTGTGAAAGGCAGAACCACCTGAAGGAGTAATCTGGGAATAAATGGTGTCACCAAATCAAAGGCTCAGTTTTGGAATACAGTGCAAACATTAACCCTTCCAGAACAGTGAGAACAATATTCTGTGAACTTGCCAGCAGGTGGAGCGGTAAAACAGGAAATAGCTCCTGCCTGCCCAGCACAGGGGAGGCCTACCAGGAAGGGACATGAATGGGGAGAAGTGACATTCTCCCTCTGGGGTGATTTTCTCCATAGGACAAACTCCCCATCCTTACACAACATGGGGCCGGTGTGGAGTAGGCCCAGAGGGTCTCCGTGAGCACCCATGGAACCAGAGTCCATGGGCGGAAGGGGTGAAGATGTGAGCCAGAGACAGCTCCTCTCCCTCCTGACCCCGAGCATGTCAGGTCTCACAAAAGCTCACTTACAATTTACAAAAATTTTAAGCCACAAACAGAAATTGAGGAAGCATTGATTCTGAGAATTCTCCGTATGGACAGCATGGCCTGGTGCCTGAGAGCTTCGGCTCTTGGCTGCTACCAGGTGCCTGGTGGAAGTTGACAGGTGATGGAGGCAGGGGGCCCCCTGAGGGTCTGGTTGTGGAAACCAGGCTGAGGCTGCACATGCTTCATGGACCGGAGGGGTCGTCACAGTGCTTTGGAGTGACATAGCTGGAGCCTGGAAGGGGGTGCATGGGAGCCACAGGAAGGTGCAGTGGGGAGTGGTGGTTAAGGTACACAGCTGTTTAAGGAACTGAACTGGTGCCACAGGAGTACGGGTACAGGTGAAGTGACAGGTGAAGATGATGAAGGGACAGACCAGTTCCAGAAGCTGAGTGACAAGAAGAACCTCTGCATGAGGCTGAGCCTGGGGCCTCCATCAAGTAGAGGGGAGCAGGCAGCCAGCCCCCCTAGGAGAACAAGGCCCAGTCTGCTGGTGTCCTGGGTTTGGGCTCTGCTGTTGGTCTGTTCCATTGGTGTGCACTTCAGGGGACATCAAAAGGATATTTTACAGGGACAATTCAGGGCACTTGACACTTTCATGGGTCTCTGCACCCCCACCTTTGAAACACATCCTCACATCAAGCTAGAGCCCACACTATGGGCCCTGCCCTGCCCCTGCCCTGGCCACCACACACCTGACTACCCTCCTCTGTCAACAGCATCTCAAGGACATCACAGGTGGGCCCGTGTGTGTGGCTTCTTACTGAGCATCATCTTCTCAAGGCCCCCAGGCTGCCGCCCCGCCACCCTTTGCACAGCTGGTCCTTGCCCACTGTGCGGACAGAGTGTGTTCCCTGGCCAGCGGCTGTCACGAGTAGCTGGAGAACCCATGGACTCATCTTTCACCCGTGACCCCAGAGCTTGTGAGCGCTGCGTAGGACACGATCCAGGGAAGGAAGAGGATGAAGGGGACGGAAAATCTGCCTAGTCCAGGCACGGCTGGCACCCCAGTCTCAGTGGGTGGGAGCGGGCTCTGTTGAGGGAGGAGGGTTGAGGCCGTCCGCCACGAGCCCTGAATGCCGCATCCAGAGCTGGGCCCACTGTGCACGATGGGCTACTTCTGAGGGTTTTAGCAGAAAACTCCCTAAGGAGAGCTTGTTCTGACTTCGTGCTTCTCACGCAATGATCTTGCAGCCTGTAATCCAGTTTGCTTCATGCATAAAGCAGCTGAACAGAAACACAGCTAAGGCGTGTTTCCCTGAGTTCCGTAGCTCATCTTTCCTCCCTTCACAGTTACCTTGCATTCTGGTTTTGTTGCATCAAAGAGCTGCCCAGCTCTGCACCTGCTAGCCAGATGTGGGCCAGATCGGGCTCCTGGAAGTACAGGATGGAGGCCTGCGGGTGGGCTGAGGCCCTTGGGGAACCCGGCTGGCACTGTGACAGCCCCTGGCCAGTCTTCAGTCCTGACCCCTGCTGCCCAGATTTGACCCTCACAGGGTTCTTGGGGAAAATACCAGGCCCGCAGGATGCCACCCTTGTACCCTCAGTCACGCCCCTGCCTCAGCCTGTCCTCAATATGCCCTGGCATGCTGGTCTTCTCTGGGGTCCAGGGCTTGGTCCTGCTGGGCACTCAGCTTGGTTCTGTCAGGGGCATGTGTGCCAGAGGGACTGGCTTCCACTCACCACCCAGGTCATTATTTCATGGGCTCCTGCTCTGGGGGCCCTGCCTCAGCCCAGCACCCATCCTCAGGGCCCCATTTGCTCCCCCTGCTCTCCCTAGGGCCTTTCCACTTCAGCTTCCCTGCTTGGAAGCGTCTTTGCATTGCTCCTCACTGTACCACAGGGATGTGTCCTCCACATAGGAGGGCCTGAGCACCATCCTAAGAGCACACTGATTATCCCTGCCTCTACCCCTCACCCTGGCTGCATGTGCGGGGGGTTGGGGATGGAGAGGTGCCATAACAAATTACCAGGCTTAAGACAACAGGCCTGCATCCTCTCCCAGCTCTGAAGCACAGTCTGCAAACACGGAGCTGTGCACCAGCTCTTGCCACGGCTCCAGGGGATCCCACCTGCCCCTCTAGCTCCAGTGGCCCAGCGCCTTTCGGCCTCTGCCTCTGCCGTCTTCTCCTTGGGAGACTCCAGTCATGGGCATGGAGCCCCCACATCCATGGCGGCTTCATCTCAAGATTCTCCATTGATTAACATCTGCAGAGACCTCACTGCCCCCTGACACCACATTCTAGGACAAACTGGCCAAGAGCACCTGCTGACCGAAGAATGAGTGAATGAGAGCAGTCCCTCCAGCTCTAGCTGGGCTGGTCACCTGTCCCTCTAGCTCTTTACTCCTCTGCCCTGTGGTCCTCCTGCCATCCCGGCCTCCCGGCCTGGACCAGGGGCTAGGTGGGAAGGCTCAGCCGTATGAGGATGCCCAGGTCTCCTCTCCCTCCTGGTTACTGCCACTGCCTCTTCTTTCCTGGACAGCCCCTGCCCACACTACTTCTCCCCTGCCTGCACTACCTCCTCCTCCCTGGACCACCTCTCCCTCCCCACACTATCTTCCCCCCACCTCACACTATCACCCACCTCCCCATACCACCTCCCCTTCCCATATTACCTCTCCCCTCCCCATATATTACCTACTCCCTCACCCCACTACTTAGGTAGTCACAATCCCACCTGCCCCACTCAGCCAAATACCTGTGTTATCTGCGCTCTGGCACAGCTTCCTCTTCCTCAGAAATTTCTCTGCTATGCCTCCTGGCTCACTGGGTGATTCTCCTTGGTGTGTCAGTGTTTCTGGGCTCTCATTGTAGAAAACAGAAGCAAAGCCCAGACACCCCTCTCCTACACCTGTCTCTTTCCTTCCGAGTCTGCGTCCCTTGAGGGAACGCCAGCCGCGCTTTCGCCCTGCCCTGTCCTCCGCTTGTCTTCTCCCCAGGCTTTGATTCTCTCCTCTATGGACCTAGGGCCCTCAGAGCCACCGTGTCCCCGCCCCCTAACCCCCCACCTCCTGGGCAGCCATACTCGCCTCACCCGACACCCACCCACTAGTCCTGCTCAGCCCGGGTCTCTTCTGTGAAATTCTCGGGGACATCTCTGGTCTTCCCAAGGCAGATGGGCCATTCCAGACAGAACTTTGATCAAATATTTCATCTTTAACGTCTTACAGATGAAATTTTATTTTGGCCCTCCTTGTGAGGGGTATTTACATTACATGCATGACCCAGTGGCATACTGTGACTGCTTCTGTGTTGGGGGCACATGCCCAAAACTGTGGGGTGCATGAGGAGAACTGTTTGGTGGCTGCCCGGCTGCCAGGGGAACTCTCCTTCCCAGCCCTGTGTGGCTGGGCCTCTTCTGCTTCCTCAGTGTGTCCAGCAATTTGCGAATGCCTGTGCCACAAGCCCCAGCATTCATCCAGAGGGATCCCCACGTGCATGCCCAGGGCCTCCCATTGGGCTGCCCCCCTGGAGCCGGGCGCTTCCTCCTGGCCCCCCGTGGTGTCCCTGCAGGTGCAGCCTGCGCTGACCACCTGTTCCAGGAGCCGCGTCGCACAGTCTCTGTCCTTATTGCTCAGCTCCCGGAGGGGTTCTTCCTCCGCTCTGGTTTCTAGCTAGTCTGGAGCTCACCCCTTTCGGGGTTCCTTGAGCATGTGAGCAGACCAGCAGCAGAGGTAGAAGTGATTCCTTTGAGCTTTGAAAGGTCTTATGTTTACGTGTTTATTTTTGTTGCAGTAACACTGTTTTGTAGCCCATTTTTCTGAGGCAGCTACAGTCACCTGCACAAGTTCGCCACCGCACG
>NW_004567130.1:3821795-3828626 GCF_000260355.1 Condylura cristata | reverse complement strand
AGCTATAGTGTCACACAGACCACGGATGTGCGTGCTATTTCCTACACAGAATTGGGATGTTTGGAACATAATTACACCCTTGGACGAGACCCTGAGTGTGGATTGGACTGACCACTGCTGTTTGTGCAGTCTATGTGACTGTCTCTACCCACCATGTCCATGGCGGGGGACGTGCTGTGGAAGGGTCTGGGGCTTTTCTCTGGGAGCTGACTTGCACGGCTCACACTTTGGTTCCTAGAGTTTCCTGTGCTTGGGCTGGTTTGGGGGTCCTGACAGGTTCAGGACATGAAGGCCTGGCCCTCCAGAGACAGGCAGATGGCTCACTTAATGTTTAGATTGAGTGACCACTTGAACAGGCAGCCAGGGCTGGTGACTGCCCCAAGTCCCAATCCTGTTAAAGTGGGTAGCTGCAGCCTCAGAGAAGAATCATGAAATTTGGGCCCTATAGCCCAGGAAGATGACGTTAGTTACTTTATTTTTACTTTATTGGAGGAGCGCAGGGACCAGTCCCAGAATGAGGATGGTGCTAATTTTTCCTTATGTGGGCTGAGGCTTATCTTTGCACCCCATGGGGGTTTCAGATGCAAATTGATCATGTGAATAAGATGGAAGTGACAGATTTAACTTACTTAAGAGAACCAAACTTCTGGCAATGAATTCGACATTCTTTATGAAGCTTTAATAGCGATTGCTTTTCTCTGCTTAAGTTGGGTCTCTGCAAACTCTCCAACAGGACTGATCCTTGCTGGCGTTGACGTCTAAAGTCAGTCAAATTGCTTTGAAAAGAAAACATCCCAAAATTCTTTTTAAGATTGATTTACTTATGCCCACAAGAGCTGGAGTATGGGCCACTGATGCTGGGGGTGAGAGGATTCACCAGAGACAGAGTGGGGAGCAGAATAAGCAGTTCGACCAAAATGCGCTGCTGAGGGGAGTAGTGGGAGAGACAGGAGAGGTCTGCTGTGCCATGTGGGTCAGCTCTCTGGCCAGGGATTGAACTCGTGCTGCAGTGGCTGCCGATAGCTTTAACTCCTGTGCCACCAGGAAGGCCCCGCATAATTGATTTTCATCACCCAGTCAGGTGAGCCGCTCTTCCACTTCATTCTGATTAGAAGCACTTTATGATGTTTAAGGTTGTCAAAACAATGATCCATCACTGAAAGTCTGGGGGTGTGGGGCAGAGGTCTGGGGCCCCAGATGCAGCCATGCTCCAGACGCAGCCATGCTCCAGACAGCTGGGTCCTGCTTCTTCCCCCATTTGTGTGTTTTTGGTTTCTGGCCCCACCATGCATTTATCCATTTTCTTTCATCACATAGCAACTACACCACTGACCTTCAAGTGATCTCTTTAATGGCATGCTATGAAGGACACATACATAGGTCGACAAACTATCTTTCCACGACCTTTGAGATTCTAAACCTTCGGCATCATAAACATGGTTGTCACCCCACCTGGCTCTGTTCCTTGTAACTTCTCCAAAGCAGGATTTCCTTCCAGGAGCCTGTCCACGTTAGGGCCCACTGTTCACTGTAACATTGCTTTTTAGAACAAGCTGCACCCATCCCACTGACTCGGCAGGTGGAAGCCTCACAGCCTCTGCAGGGTCAGGTGTGATCATCTCAGAAGCTTTGGGCCTGCGTGTGGTGTATAAGACCGCACCAGGGAGTAAAACGAGCTCAGAACAAATGGAGGGTTGTGGCCATGCTCAGGTAGGATGAGCCACTGAGAAGAGGGGAAGAAGGAGGAGAGGACTGGAGATCAGAGACAGGTGAGGAAGCTGCCTGGTTTCTGGGCCCTGGACTTGCCCCAGGGACTCGGGGGACACAGAGACACTTGGAGGAGACAGACATGGGAGAGCCCTGTGGGAATGTGACTGTGGCAGTGTTTATCTGGACTTGGGTTTTGATTTGCTCCTTTGCTCCCAGACCTGCCGGCCCCTCCTGCTCCTTTCCTGTGGGTCCCATACAGAGTGGCCTTAGACGGTGGCAGCTTTCAGGCCTCAGTGGCCTCTCTTTGTCCTGACCCTGTTGGGCTGGACACTGGTCCACAAAGAGGTGGGTAACTTTGGGTGCTTCATGGGGAAACTATATTGATTATATTTTTCCTCTCTGTTGCATACTTGTATTAAAGTTCTTTCCTATTGAGGGTCTCGTGCACTGAGTATTTTTTAAAAATATTTATTTATTTATGCATATAGAACTGGGATACAGGCCAGAGGTGCAGGGGCGGTGAGAGGATTCACCAGAGACAGAGTGGGGAGCAGAGCAGGCAGACTGTTGAAGTACACTGCTGAGGGGAGCAGCGGGTGGGTCAGGAGAGGTCTGCCATGCTATGTGGGTCACCTCTGGGGCAGGCGGGGATTGAACTCATGTAGAAGTGACTTTAGCTTCTTAGTGTTGTGCTTTAACCCGCTGCGCCACCAGGGAGGGCCCTAAGAGTATTTTTTTAATGCAGCAAATGACAGAACAGGTTGGGGGGATTCTGGGATGCCCCCACCTTGCCCTGTAACACTATAATGCATGTGTGTGTGTGGTATGTACATGTATGTACCTGTGTGGTGAGTACACTTGTGTGTGTGTGGCATGTGTTTGGGTGTGCGGGGTGTGGGGTGTGGGAGAGTATGCACATGAGCCCATTGCTTTGGAAGGGCGGACACCTTGGAGAGTGGCAGTATCCTCTATTTTGATTTTCTACCTTACTCATTCTCATGTATGGACATTCTTTTAAAAATAAGGCCACAGCTATTTCCATTACAAAACCCCAGGACAGCACATGTGAGGACGAGCACACAGCCAAGGGTCAGGGTGCCACCCCCAGCTTTCATGGTGGGGGGCAGCCCGGCCACATGGCCCGCCAGACTCTCGACAAGATGCTGTTCAGGCAGTGGGCAGAGCGCATTAAGAGGTGCTGGAACTTCCCTGCCGTCATCTCTATTGCTTCAGTATCAATATAGATGAATTTTTCATCAAAACAGCACAGTTATGCAGGCGTGCTTGCTCCTGATTAGTGCCGATCTCGCCCTGGGCGCTATCCCCATGGGGGGTTTTATTTTCTAGAACCCGCTGAGCTCTCTGGGGGTCAGCTGGTTAAAGCTACAGAAACAAGATTTGAGAAGCATCTGAGCTCAGCTTTGTCGGGAAGATAAACAGAAGAGTTATCAAAGCTGTGAACACACTATTTAATGCCCTGTGATGGGGGGCTTTGGGGGAGCTGGGGGAGAAGATGGGGGCGCTGGGAGGAGCTGGGGAGAGCTGGGGAGCTTGAGGAGGGGCTGGAGGACCTGGGGGAACTGGGGGGAGCTGGGGGAGGGGCTGGGGCCCCCTCCAAAGTGAGTCTGAGAGCAGAGGCTTCACAGCACCATCTCCCTTCAACTCCCGGAAGTCACATGGGCAGAGGTGCTTGTTTCTAATGCGGAATTGTTCAGGCTGCTTCCCAGCCTTCTTCCTACCCCACCCACTAAATGCTCCAAGTGTAAGTATCCCCTCCGTCACAGGCTGGGCACTGGGCTTGAGTGAGCCTGGGATCTGTGGGGACACTCTCCCCCATGGCCTTCCACATGGATTTTATGCTCTTCTGGGGTGTCTGATAAGGAGGAGGGCCTTTCCCTCCACTGCTGAGTTGACGAGATGTACTCTCGAGGGGAGCTCTTGCGTCTGTGTCCGGGGACAATAGGGCACGTTCATGCACCTGGTGATCACCAGGAGCAAAGTTGTCTTGAAGGAGAATGTTCCAGAATTCTGATGAGCCTGACATTATGTGACAAGTGTAACACTTCCTCCAAAGGAGTCCTTGCCCTCTAAGTTCACCACACATAGCTCGGCAGCCTGGCAGGGCCTGTGCCCTGCTTTCTCATGACCCCTGTGAGCCTGTGAGATGTGTGTACACAGGAGTATGTGCCTGTGAATGTTCATGCACACAGGGGCACATGTGCTCAACATGTCACTGCATGCCATGCACACCAGAACTCTCAAATACACACAGCATGTGGACCCATGTCCCACATGTGCTTATTTGAGTGTTCTGTATCTCTGCCCACCTGTGCACATGTGTGTTTGCATTTTTGAGTTTCTGTGTTTCCATATGTCTCTGTGTGTTTGTGTGTAGAACTTGTGTCTATGTGTGTGTCTGTGTCTGTGTGTCCACATGTCTGTGTATCTGTGTTTTTGTTTTTGTAGTCTGGCCTGTCTTAAATGGAAACAGAACAAAGAAACGGGACAAAAGAAATGAGGGGATTTTCCAGAGGCTCACTTGATGTTCGAGTGTAAACAGGAAGGAGGTGTCTGTGAGGCCCGGAGCGCCGGGGCAGCCGGTGTGAGCACGTGCCTGCAGCGGCCCCAGGAGACGTCGCTGGGGACTTCCTAGAAGAAAACGCAAGGAAGGGGCAGCCCCAGTCTTTCCCTTTGCTGTTTTAAGCAGCATTTGTACGGCCGAGCCCAGCGCGTGTCTGGCTGCCCAGCGTGCCCAGCTGGGTTAGCAAAATCATGGTGCACATCGTTGAGAGTAGATGGGTCTCTAGAGAACTGAGCAGCTGAAGGCTGGGGAGCAGAGGACGAACCCCAAGTGCCCAAGGGCATGTGGTGATGATGGGTTCCCAGCATCTCTGGGGCCAGGCCTGCATCTGGGGTCTCAGCCGCGCCCCATGACTCGGCCACTTTACTTAGTCTCCATGAGGTGCCGCGGGACATCCAATATTGGCAAGATCTGCCCTAAGTAGCTCCTGAGCCAATGTTTCTGGGGGAGGCAGTGGTCCTAAACCCACGGGTGAAGAAGAGTGGCTTCTCCATTTAATACCATCATTTCAGGTCTTCAGGCCTTGTCTCCCAGCCAGGAGTGGACCCGGGCTGCAGGGGCAGCGCTGAGTCCTGGCCACTAGGCCACCACGGGCTGGTGTCTCAGGAAGCTGCAGCAGGAACTTCACAGATGCTCGGGCAAGCAAGCGAAGAGGCAGATTTGGTTGGAGAAAGACAAGGTTTATTGAGGAGAAAGGGAACAGAAGTGGGACCCCAGGCTGGTGGAACCAGGCCAGGGAGGGGTGAGGGAGCCGCAGTGGAGTCGTCCCGGGAATACAGACCTTCTTTCCAGGATGTTTCTAGGGCTCCACCAGCCTCTCCGTGATCGCTTAGTGCTTGGGGGTCTCACTCACTGTCTTAATGTCCCTGTGCCCAGCACTAAGTTTCCTAGTCCCTGGCCTTGTCTTAGAGTCCTTTTTCTTTAGTGTCCTTGTTCCGGAAGGTCCAGGAGCCCCTGGTGTGGGGTGTGTGATTAGTCCCCTGTGGGGTTTTTGCCCTTATCTCTGGAGCCTCCCGTAGCTCCCGAGGTCCCTCCCTACAGGGACAGTCCCCGGACCTGCCTAATTTATCCCTAACATACTGCCTAATTTATTCCTAGGACTCACTGACACTTTGGGGCCTGAGCATCCTGCTGTTCCTTCCAGCCAAGACCATTGACCCTGAAGTCCACTGGCCCCCAATTTGGAATCTGAGTTGTATTCCACAGGCAGGGCCTGCCCTTCTCCCTGGGAAGGTAGGCCCTGGATTGTGCCTCTCGGGAGTCCCCAGGTGGCTCCAGCGTGGGGGTCGTGGCTCCAATGACTGTTCTTCGTGTCTCAGCAATGGCCCAGAGATCCATGGGACCCAGAGTTACCTGGTTGGTGACTGTCCCTGCTCATTTCCTTCCATACAAGGACACACTGCCCCAGCTGGCCACAGCTGGTGACTGAGAAGCAGAGATGGAGCAGCAGTGCAAGGCTGCCTGCAGGTAGCTGAGGTCCCGGTGAGCAAGCAGGGCCCACGCAGAGCAGGGCAGTGCTGAGCCCCCAGCGCAGCCAAGGCCCATAAGGAGGCCACCCAGTCCCCTGCTCCTAGGACATCCCCCCCAAATGGCCGCAGCGCCCAGCCCTGCCCACCAGCCAGGACCAGCAAGCCTGGGGCAGGCACACCAGGCAGTCCAGGAGTGGATTTGATTTGGGAAAACAAAAGCAGGTGCTCCTGGTCCGCAAGATGCTTTGGAGTCAGATGCTTGGCAAGAAGGAGTGAGTCTCACTTCTTTCCCCTTGTTATTTGGAGGCCGCCAAGCGGCTGTGCGGGCCAGAGGCTGTGGGAAGCAGGTGAGTTCTTGTCAGCACTGGAGGCCCTCTCTGCACAGAGCTTTGCTCCTCTCTGCTCCCTTCTTCCTTGTCTTTTCCTCTTTTTTTTTTTTTTTTTTTTTTGGTGGTTCACAGGCAGCTGCTGGCCTGGAACCCTTCTCATAAAGAACAGGAAGGCCCCGAAGCCTCGGGCAGGATTAAAGGGTTGATCTAAACCTTAGATCTCAGCTTTAAAGCTGTAATGTACAGTGAATTTGGTTACATGGAAAAGGAAACAGTAATTGTTGAAGTATGTTTTCTTAAGCTACAGAATAATTTTTGAAATGCTTGCCTTTAATCCACAGACGGGCTTGTGTTTGAGAAAATATCATCTTGCTTGTTGAGAACAATCTGCGCTCAGAGACACTGGGTCTTTGAGCTACGTTTTGTCATTTTTCCCCCTCCCAAATAAAAAGATGTCAAGCATCTGCGGTAAGATTTGAAAGGCTGTTTTTTCTAGCTACCATCATCCTGGTGCTTCGGGCTGTAGGGTGGTTCTATTCTTCCTGCTTCTTACTTAAAACTGGAGGCAGAGCTCTGGCTTGGGTGTGTTTTAATGGCCCCTGTGAGTTTGCTGAGACCAGCCCAGGAGCTACCACTCGGGTTTGGGTAGAAGTTTGGGATGGAGCACAGGACTGCCCCAGGCTGGCCAGGGCAACTCTGGACACCCTCCCCAGCAGACTCCGCTCTGGGCTCCACCTCTGAA
>NW_004567130.1:3805924-3821542 GCF_000260355.1 Condylura cristata | reverse complement strand
TGTCCTTTATACTCAGAGCTCATGCCACTCCTCCTGCTGTCTCAGGGCCATGAAACTTTGCCGGCCCTATGTTGTCTCTCAGGGGACCCAGAGGTCCGACATTGCAGATGCCTGGGAACTGGACTTGTGGTCTCCAGGACAGAGAGATGGTCTGTTTCCGTTTCCAACTACTCGGTGTTCAGACCTCTCGATCTATTATGGCGGTCCCAGGAAACCAATACAAGGCATGAATATGATTCTGTTAGAAATCAGAAAGGGAGTCCAGAGAGGTTGTGTAGCTTGCTTTTGGTCACACAGCAAGCAGTATGGCCAGGATTTGTTGGGAGACAACTAGTATAGGGCAGTGATAAAGAGCATGGGCCTGGAATTTTCCAGGGGCCCAAACTGGACGTTGAGCCACTGGTCAGAGGTCTCTGTGACAAGGGCCAGAAACAAAAGGAGCACCCAGGGCTGGGCAGTGGGAAGGATGAGATGAGACATGAGAACATGTCAGTTTGTCCATGTGGAAAGGTGGAAGCCTGCTGAATGTGCTTTACTGCTGACCTGATTCTAAGCCCTGACAGTTCAAGACAGAAAATGCAGACAGACCTGGCTCCTGTAAACCCTGAACAAAATGCTAGAAAGTTGAAGCTGGTGCTATGCTGAAAGTTGCCACGCCACACCCTGGAGGCTCAAGGGGCTGGGACAACTCATCATTTGGACACTGTTGAAATAACTCATCACGTGAACTGATTGAAGAAGAAAACCCTTGACTAGTTGGATAACATCTCTGGAGGCTTTTGAAGAAACACAAAGAAAACTAGGGGTAGAAAGGGGCAGCCTCACCCCCATGTGGAAGGGAGGTGTGCCCATGAGAATCAAAATCAGAGATTTGAAATATCTTTGATTGTATTGGATAATGTTTTAGCTAATGCAAAAGGGGAAGAAATAGAAACAAGATGTAGTGAAAAGGAAGCGGCTAAAATAAACAGCATCTATTAGAAGAAACCCTAAACTTGACTGACGGCTAAACAAATACAGAAGGGGGGCGTTTATGTTCCTGGGAGAGAATGCTGAGTGCTACAAAAGCATCATTTTCTCTATAATAATGAAAATGTTTAATTCATATTCCACTGGCATGAATTTGGGGGGCTAGGAAAAATGACTCAAGCCTACAGAGAGGATTGGTAGGCCAGCAGGGGTAGTGGTCAGCAGGCTCCTGGGGCCACTTACATGGAGCGCAGATCCTCAGCCAGCTGCCTGTGCCAAGTCCGCTCTGGCAGGGACATGGGGACTTTAACCCTGCCACACTGACACCCCTCTCTGAGCATGCCATGTGCTTGACCACTGGGGCCCCCCTGTTGTTCAGTGGAGGGCATGCTGCCGCCGAGCAACTAGGATCCTCAGCCTGGGCAAGGCAGTAACTGGCCAGCCATGTAGGGAGCTAATGCCACAGTGTGTTCAGCAAGGTCTGATCTGTTCAGGAAAGAGCCCCACCCAGCTTGTCCTGCCTGTGCTTTCCTCAGTCCCGGGGCATGCTGTATTTTATAATCAATCTTTTGTCATAAATAAATTAATCTTCTATTAAATTTTCCTTGTTTAAATTTCTCTATTGTGCAGATGATATGATAATATGTAGAAAGAACCCTTAAAACTCCACAGAAGAACTACTCAATATACTCAACCAGTTCAGCAAAATAGCAGGATACAAAATCAATACACAAATATCACAAAATCAATACACTAAATATCAAATATATAGCCTTCCTATACACAAACAATCAATCTGAAGAAGAAGAAATTGAGAGAACCATCCCTTTTAAAATCAAAACAAAAAACAAATCAGATACTTGGGAATAAATCTAACAAAAGATGTAAAGGACCTACACAAAGAAAATTATAAAACATGACTAAAAGAAATAGAAGAAGACACAAAGAAATGGAAAAATATACCCTGCTCATGGATTGGAAGAATTAACGTTATTAAAATGGCCATCCTATTAAAAACAATTTACAGAGTCAATGCTATTCTAATAAAAATATCAATGGCATTCTTCAAAGAAACTGATGAAATTCATATGGAACCACAGAAAACCTAGAATAGCCAGAGCTCTACTGATGAAAACAAAGGATAATGGAAGTATCACACTTCTAAACTTCAATCTATACCACAAAGCCATAATAATTAAAACAGTGTGGTACTGGAACAAAACAGACACACAGACCAACAGAACCAAATAGAAAGCCCAGAAATAAACCCACACCTATATGGACAATTAATCTTTGACAAAGGAGCAAAGAACATGCAATGGTACAAAGACAGTTTGTTTAACAGATGGTGCTGGAAAACTGGACTAACATATTCAAAAGAATTCAACTAGACCATGACCTCACACCATGCACAAAATCAACTCAAAGTGGATAAAAGATTTGGGGATAAGATCTGAAACCATAAAATATATAGAAAAAGTATAGGTAAAACACTACAAGGCATACATCTCAATAATATCATTAAGGAGTCATCACCCAAAGCAAAGAAAAATGAAATAAAAGATAAGCACATGGGACTACATCAAACTGAAAAGCATCTTCACTACAAAAGAAATTTTAACCAAGACAAAGATACTGACTGGGGAAGAAACCTTTGCACTCCATACATTGGATAAGGGGCTGATCACAAAGATATAAAAAGAGCTCACAGGAATCAAGAAAAACAAAGCAAACAATCCAATCAAGAAATGGGCAGAAGAACTTAAAAGACACTTCTCCAAAGAGGAATTGCAAATGGCCAACAGGCATATGAAAAAATGTTCAAATTCCTTTTAATCAGGGAAATGTAAATCAAAACCACAATAAGATACTGACTCACGCCAGTGAGAATGGCACATATCAAAAAAAAAAACAAAAACAAAAACAAACAAAAAAAACTAACAACAAATTAAAATCTAACTCATCATCACTTGTTAAAAACTGGCAACAAATGTTGGCAAGGCTGTGGTGAAAAAGGAACTCTCCTACATTGCTGGTGGGAGTGCAAACTTGTACAACCACTATGGAAACTTGTATGGAGATTCCTCAGGCTAATAAAAATGGAGCTACTTCATGACCCAGCAATTCCACTCTTAGGAATCTACCCAAAGGACACAAAAACATTAATTCAAAAGGATACCTGCACCCTTATGTTTATTGCAGCACTATTTACTATTTACACTATTTCTACTATTTACTGGAAACAACCCAAATGCCCAAAATTAGATGACTGGATCAAGAAGATCCAGTGTACATATATGTATATATACACAATGGAATACTACTCAGCAATTAAAAAGATAAACTCATGCCATTTACAGCAATATGGATAGAGCTAGAAGGGATTATGCTCAGGGAAATAAGTCTGAAGGGAAAGGAAAAATATCTAATGGTTTCACTTATAGGAGGAATATGAAAGAACCAAATAAGACATAGAGAGAAATGTATTGTTATTATAATACAAAACACAACACAATAAAACAAAAACAGACAATTATAAGCCAGAGATATCCAACAGGGGAGGGGGACAGAGAGGGATCAGAAGGCGGGAGACAGGAATGTGGGGGACTGTGGTGATGATGGGTGGGTGAAGGGGGTTGGGGGAAGTAAGTATTATTTTGAAATGAACGATAATATTTAATAAAACAATAAATAAATAAATCTCTGCCCTTTCAGTCCCCTCATTAAGAAATCAGTGATTTGAAACAGCATAATCAGTAAAGGCTTGTTCAACAACACGTCTGTTAAATATTTATGGTAGTTAAGATCAGTAGACATGGGGCCGGATGTGGAAAGGAGGGCAGAGCAAATATCTGAGACAGCAGCTCAGGCCAGAGGACAGATCATTCACCGCTGGGAACAGTATGGGTTGAAATCCCCAATCTATAACTTTCTCCAAACACATTTCACATGGTTTAAATATTTCAATATAAAGCATGAAACTGAAGAAATTTCAAGTTGCAGTGTGGAGGTATATGAAGATACTTGTTTCCATGTTCTGGAATTCTTCCCAAGAATAAGAGGTTCAGACCCCTTACAGGTGTTAAGGGAAAAAATATCACCATGGCCAAATCTGCATTTAAGCTTTTTCATACATTAAAGAATGTCAAACAGCAAACATAAAATGCAAACAAACTGGAAAAATGTTTTTGATTAAGGTTGAACTAAAATCAAAATTTCCTAACATCTCAGGTCCATGAAGATAGCTGATATGTTGGTTGTGAAAATGGAGAAAGAATAGATAGTCACACAAATGGCTGAAATTGTCAACAGACCCCCAAGGGTAAATCTTACTAGTCATCAAAGAAATGCAAAAAAGGGAAGGAATTTCACTTGATGCTCATCAGACTGGGAAGTCTACAAAGATACTGACTTGTCCCCCAGAAGCAGTGCCCAGACACTCGCTGGGCAAGACTGGCAGCTGCCGGTTCTCCCAAGAACCTTGGTGCTCAGAAAGTCTAAGCTCAGCTCTAGGAGTGAGAAACCAGATCTCTTTAGGCTCCACTTTCCACGCGGACACCAGGCAAACCTAACAAGGAAAAGCTGGGCAGGAAGCATCGATAACATCACAAAAGAATAGTCCAGAGAGGGCAGTGGAAATTTTCAGACTACTTTGAATGGGAAAAAGCATAGATGCCCAGCCTGCAGTCTGTGAATCATTTATTGAATTACTTTCCAGAGACTCAGCCCTTATCAGACTGTGAGCACCCACGAGGGGCTCCAGTCTGGGTCCTTGTTCTCATCTGTATCTCTGAAAATCGAAGAAGCGTCCCCGGACCTGCTGTGACCAGGGGGGATGTGCCTGACTGTATAAGGACAGGACTCTGCCCTGCAGTAGTGGGGGGGGGCTCCTCATGCTGTGGCCACCAGGTTGAAGTGGACGATGGGGGACCTTTAACGCCCAGCACAGAGCTCCCATGAGACCCAACTGCAGCATCCCTGGGTGTCCACCCATAGCATTAAAAAATGGAAACCTGGTTTGCAGGACCAGCTAAATATGCTGCATATAAAGTGGATTATTATTCACTCAAGAAAAATAATGAACCATGAGGCAGTGTGGGCAAGAGTCCAGTGCCACCAAGTGCAGGTGAGGGGCTGGGCCAAAATATTGCAGAGGCTCAGGGCCTGTGAGGCCAGGTGAGGCCGAGGGCGATGCAGCTTCTTTTTGTGCTGAAGAGAGTCTCTAGAATTACATATTGGTGGAGGATGTCTAACCACACGGATACACTAAAGCAGCTCAATTGTTAACTGTAAAAGGGTGAATTTTACTGCATGTAAGTTATAGCTCAATAAATGTGTTTTAAAAATTCCAGACCCTTGAAAATCATTTATTTTCTTGTGATCTTTCCAAGATCTTTGCAAAAACTCTCTATTTTAATCAAATCATTTGTAAGTCTAGGACTGTCCTGTGAGAACAAACCCATATTCCTGTCACTTTAGCTCACAAGGTTAGATTCCTCCAGATTGGGTCATTTGTGTTTATTTCCTGGTGGGGTGTTTTCAGCAGAGGATAATGGTGGCTTCCCCCCCTCCCCCACTGAGGTCAAATTTCAAGTCACATTTATTGAAATATAACAAATTCTTTGCAGATGAGGGATACTTATCCAGTCTTCACCGCCTTCATCTAAATATTCCCTAGCCTCTCCATTTTTTAAAGCTGCCTCTCAGCCATCAAAGTGTTTTTGTTTGTAAACATCAAAGGTTCTCATATATTTGTTACATAGCTCGATGCTATAAATCTGTTTTAATACCTCTGGTTTTCGGAGCGATGTGATCTATAGTGTTACAAGGATTTGATCTTTGGGACTCTAGAAAGAAAGAGATAATTTGTCACCACAGATAGTGGTGTAGCAAAGAAACAGAAATTAAAATTTAAACGTGTGGCTCAATTATGAGTGGAAATGAATCTTCACAAGAGGATGCTTTTTCCTTCCAGGCTGGAATATTTAAAGTCGCCTTTCACGATGGAGTTTCCTTGACAAGGGGATTTAAAGTGTGAAAATAACTGTGGGTGGTTTTCCGCTAAAAAATGGTCTACATTTCTAAAACCTTGACTTTGGGTTTTAATCACGCTCAAATGTGCTGGGTGCATAAATAACTGGAGATGTTTCCCACGGGGTCCCAAGGAGGATAATTTTAACTCCCTATTCCCACGGCGGTGAGAGGTCTGCTGTGTGCCCTGTGGGCCCTCGTCAGCCCCGCCTATCCTCCACGCTGGCTGGGATCATCAGATCATCTGTGGTGGACGGTGGGGCCACGTTGCTGATGACCAGCAAGCCCAAGGCGGGCCGCCTGCGGCTGTCCACAGTGCCTAGAGGCGGGGGCCGCGCTGAGGTCCGAGGTCTGCAGAAGTGCGTTTGTGTCGCGGCGCCTTTGGTTTTTCCAATCCGCGACAGGAAGTCCAGGCTGAGCCCTTGCTGGCTCTGTTTCTCGCTGCCCTGGCTCTCATTTTCCAGAGAGCACGAGCTGTGTGGCTCAAGCAACAGAAGTTGATTAGCCCTCCGTGGCGAGACCAGAATGGGAGCAGGGGTCCAGTGGGGTGATTCTCCTGCATGCTGAGAGGCTGGCACCTATGCCTCCCCTGGCTCCTCCCACATCTCCACTCTTCTCTCTGTATGCGTCTGGCCTGAGCCGAAACGCCTAGTGTTCTGAGGCCACCACACATGCATGCACACAGAGACACATGCATGCCCGCACACATGTACACACAGACACGCTGGCGTGCTCACTGATACAGCACACACATGTGCGGCCACACTAGCACATAGAGGTGTGTGCACGTGCAGCCAAGTTTGCACACATGTGAACACCTGAACACCCTGTGCAATACAAGCATGAACGTGGGCACACGCAGATACGCACACCTATTCCCTACGTGCTTATACACCTTGGTGCTCAGGACTTCAAGTCTAGTATCCCGATAGCTACTCAAAGAAGCACAGCAGCTCCCTGTACACACACACCGTGTGGATGACAATGACACGGCTCCCCGGCTCGAGGTGCTGAGAGCCCTTTCCCTCTGAGGGTGAGCTGGGTCCCAGGATCATGTCCTGATTTCCCCAGAGTCCATGTAATCGGCTGCAGCGTCTGCTTTAGCTTTGGCGATTTCAGTGAACAGCATGGCCACGGCTACATTACTTTAATCAAGCAAATAGGCGTGCAGTTGCTAATTAAGAACTAATCCATCTAATGATCAGGTTAAAACTCAGGCCTGGTTTTCACGGCGACACAACAGCTGCCTTTACTCCTTGCTCCAGCCACACCACCAGGAGGCCCAGGCTCAGCAGAGGCCGGCCGCTGTGAGCCAGGCTGCAGCTGGACGCCTGGGGTCAGTGCCGTGGCTGCTCTCTCATGATGTCATCCATTTGCCTGTGCTGCCACTGGCCACCCACACCAGGTACTGGTGGCGGAGTTGCTCGCCTTCGGAAGGCGGGCCTGGGTGTGACATCACAAAGGCAAACGTTTTCCCTAAGAGGACTGATTACAACTCTACATTCTCCTTCCCAAGCCACATCCAATTGCTTTAGGGGATCCCAGAAAAGAAAACGCCCACAGGGAGATGAGACTGAGATGCCAGGAGAGGGATTAGCTCCCCCATGCATAGCAGTGCCGCTCACAGGCTTCCAGATCTCTCTGAAGACACTACAGGAACTTCACAGCCAGGAGAGGCTGACACAGTCGCTTCATGTGGCCTGAGATTGTCATAAGACATTATGGCATCTTTAATTTGGCAGGGACTTTTCTTGATTGCTGCTGTCTAACAAACCACACCCGAAAGGGTTAAAATATCAAGAGTCACTAATTTTCCTCGTGGCCAGGGCTCTGGGGGACAGGCCATCCCATTGCATGTGTGTCCGCTGGGCCCTTTGCCAGTGCTGTGGGGTCATGTCTGCAGCTCAGGATCCCTGCTCTTGGCAGTCTGGGCTCTTTTCCCGACCTGTCCCTGTAGTCGGCTCGGCTTCCTTGCGTCACCTGACTGAGATGTTAGAGCAAGCATCCGGGGCCAGAGGCAGAAGCCAGCACAGTGTACCTTCTGCCGTGTTCCGTCTGTCAAATTGTCACAGGACCTGATCTTGACAGCAGAAACACAAACCCTGCCTCTTTTTCTTTCAAAAAAAATATTCAATTTATAATTTCCATGCCATAAATTGGCCCCTTTTGGGCATAAAATTCAGCAGGGTTTAGTATATATAAAGTTGGGCAACCATCACCATTACCTAATTTTAAAATATTTTCAGCACTCCAAAAGTGTGCCACTGGAAGTCATTCTTTTCCCCGCTCTCTAGCGTCCGGCTACTTCTAGTCTTTATATTGGTAGGTTTGCCTTTTATAGAAAGTTTGTGTATAATTAATAATGCAGAGCATCTTTTCATATACTTAATGATTATTTTATATCTTCTTGGAGAAAATGTCTATTCAGACATTTTCCAGACCATTTCTTTGCTGGACTATTTGTGCCTTTGTTACTGAGATGCAAGTGTGCTTTATATAGTCCAGAGACAAGTCTCTTATCAGAAATATGCTCTGTAAATTTCCCCCACTATGTGAGTTGTCATCACTTTTTTTTTAAGGTTTTTTGTTTATGCATACAGAACTGGGATACAGGCAGAGGTGCAGGGGTGGTGAGAGGCGTCACCAGAGACAAATTGGAGAGCAGAACAGGCAGATCGAGGAAGTACACTGCTGAGGGGAGCAGCAGGTGAGACAGGAGAAGCTAGCTACGCCACAGGGATCACCTCTCCCACCAGGGAGCAAACTCACACTGAAGCTGCCATGACTAGCTTTGCAGTGCTGCACTTTAACCTGTTGCACCACCAGGGAGGGCCCTGTCATCACTTTTTTAATGGTGTTCTGGGAAGCACAAAATTTAAAAAATTTTGATATTCAATTTATCTGTTTTTTTCCCTTGGTTGCATTTGCTTTCAGTATCATATGTATGAATTCATTGCCAACTCAAAGTCATGACAGTTTACCCTTACGGGCTTTTTCCTAAGAGTTTTATAGTTTGAACTCTTATCTTTAGGTCTGAGTTGAGTTTTGCATGTGGTGTGAGGTAAGGGTCCACCTTAATTCCAATGAGTATTCAGTTTTCCTAGGGCCCTTTGGTGAAAAAACTATTCTTTGCCCCCAGTGAACTGTCTTGTCACCCTTGTCGAAAATCAATGGACCTTAAACGTGCGGGTCACTTTCACATTCTCAGTTCTATTCAATGGAGCCATGTATCTGTCCGGCAGCTGAGTTGTAAGTTTCAATTCAGGAAACTTACAGTGTCTAGCTTGGTTCTTTTTCAAGGTTGTCTGGGCTATCATAGCATTTCCATATGACTTTTAATGTTATCTTAAAATTTCTGCAGTCAACAGGAGAGATTTTTACGCAGCAACCTCATTTTCATGCCTCCCTCTCACTAGTCCAATGAACCTGTCTCAAAATAGCCGCATTCACAGGCACAAAGCCCAGTTGCTCTCATTTCTCTGACTGCCCACCCCGAAGTATCCACACCAAACAGCTGTCTCCAGGGACAGTCGGAATGAAGAAAGATCGGGGCGGGGAGGGGGGAGGGACATTCACCTTTTACCCTGAAAGCATTTGATTTGATTTCTTTTAATAGAGATGTGTGTGCTAATAGAGATGTGTGTGCTGCTTTACAAATTTAACACACGCTTATCCACTGAAAAAGCCATAGACCTGCCTGCCAGCATGTCCTCCACCTTGAGAAACTGCAGGAGTGTGAGTTCATGCCCAGAGGTATCCTTCCAGGGCAAAGATGTCACCCACTGCTCTGGCAGGACACCCAAACAAGATGGCCATGTTCTGGGGGACATGCAGAGTTGCAGGGCCTTTATGCTGAGTATTCAAAGCTGAGACTCAGAGGGTGGGGCAAGAACCTCTCCAGTCCCAAGGCGAAGGCGTCCTGGGGAGTCCAGCTCTCAGATCTCACCCTTCCTTCACTCTTTGGAGTGTCAGTTGCTTCAGGGGTTCTGTGATAGATGCCTTCTTTTCTTACTTCTAAGAACTTTCAGTGAGTTTGAAAACACTCCAGAAAAAGAGCAGAAAACAGTATATCCTTTGAAATGTTTTCCTTTGGTACCCCCATAAGATGGAGTCTCCCCAATACCTGAGGGCAACCGAGCCTCTACTCACTCACGCTCACCCTTGACCTCACTCACATCCTTACCTGTGACCTTGTCTATGACTTCACCTGTGACCTCACCTATGAATCACCCACATTCTCATCTGTGACCTCACTGCGTTCATCCTGCCCATCTACTTACAACAAAATTGTAGGAGGAAGGAAAATAACTTCTTAGAAAGGAGATGCTGGGATTGTGTTCTAGACAGTTAAATAAAAGAATTCTATCTGTTGGCTCCCTCCCTGGTGGCGCAGTGGGTTAAAGCGCTGCACTGAGCAGCTGAAACCACTTCCGCATGAGTTCGATCCCCGATCCCCGCCTGCCCCGGAGGTGACCACATGGGGCGGCAGATCTCTCCTGACACGCCCACTGCTCCCCTCAGCAGTGTACTTCTTCGATCTGCCTGTTCTGCTCCCCACTCTGTCTCTGGTGAAGTCTTTCGCCATCCCTGAGTCTCTGACCTGTACCCCAGTTCTGTATGCACAAATAAATAAATCTTTAAAAAAAGTTAAAAAAAAAAAGAAATACTGACAGAAGAAACCTAAAAAATACAATAAAACTGGCAAAGTAGAAAATTATTTAAAAAAAAAAATTCTATATGTTGACCCAAAGTGTATATAAAAAAAATCTCTTCTTTTTTGTGCAGTCATCCCAGCTTTAAACAACTTTACTTCCAGAAATGTCTGTGGGTGTCTTGTCTTGTGTTACAGTCCACAGTGACCACTCTGGTCACCACCACAGCTACCTCCCAACTACAGTTGTGCATAACTAAAGCCAACGTGGCCGTCATATAAGCTTCTGGGGTACCTAACTTGGCAGAGGCACAAACATATGAGGCCTGATGGTTCCAAGACTTTGTCATAAAGTGAACATGTAGAGAAAGTGAAGATTGTGGAGAAGATGCTCCCTGCATGCCCACAGCTTTGAGTGTACAATGAGTACCCTTCTCTGACCACTTCCCTGCCATAGCTGGTATCTACCTCTACCTGCCCCTCCCTCTGCCCACCTCTCTCTCAGCTTCTTTTTGGATGCCAGGGGTCTTGTTTGCTTTTTCTCTGGCAGGGGATTGGAGGACGTTCTCCTCTGGCTGTCTAGGAGGCATCATCCTTCCCTACATACACACATATGTATGTTCACTGGGCTTCTCCTGGGGCTCTGTGCTCAGCCACCACTGGGCCACAGCGGTCTCATCACCCAGGCAGAGAGGAGCTAGGTGCGCCCTCTCCCGGAGGGGGCTGCTTTGCAAGAGCAAGCTCTGTGAAAGGGTCTTCCATGCAGAGAGACAACGTCACAGCCCCAAGGAAGGTGTGTGCAACTATGCATCCCAACCAGGTAGAGAGCTCCTGCCCCCCAGCCGGCCCCTTGGGGCTGCAGCAAGCTCCTAGCCAAGAGGCCTGCCTACCCTGACTTCCCTTGAGAGGGTCCCGCTCGACTCATCTCCTAGGCACTCACCCCCTGAGTGAGGAAACATCAAGACATACAGTTGTGGAAGACTAGTAAACTCCCGTCCTTCCCACTTTTCGCTTAGGGTCTTTCATCGCTCTTCTTTCTTACAATTTTTCTTTCCCCAAGATGGGTGCTTTACCGGTGCCCCAGCCTGTGCTTTAGAGGGGATTTGTGCACCTTGCCCTGGCTTTGAAAAAGTGACCACAGGGGTTCAAGGAACAGGAACATCACACAGTGCATGTGCCTTTGCTGATCCCACTCTTCACCTTTGTTTCTTCCTGCCCCGAGGCAGGGCCAAGCCCCACAGCAAGCCCGCGTCTGGTCCACAATGTCACTTGTGCCGAGGTTGAGACTTTCTTTCATCCATTTCAAGCAGACTCTTTGAACCCCTGTCTTTGTGCTTAACCCCTATCAAGGCCTGGTCCAGCTCTTCTCTGGTCACCAGGGATAGCCTTCTCTGAAGACTGGTCGGTGGCCTTTACCTCTCCCCATGGCAGAGATCCTAAAGTCAGTGCAACCGACAGCTAAGTCAGTAGTGTAGTCCCTGATGCATGGGATGGTCACCTGGGCTGGGCCTGCCTCTGACTGGCAAAGGGCCCAGGTGAAGCTGGGGAGGCCCTGGGCAGCCCAGGGAGGGCAGTGGGGCCCCAAGGAGGCCCCAGGGAGGACAGGAGGGAGCCAGGCCTCTGTCCTCTTGCTCTGTGGTGGGAGCAAAACATCGCCACTGACCTCAGCCCTCTGCAAACACCTGTGCGTGCGCACACACACACGCAAGTGCACACAGCCTGTAGCACACACCTATGCACACATGTGTGTCTGCCTGCACCTGCCTCCCACCCCCACCCACACACCCAGACACATCTAGGGAATCAGAGGCTCCTCGGGTGTCCCCCAGTGTTTACTGCATGAAGCTGTGGAGACCCCAGGGCTGCACCATCCTGGGCTCTTGCAGGCACCCCAGGTCAGAAGGGCTGCGTGCACCCCCAGCACGCACCACCCATCATGCGCTCTGCCTGCTGCTAGCTGTGCACTGACTCCCCACAGAGACGGCAGCTCTCTGAGTGCAGGGTGTTCCCACCCCACTCTCCCTAAGCCAGCAGGGGCCTCCCACGGAGCCTCTTGTCCTCTTGCCACATCCCACCAAGAAGGAGGCCCCTGGAGAGTGCCCCATGGGTTGATGCTGGCATATGCAGGAGTGCCTGCCTTCTCCGTGCCCTGCCTGCTGGGTGGGCCTCCCTGACTTGGCCAGGCCCCACTGCACCCTGTGGCCTGGGGCTCCTGCCTGTCCCAGCACATGTTCTGGTGTCTGTGCCACGAGAACCCGCGGTTGAGGCTCCCAACACACACTGGGGCTCAGAACTTTTGACTTGTTCGTGTTCAGGATCCTCCTCTACGTTGAGCAAGACAGACCTTTCGTGCCCTGCCCTGTGAGGCTATGGCTGGACTGTCCAGGCCTTGGGGTGGGCGGACCAAGGGCCTGAAACCCACCCTTACCTCGGGTTCAGCCTCTGCTCCTAGCCCAGGGCAGGGCTGGCCTGGCTGGGGGGCCCTCCCCTGTGCCTGTGCAGACTGTGGCCTGAGTCCCTCGCCTCTGCTTTCATCCGCCCTGCCCATGCTCACCTACCAATGGTGTCTCACCTGCAGTGAGCAAGGAAGGGAGTGGGCGCTAGAAGTCAAGCCTGAGTTTTCATTCGACTTTGCGCTTGGGCCTAATTATGTCTCCAGACTGGCCTCAAACAACAGTTTCAAAGCAGAAAGACATACGGCCCACAAAACCCTGCCCATTGTGCTGTTCAAGACAGAAATGCTGGGGGGGGCCGGGGGATTAAAACGTGACCAGTGTCCTGTCATTCAAGTGACCCCTCGGGGGAGGGAGAGGGCGAGAAACTTAGCAAAAAGGGGCTGAGGGGGGGAATAAAGAGGCTTAAAAAGGGAAGCTGAGCACTTTGCAGCTGGAGCAGCGGCCCCCTGCCGGGAGCTGATGAACAATCGGGAGCCCCAGCCGGCAGGGGCTGGGAGAGGGAGGCCAGCCAGGCCTTCCTGCAGCCAGGCCTGCCCACTGGGCCTGGGGGCGGGGCGAGTTCAAAGCCCTGAGATGCTCATTCATCCTCTCTTTTCTCCTCCCCCCTTTATTTTTAAAGGGGCCAGAAATGTGGCCAGTTATTTTCGCTGCAAAGAATTTCAAAATTCAAAGATAAATGCATGGAGGAAGCTTAGTAATTTTCATAAAAGGGGACTTAAAACAGATGTTCCTCTTGAATTGAAGCATGCTTGAGAAAACACGACTGCTTTTTTAACCTAGTGGGGGAAAATCACAGGGTTTGGAGCTTGTCTCCTGAGGACCACTGTCCAAATATCCAAATATCCACGGGGGCTGAGGTAGGGAGAGCAGAGAGGGGAGGAGGGAAGAGAGAGATGGGAATGAGGAGGGAAGGAGAAGGGAGAGGGAGGGAGAAAGGAGAAGAGGGAGAAGGGAAAGGGAGGAAATGATTTCATACATTTGAAAACATTACCTAGGTGGTAGAGGAGTCGTAAAAAATGTGAACCAAAAAAAAAAAAAGTTAAAAAAATGTGAACGAAATAGATGGTGTAAGAACATCTCCCCGTTGGCTTTCTGGCCTGGGATCTGAGCCTCTGACCTGGGTCGGGGCTGCCATGGGTCTTTCCAGTCCCTACCCCTATCCGCTGGAGAGGTCACAATGGACACAAACAGAGAAGCTGCCAACAGAATCTGTTTCCCACGAATAATCTGCCTGTCCATCCACCTGGGGACAGTGGGTCAAGTACCATCTTGAGCCATACTCCCTCCCACACAGCCCCCATGCAAGCATCAGAAAACCCAGCTTCATCTCGGGTATTTCTAGAATCCATCACATCTCCCCTGAGCGCCAATTTCCCCACCTAAGTGGGTTATATCTGTTCACTGTGACCAACCCGCACGCCCTGCTGGGGCCTGCCAGAGCTCAGAGGAAGCTGCCTGAGCCAGCATGGAAAGGTTGGGGGAGGTGGGAGAGAGGCTGGGATGGGGTAGTGGCTCTTTCCCTATAAACTTCTTAAGTCAGCTTAAACAGTCTTCTGTGACTTGTAACTGCAGGCAGCCTACCCAACAGAACTAGATTTTAAGTCACCGTAAAGTTTTACGTGTTCCATAGGCGATCCAGTTGGATTTAATCAGCCCGCTCCCCAAGGAAATACATGAGGCTACACAACTGTCCGCAGCTTTGCCCTGAACGCCCGCCCCGAGGAACAAGACTCAGGAAACTCGCGTAAAGGCCTTAACCCACAGCTTTGACAGATCTTGTATCTGTAATGTGAGGAATCATCACCACCACCATCACCACCTTTACCATCAGCCCTCTGCCTAGGAAGTGGGGTGCTAGGAAAGACCATAGCTTATCACTGGATCAGATAATATCTCAGTATTTAGATACCAGCTCCTCCATACAGGGGAATATCGCATAAAGGTAATGGCCCAGAGGAAAAGACAGGAAAATGGTGTCTACATTGTTCTAACTCTAACACCAGAGGTACATGATCAAAGGGAAATTAAGTTGGTGCTTATTATAACCATATTTTCTACAAAATATTCTGCATATGATTATATTTTAAAATTCTAATTAAATTTAAAAAACTTGATCATAGTAAGATAAGATATAATAAGAATAAAATGTCCTCCTTGACTATTTTTACATTCAGTGAGTTTCTGTTCAACAGTTGCATTAAATGTTTAGTAGCCTTTCACATGCTTCAAATAAGAACTGAGTGAGGGGTGGTATGTGGTGAGAGTGAACTCTGCAGACTCACCTGTGCTCCAAACTCCCAGCTGCCCCTTATTAGTGGTGATAGTGATGATGGTGGCAATGATGGTGATGGTGATGGTGATGGTGATGATGATGGTGGTGATGATGATGGTGGTGGTGATGATGGTGATGGTGATGTTGGCGATGGTGATGATGGTGGTGGTGATGACGGTGGTGGTGGTGGTGATGGTGATGGTGGTGGTGGTGGTGGTAATGGTGATGGTGGTGGTGAT
>NW_004567130.1:3803600-3805824 GCF_000260355.1 Condylura cristata | reverse complement strand
ATGGTGATGGTGGTGGTGATGGTGGTGGTGATGGTGGTGGTGATGATGGTGATGGTGGCGATGGTGATGATGGTGGTGGTGATGACGGTGGTGGTGGTGGTGATGATGATGAATGTGGTGGTAGAGCATCATGATGAAGGCAAAAGCTGCCTAATACAGTAGCGCTAAGCATTAACTCAGTTCATGAATATAAAGGCACTTGGAACAATGCCTGGCACCTGATAAACTGTATATAAACATTTACTTTATTACATGTGATCAATAAATAATAGATCTTTGATGGCCAAACATCCTAATTCTCGAGGGCCATTATCCTCAGTGTCCATTTTTATTGTATACTATCTAAGGGCCACACACAGAGAAATCTGAGTCACTACGTGCATGGCCAGTGCCCTCTCAGGGACCACGATGGGCAAAGCAGCCTGAGGCCAAGCCACGCATGAGACGTGGCCCCACGCGGCAGACCTCACAGCGGCCCCTGGCTCCTGGGGCTCTGACAGTGCTGGGGCTGCTGAGTGACGTCAGCCAGGGTGACACGGCAGGCGGGCTTGATGGCTGACCCCAGTGCAGCCAAGGATAAAAGGGGAGAACCCCACGGCAGTTTTGGAGACACTCAGGCTAGGTGTGAGCCTGGCCGGGCCTCACAGATGCACAGCCTGCCAACAGCTCTCACACACTCTGCCAACAGCTCCCACACTGGCTGGGCACTCTGTGGGGGTTTGCATTTTGAATTCTGAGCTGGTTTTGAAAACATGCCAAGTCCAGGCTCTCATGGCCCCCCGTCAGGTCAAGTGTGCTCCAGCACCAGCAAGTCGTAGGCACAGCTGGTTTGGAAAGTGGAGCCACCGGGTTAGAAAGGTGAGTCCCCTGAAGGGGGGTGTCTAAGCAGAGGCTTTACGGAGACTGGACACTCAGATGGATGCAGGACAAAATCTGGAGTGTCCAGGATCTTTGGGGAGAGTTTTCCTCTACTCGGAAGAGGCTCTGAGAGGAGACTGGACTGTGTTTCCAGGAGATGTTTCTGTGCTGCCGCCTCAGTAGCACCTGTGGCTGTCCCGCGGCCACCGGTTCCAGGCTCCCATGGGAGGGGCAGCGCCATATTGCTCGGGCAGCGTGGGCTTTGGCAGGCGCTCATTGTGGACCCACCGTGGGAACAGCTTCTATCTCCCCGTCTCCCTTTGGAAATCTCCCTGTTGTTGAGATTGCGAGGTGCCTTGCAGCTCCCTACGGTGAAGCGATTACAAACTGTGAAATCCCCCCAACTTTGCTATCTCAGTGTCACTAGGCAAGAGGAGTTTGGGGGTCCCTTGGTATGTGCAGCCCTTCGTTGACAGAAACATCTTCATGTGGTGCGTGATTTTAACTGCTAATTCTCAAGAGGAAATGAGACAAATGGCCAGGGATAAAATGAGACCCTATCAATTAGATTCTTAGTAATGCTAATGCATCTGTATAGGAGAGTAGTTAACATGAATGAAGAAAGTCACTCACAAAGCTTCCCAAACCAATTCATGTTCTTCCTTGACCCCTGTGCATCTGAGTGCGTCCTACCCCTCTGGTCAAAGAACGTAGGCAAAGAAGACAGCCCTAGTGTCCCCCAGGGCCCCTGGACGGCTCAGTCAGAGACTCTGGAGAGCGCGTGGAGGCCCGGACTCCCAAGGAGGTCCGAGTGTCCCAGGGAGCTGGGCCTGCATGAGACCTGCCCACCATGCTGCCCCAGGACATGCGTGAACTGGCTGGACTAATAGTGTGTCACCCCCGTGGTGTGGGCCGTCCGTGGTAGCTGCCTCCTCCGGGTGGTTGAGGTGGTGCAGATGCTGGGAGACACAGGGCGTCGCAAGGGCAATTTTAACTTCCCTTTGCCAAGAAGAGCTACAAGTGTCTGGTCTTCCATTTCACAGGTGTGATAGTGCAGAAAACTATAAATGTTGTATTAATAAAAACATAAATTCTTAATGTATACTGTAGATTTGGCTTCTGAGAAGTAGGTGGGCCAGAAAGTGGTCCACTGACCCTTCCTCTTAGTAAGTCTCTCTTCATGAGCTTTTCCCAATGGAGTTTCTGAGGGGCTTTTTTATGTCAACTGTCTAACGTCTAGAAATATAAACCTTTTGTTAGGCTTGGGCAATGCTTGTGACGACATTCAACTCTTACCCGTGACGTTAAAAATCATGTGAGTGGGCCCTCCCTGGTGGCGCAGCGGGTTAAAGCACTGCACTGAGAA
>NW_004567130.1:3795279-3801560 GCF_000260355.1 Condylura cristata | reverse complement strand
TGGTGATTTCTGCAAATTAGATGAATTATGTGCTCCAGTTCTTATGGCTAATTCCATGGTGCAACCAGCCCTGTCTGTGGAGTGGTCTGGCTATCCTGGGAAGGCTGTAGTGTGTGTGTTCAGGGGCTGGGGGCTGGTGAATAGGAGAGTTAATGAAATCCACCCTTCCCATTTCAATCAGGGTAAGAACTATGCGACCTTTCCATTTCACACACTTGACCCAAAATGGCACCTTTAAAAATTCCAATTATCAACTGTCTGCTGTAACAAAGAGAATATTGTGGAAATATGTTTAAATAGCATAGGGTGATAAGTGGAATGCATGTCTACAAAAGTGTATAAAAATAAGGCTTTTGAAAAAACATTTCAAGCACGACTTTGAAAAGAAATGAAAAAGTACATAGTAGAAACCTCCCAATTCAATTAAGCATTTTATTATTAATGGTAACCCATGCTGGTCGAGAGAGAAGGCTGTCGTCTGAGTGGGGAGTTCACAGGCGTTGCTGTGTCCGCTCCCCTCTCGGGATAATGGCAGCGTGAGAACCAGGGTCCTCACTGGGGATGATAGCTGGAGAGGGGACCCTGCTCCAGGTTACGCCAATAATTGCCAGCCCTCCAGGATTCCAGCTCAGAAATTTTTGTATGTTCTCAGGAGACAAAAATGAGTGAGCATCAAAGGCAGAGGAGCCCAGCAGGACTGTCATGAGCCCGAAGTTACAACTTAGACATGCGATAGAAAATACCGTCTGCACCTCTCCGGCACAGCGCCTGTAGTAATTAAAAACTTGATCCCTGCTGTTTTATCATCTCATTAGCAACGGGGGCACAAGACTTTTATCCTTGTTTGTCAGGAATCAAACATACCAGAGGAACTCTGATTATAAATTGATGAAAGTAAAGTTAAACTTTTAAATGAGGGAAGTGACTGGTCACCCTGTTTTTTAAAAACTGATTAAAGAGATCCATTTTTTTTTCTATAAAAATAACGTCTCCGTCCGGCCTGGAATTGTAGAGGTCATCTCGAGCGTTGCGGCATGCGATGCGTTTGGTAAAGGGCGTTTGCTTTGTAAGCTGTTCTGATTTAAAATAAATATCAGCCCTGAAAAACTTCCTGAAAGCATAGATACAAAGGATGGCATCCTTTTCAAGGCTTTTGATGAAGTTGAAACACCCCTACCCTCTTGCTTTTGTGTGTTCATAAGCCTTTTATTGAGGGCGGTTGGCCTCTGTGTTTAAAAAGCCAGGCAAGCTCTGTTTATTGTCATGGCTTGTCTTTGTGAATGAGGACAGGTGAAGGTCCCAGGGCCCTGTTCCGTCATTAGTGTCTCCAGCGTTGGTCTCTGAAATAGAAAATTCCCTCCTGAATCCATGTTGTCTCCCTTGGGTCCACAGAATTCTGGGCCTGCACCTCGGGTCTGGAACATTAGTGGAATCCCTACCTGTGCTCAGGAGAACAATTAATTGGCAATTTTGGTTCAGAAGGAAGAGCAGCTTACAGGCTGTTCGACTTGACCTTCAGCATCCCCCACCTGATGAATGACAGCTGTGCATTGGGTGCTCCTTACACGCAGCTGCTGGGGCCCAAACACAGCCTCAGCAACTCCACCCCTCCCCGCTCCCTCCTCGAGGGAATCTGTAGCCGAACTGTTTGAGGACTCGTAGTCAAAATAATCAAACAAGACACGATAACAGATGCTAGCGTTCTTACACTCGGCACCGCTGAGATTTTGGAGTGGATGGTTCGTTCTCGGGGCTGTCCTCTGTATGATGAGGCACCCAGCAGTGTCCCTGGGCTCTGTTCCTCAGCCGCCCACAGCAGCCACCTCAAAGTATCGCCTGGCCTTGCTGGACGGCACTGGGGGCCAATAGCCAGAGCCAGAAACCCCAGGGCCACCCGGATGTGGAATATCACCTGTGAGCACAAGGACTCTCTAGGAAGAGTGCAAATTCTCCTTGGTAAAAAGTGGGCCTCTTTCCTCAGTGCGGGCAACAAGAGAGGCCAGGAGACCTGTTTTCCCTGGAGCCCTTGAATAACTTTTTGATCTGTGCCTGTACGTGCATCCCATGTTTTAAGCAAATGAATAAATGAAGGAGCAAATGACCAGGAGTGTTCACAGAGATAAGTAGGTGGAAAGCTAAATTAAACAAGAGATAAAGGTGAGCAAGTGGAGACATTATCCTGAGGCCACCGGTTCTGGCTTTATAAACAGACTCACTGATGGGCTGAGTGAGAGCCGTAATCGCGGAATCACAGGCGGACGCCAGGAGCCGAGAGGGGTGTGCATGAGGATGCCTTGAGCGTGCCGGGCGGGCCTTCGGCCCCACGGCACCCTCTGAGCAGTCCCCAGGGAACACTGTATTCTTTCCCAGCCCAAAGTTCTTTGGAGAGTCAAAAGCCCCACAAAGCCATTCTTCGCCTTCAGCAGAGGAGGAATCGAGGGGTGCAACCTCCAAGGCTTGTCCTGTGTCCAGGCCTAGAGCTGGTCGTGTGTGTTCTGCGGGGGCCCAGAGCCTGAGGGGGCAGCTGCCTGCAGGTGTGGACACGCACCGCCCCCCCCCCCCCGCTGAAGCTTTGTCCCTCAGGCTCTGGTGCCAGCTGCCCGCTGTGCCAGCATCCCGTGGGCTGCAGTGTTAGGACGGGTAAAACACATCACACAGCCAGGGCCCGCGAGTCGGCCATGTAGGGAAACCGCCTCCCTGGGCGTCTCTGGGCCACGCTGGTGCTCTCCACCCAGAGGAACTGCTGGCTCCTGTGCCCGCAGCAGCAGAGACACCTTTTCCTTTGGGTTTGGGTAATTCATGTGCTTCTTTGGGTCACCTGAGATGTCTTCTTTTTTTAAAGATTTATTTATGTATGCATACAAGAACTGGGGTGCAGGCCAGAGGTATAGGGGGTGAGAGGGTTCACCAAAGCCAGAGTGGGGAGCAGAACAGGCAGATCAATGAAGTACACTGCTGAGGGGAGCAGTGGGCGGGTCAGGAGAGGTCTGCCAGCGCTGTGGGTTAGCTCCCTGGCCAGCGATCCAGCGCGTGAAGCAGTTGCTGCAGAGAGTGTCACAGTGCTGCTCTTCAACCCGTGTGCCACCAGGGAGGCCCCTTGAGATGCCATTTTTGTGGCAAATCTCCCAGCACCCCCACAAAGGAGTTGTGCTCGGGTCCGTGCGCCCCATGCCTGGCCGCTCCCTGTGGTTGAGCTCACGGACCAGGCGTGAGCCGGCGCTTGCAGACACCCGCAGTGAGGCATGCACATGGCACTCAGGACTTGGCGCTCGGCTCACAAGGGGGTTTTGGCTTATCTGCTGTGCATGCTCATGGGCAAGTAATGAGACAGGCTGTGTTCGCTGTGAATCGTCAGAATAAGCACATCCCAGGAGTTCACTTTCAGAACCTCCGTCAGCTGGACTTACCCATAGTCCCTCACAGAAGGAAAGTCTATTTATAACCACATGAGACTTATTTAATGTTAGAGAAGCTATTGAAGGTCATAGCTTCAAGTTTTGTTCCAAACATGTTTGTGGGCATGTGACTCACACGGGGAGCTGTGCCTCGAGGTGGTTTCACCTGTGTGTGCGGGTTCACCTGTGTGGATGGGGTGTGGGACGGACAAACACAGGGGAGGGGCTGCTTTCCGGTCAAGAGCGGTATAGGTGCGGAGAGCCCAGCCAGGGCTTCCCCTCACAGATGCGGTGTGCAAGGGGCTCCTCTGTGTGTGCTTTAGCATGGGGGAGCCTCTCATCTTGGTGAGCTCCCCTCAAAGACAGCAGCTGGGGGCTCGCTCCACTGCCTCTGGGGCAGTGGGCATCCATGAGCAACAGGTGTCCAGGGGCAGCAGGTGTCTAGGGGTAGTGGGGTCCACTAGCATCAGGTATCCAGGGGCAACGGGCATCCAGGAACAGTGGGCACCCAGGGGCAGCGGGCGTCTGGGGCAGGGGGAATCCAGGGGCAGGGGGAATCCAGGACAGTGGGTGTCTAGGGGCAGCGGGCACCCACAGGCACAGCTGTGTTTGAGTCAAGCCTGTTCTCTGACTGCGATTTTTCTGCCTTCTCCCACCAGGGTCTTGCGAACTGTCTTCCATGTGGACACTAGCTCTTGGAGGACAGCCATTTCCAGACCAGGCTTCCTCCCACACGTGTCCAGACAAGGAAGTGCATCATGCAGGATGTTCAGTGCGCAGACCTACACAGTTCTGGAAAAGGACGAATGTCTAAAGTTAATGTGTGGACTTTGGGAGCACCGGAGACGCTCATCAATAACCGAGGAGCGGACACCCCCTGGTCCAGGGTCCCAAAGGGCATTCTCAGGCCAGACACAGGCCAGTCGGGAGAGGCGGCCTGGCAGAGGCAGCTGAGGCCAAGGCTGTCTCCCAGAAGCCTTCGCTGACTGCCTTGTCGGGACAGCGAGGCCACCCTCGCAGTCACTGAGGGCCTGACGTGGCTCCCAGCAGACTTGAGCTCAGGTTTGTAATCCTGGCTCTGTGACTTACAAACGGAATTCAAATATCAGAGCCTTTGGGGGCGAGTGGAGTTCACGTGGCTCTGTGTGCCGCAAGGCCCTGCTCTGCCAGGCCAGGAGCCCCAACAGATCAGGGCCGAGCAGGTCCCGGGAGCCCCAGAGAGCAGCCTGAGCCAGGGAGGCTCCGGCTCCGTCAAGTCCTGCTGGTATCGGACAGGCTTCCTGCGGCCGAGGCCGTCCCCCCCGACGTGGGCCAGTGCGTGAGCTGCGGTGTTGGGAGTGGACCCCGAGGGCTTCTGGTGCCTCATCACACACATTCTGGGCTGGGAAACCCGTCCTGTTTCCAAAGGAAAATGGAAAGGAATTAACTGGAATTTTTGAGAGTTGGTTTCTAAATGATGCCAATTTCCAAGCGGCGCAGAGAGGCGAGTTTGGAAGGGCCTCGAGTGCTGTGCCCACCACATCTGCTCCAAGCTCAAGAAGGACCTCGGCCCTGCTCCGTGAAATACACTCTCTACCTGTGTCTGCACAGCCTCGCGGCCCACAGCCGGTCAGCGTCTCTGCCCACGTCCACATCCCGCCCACCCCATCCCCCACCCCGGGCTTGCAACCTGTCTGCTCACTCACCTACCCCAGTGCTGCTCCCACCCTGGCCACTTGTCGCCTTCACAGCGGTGTGGCCCTGACCACGTGGTGATGGTGAGAAGGCCCACGGGGGAGAGCGTGGTGGAGGCTGGGCTGCTGAGCCAGGCGCTGCCTTGAACCCTCTGGCAGGGCCGAGCGCCGTGGGCAGCTGGGGGTCCAGAGGAAAGCTGTGCAAGTGGACGCCTGACTGGGACTCCTGGGCGTGATCCCTGACCTGTCTCTGGCCTAGCGCAGGGCAAGAGCACCCAGCTCGCGAGGGTGACAGCTGGGACACAGGCAGGGCTGGCAGCGAGTGAGCATGTCCGTGGCCCCCACATCCCTCCTCGGCCCCCCAGCCTGGACTGTCAGATGGGTTTTCCTGTTGGGGGAGGGGAGGCCGTGCTAAGATTTTATTTGAGCCAGCATGCACAGTATCTTTATAAGAGGAACTGCATGGGATATAGCCCCAGAAGTCCGGGAGCCTGAGTCCTTGCTTGGTAGGGTACCCCCAAAGCAAGACTATATACCCTCTATGTGGGTGACTAACACTTGCCTCTTCCCCCACACCCTGCCTTCTTAAGGAAAACAAAGCAAGAACAGCGCTGACCAACCCTTTGGGTCCAGCGGGAGTCTCCCCACCTAGCCCCTGGAGAGTGGGCAGGCCTTCCCTGACCCCTTTCCCCCCAGAGGGGCCCCTGGGGTGTGGGCAGGCCCCCTGATCCCCCCATCCCTCCCCCACCAAGGTGTTCAAGGGGGTGGGAAGGCCCTGTGCTGTGGTTTCCAGGGTTCTCTGCACCCCCATGGGTGAGGGCCTCACCTCTCAGCAGCCTCAGCACTGAGCAGGCCCAACCACAAATCCCCACCACTCACCCCCAATTAGCTCTGTTTCCAGTATAAACAGCACGACCTTGAAGAAAGACCAGCCTTCCCACACCAGAGTCAGCTCCACCTGCCAGCAGGTGAGGGGCCTAGCGGGTGCAGAACTTGGCACTTGCTTGCAAACTGCTCTTTGCTGAGAGAGAGGGGCCTGGCTGCCCAAGGCAGGTAGAGCAGACCCAGACCCAGTTGCTTGTCCCTACTGCCCCAGCAGCCTGGGGTGAGGGTCAGTGTCTGGCCACTGGTGGGCCGACTGGCTTGCAAAAGCAGCTGGGTCAGGGCTAAACCCCACCCTCGAGTCACACTCTTTGTTTAAGGGGGAAAGGAG
>NW_004567130.1:3785566-3795179 GCF_000260355.1 Condylura cristata | reverse complement strand
AGTGCTGCTCCCACCCTGGCCACTTGTCGCCTTCACAGCGGTGTGGCCCTGACCACGTGGTGATGGTGAGAAGGCCCACGGGGGAGAGCGTGGTGGAGGCTGGGCTGCTGAGCCAGGCGCTGCCTTGAACCCTCTGGCAGGGCCGAGCGCCGTGGGCAGCTGGGGGTCCAGAGGAAAGCTATGCAAGTGGACGCCTGACTGGGACTCCTGGGTGTGATCCCTGACCTGTCTCTGGCCTAGCGCAGGGCAAGAGCACCCAGCTCGCGAGGGTGACAGCTGGGACACAGGCAGGGCTGGCAGCGAGTGAGCATGTCCGTGGCCCCCACATCCCTCCTCGGCCCCCCAGCCTGGACTGTCAGATGGGTTTTCCTGTTGGGGGAGGGGAGGCCGTGCTAAGATTTTATTTGAGCCAGCATGCACAGTATCTTTATAAGAGGAACTGCATGGGATATAGCCCCAGAAGTCCGGGAGCCTGAGTCCTTGCTTGGTAGGGTACCCCCAAAGCAAGACTATATACCCTCTATGTGGGTGACTAACACTTGCCTCTTCCCCCACACCCTGCCTTCTTAAGGAAAACAAAGCAAGAACAGCGCTGACCAACCCTTTGGGTCCAGCGGGAGTCTCCCCACCTAGCCCCTGGAGAGTGGGCAGGCCTTCCCTGACCCCTTTCCCCCCAGAGGGGCCCCTGGGGTGTGGGCAGGCCCCCTGATCCCCCCATCCCTCCCCCACCAAGGTGTTCAAGGGGGTGGGAAGGCCCTGTGCTGTGGTTTCCAGGGTTCTCTGCACCCCCATGGGTGAGGGCCTCACCTCTCAGCAGCCTCAGCACTGAGCAGGCCCAACCACAAATCCCCACCACTCACCCCCAATTAGCTCTGTTTCCAGTATAAACAGCACGACCTTGAAGAAAGACCAGCCTTCCCACACCAGAGTCAGCTCCACCTGCCAGCAGGTGAGGGGCCTAGCGGGTGCAGAACTTGGCACTTGCTTGCAAACTGCTCTTTGCTGAGAGAGAGGGGCCTGGCTGCCCAAGGCAGGTAGAGCAGACCCAGACCCAGTTGCTTGTCCCTACTGCCCCAGCAGCCTGGGGTGAGGGTCAGTGTCTGGCCACTGGTGGGCCGACTGGCTTGCAAAAGCAGCTGGGTCAGGGCTAAACCCCACCCTCGAGTCACACTCTTTGTTTAAGGGGGAAAGGAGCAGAAGTGAGCCCCTGACCAGGCCAAACAGGCCCACCTGGCGCCTTTGAAGTTGGCAGGGCACATTCAGGGGGTTGGGTAGGTGTGTGCTGAGGGGCCCTCTTCATCCCTTTAACCTAATGAAAGATTAATGGCCTTGTTAGTTTCATGTCTGCTCCCTCTCTCCCACTAGCATTCCCTCTTGCGAGAGTGGAAACCCTCCCCACAGTGGCTTTTGGGATCGCCTGGGCCTTGGGTGTCCACCCCCTGCAGAGTAGGCTGACTGGAGGCACCCAGAGTGAAGGGCACACCCCCCTCCCCTTCCCGGAGCTGGACTGCAACGTGGTGGTGCCAAACTCTCTTTCCCCTTCAGAACTCAACATCATGCTTGCTGCTGGCTCAGGGCTGGTCAGGCGGCAGCCACAGGCCAGGTCCCCCAATTGCTGTCCGTCGGGGAACCACAGGATGCCGACATCCTGAATCCCACCCAGTCTGCCCTGATCCCAATTCCTTACCCATTGCTTTCAGCTGGTCACCGCCTGCGCGTGTGCCCAGATAGCATGGTCCCTCTGGACACTCACGCCCCACACGCTTGCCTACGGGCTGGCAGGCAGCTGAAACTCCACATGCATTCTGGGCAACCCCCCATGCACACTGCTGTCTACAGATCCCAGCCAGCCCTCACTTCTTCCTGTGCCCAACATCACTGCTTTGCAGGGGCTTTCTGTGGCTAAGGTCATGCACTCTGGCCCTCAGTCCTCCCAGAAGGTCACCCAGACGCCTTGGGTGTGGGAACCTGGCAACTGGCCTGGCCTGCACTGGCCCCTGTGGTGGGAGCTGAGTGCTGGCCAGTCCCATGACCCCACACAGTCTAAAGGACCTGCTCACCCCTCCTGCCTGCTGTCACCCCTTGAGTCCCACTTTGTGCCTCTGGTGTCTTCATCTGCACCTCTTTCTTGAGGTGGACCCAGCTCCTGATAGGCCAGCTGTGTGGACATCCACTCACCTGGCTGCTGTGGGTCCCAGGCCTGGCACCTGCCATGTGAGCGGGCTGGAGAGGCCAGGGGCATGGTAGGCAGGCCCCTACTGTTGTGTGGTGGTGCCAGAGTGGCCCAGGGCAGGGGGACTTCCAGGGGACCTCAAGGTGTTTGGAGCAAGAGCTCCTCCGCTGAACATCCTTACACACTGAATTTACTCCCAAGCAGCTTCCGCAAACTTTAATGAGTCCTCGGCACAGCCAAGGGTATGTGACCTGACCTGGGACTATTTCCTCGATACTTCCCCTCACCATCAGGACAGCACATGCATGTGTGGTTCCAACCCACCTGAGCCCCTCAGGCCTGCAGCAGCTGGCCACAGGGCATGTGGCTGCCTAACCACATCCTTCCAGGGGGCAGGTCACAGGGGCCTTTGCACTGCGCTGCCCCTGCTGTCTGGGGCATCCCACTCTACACATCACTTGGGCCTTTCCAGAGAGCTGTCTTCCCTAGAACTTCCCCAAACCCACTGGGGGGTTGCATCCCAGGAGCTGGGGAGGGAAATCTATGGCTCCTCTGGCTGTGGGCAGGAGCACAGGGCTGGTCTGAGTGGGCATAGAAATAGCACATGTCACCATCATTCTGTGGACATTTTTTTTTAAGATTTATTTATTTATTCATACAGAACTGGGATAGAGGCCAGAGACGCAGGGGCAGTGAAAGGATTCACCAGAGACAGAGTGGGGAGCAGAACAGGAAAATCAGCCAAGTACACTGCTGAGGGGAGCAGCGGGTGGGTCACGAGAGGTCTGCCGCACCATGTTGTCACCTCCAGGGTGGGGATCGAACTCATACAGAAGTGGCGTTAGCTTCTCAGTGCTGTGCTTTCACCCACTGCACCACCAGGGAGGGCCCTCTGTGGACATTTTTAAGAGTTCCCTGAACTCTTCCCACATCTGCCCCAGTTCTTGCTACATCAGTGTGTCAAAATGCGGCTATTTAAAAATTTGCTTTCTAATGATAACGTGCAGTAGAGAATTCATGGTCCTGAGTCCTTGGCTTGGGGTCTCCAGACCCCCCTAGGAATTCACTGCTGAGCATCTTGGGGAGCATATGCCTGATCCATAGTCCCCACACTCAGCTGGCTTCCGACCAAGCTGTGACCCAATCCCATAAATGCTTAAACCCCATGCTTGGAAGAACTTAGCAAAGACGGGCCTGGTGCTGACATTAAATACAGCCCCTTCTTTTAATAATTCGACCTGATTTCAGATCAAGAATCACAGCCCTCTAATACCATGAAAATTAAACAGAAATTTTCTGCCATTACTCCAAGCAGCCTGCTTAATAAATCAGTAATGAAAAGGAATAATTTATTATAGCTTGTGAGTTCTGACAGCTCTAAAAAGATGTCCTTTCTCGTCCCCCAAAGGGAGACGGGAATTTTCTTTTTACCTTCAAGACACTGGCGTTGAGCATAATTTCTCTGTCTGTAGAACTTTACTATTGAAGAGGAGAAGGGATTAGATTTTTACATCACAACCTATTTTAAGCAATTATAATCCACAAGTAATCTTTCTCATTCATCCCCCCTGGGGCGGGGAAGATGTGAGAGACTGTTCTCGGGCCTCAATTTAGATCAATGCTTGCATTCCTATTAGCTGAATGAGCTGGGATTCTGGAGTGCTGTGCCTGTGAGGACGCCGGCCTGGCACAAAGGGGCCGCCGCTGACACCCCACGCACCATCATTTGGGACACCCGCTTATGCTCTGGTTCCAGGCTCAGCCATCGGGGTTAACTACCTGGCTTGTCCATCCTTTTTTCCCCCAGGAGACCTAAAAAAACTTGTGATCTTTTAACATTCAGCTATTTCACTCACTTTTTATGGAGAACCAGTATTCTAAAAGCTGGCCCACCAGATTGATCTTCTTGCCCCTTGGGGAAAGCGAGGGGTGGGGTGGGGGTGTGGAGCGGGAGACCCCCTCTGGTTGTCCCACCTGGCACACTGTTGGCAGCCATGAGGCTTTTCTCCCAGCTGCTCCTGTTTCGGGGAGGCTTGGCTCAGGCAGATGTGCCTCAAGCCCTTGCTCCTGCTCGTGAGAGGCAACTGTTAATTTTGGTTTTTGGTTTTGCCAGTTGCTAAACAGAGCCATGTTCAAAACTAAAGCACACACACACACGAGTGTGTGTGTATACATATATATGTGTGTATACATATGTATACACGCACATATATATATATTTAAGATTTGTTTATTTATGCATGCAAGAACTGGGGTACAGAGGTGTGGGTGTGCCAGGTAGGGGTGAGAGGATTCACCAGAGGCAGAGTGGGGAGCAGAACAGGCAGATCGACTCAAACATACTGCTGAGGGGAGCAGCAGGGAGACAGGAGAGGTCTGCTGTGCCCTGTGGGTCAGCTCCCTGGCTGTGGATCAAAGTCATGCTGCAGTGGCTGCCGATAGCTTCATAGCGCTGTGCATTAACCCCTTGCAACTATATGTACAATTAAATAAAGGAGATGAAAGCCAAAGTGATGAGCTCTCTGAGCGCTTTGCTTCCTAGCTGTTTCACTCCATTGCCTGGGGCCTGTGCTCCTGAGACTGGTTCTGTCCCACTCTCCATCCTGCTCGCCCATCCAGTGCCCAAGCCTGTGCAGAGGACAAGATGCATCTCTCCCCAGCAGCCTCTGGGTGAGGCCAGGGTGGCAGTTTGAGGCCAATGGAAGTATTTACCCCATGGGTATTGGCAAACCCCAGAAGCCCCATTTCTTTCCATTTCTTTGCTGTAGCTTTGCTTTGCTGTCCTGAAGGGTCAGTGGCTGTCTACCACATAGCAGCCTCAGTGCAGTGGGTAGGTGATGCAGGGTCAGAGTGACCACTAGCCGCCAGCACCTTGGCATCATTGATCCTTGCAAACTCCTTTGTGGCCGCACCATGCACATTCTGAACATTGGGACATCCAACCGAGCAGGATGGGGAGGCTATCTGTGTGTCCATGGGGAATGGCAGAGGCCTGCTGCAGGTCGCTGGCCAGGGCATTCCTGACTGTTGCGGGCATTCACTTGGTAACATCTTCCCAAGTGAACACCCACTCCCCAAGTTCCGTGCATGGCCTGCCCTGCCCCGCCTGCCTCCAAGCCCTCGGCCGAGGGCTGGGTTACCTGCTGAATAAACAAGAGGTGCCCCACAGGGCTGCTGAGGACAGGGGGGACTCTGGGAGGCCTGGAGGGACAAGAGGCAGCTTGGGGCCAGGCCTGATCCTGATCCAGCCCACAGGGAGGCCAGGCCTGCCTCAGGGAAGGGGTGTTTATGTCCTGATGCAGTTAGCCCAGAGTTGTGGTTGCCACAGTCTTAACTACACCACGGTTGATCTTTGCACACTTTAAAACGGACTTGACTAATGTCGGTGTTTTACTTTGACTTTCAAACTTTTTAAACCGTCGTGTATGTCTCTGGGACAGCCCTGGGCTGAGATGGCACTTTTCTCCAGCTGTCAGCCCACTGTCCCTTCCAGGGGAAGCCATACTCTCCTGATGGCACTCTGTGTATGGGTTTTTATCTGTTTATTTTATGTTGCTCACTTCCCATTCTTTTATTTTAAATTGAGCTGCGCTGGTTTATTTAATCTACTTATCTTCTTGAAGCAACTGTGGAGGCAGCGACACATACAGTTTCCTAGAGGTAATTGAACATGTTAGTCACCATTTGCCGATTCATATCTTTATTACCATCAAATAGGGAGTGGCAGGATTCCTGCTGACCAGGCCAGGACAGAGCCCTGGCCTCCACCCATCTGAGCTCCACTCTCATTTCCAGGTATTTCTGGAGCTTTCTCTCATTCCTTCTTGATTTCCACAGATCTAGGATTTTTAAAATAAGTGATTTACTTTTTCTATCATTTCTGGGAGTTTTGAGCAAAGCAGGAGGCAGGTGCTGACATGCTTTTGACCAAGCAACCTTTTGAAAGTATTTCCCTAGTTTTTGAAAATCTGAAAAACAAATCTCTCTGCTTCTTTCTTATCCAGACCCTTGAAACACAGGCACCACAGTGCACACTGGGGTAAGAAAGGGCAGCCCGGCTCCCTGGGGCTGGCTACGGCTGGCCTGGCTGCACCAGGCTCATCTTCTCTCTGTCCTCCCTGCTCCTTAACCCCACCTCCCCCCACAATTGGGTTATTACAGCTTGTTCCTTCACCTGGTCATTTCCTTGGCCCTGGGGCCAGCGGCTGGCTCTCCGGGTCTCCCTGCCCCTTGGGCTAGAGGACCTTATTCCAGGTCTGCCCTCTGGCTTCCCACTGCCCTTCCCACTGTGTCCAGCCCTCGCCTGGGGCGGGGCATTGAGTGTGGTGGGACTGCAGTGTGGATGTGTGCAGGAAACGGCCAGAGACTGGGTGGGGAACGGGATTCCAAGCAAGCTAGAGGAAGACACCTGGGCCCTCGGGGTCTCTGGGGGACCCTCCAGAGCAGCTTCACTCTCCTGGAAGTTCATTGAAAGTCCCTGGCTCCTGTAACTACTCATCACCAGGGAGCCTCTTTCTGGTCTTTATTATTGATTGATTGATTGATTGATTTTACATCATTGTTCATTTTTGTACCATGTTTCCTTCTTCCTCTCAGGTGTGGTCTTCATAAAATTCCCACCACCAAGACACCTGTGCACCATCACCATAGTCCTTGGGCTTGCCCCACCCCTGATTTTACCCCTCTCCTTCCTCCTCCCCTGCAGAATGTCTCTGAAGTGTGTAGTTGCCTGCTACTTTTGGTTTTTTTATTTATTATTGTTGTTAGTATTTTTGTTTTCCTGTTCCCTTATTTGGTTCCCCTATATTCCTCCTATAAGTGAAACCATCTGATGTTTTTCTTTTTCCTTCTGGATTTTTTCACTGAGCATCACCCCTTCCAGCTCCATCCATGTTGCTACATTTGGCATGGTTTGATAACTTCTGATGGCTGAGTAGTATTCCACTGTGTATATTAGACCACATCTTCCTGACCTGTTTTTGGGTGTTTGGTTTTGTGCATTTTTTAAAAAGGATTTATTTATTTATTCATACAGAACTGGGGTACAGGTCAGAGATGTAAGGGTGGTGAGAAGACTCACCAGAGACAGTGGGGCACCAGAGACAGTGGGGAGCAGAACAGGCAGATCAACGAAGCACACTACTGAAGGGAGCAGCAGGCGGGCCAGGAGAGGTCTGCCGCGCCATGTGGTCACCCCCGGGGCAGGCGGGGATCGAACTCATACTGAGGCTGCTTTAGCTTCTTAGTGCAGTGCTGTAACCCGCTGCTCCACAAGGGAGGGCTCAGTTCTGTGCATTTTTAATGTGAAAATTATCTGGTGGACTTCCTTTCTACAGCTTGGTTTGGGAGGAAGCTATGCATTGAGAAAGATTTTGTGATGCTGTTTTGAAATAAGCAGGACAATTAGCCACAAAAGCAGAGTACACAGACTACGCCTGGGCAGGGCCAACAGCCAGCCAGCTCGCCTGTCCCACACAGCAGGCACCACTTGTGCTCCTGACAGAGGCCGTCATTGGCTTCTCTGCAAAGCCCAGAGTAACCTAGAAGTTGCCTGGGCTGCGCTGTGGAGTGGGCATGGGCCACTGCCAACCTGCTTGAGCCATGAGAGCCCCATGGACGCTGTACCAGGGAAGCTGCTGCCCCTGGATGGGGGTGTCGGTGGGCACAGCCGAGGGTGATGCTGGGCAGCTGGAGCACAGGAGAGAGGCTGTTGGCTTCACAGTGAGATTGTCCCAGCTCACAGCTGCACACTGTTGGGGAGGCATCTGTGGTGCAGAGCCAGGTGCCAGGACTCATGTGTGAGGCCTTGCTTCTGGGGTGCTGCCATCTCTAAGGGAAGCCACGGAAGACTAGAGTACACCGGAGGGATGCCCCACCCTACCCGCCTGTGTGGGCAGACCTGGGTGCTGACGGACCAAACTCCTTGACCTGGAGCTTGGGAGGTGCTGGCTCTGAAGCAGACTGGCTCGCTAGTGGGCTGGTGACGTGAAGTGCAGAGTGGGGTGTGCACACATATGGAGGTATGAAGCCAGGACTGTCACGCTCCCATGCCCCCCAAATCCTGCCAACCTGGGATCCTCCCAAAGGGACAGTCGCTCCAGGCTGCACTGCCAGTGTCTGGGTCACTGCTGGCCTCGACCTGGGCACCACGTGGTCAGGTAGGGAATGCTCCATTTTCTCATCAAATACATCAAACACAAGTCAAAATCCCACCTAAAGTTCTTCTTGGAAAATCAATGAATGGATCATGATCAAAGTGCAGGAGCGTCCCAGCTCCCAGATTACACCCTCCGCAGTACACAGGCAGAGGACAGGCCCAGGGCCAAGCCCCTATGGCATCTTCCCTTTTTCCTTTCAGCCTGAAAAGGAAACTTCTATAGAGTCAGTGTGACCAGGCTGCTTTTAAAACCTAGGTTATAGATGACAGTGTCCTCAATTCATCATGTGTCTGCTGCACACCTACCGTGTGCCAGGCACTGACACAGGCAGGCATGATGAAAATGCCCAGCTGGCACCAGGGGCTCTGTGTGGAGGACACAGTCAGGGAAACAATCAATGGTCTTTACACAAAGAGCAGGAGAGGGCGGTGATGGTGACGAAAGCAGCAAAGGAAGACAGAAGAAGGGAGCGACTTGGGCTGGGCTCCGTGGGAGGCCCTGCTGCGGGCAGCCTTTGGGCAGAAGGGAGGGGAGGGAACAAGCCAGGTGGAGGTGGGAGGAAAGAGCGTCCCAGTTTGTGGGAACAGCACGTGCAAAGGTCCTGAGGCAGAAGACATGGCCTATTGTGGAAACATGGAGGCCTGAGCTGGCTAAACTAAGGAGTGGGAGAGGAGCAGAGGAGGTAGAAGGGGCCAGAGCAGCAAGGGGCTTAGAGACCTTCCAGACTTGGCTTCTGCTCTGAGTGAGTCGGGACAGTGCTGGACAGCCTAGAGGAGAGGGGGCAAGCTATGGCCTGACGTTTCGTAGGATTGTCTGCTGTGTGGACAATAAATTGAGAGTCAGCAAGAACAGAAACTGGAAATTCAGTTAGGGAGCTGCTACCATGATTCAGGGGGATATAGAGGGAACCAACAGGGTTGGGGCAGCCGTGGGCAGAATGGGTTCTGAGGGGTCTCCATAGCAATGAGGATGGTGGTGATGGTACAGACATACAGAGACATGCTCCATGAATCATAGGTGATTGAGAGATACAGGCATGATGGATTGCTACAGAGATGGTAGGCAATAGGCGGCAGGTAGATGACAGACACTCGCACGGATACATATGTACCTGACAGATACAGATGACTACAAGATGCATACATGTGTAGATGACAGGTGAGAGAAGGGTGTAGACAGATAGAGGTGATAACCATAGATGGCTGGTAGGGAGGTGGGCAGGTAGGTAGAGAGATAGCTAGCTAAGTGGGATGGGTGGTTGGAGGGAGGATGGATGGGTGGG
>NW_004567130.1:3783357-3784532 GCF_000260355.1 Condylura cristata | reverse complement strand
TTACCGCTCCTGCACCTCGGGCCTGTACCCCAGCTCTGTATGCACAAATAAATAAATCTTAAAAAAAGTTTTCTATCTTTAAACACCTTCCAAGGGTACCGTATCAAGATGTGCAACATAGCACCTCAGGACACCAGGGCCACTCTCAGGTCTGCAGAGGATATCTGAACGTGTTTGACCTCTTATTGGATTTTGCAATACGTGTTGTGAAGACACAGAAGTTTGTGCAAAGACAATGTGTCTCCTAATACAATATTATAGCTGAGAATTAACCTTGCAATGCCCCTTAGGCCCTGAACTTGGTGCTCCTTCCCTGAGCTCGCCCACCCTATGGGCCCACGGAGGTGCCCTGGCCACCTCACTGGAACCTTGTCTCTGTACCACAGCCCTGACATTCAGGGTGTCTCTTTCAACCTGCAGATCCCTCTGTTGCTTTTCTATGCAATGCACTTGTTGCAGAACAGGTTATTTGACATGGGTGGTACTGCAGTGGGGTTTTCCCGGTAGGTCCCCCAGGCATGTCCGAGGTGGTCCCTCCAGTCTTTGTGTTTCCTATAAATCGATAGCCGCCTGCGCAGACTTAATCAGACCCAGGCTTCTCCCCTGTGAGTGTTCCCCAAGGCGGACAGTGCTTTTCCATCAGCACTGTCATCACTCCGCACTGCTGAGGGCTCAACCACTCACCTATCAGGAGTCATCTCGTGTTTTGTGAACTGGCCGATAACTGCAAAGCGCCTCCGCTCCTTGGTGCTGTCTTGGCAACCCTTCTGCAGGACCGTCTGCGTGGCAGAGCTCTTTCTCCTCTGTTGGCAATTTTCAGAATAGCGAGCCAGGCCACTTCCATGCTGCGTTGGGTCTGGGTGCCTGGAGCAAGCTCAGCCTGTCTCCCTTTGGCAGCTGCTCTTGCTGGGGCTCACGTCTCTTGCAGGACTGTCCTGTGTCGCTGCTCTGACCATCAGTCACTGTCAGGGTGACCGGACACCTGGGCTCACCCTCTACTTCTCATGCCCAGACCTAGAAAGAGCTGTCAGTCATTCGCCCAGATAAAAGGGTCTGCATGTGATGGAAATGGGCTTTCAGGGCCGGGATTTTCCCTGGGGGCAGCAGTTTCCTTCAGTCACGATGTTATAGCATCAGCTCTTCTTGGTGCCAGGGAGTCGGGAAGTTTGCTCCCA
>NW_004567130.1:3782183-3782632 GCF_000260355.1 Condylura cristata | reverse complement strand
TGGTTGGCCCGTGACCCCAGAAGGTGCTTGGGGAGGCTGGAGATGACGCAGGCTGCCCTCCTGTGCAGACTTCAACTCCTGGCAAGTCTGCTCTGTGCCAGGGTCACGCCTCCTGTTCCTGAATGAACAGTGAGGGTAGTTTGGTGATGATTTGATTTTAATTCTTTTATAAATGACTTTATGGTTTTGGCTGCATTCCCCATATTCCCATCCTTTAAATAAAACTGATGAGACTCTAGAAATCTGACTGCAAAACTGGGGAGACCAGAGGGAGCCAGTGGGGTGGGACTGGGGGAAGGGCCATGGGTGGAAGCTGGGGCCCTTGCTGTTATATGGTGTGCACATCGGAGGGGGTGTAAACCTGCACCCCTAAGTCAGACATTTTATAAACCAATGTTCTCTCAATACAAAAACACAGTGAAAACCCCAGAACTTTTTTTTTAATTATA
>NW_004567130.1:3766127-3781776 GCF_000260355.1 Condylura cristata | reverse complement strand
TAAACATGGGGGTACAGGTATCTTTTTCAATCAGTGTTTTTGTGTCTTTGGGGTAGATACCTAGGAGTGGGATTGCTGGGTCGTAGGGAAGCTCCATGGAAAACCCCAGAACTTTTATGAACTTTCTCAGTGTCAGTCCTTCTGGCCTCATTTTCAGCATGATGTGCCTCCAGCTTGCAGCTCCTGGGACACTTTGGTTCGATGGCACAAGCTTCCACCAACATCCGGCATCTTGATGGGAGATTTTAGGCAACAAAGAAATATTAGCTTCAATTTCTGCAGCTAACATTTCAAAATAGGCCCAGCATTGCAGCCTTCCCAGTGGGGCAGGAGGGTGAGTGCCCTAAGCCTCTGAGCCCCCTTCATTCTGACACTGATGTCCCAGCAGACACTTATTGCATTAGGGCTTGAAGACACCACTCCCAGCTAAACATCCCAGTGGCCGGGTGGGGTTTAAGGCAGAGCATGGGGTGGGCGCTGGGTGGGTGTCTCCAGGAAGAGCGGGAGCTGGTGAGTGGCATTTGCCAGGCGCAGGCTTTCCAGGGTAGAGGCCTTAGGCCCTGTGCCCTGGGAGTGTAGAGAGCAGGGCCACTTCCTTTGCTGCTGTCTTCTCACGGTGTGACTCAGTGTCCTTGATCACTGCACAGACCCTCGTCCTCCCAGCTCAGTGCAGGACTGGCAGCCTCACAGGTGCCTGCCAAGAACGCACACCTCAGCCCCAGCCCCTTCTAAGTCAGACAAGGGTGCGGGGCCCAGCGCCCTGTATCTGGGAAGGCTGCTAGAGCCCTGATGCTCCCCTGCCTGGCCCTTCTCTCCCACCCTGTCCCGAGGCTTGCAGCCTTTCCTGGGTCTGCCTGTGCCGGCCTTCCCACCATGTTGGATCTTTGTGTTATTGCCTGACCTGAGCAGCTGAACCGTCTTCTTGCAGAAATCACCATGTCTTGTGTAAAACTGACAGCAGCAATAAGGACAGTGATGATGAAGCTGCTGGTGACGCCACCGCCACCTGCCCACGTGATCCTGACACGCGGGTGTGGTCCACACCAGTCACGTTATCACTCTCATCTGGACTCCCTCAGGGCGTGCTCTTTGCCCCTGACCTGGCCACATGAGTGTCCAGCCGCCCCTGCCTGCTGGCTGAACTTCACTCCAGGGCCAGCAGGCCTTGTCGCGAGGTTCCCCCTCATCAGAGATTGCCCTTAGTACATTCTCCGCTATCTACTCTATGCTGGGGGTCAAGCAGATATGAAAGTAGCCGTCACTGTCCCCAGAACAGAAAGTTTGGGGAGGTGCAAGGAGAGATGAAATGATTAGATATAAAGATCAATATATAGATAAAGATACTGACAGAGATAGCAATAGGGACATTAGCAAAGAAATAGACATAGATGAGGACAGGTACAAAGACGGGGAGAGGTAAAAACCTGTGTGTAGTTGCACACATATAACACATGATTTATTTTAGGCGCAATTTAACAGATACGGGGACATTATCTGGGCAAGAAAGCTCCCTGGGGGGTGTAAGTGGTTCCTCTAGCAGTGATACTGTCAGCAGCGAGGCTGGGAGATCTGGCTGAGGAAGGGCTAGATGTGGGCGCAGAGGCCAGGGAGGGCAGTGCGGACTCAGAGGCCCTCCCCAGGGCCTGGGGCCCCTCTCCTTCCTCAGGGTCCAGACCCCCGTGGCCCTGTGGTGAGTGACCAGTCATCATGGGTCAGAGTTCTGCACTGGCCCCCTAATGAGGGCAGCCTGGTGGTGGTCAGTGGGCCGGGGCTTGGCTGCAGGGCTGAAAGGCACCTCCAGGCTGACCTTGGCCAAGGAGAGCTGAGAGATGAGGTCCAGACGAGATGTCCAGGGGCAGGGGCTTGCTCCTCCCGGCCTGGCAAAGCTGTGTTTCAAAGTGGCCTTGCCAGAAGCAGCAGTGAGCAGTGCCAGCCAAAGGGCCTTGTCAGCTGTGTCCAGCAGTGGTGCGGGCAGGAGTCGAGTCTCTTCTGGCTTCTCCACTTCAAGTTGGGGGGCCTGTGCATGGGGACGGCTCATGAGCATTTGGATCTTGACCTTCAAAGCCCTCCAGACTTCAGCTGGGAGTCTGCAGAAACGCAACGTCCATTTTCTAACTTCATTGTATCCCAACAGCCATTTTCCCCCATAAAGCCATTTTCTAAGTGCGGAGTCTCCTTTGGAGCTCAGAGCCCTGAAGAGGGCAGGGACAAGGATGAAGCATGTGGCAGAGGCTGTGGCTGAGGCTGGTACTGGCGGGGCGGAGGCCGCTGACATCAGCGCTTTGACCAAGGTCAGCCTGGGGATCCTGGCCGTCCTGAGCTCCTCAGCAGCGCCTGAGAGGGTCCAGGTCATGGCCTGGGGCCCACTGGGCCTGCTTTGGCCACGGGGGTCACCATGGCATCCGGGGAAGGGCTGGGGTGTCGGGTATAGGAACCCCTATCTGTTCCTTCTCCCAATGGCAAGCTATCTTAAAATAAGTTTTCCTGGAGATTTGTAGTATGATGGGCATTTTTCAAAACCTGCAAGCAGAAGAGAAAGGAGAAAATTAATAGCGTGTCCCGAAGCTGGAATTTTAAAGGCACAGGCAGAGCAAGGCAACACCCTGCTGTTGCTATTTCTTTGTGTTTAAAAAAAAAATTTGCCTCTCCTGACTTTGAAAGTAGCTGCTGCTTTTTTTAAAGGAAAAAAAAAAAAATCAAAGCCCTGCCAACCATGTCCCCTCGACAATGGGCAGCACTGGCCATGGTGTCGCGTGCTTGAACGCGCCCCTGGCCTGACTCGTAGGATGTCCCGGGATCCACGGCTTTGCCCCTGGAGTCGAAGCTGGCTGCAGAGAGGACAGCTGTGTGCGTGGAGGGCCCGGTGTGCACTCAGCCGTCCTCCTAGGCGTCCGCACCAGCCATCCTGTCTCTCTGTCTCATATTGGCCCCCGTGGACCCTGCTTCTGGCGTCAGCCAGGCCAGCTGTGCTGATCTTTGTGCTGCTTCACTTCCATAGGTGGAGAGCAGCTGCGTGCCCCGGCCCGCTCCTGACTTTCCAAACAGGTCTGTGTGTGCACTGTTCTTCTGTGTTGCTAAATAACAGCGTCTGTGTTTGTGACGGCGCTGCAGACCACGTGGGGGGAGGCTTGGCTCGGCCGTGACTGAGCAGCTGGACATGGTGGCTGCTGAACGTGTGCAGGGCACACACACTCCAGGGCGCCTGAGGGGTAAAGGGGCCTCTGCCCCAAGCCAACGCTGTGCGTCCTGAGGGCAGCTCCTCAGGGGCCTCCTCTTAACCCTGCTGCCCGGGTGAGCTTTCGCCAACGGAAAGAATCAGCGAGTTCATGTGTGGTCACTCAGGTGTTTCATGGAGCGCCTGCCATGGTGTCCAGCCCAACAGTGGATTTTCCGCTTGCAGACCAGCAGAGAAGCTGCAGGCAGTGGGGCTGGTTTCCAGCAGTGGGATAAGGCAGAGGATGGCGTGGGAGGAAGAGACAAGGGGCTAGGCAGCCCCTCTCACAGGTGGGCGCCTTCACCCACCCCAGACATAGCAGCGTGGAGCAGGTACACGCCGCATACACACAACACGCAAACCCACTGTGTACTACACTAAGGAAGCAGGAGCCGGGGGTGTGCAGTCCGAAGTCCGTTTGTTAGGACTGCCCATGGGTGTATATAGGGTCTGTAGGTGCAGGGAAAAAACAGGAAATGTGCCTAGGAAATGTGCCCAACGCAGAGGGTGGGGTGCATGTTTGTACGGGACCTGGGGCTTCTTGTGGCTTCTGCTTGATACAAAGTAGTGGGTTGCAGCTATTCGCAGGACAGAGTGCACTGTGCTCTGCTGACTTGTTCGTTGGCCTTGCTGGGGAGTGTGCTCACCCCTGCACAACACTAGCCAGGGCGGACAGGTGCACTTGAGGTCCTGCAGAGTTAGCCACACCACACATGCACACGTCTAGGCAAACCCACCCACATGCGTCCATACTCACTCTATCATGAACACCTGTGCACACAGGCAACCCGCTCTCTTACAGACACATGGTCGTGTGTGCACACATGAACACACTCATTTGCTCACACACGCACCGACTCATACATACACCGTGTGCACACACTTGTGCCCTAATGACATTCACTCAGCCACACATGTGCATGGGGTGCACCTGCACGCACCTTCACTTACACTCGCACGTATGACACACCCTCCGCGCTCACATGTGCGTGCATCTACACGCCCACACGTGCACACACCGGCGCACACATGTATGCATGGCTCACTCACTCTCTGCACACCCATGTGCGTGCACACACACACACTTGCACATGCCTGGAAAGGCAGCAGCCCCACTCTGAAGGAGGCGTGGCTCGAATCCAGGCACTGGTGGGCACCAGGAACGTGGCCAGCACACACAGGCCTCTGCCCTCCGGCTGCACACACTTGCCTGCCACGTGTAGGTGCAGAAACTGTTGTGTGCTCTTCCCAAGTGCCTGTCCCTCACTCCCCTCTGGGTGGCCCACCGGGACAGTGCAGACGGGCTGTGGGTGCCCGGTGCGCGGGTCTGTGCGTCTGCTCTGAGTGGACAGGCCCACGCAGCACGGGCGGCTGGGGCTGCAGCAGGCTGTGGGTGCAGCCTCAGCAGGCGCCCCTGCTCTGAGGAGCCACACGCCGTTTGAAATGGACAATGGACTCCACGTGTTTTCTGGGGCAGCTGAGTCAAGCTGACTGAAAGAAAGCCCCGATTGTAACCACCACCTGCCATTTGCTATTTCACTCCTGTGGGCTGGACAGGAGGCTCTGGCTGCGGGGTGCGCTGGCCGCTGCCTCTGACAAGAATGTCCCCTTCTCGGGGATGCAGTGACATGCTTGTGCCTGGGTCGCTGGCCTCTCCCCAGAATGCCACTTTCTTTTTAACTCTCCTCCTTGAAAGGAAAGCGCGCCCTGAGCTCAGATGGTGTCACGCCGCCCCCAGCCGAGACCCAGTAATTATTCCCGCTCCTGAGCTTTGATGAGGTTCTGGGACTGGGGGGTGAGTCCGAGCTTTGTTCGCTGCAGTCATTTTCCTCCTTAGGAAGTGAAGAAAGATGGGAGGTGACACCCGTCAAGGGACAGGAAACACCAACAAGTTATTAACCTTAAATCCATTTTTCCCTGCCAAGGAAGGAAACAGCAGGAGGATGAGGGGGGCTGCTGGCCTCCGGTGGGTTTTCAGGAGCAAAGGGAAACTAGCATAGAAATCTGAGGGGTCTCACGGCTCACCCAACATGGGAGGCGGTGGCTCACGGAGGTGGTGGTGGTGGCCCCCAGCTGGCCGGTCCAGTGCTGCTGGTTTCCTGAGGCCCCAGGAAGCTGCGTTTCCCCACAGCCAGGTCTGGAAGCTGAGGGAAGACAAGGAGAAGGGGCCTTTGTTGGACGCCTGCTGAGCAGGTCAAGGGTGATGTCCAGCACCCACAGGCAGCTGTGTTCAGGGATGAGGCTTTTTAAAAGGTGAGAACGTGACTGGCTTAGTGATGAAGCCAGCAGGACCTCTGGCCTGGCACCGGAGTCCCTGTGGCAGCGATCCGTGGCCAGCTGGCCTGGGGAACTTGAACATCACCGGCGTCTCTGCTTTAAGGGGTGGGGAGCCCCTTTCTTATAGCTGCATGACTTTGGCTAGAAATCTGCTGCCGGTATACTCTGACCAACTAAAGCGACTCCTAGTTCCAGCGGAAGATACCACGTATGGCCCAGGGTTTGAGGGGCTGAGGGGAGCTGGAGCCCCACCCCCCACCTCCCTGGGGTGTGGGTCAGAGGTGGAGGGAGGAGCAGCTTTGGCAAGCTCCTGGCCGCTCTCCACACTGGACCCGTGACGGGTTGGCCATCTGCTGTCCCTCGTCATTACCCGTCTCGGTTTTGAAGATATTTTCCTTGTGGTTCCTGTTTGCTGCGGCCTGAGATCCACTTGCTTTTCCCTGTGATTTCTGATTCTGCCACAGGCACTGCTGGAATTAGAGCACTGATAAGGAAAAAAGAAAAAAAAAACTGGGGCAGGATTTAAATTAATGCTTTTAGACAAATATCCGTTCCATCTCCAATTCTAATGCTAATTACATTTGTGGATCAAAGACCATTTGTTGAAGTTGTGCTTTTGAAAAAAACAGAGATTCTACTTTCTCATTTGATATTTTTATAAGACTCCATGTGATGGATGGATGGGGTGAGCAGGGGGTGGGGCGCAAGAATGCGGGGAGAGCGGGGTCTGAGAGCAGGGGTCTCTGACAACATCCTTTCATATGGAATCTGAACCCCAAGACCCCTCCTTACCCCCTCTGCCCACCACCCAGTGATGCTTGCCCTGCATGGGTGTCCCTACTACCTAGCAGCACACCCAGGACAAGCAACGTGGGGGTTAAAGGCCTGTCAGCGGGAAATATGCTGTGTGTCACTCAGTGAGGGGAGCTGTCTGCTAGGACTCCTGTGCCCTCAGCCGTGTGATCTGGGGAGGGCAGCAGGGGTGCAGGTGGCGGGGGCCGGGTGATGGGTGGGAATGGCGGGTGGGGGTCGCTCTGGGGCTCTCCATGGGGTCACGGGCCATCAGGCCCACATGAGGTCCCCTATGGGGGCAACCCCGATACCGACTGTGGACCCTGGGGCCAAGGACATGTCCATGAAGCATGACAGAGCCCCCTCTGGGGGGTGACAGTGGGGAGGGGGAGGGTGTGTGGGGGTAGCGTCATGGAAGTTCTTTTTCTCAATCTTGCTGTGAATTTAAAACTGCTCTAGGAAAGAAATCTATTTCAGGGGGTAAATGGACTGATAGGATTTCCTAGACCGACGCGTTTGGCCTGAGACCCATTTTGAAGTGACATAGAACCCAAGTTGTCTGGGGAGAAAAGAGGAAATAAAAACAGCTGAGACTCCAAGGAGCTGGGAGGGTTGGCAGGTAGGGCCAGGGCTGCCAGCAGGAGGGAGCCCCACAAACAAGGGAGGGAGGTGGTGGTGGGAAAGCAGCGGTGGAGCTAAACCTCCAAAATCAAAGCCAGGGAAGGGAGGCCAGAGACGCGCCTGCAGCCAGGGCAGCCGGAGGCTGTTACTCAGCACTCTCCCAAGGACACACCCCTCACGCACCCCCATGCATATCTCTCCACCCAGCCCCCACGCACACCCTTGATGCGCACCCCCACAATACCGCGGGCTCCTTCCATGTGCACACGTGGGCCTGGACGGACGGCACGAGGACACTGACACGGGGGTTGACTTACCGCTTTCTCCTCTCCTGCCTTCCCTTTGCCTCAATACCAGCTGCTTCTGGCTCATGTTCACTTACTGGCTCAGATCACTGCCTCCTGGAGGGCTGTCAGGAGGCACCCGGCACACACCCACGTAGAGCTTGTCCCGACAGAGGAAACTTCCGTGACGAGAGGACGTGGTGTGCAGGCAGGCGCACTTTCAGGCCGGGCAGCCAGCAGGGAGGAGGGGTGTTTGCACAGAGGCAGCATCACCCCGCAGGATGCCCCTTCAAGGCCTGGGCAGGAGTGTTCTGGAGCAAGAGGGCCTGAGGGCTTCGGGGCGAGGCGGGAGTGTTCTGTCCAGAAACAGTGAGCCTGGCTGTTCCAGGTGGGGGACACTCCAGGTTTGAACCCGCAGGGCTAGGTGTTGTAGAAAAGCCCTTGGTCCTGGGGCAGACGGGGAGGTGGGTCCCTAAGTGCTGGATGAGGCTGTGGGGACTTACTGTGTCAGAGTGGGTCCTGGCGTGGATCTACCCAGGCCAAGCTGATGGCGCTGCCCCCAGGGTGCCCATTCACCCACCACAGGCAGCTCCACTCAGCCGTTCTTCCCGAACCCACAGGGCTCAGCCGGCCCCCATGACTGTCCAGAACCTCCTCACAGGTGCCTGCCCTGCTCTGGCCCTGGGTGCCAGGCAGCCTGGCCTCTGCAGGCCCTCCAGCATGTTGCCCTCCTGGCTGTCTTACTTGTCCGCTGCTCCTCCTGGAGAGCTCTTTCGCCATCTGTGCTCACGGCTGCTCTAACACTGGTTCATGGCCGGTTGCATGACAGGCAGCCTGTGAAACCCCCACTGTCCTGCAGTTCAGGACACATTTCAAAGTGTCTGAGCCTATCCAGCTGCCCCTCCCTGCCTCGGAGGGGGCTCAGCTCCAGGGTGGCCCAGCCTGGTGGAGGCTCTTGCTTGGCCTCAGCCCCCAGTGCCCAGCTCAGGCCCTGGTTGTCAACAGGCAGGAGCTGCTAGTCTGCACCCCCCTCCCCCCACCATTCTATCTGCACACAGAGGTGCCACCTCTCATGCTTGGCTTGCATTCTGCATCCACAAGTCCTTTGAGAACACAAAACTAGCAGGTAGCTATTGGCCCTGGCATCGGTGCTGCCAGGCTAACAGACGGAAAGGTCCAGTCCCTATGTTTATAGTCCGGTCGGGGACAAGGCGCGTTTTGGCCCACACCCCTCGCTCTCCCTCCAGAGCTGATCAACATCCACCTGTGCCCACAGGGGGCATGGGAAGCCCATTCTGGGGCCGAGGACTTGGGGGTCTGAAAAGAGGGCGAAGAGGGAGGCTGTCCGACCAGGCAACACAGACCTGGTGTGCCCGATGCAGGCCAGGGAGACGGGTTCGGACCAGACTTGCCGGCCGAGTGCCTGCAGGACGTCCAGGTGGCTTCCCAGACAGCGACAAATGAATCCACAGCTCGAGGGAACGTCTAGGGTGGGGAGAAGGAATGAGCATGAGCCAAGCATGGGCCCTGGGGACAGAACCTCTAAGAGCATTCTTTTAACTTCAGAACACTTGAGTTAGGGAGGAAAAAAGCAGAGCAACATTCAAAGACTTCCCTGTGGTTTCCTGTAGGGACTTGCCTTCTTAATCACGTATCAATCATGTATCAGCTTAAGGAAGAACATCCTAGACTGGGAGGGGGCGGCACTGGCTGCAGGTGGGCCGGAGTCCAGGGTCTGCCTCTGGTTCTCTCCTGCTCCTCGCGGTGCTGAGATGCCAGCCCTGGGCGGCCTGCTTCAGCCCTTTGTAACCCAAGGCCCCGCCCCTGGCTGTAGGACACCCCCCACCCCCAGGCAGTGTGGGTCTCAGGGCCCTCTGCTCCTCCCCTGTGAGCCAGGGTCCAGACCTTGGAGATAAGGCTCCATGGCGGAGGCAGCAGCAGGGGGAGTATGTGACTTTGGGAGGAGGCGGGCTGGTGTGAGCGAGCCCCTGCCATGGATAGCCCTGCCATGGTCACAGGGTAGGCATGGGCCAGTGTGGAAGGTCAGGCCGGAATGCCCAGCCGGACTATCCTGGCCCTGCATTCACATGCCACTACCCTACCCTCTGTCCATGCTTCCTTTTTTTTTTTTAAAGTTATATTCTCATTTTTTTTTAAGATTTTTTTTTTTTAATGCACACAGAAATGGGTACAGCCAGAGGTGCAGGGGTGGCGAGAGGCTTCACCAGAGACAGAGCGGGGAGCAGAACAGACAGATGGACTAAGTACACTGCTGAGGGGAGCAGTGGGCAGACAGGAGAGGTCTGCTGTGCCCTGTGGGTCACCTCTGGGGCAGGGGTCGAACTCACACTGAAGCTGCCTTGGCTTGGCTTAGCTCCACAGAGCAGTGCTCCAACCTGTTTTAGAAGACAGCTGCACCAAACAAGACCCGCAGGCAGGGAACCGGCCCAGGGTGTTTGCTGGGCTCAAACGTGTGCCCCCAGATTCCCGAGGCAACACCCCTGGGACCCTTCCTTGCACATCCAGCAGCCAAGCCAGGCACTGTCAGCCCCCTCCACGGACTGGAAGCTGGGACGTTTGGAAGGCATTAGTCCCTCTGCTTGATGTCTAGATATTCAGGGTCTCGTCAGATCAGATGCTCAGGAAGCAAGTCGATGACTGACATAGTTTCTGTTCTCACGGCTCAAAAAATATTAAGCCCTAATAGAATAAATATGGCTAACATATGTGAGCTCAAACCAGCCCTCCCACTTGTCTGTGGAGTCTCTTTATTGACATCCAAGGATCCTATCAAAGTCCCCAGACTTTGGTCACAATGGAGGAGTCGTGGTCCCAGACCTTCTGTGGGGTTGCTGCGGTGTGCTGGAGAAGCCACTGTGTCATTGAGGAGAGGATGGTGGGAGGGCATAAGAGACCCATGCTTCAGGCCAGGGTGAGGAGGGAGCTGCTTGGTTGTTAAAGTTGAAAGGCCTCCACTCTGCCTGCAAATTGCTGGGATTCCCATACGGGAAGCCACGCTGTGTATAAATGACAAAAAGAGGTAGAGGATCAAAGTTCTTTCAGAGCTTTTTCCTCAGGTCTGTCCCTACCTCAGCACTGACTATAGGTGTGGGACGGTGCTTTCACAGAACTGAAGGGCTTTAGGCTAGGTGTAGGTGCAACAGCACCAGAGGACAGGGCTGCACATCCCCCTTATTCCCTCTCAAAACTATGTTAGAGACCAATAAGCAGATCTCAGGGACTGCAGATGCAACAGCTGTTTTCATGGGGGAGTGCGTTTCAGTTACACTGATAATGACCCTTCAAGACTAACAGTGCCCATTCACTGATGTGGTATCTTAAACCAGACACAAATCCACTTCTCTCTCAGGTAAAAACAGCCTACAGGTGAGTGGCTCAGGGTTTGTAAGGCATGCACAGTTTCATAAACTTTATGAATCTTTTATTTATATCTGCCATGCCTAGGGTGTAGACTGTGGCCTCCTAGACCAAGATGGCTGCTGGAGTGCTGGCCATCATGTCTGCATCCCATACGTCAGCAGGAAAAAGAGGCAAAGAAGTGACAGAGAAGGGTTTTAAGAAGGCTTCTTGGGGCCTCCCTAGTGGCTCAGGGATTAAAGTCTCAGTGTTGTCAAGCTATTGCCAGCCACTTTGGCCTGAGCTGACCCACATGGCACAGCAGATCTCTCCTGTCTCACCCGCTGCTCCCCTCAGCAGTGCATTCAGTGGATCTGCCTGTTCTGCTCCCCCACTCTATGAATCCTCTCATTCCCTGAAACTCTGACCTGCACCCCTGTTTCTGTATGCATAGTTAAATAAAATAAATCTTTTTTTTAAAAGACTTCTTGGAAACAGTCACTTGCTTACCCTCTTAATTGTATTTCATTTGTCAGAACACAGTCAGTGAGAATATGAATTGGGTTGTTCTAGATAACCCAGTGTCCTGCTAAGAATAGGGATTATTCTAAGGAGGAGGGAAAGAATAATAGGACAAGCAACCAGCAAGCTCCACCACAGTAACTGAAAACACCAGAAGGGAAAGAGTAGGAGATAATGGTTTCCTTATAAATTGTTGGAACGACGATTGCTTGGGTGCAAGGTCACATCTCCAGCGGGCTAAGGCGGAGGGAAGGGGCATAAAGGTGGGACGTACCCCAGGTGAGACCAAGAAGGGTCCCCTGGAGAACAGACCTAGGTAGCCTGTGTCTGTTCACTCCAACTGTCGGCCTCAGGCAGCAAACATGATGGCCTCCCCACTGGCCTGCGCAAAGGGTCATCAGCGCTGGTTCTTTCCAGGACATGATGGAGACCATTGTGGCTTCTCAGGGCGCTGGTGATCTCTGGTGCCCTTGGCATACCAGCGCCTCCCAGACCTCTGTCTTCATGTTGACACGGCTTCTCCCTGTGTGCCCACCTCGTCCATAGGGAGACTGGCATGTTGGGTCAGATCCCCCCACTGCAGTGTGACCTCATCTTATCTGAACTGATTGTGCCTATGGCACCCCTTGTTTCTAGGTTAGTGGGCCCTGAAATCTGGCTTTTAGGACTCCAATAAAGAACTGGGCAGAGAGGGAGGGGGCAAGCATTTCAACAAAATCCAATGTGGGAAAGTCAAGGAGCCTCAAGTCCAGTGCTCTGGAAGCAGAGGCCACTTCTACAGGGCAGTGGACACTCACTTTGGCCCACAAGGGACTCTCCAAGGCCTTAGCCAATGGCCATTAGGCGACAGCCGTCAATCTCCCAGTGGATACGGAGTAGATCCTATATTTATGGGGAAAGTTCACCAACTGGAGACACTTGTAAAACAGTTGCAAATAAAAACCAAGTCACAGAGGGAAGCTAGTCTTTGCAGTTATTCCTCCAGAAAGATACAGGGCCGCTTGGGCAGTGCATCTCGTGGGCTTCTCCTGAGGACAGCAGAGCCTGGTGCCCCTGGTACCCCGCCCCCGGGGCCCTCCCCACCACCATCCTCAGGGCTGGAGGCCACCTCCAGTGGGCACTCAGTGATATTTATCAGTAGGGGCCAGTCCCCACTTGGCACAGTGACCCGAACCCTGACCAGGGCCTCAGGCTCCCCGATGGGCAGCAGCTTTGCCCAGAGGCATAGGTTTGTGGGAGGGTCTGGACATCAGCTTATTTTTGGGTTTTTATTGCCTAAAAAAGCAGCAAATTGCCACTGATTCAATAGCTTGAAGTAACGCAGACATGTGAGCACTCAGTTCTGTGGGGCAAGGTCAGCATGGATCCAGCTGAGATCCAGGGGTCCATTCTGGCGGCCTCTGGGGGAGTATGGGGGGGGTTCTGTCCAGTGTCTCTGGGTCTTTCTGCTGCTGAAGACCCCTCACTCTGCCCCTCACACACTTTCAGGGACTGGTGACCCTGCCACCAGCTGCTCCCACAGGGCCCAGCACCCTGCCACGGCTCTCTGTGCCAAGCCTGACACCTGGGGGTGGCTGGCCCTCACTCTGCAGGATTCTGCCTCTGCCTCGCGAGTCTGGTCCACAGACCAGAGGGGAGCCAGGGCACAGTGCCTGAGGCCGAGTGGGCATCGCGGGTCTGAGGACAGACAGGCCAGCCCCAAGCCCAGAGGGTCTGGCTCTGCACAGCCAGCCTCCCTTCCTGCTCCCTTATAAATGGGGACTTCTGACAGATGGTCTCTCCTCACAGGGGCGGTGCTGTGGCCCCTGAGAGGAGCCTGGCCTCCCTTTCCACACAGTCACATCTCCCCCTCCCTCTTAGTGACCAGTGCTCGGGTTTCCCATGTTCCTACCACCAATTCCGGACATGGCTTTTCCATTCGGGTGAAATTTCATCTCCTTTGAAGTGGAAGCTCCTTCCTGGCCAATTGGGGTGGCTGGGGCTTGGCCCGGGGTGCTGGCTGAGTTGGGATCCGGGTGAGGGTGGCCTGGGAAGGCAGAGGCCAAGTGATTGCTCTGTCCTGGGGCTGCAGGCAAGGCCTGGGGGGGACATGGGTGGCAGCAGAGGGGGCTAGCCCCAAGGCCCTGGGGCTTTGATTGGATGCTCAGGCCAATCCAGAATGGGGGCCCTCACTTCCTCTTGGCATCCCTGCTATCTCAGCCTCATAGTCCCCCTGCCCACTGAGGATGTGGGGAGCTCACGCCATCTTCTCCAAGGACCCCCAAATGTATGTCCATCAAGTGTGCTGGGATGCACTGTTGTCTGCAGACAGGTCCCACAGGTGCAACTGGTTAAGATGAGTTCACCCTGCAGTAAGGGGCACTGAATTCAGGTGACTGTGACCTCAGTAGGAGGGGAAGAGACAGGAGAAGGCCCATACAGATGAGGGATGGGATGGGGGGAACCAAAGAGGTCAGGGCCAAGGGCCGCTGGCAAACACTGGAGTCAGGAGGGAGGCCTGGAGCAGACCCTGGTCTATGTCTGCAGAAGACGGGGACCCTGCTTTCTGCTCTGGTTCTCAGCTCCTGCCTCCATGGTGGTTCTCTGTTACCCCACCCCCTGTTACAGCCCAGGAGGGGAGAGCCCCTCCTCATCGCCAGGGCCTAGGATTTCTTTTAACCCACTGGCCATGGTCTTCGGTCACTTTAGCCCAGCTCCCTGGGCTCCCCACCCTCCCAGCCTGGGGGTAGGTACTGATAGCTCCCCTGGCGCCCCCACCTCACCCTGGAGACCTGTGGCCTTGCACAGCCCCTCTCTGAATAGCCTGCTTCCTTACCACTTGCACCTGGCAGCCTCGGTGTTTGCATGGCCCATGGAGTGTGGGACAAGTGTCATCCCACAGCACATAGGCCTGGGCTGGTCTGCTGGGAACAAGACTAGGGTGGGGCCTTGGAGCCCAGCCCAGTCCAGCCTCGATCAACAGGAATCAGCCAGAGCTGGGTAGGCTGACTCCCTTGTCCCCAGACCCCAAACCTGACTCATGGTGATGCAGTGTCTCCCCGATGTCATCCAGGGGTCCAGTGCACAGCCTCCCTCACGTGCTGAGAGCCTGTTGAGGTTTGGGGAGAAGCAAGGGTGGGATTAGTCTCTAGGAAGGCAGTGTCCCCATTGCTCTAATAGGCCCAGGGGACACGGACGGAAGCCAGGGACACGGACAGTCCCAGTCCCACATCCCCAGAAGTTGGGCTATGAACTGAAGAAGTTTGAAAACACCTTACCCAGGTAAACTGTTTACGTTGCCTTTTCTGCAGGCACAGGCAGGAGGCACATCTCCTGTCTTTGTGAGTGTGAAATAAGCATATAATATGCATAAAATGCAAATCCTCAGTGATAAGACAGTATCAGGCCATCATGTAAGTGTCAGCATAATTTCTCTCTTACATGAACATAAATAATGACGTTCTGACAACTGTCGCAGTCGTGGCTGGAGTGCGGTCCTCTGCTCCCCGGGTACCTCCCCAACAGGCCTGCGGCCGCAGCTGTGGGGACCACTGCCGCAAGGGGCATCCCCCCCACATCACCCCATGCCACCCCACCCTCCTAGGTGCCCCAGGTTGCTCAGGAGCCTTGGCTGGCTGCTGCTCCTCTTCTGCCACCTGCCCATGCTCGCCCCGGGCTCACCTCCAGCACCTGAGATGTTATTTCTGCGAAGGAAACCTGGAAGGGGCCTTCTGAGGGGCCTCTGCAGTTCCCGGGACCCTCGTGCTCCAAGCCACATGGCCACGGAAATCTGTGTCCAAAACACCAGCTCTTGGTGTGTGAGCTCCCCACAGTTTTTGGGGTCAGGGTCCCCAGGGGTTTCACAGAGGGGCCTCCTCTATCCTCACCAGATGGAGAGTGAGCAGGCTAGCCCTCTGGCGTTGGCTTTGGGGGTGCTGGTCCCATCAGGACCCGCTTTGAGCTGACCACCTCCCAAAGGCCTCCTCCCACCACATCACGTCAGGAATGAGGGACACTGCATGTTCCCCAAACCTAGCATAAAAGGACATCCTTGTCAAGAACAGACGTGGGCTGTCCGCAGGACAGGAAAGATCCAGAAACTTTCTCAGTGGATGGGAGGATACCTGTTTGGGCTGGGTTGGTGGGGCTTGTTTGGTTTCTTTATTTGGCCTGGGATATCTTTCACCAGAGGTACCTGAAATCTCAACTTGGTGTGGTCACCTGGTACACCCCACAGGCTGACGGAACGCCCACTTCAAAGGCAGGAGTAAGTCAACCACAAAACAGATTTACAAAGAGCTGAGACAGCTGAGAATATTGTGTAGGGAGGCCCATCTTGCCTCCCTGCCCCAGGGGCGCTCTCCCAGTCCCACCCAGGCCCCGCCCCCAGGCCCATTCCACTCAAGCCCCAAGCCCACCAGGCCCGTCCCACCTAAGCCACGCTCCCAGGCCCATCCCATTCAGGCCCCAAGCCCACCAGGCCCATCCCACCCAAGCCACGCCCCCAGGCCTATCCCACTCAGGCCCCAAGCCCACCAGGCCCATCCCACCCAAGCCACGCCCCCAGGCCCATCCCACTCAGGCCCCAAGCCCACCAGGCCCA
>NW_004567130.1:3749100-3765623 GCF_000260355.1 Condylura cristata | reverse complement strand
GCCCCCAGGCCCATCCCACTCAAGCCCCAAGCCCACCAGGCCCATCCCACCCAAGCCACGCCCCCAGGCCCACCCCACTCAGGCCCCAAGCCCACAAGGCCTGTCCCACCTAAGCCACGCCCCCAGGCCCATCCCACTCAGGCCCCAAGCCCACCAGGCCCATCCCACCCAAGCCACGCCCCCTGGCCAAGGAGCCCCGCCTTTTCCTTCAGCCTCTGCATCCCACTCTCCCTCATCCCACACTCCTGCGGAGATTTCGCTAGCATCCAGCCTGCATCCCGCCCCCACCCAGGCAGGGGCAGGGCTTGGGATGGGGGACAGTGTCTTCTGGGATCCCCAGAGAGCAAGGAGGCCACTGGAAGGGGGCAGGGCTGGGCGGCTGGAGGAGGCTGTGTCAGGCACACAGGGATGACTTGGCCCCTGGCTTATGCTGGGTGACAGGGATGCTGGGCTGGAGGTCGGCTTGGAAGAGTGCATCTGAAGCAGCTGCGTGGGCTTCCATTACTGACCTGCCCAGTAGTTTGTCTGTTGCCCAAGGCCTGCATCAGTCGGGGCTGGGAGAGGTGCCTGCGGGCTGGAACCTGAGACATGCCCTTCAGACACTCATCCCTTCTTTCTCCATGGGGGCAGTCGCCAGTACCCAGCAAGCGTCTGTGACATGCCCCTCCCCCACAGCATGCAGCCCCCTGGACTGGAGATCCTGAGGGGTGTCAGCACGGGGATCCAGGGGCATCTCTCGGGACCAGGGGCAAGCTCAGGGACCGGGAGGGAATTGCCTTCTGGGGCTTGGTAGACAGGAAGGTGGCGCTGTGCCTGCAGCAGGTGGAGGAGCACACTGTACGGTACCTGTGGAGGAGCAGGAGTATCCAGGCCACCTCTGTGTGCCCCTCCGCACCTTAGGCAAGTGGACCGGGGGGACAGGGCTCTGCACCTCTGGGGGCATGGGCAGCATGGTCCCACCGCCTGAGATCCCGGGACAGGCTCAACCAGAGTCAGAGGCAGATGGGTCTGCGGCAGCCCAGGGTCGGGGCCGGGTGCCACCTGCCACTGATATGGTGTCTGAGTAGACTGACACACTCTGGACTTGGGGTGCGTGTTGGCCCAGCACTGTGGGTGTGCCGACCCCCACCCAACTGTGCACTTTTAGTGATTAATTTTATGCAGGTGAATTTCACCCCCAATGAATTATTTACTGCAGAATCACTGCACAGGTGAGGGAGGAGAGGCCCAGTGGGATAACTGGGGCTTACCTGAGATAGGTCCTCTCCTCCGGCCCAAGTAGACCAGCAGGGGCTGTCTCTGAGCACAGAGCTGAAGGCAGTGACACCCCTGACTTCCTGGGCAGGTGTGGGCTGGAGGTACCTTGAACAGGTGAAGAGGCAGGACGCATGAAACCCCTCAACAGCGCCCTCTCTATCTCCAGGCAAAGACCTTGAACACTCAGGTTGCATCTGTGAGGTGGGGTGGCTGGGCCAGGCTGTGTTTGGGAATAGGGGCCAGTTACTGTGAGGACACGGGGCCACCACGCTGCTCTGGACGCTGCTGGCTAGTCTGGGAGAAACTGGCCCTTCCTCGGCTCCTCCGGCGTCTCTGTCTCCGGCTGGCTGGGGTCCCAGGAGAGCCTCCTTGACGAGAGCTGGCCAGATGGCACCTGCTATCTCCTGCCACCTTTCCATCAACCTTCCCCACCTCCTGTGAAGCAGGAATGAAAGGAGACCATGCTTGTCACTTTATTAACTTGAGTCTGTTTGGGATTTGAGGATGCATTGCTTTCTCAGCCCAGGCCTAGCAGCTGGCCTTCAAGCCACGTGGAAAGGAACCACGGAGTTAGGATGGGCAGAAGCGGGTGGCTCTTATGGACACCAGGGATGAGTCGGTGCCCCAGACCCACAGGCTGAATCAGCCCCAGCCCCCAAACGACCATCTAAGGAGGTGAGCCCTTGGGGCATGATGAAGTCAGAGGGGTCCTCCCTCGGCCCCTGCCTCCCCCCACACCTAGGACAGAGGGGGGGGGGTGGGTTGCACAGCAAAGAAAATGGCCACTGCAGGCCCTGAAGGTGCCTCCCGCAGGCCTTGGGCCTCTGCCCTGTGAGGCACAAATGTCAGTGGTTCAGGTCACCCGATCCATGGCATTTTGTTGTCGCAGCTTGAGCTGCCTGCAACAAAAGAGATTAGAATTTAAGGGGGAACACTGGGCCCAAGTGTGGGTGGTGAAGGGCCCCAAAAGTGGCTGGAGGGGGCTGGAGAGCAGCCCTTGGGGCCCTGAAACTATGGGTTGCCCAGGGCAGGGTGAGGTGAGCATAGGGAAGCTTCTGTGGGTCCCAGGGGTGAGGGCGACTTGGCCCCAGGAGAGACATTGACACAGCACACACCCCCCCCACCCCTCCCTCTCCTGCTGCTTCCTCTGTTGGCCACACCCTGGCCCTAGGTGAAGGAGAGTCTGGGGCTGCCTGGGGCTGGTCAGGGAGGGGGCAGCATAGAGGCTGCTCCCACAGGGACGCAGACCCCGCCTGGCCTGAGAATCCCGTGGTCGCTTTCTCACTCAGTGCTTGCTGGTACCCCATCCTGCCGCCTGGCTGCCTGGGTCCCCAGCATGGCTGCCCAGGCATTCTAGGAACGGTGAAGTGCCCGCGGGGCAGGTCAGGGCCGTTTTTGAGGTCCCAGGACTGCCCTCCTGTTCTCTGCCGAGACGGGCAAAGCATGGTCAGTAGGTGCATTGCTGAGCAGATGATCCTGCTGCCACTTCATTTTTTTAAAGATGGGAAACAAAAGTCTCTGGGTTGGACCCCGCTGGGGGTCCCAGGCTTTGACTCCCTCGACGCCCAGCTTGCACCTTCTTCAGTGACTCTGGAGGGCATTGCAGCTGGAGATGTCCAGCAGACACACTGGGTCACCCCGGGCGCTGGGCACTTAGGCTTGGCAACGGCTAGCTCCCTCAAGTTGTTTGAAGTGAAAACTTTAGAAAGTGGTGTGTGACGTCCTGAGATTGTTCCTGGGAATGTTCTTCAGCAGAAATGCCCACCCTTCTGTCCTGGCAGCTGCTGCCCCTCCACACTGCGGTCCCCACTTCCCTCTGGATGCCAAGAGGCTGCGAGTCTGTGGAGCCTTGGCGAGGGGAGGTGGGAGAGGCCTTGTGACCGCAGGTGAAGGCTAGGCTCTGCGGCTCCCGCCAGGCTCAGAATTTAATGAGCTGGGCACTTCCTGCAGCCTTCATCTAAATAAGAAACACACTGGAAGCTATAAAAGCTCCGGCCCTTTCTTTGAAATCTCAATTAAAACCAACACAAAACAAGAATGCTCAGTGTCTCCATCCAGGCCATCTCTCACGGAGAAAATAAAAAAACCTTGGTGACATAAGTTAGAAACCCCCGCCCCCATCTGTGGTTCTGCTGCCATTTATTTAAAAATAAATAAATCTCCTGCGCCAGGGAGGGTGTGTGGGGGGAGGACAGGGACACAGCACATCCGCCACCCGGCCCCTCTCAGATGCTCTGGGCCCTGGCTCCTGGCCAGGGCATGTCTTGACATGATTATCCCCTAATTCAGAGCCCATGTGTATCTGCCAGGAAATCCAAGCCTGATGTTTCTGATTCCTTCACACTTAACTCATCAAACGCTGCCCGAGAAGAGCCATTTGATGTTTAGGGGTCTTCGGGCCTTTTTTATGAGGCCTTTTGAACCTGCTCCCCCTTAGAAACAGGAAGCCAGGTTTTCCCGAGGTAAACAAGCTTTGCCACAAAGTGCCCCTCCTCGGTCTGGAGACCAGACCCGAGCCGGCCTGCCCCAAACCTGGCGGCAAGATCCTCCCACAGGCTCTCCCCAGGGGAGCCCGCAGGACTGAGACAGACCCCGGTCGGGGCCCTGTGGCTGGAGCGGGGAGGAGGTCACTGTCCCTCTGTGTGGGGTGGGGTGGGCCCCCAGTGCTTGGTCAGACAGACCCCAATGCTTTGGGTGGCCTCAATTCCATGCCCCTATAAGGCTCCCCAGTGGAGCCACTGTCCGGCGAGGGAGCCCACGCCCATGTGAGGACACCTCAGAGGGGCAGGCGCTGTGTGTGGGGCTGCCACAGAGTCTGACATGGAAGTAAAAGTTGGAGATGGGTGCCCCGTCCCTCAGCCAGGTGACTGAAGATATTCTAGCTAAGTCTGTGCAGAACTCCTGACTTCCCAGATCATGAGAAATGGAACACACCTGCTGGGTCCACTCACCCCGCCGACTCCCCTGGCACACAGCTGCCAGATGCTCTGCCATGTGGTGGCTGTAAGAGGGAAGTTTTTAGTACCCTGAAAACAATGTAAGCTGGGAAGCCCAGGGGGAACAGATCCCATGCCTTCTACCTCTTTGCACATGACCCCGAGGGAGAAAGGCCTCTGGGATGGAGACTCAGACAGGGACTGTCAGGCCACCTCCAGGAAGAGCCTGGCGGCTGAGCAGAGGGAGCTGGGCTGGGGTCAGCTACTCTTCCCCCGTGGGCCCCAAGAGACAGAGGGTGAAATGAATACCGGGCTGGGGCCACCATGGACACCGCCGAGCTCGGGATAAAGAGATACTACCATTTCTGCTTTGTCATTTGAATTGTTTCAAGACTAGGAGGTCAAGGAAGCAATGGTGAGAATCTGAGTATATTTTAAAGCCAAAAGGAAAAAAAAGGTCTGAACATTTGTCTTTCACACATATACCTATTTGTGCATTTTAAGCGTCTGCTGAATAAAATGAAGGTGACTACAGCATTATGTTGGAAACTATTTGGCAATTAGCTCTCCAGAAGGAAAAAAAAAAAAAAAAAAAAGCAAAACCAAACCATAGCCTGTAGCCTGCCTATTTCTGTGGTGTGACTACTCCACACAGGTGTCCAGCTACCACCTGGACAGTCTCATCCTGACAATGCCATGCTCAGACATGGGAACCCCAATGCTAAAAGATGCCCTTTCAGGGTCCCCAGCCCGGCTGGTTCCAAGCAGCAAGAGCATGCCTGAAGCCCTGGTCACCCCTGGCAAGGTAGGACGCTTGGTCTGCTAAGTCACAAGGCCTCAGGAGAAATACATCAAGTTTGGGAAGACAGAGATGCAAGAAAGCACATTGAAAATCAGAAGCTAGAGTGAGCAGACCTTAGACTCAGGCACGTTGCAGAAGGGGGGACCACATGCTCCCTACAGGAGCCAAGAGAACGAAGCCGAAATTGACAAAAAGAAGACGAGCCAGCAGGGCTGCCCTGGCGCTGAGTCGGGGACAGGCACACTGATGAGGAGAGGATGTGGGCACCGGCTCAGACTCGGCGTGTGACAGGGACCACCAGCAGGACTCTGCCTACGTCTACAGCAGAGTGCCCACTGGGAAGCAGGGTCGTCCCATTTATGTTTGGGTTGCAGATGGCACACTGCAGGCACGGTTGGGTTGTCCTGCAAGACTTTATGACTGTTAATACTTGTCTACATTTAAAAGCAGGAGATTTAACTGTCTCCTCTCCTCCCTCTTCAAGATTTCTGGTGTATCTTGAAAAATCAGAATTTCTGTTAACAGTGAGTTCCCAAATCTTGGCATTGCAAGGACAACAGATGGTTTGGGTATTCGCTGTAGGTTTCCTTTTAGACAGGCCACGTGGGCTCCAGGGTCCCTTCCACTCTCTTTTATTTTCTCACTTACAACTTCACTCATTGGCCTCACCGTCCTTCCAGGCGTTTGAATTTGCAACCTCTGATCTAGAATGAAGTAGGCGATGATTCCATTATTTTTACTGCATTTGTCATCTCCCGCCTATCTATCATCTATCTATCTGCTATCTCCATAATGCTTGTTTATACCTGAAATTGAGTAAGTACAAAGAAGATAACGATTACATAATCCCACTGAAAACAGACTTCCTTTCCAGGTAGACACACACATCTATAAAATCTGAAACGATGCTGCACAGGAGGTATTGTATAACTTCGATCAATTAGCATCAAGGGTAAAAGTCCCCCTGTCCAGCGCTGACCTGGCACCGGCCAGCACCAGTGGGAACACGGGCCGGGCATAGCAGCAAGGCTGTCCCCAGCCCTCAGAGCCCAGTGCTGCCTGTTTAGTAACACGGTTGGCCTTCATCCTGTGCTAATAATATGTTTCTACATAATTACTTTAATGACTACATAATATTCTAGGATTTACCATAATTGAATTGAAGAGTCAGCCAACCGGTATACAGTCAGGTTCTTCCTGATTTTCGAGACATTTAATGGGAAGTAGAAATGCCGGGTCAAAGAGTGATATACTCTTAAAAGGTATTAGATGCTCGCTGTACTTGCCCCCGGGAAATAGGGCACTATTAATCCACTTTAAATTGCCGCCAGTATGAGATGGAGACCCACGTCTCTGCGCCTAAGCCAAATCTAGGGAGTATCACCCTTTAAAAGAGTACCAATGTGTTAGGCAAAACGAAGTGTTTGAGTAAAGGTGTCCTCTTGAGTGACATGAAATCATCCACAGGCCCTCAGGAGACAGGAATTTCTTATTTGATTGCCTGTTCACAGGCACAGGCAAGAATGGTGGTTTTTATCTGTTAGTTTTATTTTAGAGATTTTTGCATTTTTTTTTTTTTTTGCCATACAGAATTTTAAATGGCTATGTAGTCAAATCAGTCATTGACATTTTTCAATATTTTGGTTTTCATATGAAGAAAGCTCCTGATAGGGCCCTTCCTGGTGGCGCAACTGGTGAAAGCACAGCACTATGAAGCTACTGCAACCACTGCAGCACAAGTTCGATCCCTGGCCCGGCTGGTGACTCACATGGTGGCAGACCTCTCCTGTTTCACCTGCTGCTTCCCTAAGCAGTGTACTTCATTGATCTGCTTGTTCTGCTCCCCACTCTGTCTCTGGTGAATTCTCTCACTCCCTGCACCTCTTACCTATACCCCAGTTCTGTATGTATAAAATAAATAAATCTTAAAAAAAAAAAAAAGGAAAAAGAAAGCTGATAAATTTATAATAAGTGCTCACCAGTATGTTCTTTCTATTGAATGAACATACTGGTATACATATATATGGTTAATATATGTATGTGTGTGTGTGTGTGTATACTTATATTTAAATCTTTAAAAAATTGAAAATGGATTTTGATGAAAGGGGTGAGCTAGGGATCTAGTATAAATATTTCCCCCAATATTTAAATTGCAGTACTTTTTAAAAACCTCAATACTACTGAATGAGTTACCCATTCTTTCTTATTTATTTGAAATATTTTTCCAAATATATTTGGGGCTCTTTCTGGAAATGATGTTTTGTCTCATTAATTTTCTGTCTATTTTATTCCTTGCCAAATGCTGTTATAGTTACTGCATTTTATCATCTGACGGTTAGGTCCTTCTTGCCACTGTTAGTTTTTATGCCCTTGGGGTTTTCACTCAAGTTTGATGGATATAATATCATTTTGGAGAGTCCCAAAAGTACAGATTTTTAAAATCGAAATTACATTTAGGGAGAAATGGCATATTTACCAATATATGCTATAAACTTTCAATTATTTGAGTTACTTACGCTCTTTGGTAATGCTAGTAACACATTTATTTCATAAGGGCTTAAATTTATTTCTAGGTAGCCTACCTATGCTTTTTGTAGATATTACAATGAACTTTTATTTTCTTTTTACTTTTCACTGGTTACTGCCAGTATATAAGGAAGTTACTAGGTTTTGTAGCTTTGCTTCATCCCTTATCAATTCAATTCTTATCAGTTCTACTTTCAGCTATTCAGCTGCAAACAAGGACAGTTTCAGTGCTTCTCCCCCTCTCTGCTGGTCTTTCTGTGGGGTCTGTATTGCTGCCTGACATGCAGCCTGTTTCTGCGAATATTGCTAGAAATTCTTCTTCATACTGTTGTCAACATGTTTCCAAGAATCCTGCTGTGCCCTGTCCTGCTAGACTGCACCCACTTTAGGCTACTTCCTCAACAGGAGTTCAGACGCAGGTGTACGTGTACTGAGAGCAGTCAGCAAGGTGAAGCCAGGTTTTCTGGGCAGTGGTTTTAAGAGTCACCTAGACCCAGGGGACAGTTAACACCCAACTTCAACTGTATAGGGGGCTTTCCTATGGAAAATAGATTTGATTTGTTTTAGGACCTGTGGTAAAAGCACAGCTAATAGGAAATAGTCAGAAGAAAGTAGACTTTAAGTCGATATAAAGCATGTTTTGAAACCTTGAGCTCTGCTCCAAAACAGAGTACCCATGTGGCAGTGCCCAGATGAGTCTGCACGATGATGTCAGGAATAACATGGAGTTTCTGCACTTCAGTGGTCACTGACGCCTCACTCTTGCGAGGGGACGACACACCAACAGCAGCATCCCTGGAGTGTGCCGCAAAGACAGAACCCTGGGTCCCTCCAGGCCTGCTGAGCCAGCACCTGTGTGTTAGCAAGAGCCCAGGTGGCTGGTGTGACAGAGAGGTTCTGGAGGCGCTGGACTGGATGACTACCAGATATGTGAAACTTACAAGTCACAGGAGGCTCAGGCGCTGACACAGAAAATGCAGGCAGTTAATTACCTGGAACGACAAGAAGCCTGGAGGTGCAGGAGCTTAATGAAGTCATCAGAATGCAGGCTCATCTCTGCTTGGCACCCACCAGTCCCAGAGCATTTCCTAGTGAGCTTAAGGCCTCACAGGCACAAAATGGTTGTAACAGCTCCACACTCAGCTTCTATACTCTACATCCTGAGTAGGGGAGGGGTGGGCTCCCTCAGCATCTGTCTTGCTGGATTGAAGTATAATCTTTTCTAGCACTTCTCCAGCTCCACCTCACACTCACATTCCTCTGGCCCACCAGGGAAGTTTGTCTCCCATCTCGTTGAACAGACAAGTGCCATATATACCTCTTCCAGTGCAACTGTCTTACCTGGTTTAATGGTTTTGGTTTACTCCCTGGGAAATGCGTGACAATTTAGCCTTGACAAGAACACTTCAGAAGGGGGAAGTGGCTGACTATTAAAATAGCACATTTCCAACTTTATTTGGTGATTCACCCTCTGGTGTTTTTATTCTGATAAACTCTGTTTAAAAAAGAGAAGTGATTCTAGGTCTCCGAAGCTTGCCCCGTGTCAGGTTTTATTACCTTTTTAAACAAACAGCACCCTCGGCACCTGCAGGAGAATGGCAGATTACATATTGATGTTTTCCTGCCACTTTTACTGTACTTGTCTTTCTGCCTTGCCTGTGTCATCATAGCAAGTGACAATCACCAACGCTGCAGACATCACTCACGTTCCTTTGAGCCAGCTGGTCTTTATTTTCCCAACACCTGGAGAAAGTCCCTTGAAAGGAAAAAACCCACCAAGTTTTAGCTGCATCTGAATTTGGTTCAGCTGGAGGCCTCCATGTGAGGCTGGGCTCCACGGAAACCAGGATGGTACCGTCATGACTTCAGCCTCGCTGCAATGAGCTGTGGGAAGAAATGCAGTTGCAAGCGAGTGTCTTACTCAAAGCCAACCAAACCCAGGTGTTCAGGGGCAGTGCTGGGAGCTCCCCAGGAGAGACTCTGCCCCAGGGGTCGTGGGGAGGGGAGCTCACGCCCCAGTGTCTCCTCTGATCAAAGCCGGCACCTGCACTCTGTAACCACCATCGCCCACCTTTGAAAGCAGACACCGATTTGTCATCTGTTGAGGCTGATGACTTTGTAGTTATGCCTACAAGACGGAAAACATCAGGAGAGGTTTTTAAGGTTCTTTTTTTCCTGCTCAGTGCAAATATTCCCTAAAAATGTCCCAAAGTGCACCATTTGAGAACATCTGTGGGGCGAAACCACCTGTCCTCTGAGAGTACCCCACCCCCTCCATCATGCCAGACCCCTAAAAAGCCCCTGGGGCAGGAGTGGGTGGGGGTTTCAAGCACAGTGGTGAGGAATCCTCTCCTATCAGTCCCCCTTTTCCCCCAAGATGAGCCTGGTACAAAAATAAAAAGCTTATAATAACAAAGCGAAGCAGCATTGGATTGGGCTGTGGCCAAGGTTGGGGTGTGACTGCCCGGGACCCCAATTAGGACAGCTCTCACCTCGTTGACTGAAACTTATTCTCTGCAGATTTCAAACGTGCCTCCATCCCTCCTCCCTCCAGCTTGGCCTTCACACTCTTAATAAAACATTAAAAAACACTCCACACTATGTCCCGGAGCCTGTTCAAGCAGCCTCCCTGGAGTCTGGCCGCTCTCCCATCTCCATATTACAGCATCTTTAGCCATTTGCGTAGAGATGTCGCGCATGAGGTCGCAGTCCTGGGGAGCCCCTGTGATGTGCTGGCGTTCAAAGAGGGGCAGAGAAGGTGCTGCGCTGGGCTGCGGCTCCGCGTTTGCCTTTAAACTTGAAAGACCGGTGGGTATTCTGTGGAGCCAGCGCTCGGCCATGGAAAAGTGCTTCTCTAAGAAAAACTCGTTCTCTTTAAAGCTCATTACTCATTAGCGGGCCGGGATTAGCTGGGGTGGGGGATAAACAGGAGGCGGCGTTTGCTGAGTGTCTGCTCTGGGCAAGCAGAGCCGGGCCTGGTGCATGACTGGCCACAGGGCCTGGCCAGCCTTCTCCTGGGCCTCGTCATGGACTGTGAGGACAAGGCTGGGAACAGAACCCCAGCATCTAGACCCTCTAGCACAGGGTACTGGGGACCCAGCAGCACCTCCCAGATGAAGAAACCATCAGGACCCAGAGTGATGTGCTGGTTGAGAGTCAGGCTAGAAACTAGGGTGAAGTCGTGGGTAGTGCTCAGGACTGAATCCTCTGCAGTGCTGTGCCTGTGACCATGAGAGGCCTCTCTCGGCTCCAAGGTGCTGCTCCTTTCTGTGTTTTGCTCACCTTCGAAGAAAACGGTATGGAAGACAGGCAGGCACCACCTCCAGCCCCTTGCCTGTCCTTCTCTGCTTCTGGGCCCTCTGTAAGAGACAGCAGAGACCAGCTAGCGGCCCTTGGGCTAATGTCGGGGATGCCGGGTGACCCAGGCAGAGCAGGTTAGCTAAGCCACACAGGTTGGAAACAGGGACCCCAGCCACTACCATCTCTACCGTGAGCGCCCCCCCACCCCCCCATCTTATGCTTTGATTTGGGGTGTGGTTCAATCTGTTTACTGTAAACATGGCTCAGTGGCTGCTGTTCTTCCTGCTCCCAGGACCCCCCTTCCGGCCACCTGTCCACCCGTCTCTGGAGATGGCCACCCGGCCAGGTCCAGCTCTCCTGCAGTTCTGACCCTTTCAGAGGCCTCAGCCTCACCCAGGTCCATGACCAGCTCTGCCCAGGTTGGAGGTGGGCAGACACTGCTCAGGTCTCTGTCCACAGCGCGGACGCTCCCTCTCCCCAGCTCTCTTCCTCCTGCTTGTTTCTGTCTTGCTGAGTGTGGTGGACTTTGAGTCCAGACCCTTGGGGGCCCTGGTATTCCTATCTTTCCCTTCCCTTTAGGTGAAACCAGACCCTGAGGTCCTACCTGGGCCTCTTTGCCCACCTGCCTCTGCCCCCGGGGGGGTCCTCTCCCCACCCTGGGGACCCAGCTCCAGGGCCCTGTGCCCCACAGTCCACACTGCTGATCTTCCCTCCCACCAACGTTGAAATTCACTAGCATGTCCCTGACCTTTCTCGCTGGTGAGTTCTGTGAAGGTGAGGTGACATAGCCACAGCAGGCCGCAAGCCCCCGTCAGAGCGCCGGCCAGGGCCCTGGGGCTGCTGGCTCTCAGCTGGGCTCCCGGCTTGTTCCTGTATGACCCTGGGCTCTCAACGCTCACATGTCTGTGATGGGGCGGGTGAGGACAGTGCTTCTGGGTCCTGTTAGCCACCGAATGAGCTGCGAGGTGAGAAGTGTCCACACCATGACTGGTTATCCCCCAACAATTCCTCACTGAATTGGTGACCAGGGTAGCCGTCATTTAGCCCGGCCCTAGCCTGGCCCTTCCCTCCACTTGCTGTGTGGCCTGGGGATATCCGTGGCCTCTCTCAGTCTCAGGTCTTCATAAACAAAGAGGCCTGAGTGGCTGGGATTGTCCTGACCCCCTGAAACTTCTTAGTCCCAGAAAGGGCTCTGCAGGGTTAGGTACTTCCTCAGTACCTTCTCATCAAATCTGACCTACTGGCCACACATCCCCATAACTTCTCCTGATGACATCATCTGGTGCCCATGAGGCCCCCAGGGAGCCCCCTCCTCACAGTAGATGTCCAGAGGAGGCATATCTGCTCTGCTTGCCACCATTTGCCCAGTAGGGACCAGGCGCCCACTGTTCCTGGGTGGGGCGCCGTGGGGGGAGGAAGCTACTATGAGGAAGGACTGAAGGGGGTGGAGGGCCATGAAGACTGAGCACCACCTCGGAGCACCTGTCCTTTCTCGCCAAAGCCTTGCTCCCAGGCCTGGTCCTGACCAGCAGAGGCAGGAGGCCCCGTGGCACCTTGGAGACCCTGCAGGGTGGGCACAGGACTGGCAGGCACCCACACAGCCCCAGTCTCCCTTCAGAGTCACTTCTCTGTAGGAGTCTTGGCTTGCTCCTACATAGACGTCTGCTTGGAAATTGTCTCTGTGGCTACTAGTCCTCCGTCCTTGGAGCCTGGGCTGACACAGGCCTGTGAACAAGGCCCACATGTCTGGACTGTGAGTGAAGACCAAGCTTCTGCCATAAATCTGACTCCTTGGGAAGGAAGGGGATGCCCACACAGCTGAGTGTGGGCAGGAGGGAAGGCAATGGGACCGGTCATTGAGGGACTGCATGCTTTGAGGTCACGGACTTGTCCCCAAGCAGTGCCAACAGCTGTCTTTTCAACAGCCGTATCTCTACTCCAGACACATTTTTATTTTTCCTGTCAGAAAGGGTGACCTTAGAACCACACATATAGCTCCTGCCCCTGTGAGGTACTCCCAGGGACCACACCAGCCTAGCCCAACGCCCATGCTGCTGACCTAGGTAGGGTGGGCTCAGGACCTCAGGACGCGGCAGACCCCACTCCCACACACACACTTTAAGTGCTTGGTAAATGCTCAGAGCACATTGCCACACGATGGGGGCATGACCCTGGGGCGGCCGGGCTCACTGGGACCGTGTCCGTGGGTCCTTCCACTGTGCCCAGCCTGTCGGGCCCACTTTTGCTCATCACAACTACACAACTCTGAAAGTGATGCAGGCAGACCCAGGACAGACAGGCACAAAGCTGGCACTTCCAAAGACGATTGCCCTATTATCTGGTCAGAGCCTATCATCTGCTCTGTAAACGTGGCCTCCGGTGGCTGTCTGGCCAGTCTGCTGGACACAGGCATGGAGCTCTGCTGAGGTACAATTCAACCCTGTGGAATGCCACTTGGGTTGATGTCTCTTCCGAGCCTGGCTCCAGTCCCCAAAGGTGGTGGTGCAGCAAATCAGGTGTGGGAGGGCATCCCAGCTCAGCACCCACCAAAAGTGTGGCCACAGCATCGCCAGGTCACAGAAACACCGGCCTTCCCTATTCCTGCAGTCCAGTCCTCTTCTCCTGGCCAAGCTGCCCTCTAGCCTGGGTGTGCACCCATCTGCCCCTTCCTGTGGGTGCCCAGACCACCCTGGGGAGGACACTCCTGGGGCCTGCTCGCAAAGTAGGCCACATGAAGTCCTCTGTGGTCTGGATCACAGAGAAGGGCAGCCTGCAGACACACGGGGACCAGCACCAAACTAAAGAACATAGTTTATTTTTAATAAAATAGCGGAGCATGAAAAATATCCTATATTACAATATGCACAGGCAGGGCGCCTTTCCTGGCCAGGGGAGGAGACAGTGTGTCTGGGCGGCCGAGCTACCCAGGGTCCATTTGTTTGACAATGGAAAGAGTCAATAAGCCCTTGGGAGCTCCCGAAGGAACGAAGGAACGCTGTCTCCCTTTTGTCCCCTCCCACAAATCAGCCCCAACGTGTATCACAGTGACTTGATTTCCATTAAAAAGCCACAAAATGTAACACTAAAGGCTTCCTGAGGGCTGGGCCTCCAGTTCTTTTGTTCGGAGGTTTCTTTTGTTGTCTTTATGTACAGCAAAATACTTGTTTCTCTTTTTATTTTCATGGAAAGAGGGAAAAATGTATTGCACATCGTTTGCATTTATAAATGTTAGGCAGTTTCTGTCCTGGAGAAAGACCATTAGTGGAGGCCAGAGGCTGGAGTCGATTTCAAGTGACTCCAAATCCACCGGCGGGCGTGGAGTGGTCAGGCCCCCTTTCTTCCTGTTTGCACAGAAGTTGCTGTCTCAAAAGGCAGCTTTCCTGAGGGTGGGCCCCTGGGCGGGCTCCTTCGCCCAGAGCCCGGGTTCTCGCCCCCCCCTTCCCTCACCCCTGTAACCCAGCAGAGGCGCTTTAATTTGCAAAGCAGTTATCTCTTCTCTCATTTGCAAATGGATAGCAAAGCCAACTCCAACACACAGATGTATATTTATGGAAGGTTCTAAACAAAAGTTTTCTTCTGAGGGCTGAATCAACCACTTTACCACAAATTAGTTACAGGGGGCGGGGGCTACTTAACCAAAGGGCCCTCCTTCACTGGAAAACAAAGCAAAACAAAACAAAAACCTCTAAGTACATTTCTTTTTCAACTTTCAGTGTATCACAGCATCCTGAACTTCAGGGAGGGTAAAACTTGGTCATTCCCTCCCCCTCTTTTCCTTTTATTAAAAAAAAAAAAAAAGACAACCACGCAAGAAAGCGGTGTGCCTAGGCCCTGCAAGCCGACGTCCTCGAGAGCCGCCACCTGCCATCCGCGGCTCACACGCAGGTGGGCGGCTGGGTTGGGAGCTCATACTTTCCCAAGTGGGCTTTGGGGGGATGCTGGGCTTTTTTGTAAATCCCACTGCTGGCAGTGACCACGCTGGCAGGTTTCCGGCGGCTCTTCTTCTTGAAGCGGCGGCTGCAGATGTGTTGCCAGGACTGCAGGGTCTTGGCAGTCCAGACCCACACACCGCTGGTGATGCCCACCACCAGCAGCATGAACACCTTGGCCAGGAAGATCTCCACAGCGGGGATGGAGGCGGCCAGCAGGCAGTCCGGGCTCTTGGTCTGGTTGCTGGCTCTGCACCTGTGCTGTGTGGCCAGCACTTTCCAGTGCCCCACGTTGAGGCGCTCGTAGAAGTAGCAGGCGATCACACAGGTGGCCGGCACGGTGTGCAACACGGAGAACACCCCGATGCGCACCATCAGCTTCTCCAGCTTGTCCGTGTTCTCCCCACCCGTCTTCATCACCCTCCGGATGTGGAACAGAGCCACGAAGCCCGAGAGGATGAAGGAGGTGCCCACGACCAGGTAACAGGCCAGGGGGACGAGCACGAAGCCAGTCAGCGCGTTGACGTCCATGCTGCCCACGTAGCAGACGCCGGTGAGCTCGTCCCCGGCTACCCTGCGCATGACCAGGATCAAGATGGTCTTCACGGCTGGGATGGCCCAGGCTGCCAGGTGGAAGTAGCTGCTGTGGGCCTCAATGGCCTCGTGGCCCCACTTCTTGCCCGCAGCCAGGAACCAGGTCAGCGTGAGGATGACCCACCACAGTGAGCTGGCCATGCCGAAGTAGTAGAGGACCAGGAAGACCAGCGTGCAGCCCGTGCTCTCCAGGCCCTCCTGGATGACGTACAGCTGCCCGCTGTCCCGGTCGCAGGCTATGCTCTCCGCGCCTGCGAAGAGCCGGATGATGTAGCCCACAGAGTACACGCAGTAGCACATGGAGAGGAAGATGATGGGGCGCTCGGGGTACCTGAAGCGGGCAGGATCGATGAGGAAGGTGAGCACGGTGAAGGCGCTGGAAAAGAAGCACAGCACAGACCAGATGGCCAGCCAGACCACGGCAAAGTGCTTGTCGTCTCGGCTCCAATACACGTCCACGCCGCGCGTGCAGAGCGGCGCGCAGGATCCGCTCTTCTCCACCCGGTGGAACTTGCCCGGGTTGTCGCAGCCTGCGCGCCCGGGACCCCCGTCCTTCACCTGGGGCTCGTGCCCGCCATGGGGCCGCTGCGGCCGGAAGAGCGGTGGGAAGAGGCCAGAGCCGCGGCTGGGCTCCTCGGAGCCGTTGTTGGGCGCCTCCATGCACAGGTAGTTGGGGTCGTTCTGGTTGGGGAGCTTGCTGCAGTCCAGCGAGTCGGGCCACCTGAAGTTGAACTGCTCCATGATCGGGGAGCACTTAAGCCGGGCCTGCTCGCACATGACCCGGCAGGCGGGGATGGGGGTGGAGACTTGCTCGGTGCACATGGGCGCGTAGAGTGAGCACAGGAAGAAGCGGAGGTGGCCGTGGCAGCCGTATTCAACCAGTGGCGCGAATTCGTGCAGCTGGATGGCCGCCTCGCGCTGGTTCTCGTGGCCCATCAGGTTGGGCATGCGGGTGCTGTTGTAGCCGATGTCCTTGCACATCGGGATCTCGATGGGCTGGCACTTGCCGTCGCCCGTGCGTTCCATGTCCATGGAGCTGATGGCGGCGCACGAGCCCATCACCTGCAGGACCAGCCACAGGCGGGGGCCCGCGCGCGGCATGGTGGCGTCGGAGGTGCCCGCGCGGAGAGGTCCCCTCCGCTCAGAGACGCCTCCCCGGGGCGCGGGCTGCCGGCCCCG
>NW_004567130.1:3717254-3748773 GCF_000260355.1 Condylura cristata | reverse complement strand
GCGGCTCCTCCTTCGCGGCGCCCGCTCCGGCCCGGCCCCGCGGCAGCTGTTCCAAGGTTTGCGTCCCGGGATGAGAAGACGCGCAAAAAGGCGAAGGTGGGGGGGGAAAAGCCGAGGGTGACAGGCCCCGCCCCCGCCCCGCCCCCTCCGCTGCTTTGCATGAGAAAGCCCCAGGGCCCGGGCGGCCGCCTCCCCCAGTCCACCGCCAGCTCCCGGGCCCCGGCCTCCCTGCTGGGCCGCCCGCCCGCCCGGGACCCCTGTCTGGCGTCGTCCGGCCCGCGGCTCCTTCTTTTCCTGCGCCCGGCTTCTAACTTTGCGGGACGCCAGGTCCCCTCGGCGCCCGGTCTTCGGGTGCGCTCCGAGCTCGTCCCAGGCACCCTTAGGGCGCCGAGGTTGTGGAGAGGCGGAGCTGGACCGAGTAGGGGGTGGGGATGGGGTCGCTCGCGGGGCGGGGGCGTGCTCTGGGGGGCGCATCTTCTTCCCGTGTTTCTTTGGTCGCTTGGAGGCGGAGGGCGCTTTCAAAGAGCAGTGGGATTTGGATTTTATGGCCTGGGCCATAAAGTGGCCCCTTGGCTTGTAAACCTGCCCGCATCTTCCCGGGGCTGGCGCTCAGGCTCCGGCTCCCGGGAGGGGTTTTCTTTGAAATTCTTAAGAGCCGAGCAAAGGCCGGGGGAGGGGCTCCGGGATTCCAGGTTTTAGGGCCGCGCATCGGAGGTCTCCACAGAGAAGGGGGGCGTGGGGGGCGTGGGAGGGGAACCCTGGGACTTGTCCACCCCCAACCCCCTGGAAGCGGGGGCTTGGCTTGTAAAACAGTGGCCCCCGCCCCCAGCAAAGCCGCGCAGTCGAGGGGCCTCACACCAGGCAGGGCTGGAGATGCCTTCTAGGCGGCTGAGTTTATTTATTATAGGAAGTCATTCGCTCTCGGGTATTTATATTATTTGGCGAGTGATTTGCCCGGGCTGCGCTCTCCTTGGCTACAGCCCTGTAAGATGCCGCGGGGTGGAAATTGGGAGGGTGCTGCGCCCGCGTGGCCTAAAGGTCCCCAGCTCTCCAGGGAGGCGCGGGCGCGCGCACCTCTCAGTTTTCAAGGGAAGAGGAGAGAAGGGACAGCTGGCCTTACGCCCTTCGCGGCCCCTTCGGGTTTGGGCCAGTTGGTGTAGCGTCACCGAGGACACGCGACGTCTCTCCCCTTTCTTGCGCACTAGGTGCCTCTTCGGAAGACTACCAGAGCGCCCCCCTGGCTCCCTTTATCACCCCTTAAGTAAACCGCACCCGCAGGAGGGGCCGAGTTGCTCGGTGTCCTCCAGTTCAGGATCTTTTTGAGTTTCCTTGACGCTTGCAGATCGCGTGTCCAATCTCCCACCACCTCCAGGGGTCCTTGGAGGGCTTCCGCGCCCGGGAGGCGGGATCAGAGGTGTGCAGTGCGAACCCAACTCCCGGGCCGGTTTTGGGGTCCCTTGTCTTGATACTGCCCGGGGCTTCGGAGCCCCGAGTCCCGCAACGGGAGGGCCGAGGGCCTGCCAACCAAGTCCAAGGAGCCAGGAAGGACCCACGCCAGGCCCCGGCTTCGGGAACTTTGGAAGCGGTGGCAGAAATAGGGCATTTCCTCGGAGGAGGCTTTTTATTTAAAACAAACTGTAGAATTCGACATTTGTAAGAAACTTGGAAGATCTCACATGTCCACTTATTTATCTCGCCGTTCCTCCTCCTCTTCCTCCCCAAACCCTGGATGAGGAAACTGAGGTTGGGGCTTGCCCAGCAAACCCAAATAAACAGTCAGGACGTGCCCCAGCCTCGCGTCCGCGTCCCGGGGTGCGGGTGGCTGTGGAGGGGCGGGTCGCCGAGAGGTGGAGCGGGGCCTCAGAACGACCCCCTTCAACTCAGGGTCGTTTCCCTACGGCAGAGCCTTCGCGGCCGTTTTTCTCAGGCGAGTCTTAATTTTTTTTTAAAGTCCTTTAAGTTATAGTCCAAACATTTAGTTAAGACAGATTCAGCGGACATCACTTGGCTTTCCTAGAATTTTCCTTGCAGAGACCCCTAATTGGCAACATTTCTCTTCTTTCCCCTTTTGTTTCTCAGAAACTATCGGAAATATAAAGGGGAGAACTGGGGGTGAGGGGGGGGGGAGGGCTGCCTGAACAAGCGCCCTGAGGTGATACTTCGTGGCCGTTAATTCAGCCGCAACCGCTGCCGATTTCTTTTTCCTCTCGTTTTTTATAAAAATGTCTGCAAAAGTGCCTGGGTCTGCCCAGCTGAGCTGGAAAGCAACAAATAGATGTTATTATAGAAAAATGGGGACTCTGAGAAATGAGCAACTGGAAGATAACTCTGTAACTAATAAATGAAAAGGGGCTTTTGATGGCTCCAGCTGAAAAGATATTTTATTTTATTTTTTTTTTCCTGTGTGTGGGATTTGAGATGTGTGATTCTAAGGAGCAGCCTGGTCCCCTGCTGCTCAGCCCTGGCTCAAACCGGCCCCCCTCTGGCAAATGTTATGGAGAATTGGGAGGAATGTTATGGCTGTCTTTCCCCTTAGCTCTTTTTTCTTTTGTCTTCTTTGAAGAATGACTTTAGACATTTTATTTACATATTTAACCATGGATGAAAGGGGAAAAAGAAAGCATTTGGGACTGTCGTGGGAATAGTGATATGTTTAAATTAATGGAAATCTTATTAGGCCTCTAAAATTTTGAGCAAAGGTTTTTAATGAAACTTTATAATTAAACATGATTTCAAATAACACGCAGCGACAGGAATATGTTTTCCCCTACTCCAACCACCTAAAAAAATACTTCAGAGAGCTGCTCTTAAATCTGTCCACCTTCAGGTTCTTGCAAATGTTCATCCAGAAAAGTATAAAGTTTTTGAAAGGGAACATTTCAGGGGTCAGACGGCATGTTGAACAAGAACTAAATATTTCTGGAGAGAAGGGACTTGAAAGAGAGGCCCAGTTCCATTCTATGCTCACAAAGTCAAAAGTATAAAATACTTTGACACGGATATTGCTAAAAATCAAAGTTGTATCTTTTCTTATTATGTTATAGTCAATGGAAATTGTCAGCACAGTGCAGGGTTTTCTGAAATGAGATTAGAGAAAACCCATATAATCTCTTTAAGATAAAAAGTGCTGATGCTTTCAACGATTGAAAGAAATTAAACCCCAGATTTAGCTTGTTACAAGCGTGTTGCAGGCGTACATGTGGAATATCAACAAAGCCAGAAAGAGAAAGAAAGTGGCGTTGCCCAAGTTTCAGATGAAAAGTGGGTCCAGGTAGCATCCTGCCTTTGTAGCAGGGCATCTCCGGGACTGTTATCCAGAGACATGAGTGTGTGGTTTGTCTTCTGAGGAGTCATGATGTTTGTTCCATCAGTTCTATACCTTCAAGCCACAGTTGAATGGGACCTGTTTTCTGATCATCTCCTGAGTTGCTTGGAGACATCAACAGGCAGTTTATCCTGACCTCATCTTACGTCATGTTGCTGCAGAAACTTATCAGATTTTTAAAAAAGTGCATGGAAAATCCTGTCTTTTCACCCAGTGGGCCCACTCCCACCAGCCCCCTGCTCACACCTTGAGCCCTCTGAAGGACTGCTTACTAAAGAAAGCCCCAGAGAAGCAGTCTAAGTCACAGCAAATTCGACAGACACAAAAGTTTTCTTTGCACCTAAAAACACTGGTCGGGAAAGGTTGGCTGGGGGATGGGGGCAAGCCAACAAAAAGAGCGCCCCATCGTAAAATGGCTGGCTGCTGTGTACTCGGCCTCTAATACAATTTAGGCAGCTATTTTAAGGCCACTTCCCTTGAAATGTGGTTTGAAATATCACCACGGTTCCACGGGGTGCATTAGTGTGAATCGCTAATCACAGGCTGCCTGTAATCCCCCTTTCAAGAAAGGGCTTTGGATCACTGGCGTCCCAGGGCGCCCCACTGCTTCTGGCCCAGGAGCAGCCATTCACCAGCCGCTCCTCTCCTCTATTCCCACACTCCAAAAAACAACACCGCAGACAGACACCCTCCAACTAAATTAGATTAAACTCCTTGTCTTCCACAAGCCTTAGCCTTTTCACTGCCCGGTCCTCATTATTCAGCGCCTCCTCATTTAAAGATACAGTATTTCTTTTTCATCTCAGCATCAGCAACAACAAACACAGAGAAAGGGGACAAAGCCGGCCTTCTGTGTAAGCGCTTCCAAATTACAAGGACATTATCTGTTTAAAATATAGGCAGGCTTAGCGCATGCCTGTTCAAAACACAGGCAAATTGACCCTCAGCCTGCAGGGCGGGAAGGACTTCAGCCTGCCCTACTGTATTGGATTGGCTTGTTTTTATGAAAGATTATGTGGGAAAAAGTCAGAATTCCAGAAAAAGCGTATTTTTGCATGTGCACGTGTGTTTTATCTTCCTTTGCACTTGTATCCCCGGCAGCCTGAAGGCAGCAATGGCAGGGCATGAGTGGCAGCCAGGTAGGGTCTTTGCCACACCTTACCTCCGTGGCTGGTGTGCGTCCACTGACTGCCCACCTGGGCCCCTTCTGTGTCACCCTGAGCCCTTTCATTGCCTGTCCCGAGGAAGAGGGGGCTCCCAGGCTGCAGGCAGCTGGGAAAGAGGTCACCCAGCCACTGCTGACCATGCACATGAGAAGGCCAGTGGTGGGCGGTATTCGGCGGCCCCTGTGTTAGAGCATCTGGAAGGAACCCTACTCAGATTCTACTATCTCCGCACTTGGTCACTCCTAAAACACATGTTGCCTGATTCTGAGACCACTTGGCTCAAACCCAGGCAGCCTGCTTGGTGGTGGTGTGCTACATAGGCTGGGGATCTAATTCCTACCATCACATTGAAGCCTGGGGGCCCGAGGTGAGCTCCTTATTGCCTGTATCTCGGTGTTGCCATCTGAAAAATGGGGGAGCAGGGGGGCTGTCCATCCAGGGCCGAAGGAGGTCGCTGTCCACTACCTGCTGTACCTCTCCTGCACAGGCAACAGGAGTCCTGCTGATACTACCTCCCGGAGGTTGGAGGTCCGTGCGCCAGCCTCCAGAGAGGAGACTTCGCAAACAGGGAGCTGGGAAGGCAGCGTCTGACTGCTGCATCGCGGATCACCACTGCGGGCCAGCCCTAAAGAGTTAGCTGCCCACGTGGCCCAGCTAGGTCTTCCTTGAGAAATGGTGCCCTGAGCCTCACTTAGACCCTGAGGGGCAGGTCTGGAGGCTGGATCAGAAATCCCTGGGGTTGGCCTGGACTTGGGGAAAGGGACACTGGGTGGTGTCACTTGGCACCTGAGGGGCCCAGACCTGGCCGTCTGCCCTTTTCCTGTGTGGGCATCGGCCCCTTCTCATCTCTTGGGGCTCTGTCTTCTTGGGGGGGGGGTTTCTTCAGGATGTGAGAGGCAAGGAGATGCTTAGTAGGGAGGCACTGGTGGTGTGAGTTGTTCCTGACCCTGTGTGTGACCTTAACAAGTCACCTGCCTCACTGAGCTTCTGCTTCCCGCTGTGAAGGTTGGAGGCTTGTATCCAGCCCTGGGAACTAGGACCCCTGAGGCACAGGTGGGGCTGGCCCAGCACAGGGAGGGAGCTGCTGACCCCTCTGGCCTCTGGTCTTCACTGGCTGGAAGGCCTACTGTTCACTGACAGTGTGTTTGCCAGCCTTCCTGGGCAGAAGGGCCATGCTCAGAGCATCCTCTTCTTCCTTGAATTGGACCTGGAACCAGCAGTGACCAGTGGGCACCAACACAGTGTCTGCCCAGTGGCACAGCTCCAGCCCCTGCCCTCTGCGGCACGGCCTTGCCCAGGCGCTGCAGCTCTCCTTCCGGGCCACAGTCCACAGACCAGTTCTGCCGAGATGCCGTGGTCCAGCATCTTGTCTGGGATCTGGTCTCTCCACTGGTGGGAGTTTAGTCCTTCATCCGAAACCCGTCCCCATGAGTTAAGCAAACACATGCTGACGCCAGGCCCCTGGACTGCTCCCCGCACGCCAGGCTTACAGAGCATCGGCAGGCCTTCTGTGGGCAGGTCTCCAGCTACGTGGGGTGGGGGGAGGAGGTGCCGAGCATGTGAGAAACCGAGTTTCTCCCTAGAGTTGGGGAGATGCAGGCAGAGAGGAAACGGAAACAACCATTACGTCAGCGCATCTCCATTCCATGGGTGATCACAGTACTTCTTAGTTCTGATGCTGCCCCAAACAGGTGAACCCCAAACCTGTGCATTGGCCTTGTTTGGAAAAGGGGACTTTGGCGATTTAACCCAGTGGAGAAGGCATCCTAACCCCCACCACAAGTGTATAGATAAGAAAGAGGGGGAGGAAGATGCTAGATATAAGGGAAGCCAAGTGAAGTCAAAGCTGCAGGACCACCAGACAGTAAGGGAGCAGGCAGGCTCCCACTATAGGGGATGGGGTCTTGAGCAGACCTTGTGTGTCTGGGCCATGGTGGCCAGACACATCTCCCTGAGGGGTCTTCCGGTTACAGAAGAGCCTGAAGTTCCAGGACTCAGCAGTTGAGCACCAGCTCAGCCCACACCCAGTCAGGGCACCCATACACTCAGGACTTCAGCCAGATTGCCTCTTGACCTCATAATTGCCGCCCCTGCTCCTACCATCACATGCAGGACCACAGCTATTCAGTGGGAAAAAAGAGAGGAGCCACCATGTGCTGTGTCTCTGGGATTTCTTTTTAATCAGTGAGAGGAGCTGTTTCCAGAATCCCCTTGACAGCATCCTCTATTATGTCATTGGCTAGAACACAATCACATGTCCACACTAAACCAGGCATTGGTGAGGAGAGTGAGACACTTTGACAGGCACAAGCCACTAGCGTGCATGGTGCAGGGGGCAGCCTCCCTGGGGGAGCTTGGCCTTGGCCATGGTGGAGGTGGGACGGAGCAGAGCAGGGAGCTGCTGGCTCTGTTTGGGAATTCTGTTGAGGGCTTTGTCCTCTGGGGGCTGGCCTTGGGGACACACTGGGGGTGCTGAGGTCCTGATGATGGGGGTGCTTCCTCAGGGGGAGCAGGGGTGGCCACTGGTGACCATGTGGATACCCAGTGAGCACTTGTGGAGTTGCTTGGCCGCGGAGGGTGTTGCTGAAAGCAGAGGAGGAGCTTTCTGCATGTTGCCACCTCAGGGTGCACATGGCAGACCATGCAGCTTGAACACATACCCGCTGGAATGGGATGACATGCCAGGACCCACAGTAAGCCCAGCACCCTCCGGGGAGACTCCGGACTCATCCAACATTGGCAGCTTGAATGCACCCCCGCCAGCCCAGCCAGGACCACTCAGGGCTTCAGGTTTCATGGAGGAAAGAGCATCCTTGCAAGATGCTTTTGATGTGGTTGGCCTAGCATGGAGGCCAGGGGGACATGTGGATTTTAAGTGCTTGGTGCAGCACAGGGGGAAAGCACAAGCCCAAAGAGGCAGTGAAGGATATTCCAAACTCGCGAGCCCCGGTTTAAAAGGATAGCAGGAGTATTTCCAGCTACCCTTCCTGTTTCCTGTGGGGCAAGCCCTGTGCCATCCTACACAAACAGCTGTGACAGCCCAAACAAGCAGTGCAGAGCCGGGGCGACGGACTGCTGCGTCCCAGAGCTGGGCCTGGAGCGAGTGGAAGCTGGATGAAACCAGCTGTGAGTCAGACTCAGTCCTGCGTGGCCTGCTCTCAGGGGTGAAAGCACCCATGTGCAGGCAGCTGGTGTGTGCACCCAGGCCCCCAGCCCCCATTGAGCCCACCCAGGAGAGGGCTCTTGGGGAGCTTCAGATTCAGAAGGGAGGCAGAAAGATGGGTAGATGCCTTTATGTCAACCCACAGTTTGTGAATTTCAACTAGAAACCGTCACAAATAGCATGTCAGCTTAGCAAAACTGGGGAAAATGTATACAAACACCCCAATTTTAAAACCTAGTAGAAAAAAATTTCTGATCTTTTAAAATTTGGCAGACTAAGTTGATGGAAAGCTGTATTTGCTCTGTTGCGGCAGGTCAGTGCCTTGTGAGCTAGAAATCTTGAATTGTGCTACCAAAATTAGCCCTGAATTATATGACAGGTTTGTCTCCGGAAAGATGATTGCAAACAAATCCTTTGTGTAAAATGCCTCTGCCTTGAGTTTCAGGACAGTGTTCAGTGCGCTCGCTGCCTGTCCAGTTCTTTTACTCATGTGAGAAGACTTCCATACAACAGGGCAGCAGCTGGCAGCACAGTTCTGTGATTGGCCCTGAAGCACTCTTGTAAATAAAGTTTTATTGGAACACGGCCAGGCCCGTTTGTCTACATTTTGCAGATGACTGTTTCGGCATGACCATGAGGGCATTTTGGGGAGTGGCCCCAGAGCCTGTCTGACCTGAAATATCTAAAATAGCTCCTATCTAGAACTTTGTAGAGAATGTCTGGCGGCTGTTGGAGCAGGATTCTCCCTCGGGTCAACGATCGCCTTTGCCTGGGTCTCTGGGGCAGAGCTTCAGTCTTGCGTCACTTACTGTTATAACTCTGATGTATGGGTACCCTCTTCATGCCACGTCACCCCCTGCCTAGCCCTGGGGGCTGGGGGCATGTGTGCAAGAGAGGGAGGTGTGTGAGGGCAGGCAACTCAGCCGGGGATGTGGCCCGTGCCCACCAAGGGCCCTCGGTGCCTCCAAGGGAACTGTGCTCACAGCTGCAGACATGACGGGGCAACCTGCCTGCTCTGAGTGCGAACAGGGATGTTCTCATGATGAAGAAGGCGGCAGGGAAGCTCAGAGACCCCGTGTGTCCTGGAGATATCAGAGAGGGCAGGAGACCGCTTCACCCCACAGCACTGGCCCGCGATGACCGAGCAGGCGGGGACGTGTGCATCGAGAGCAGCAGGCCCAGAGTAGGCCAGCTAGGCACAGGGGCTCAGACTGTGAATATGCTTGACCAGCGCTCCTGAGTGGACATCCCTCAGCATGGCCCTGTCACCACTTGGAAGTTGAGGTGGGCTGCATAACAGCTGGGCCGGATTTCCAGGTCTGCATTCTGTCTTCTCTACAAAGGGGCTGTGTGACCTTGGGCAAGTTGCTTAACCTCTCTGAGTCTTGGTTTTTCTCCAAAGCCTAATAGAAAGGATACGGACAGAGAACAGCCACCAGCCTGGGGTTGGGCCTGGCATGGCCCAGCCTCACACAGGGGTGCTGAGATGGCCCTGGGCAGTGGGAGTGAGGACAAGACACCATGAGGCTTAGGAGTGGCTGGAGTTCTCTACTGGGGGATGGGGAGGCCCAGGCAGGGGAGCTGCTCTGCTTTGTGGGGTAGAAAGGGTGTCCCGGGAAGGAGTCCCAGAGTAGGCAGGGCTTCTGTATTCTTAGCAAGCTGGGTAGTTAGCCGCCTAAGTGCCCCAGAAGGAGGAGTGGGTCAAGAGAGTGAGGTCTAGCCACACCATGGACTATTATTCAGCTGTAGAAAATGATGATATGCAATTTGTAGCAAAATGGAAGGGACTTGGGGGAATTCAGAGAAGTGAAGTCAGGAAGATGAAGACAAAACACCGGATGACTTCACACGTGTGAGGACTATGAGAAAACAAAGCAGATGAACTGGCAAAGACAGTCAGAATAGACTAGTGGATGCTGATGACTGAATGGGCATGGTGGGGCAGGCAGTGGGCAGAGCAGGGTGAAGGGGCTGGGAGGTGCTTGGTTTTCCCTGCAGAGGTGAGAGGGGGCGGGCAGGGCTTCCCCTCTGAGCAAGGAGGGAGGGTGTTCTGGGAGAGGGGCTGGGCACACAGGGACGGAGCAGGGGCCAGAGCGCTCCCTTGTGCTAGGCGTGAGCTCCCAGGTGTGTGTGTGCATGTGTGTGTGTGCATGTGTGATGGGCCAGCTTCAGGCGGCAGCGGTATGCAGAGGGGGTGAGGCAGAGAGATTGAGGTCTCGATATCAAAGTGTGCTCAGGGAGGAGGCCTCAGAGAGACTTTTGGGGCTCCCGGCGTGGAGTGTGGGGTTGCTGGGCAGAAGGCTATCAGGGTGCAGGCCGGTGCAGGCACACAGCTGCTGCGGAATCCATGGGGCTTTAAGCTGTTGTTCCTGGGGGTGACCACCAGCCCCCTGGGCTTGTCCAACTTGTCCCCACTTGAAGTGGGGCTGCCCCCGCGGGGAGGGGGGGACCAAGTGAAAGGTCCCTGGGACGCCTCCAGAGGCTCAGTGTCTCCTTGCTGAGCGGCTGTGGGTCACAGTCACAGAGATAGCCTCTTCAAGGATGGGACGGTCACAGCGGCAGCACCCAGGGGCTTCCTGAAAGTGGTCGCCGGGGCCTCTCAGGTCCCAGCTGTGCGTGTGCATGTCCTTGGGTGCTGGTCCACACCTTCGTCCGGATTTAGCGCTTAAGCAGGCCCCTTCCACGCCCACCTTGTTTGGCCTCTGCCATGTTTTAATGACACTGGAGTCCCTGGGCTGGCTGCTGCAGCCTCTCCACACCAGCGAGGAGCGTCTCAAGCCATCTCCAGGCCTGAGGCCGAGCTCCCTGTGCAGGGACTCCTGCCAGCGCCCCGCCGAGGCGTCAGAGCCCAGGTGGGTGCAGACCCAGTTCCCAGACCTGGGTAAGAATTCAGGTCACGGAGATGAGGCTCTGTTCCTGGGGGACACGGGGTGACAGGAGAGCGGGGGCCGTGGCCTGATCCCAGAAGCGAGAATGTGCAGGCCCCTCTGCCTCAGTTTCCCTGCATGTGAAGTGAGTATAATTATATGTACGCGGCTGAGTTGGGGTGCTTAATTACTATTTGCGCGGCCTGAGAGGCTGCTGGTGTAGGACCGGCGAGAGTTCCCATCAGGACTTTGCCTCTGCTCTGGTCCTGAGCTCGGAGGTGAGTCACTAGCTAATGGTGCAGAGGGGCCAGCACATGGTGCCGCAGCTGCGTGGACAGTGGCCCTGTGGCTCCGACTGGGCTGTGTTCCTGTTGGGGAGGTGAGGGGTGGGTGAAGAAGTAGGGACTCCTGGCCCCTGACCCTGGAGGGCTCTTCAGGTGCTCAGTCTCAGTGCACCCCCTCATAGGGGTGATTAGGGCCCCACTTCAAACACCCCAACCTTTGAGGCCCGTGCCCCTCAGCTGGTCCTAGTCCTGAGCCTAGGCTCTCAGCACCTTCTGGAGGGGTGAGCCCCGAGCAGGTAGAGGCTCCAGGTGAGAGGAGGACAGGTTCTCCCCAGAGGCGCTGGGAGGGGCCGCTCCCTGGGGAGTGTGAGCAGGGGACGTTGCTGGCAGGTGGTGACCCAAGGTCCTCCCTCCCCATAGGCAGATGGCAGGCCCTGCAGACCCAGACGCATGGGTGCCAGAGCAGTCAGTGAAAAGGGTCAGTGCTGCCCACTGGGGTCAGAAGCAATAATGCCCAGGCTGAGGGGAGGCTGTGGTGGCATCGGTGGCACTAGCCACTGCTCTGGCCCTCCGTAAGGTCTGCCAACCAGCCCTCCTCCTGACCTGTTGCCTGTGATCAGCACTGTGGCTGAGGGTGGCTGAGCCTGTGGCTGCAGGCTGTCTGCAGGCCCGCCTCTGGCACTAGAAGATGCGGCCTCTCTGGCAGTCCCATGTAGATTCCCTTTGCTTGCTGGCCTCTTCCAGTGGTGCCCAGGACACCTGGCTGCCTCTCTGAGCATTGTCCTGGGCAGTGACCACGCCAGTCTTGCCCAGCCCTCACCTACCCCTGCCCCTTGACCACCCTACACTTACTCTCCCGAGGCCAGGGCTCTCCCACTACTGCCCTGATCCCCTTACCCCCCACCAAGATACTGGAATTTAACCCCTGAGTTTTGGGGTTTTGAGACCAGAGACAATTTGCAGTCATGATCTGGGGAAGCCTGGGAACTCTCTAGGTGGCAAGGTCCCAGGGGGAGCTAGAGTCCGGATGGTGGGGGACCCTGCATGATTCCTGGGATCAGACTCTGGTCTCTGATCAGTCTGGTTTGGCCCTCTGGCTGTCCCCAGCTCTGTGTGTCCCGTGCCAGCCAGCCGTGGGGCTGAGGTCGAGGGAGGGGGAGTCTCAGCTGCAGGGACAGCAGAGGTGCTGGTGGTGTTGGTGGGGTGATCCGCCGAATGGCCCCCACTTCGGGCAGACTCCCAGAGTGTGAGGCTGTTGATGGATGCCTTCCGCATTGCTGTAATAAAAAGCAAAGCAGAGCAGACCCCGAGCTGACCTTCTCTGGCCACAGAATTAATAGGAGTGCAAATATAAAGTGGATAGAACATGAAAGAGCTGTGAGGAGATTAAAGTGTCCCCTGCAGCCCCCACCCCTCTGGCCTGCATTGCTGCTCAGCCACCCAGGTCCTCCCAGCCCTGGTGGGTGGGGGGACCGGATGCCCCCTGGACAAGCCCTCCTGAGCCCCCATCCTGTGCTCACGAAAGGCTTCGCCACAGTGCGGCAGGTTTTCAAGAGCTCCCGTTGTTGCACCCCCACATTGTCTCCAGTTTCCTACTTCTCATGGTCAGGATGACTCCAAGACCCCACCTCTAGCATTTCAGACTCGTGCCGGCTCTGGTCGTTCTGTGCTCCTGGACGCACTGGCCCTGGGCCCTAGAGTGGCGATGGGAGTTGATTCTGGGCTTCCGGTTGGCCTGGCACTAATTTCAGTCCAGGAGGAGTGCACACTGGCTGCACCTCCAGATTTCCGGTTGGGTTGGGCAGGTGGGAGGGGGTGAGCCCCGTGCCAGTCCCACGTCTGGACCGACAGGTTCCTGGAGGTGAGGTGAGGTGAAGCCATGGACCCCAGGCCTCATGCAGGGGCGGGAGGCCTGTTGCCTGGGGGCTGGGCTGCAACAGTGCCAGGACCCACACCCCCAGCGGGTTGGGAAAGGTTTGCTGGGTGAACCCCCCCTTCCGCTCCCCCCAGCCCTGCCAGCAGCACTGACTCAGTTTGTACACCTTCTCCCGGCCATCTTGACCTCTTCCTTTTTCCTTTGATCTTCAGGTCGGAGGTGAGGAGCCTCTGGACTCGGCCCCTGCAGTGCCCACTGGGTCACACCCAGACAGGCCGGACCTGCAGCAGGCCCGGAAAGGGTGGCTGATGTGTGTCTGAGAAGGCTCCTTCCGCTTCCTCAAAGACAGAGCCACCCCACTGCCAGCGCATCATCCAAACAGTTTCAGGGACCCCAAGGCAGGCAGAGGTCTGGGGAAAAGAGGGGAGCTTGTTGCCTTTTCAGGGCTCAGGGGAGCTCAGGAGAAGACACAGAGGTCAGTCAGGGCGAGGCCTGCTGGGACCCCATTCTGGCCACCCTGCACATGGAGGGCCTCCTTATCAAGGAAGCAGGGACCCGGTACAGGGCTGCTTGCCTGTGGGCTCTGCCCTCCTGCCCCTACGGCTGGGGTCCCCTTGCCTCAGCCCAGGTACATGTCAACAGCAGTCACCCTCTGGCTTAAAGGCCCAGTGACATGGCCTAATGGCCTAGCGGCCCAGTAGGCCTTTTGTTGGAGGCTGGCCCTTGGAGCCTTGCTCCTCACTGGGGACACAATGTGGCAGTCAGCTGCCTGGCCAGGGCTATCAACCTGTGGGGGCTATCAACCTGGTCGTGGAAACGTGAACACACTCGTGTGCATGATGGCACAGAGGAGATGGCCCTGGACAACATGGTGGGCCTTATTGATTCATTGAAGCCACTCAGAAAAACTCAGAGATTTCCTGAGGAAGAGAGTGTGACTTAAAGCCGTGGACTAGAAATCCTGCCTCAGTTCCCAGCTTCTTGGCCTGTCTTTGGCTTCACACTTGCCAGCCCAGCCCTGCAATTGAAAGAGCAGTGTCTCAAGTTCTGTCTAGGTATCCATCTAATGTGCAATCATCGATATTGACACTCTTGCGTCTCTGCACCATCCGCACGATCGTCCTCTTTCTGTATCTGCCATCTTTGCAAGCCTCTGTGTCTGTCTTACACCAGCTGTTTCTTAGAGAAACAGCTAACTAATACAGGCTGAGGTGTTCATATTTGACTCTAGGGGATCCTGGGCCTTGTGTCTAGCCCCCCCTGGTAACTCTGGTGACAAGGGGGCTCCATTCCTGAGGCTCTGGGACATCTGGGACCTGTTGTCAGCCTCTGGGCACCTCACTACCGCCGGGTGCCCTGTCTGCTGCTCCAGCCTGGCTCCACACAGCAGGGATGCGTTTATCTTCTGTGTCTCCCAAATAGTCTTTCTGCTGCAAAAAGTCTACCTTTCTGGCCACTGGGGCAGGTGGAGACAGCAATGGACACATGCACCAGATCACCCCAGACAAAGTCAACCCCCAGGAGCTCCTGGACATCAGGCAGGTGGGAGCCGACAGGCACCCTCAATGGTCCAGCCTGTGGAGGCTGCCTGGTCCAGGTGCATAGTGAGGACTCCCCTTTAGTGAGCACCCTGGATTCTGCTGTGAGGACCTGGACCAGGCCTGCACGCCCCTCTCTGGCCCCACCCCTCCCTGTGCCTGGCCCAGGCTTGGCCTTCGGTGGCTGTGGCTCCAGGGGCCGATTCTGAGCTAATTCTCCGCTCATGCAGCTGACTGCTGAGAGCCCGGGGCATCTGAATCACCCACAGCAAACACCTCACTACCTTCATTTTTCTGGAATGCCTGGGAACTGGCAACTGGGCCAGCTGAAGCTATTTCTTGTGGAGATGATGCCAAGAAACTTCTGGAAAAGGCTTGCCATGGACCTGGTAGGGCCCTGCCAAGAATGCAAACCATGCTTCTCTGAGGCTTAAATGTGTGTATCCCAGCTCTGGAGCGCCCTGCCAGAGCCCAGCCACAGAGCTCCAGGCAGGCCAGATGCAGGCTCTCCACGCAGGGGGTGGTCTTGCTGGCCTGAGCCAGACCCTTGGTCTGGGGCTGATGGCAGATGGCAGATGAGCCCTCGGCGTTTCCTGTAGGCCAGAGACCCCACTGTGTCCATCTCAGGAGAGCAGCCGAAGTGCCTGCTGACATGAGGCCTGTGACGGGATTCAGGCAGGGCTGTTTTCAGATGCCTGGGAGCTGTCCCAGAGCCAGCAGCCACATCCCCAGGGGGCGGGGGGTGGGGTGGCAGGGACCCCTCACCCTGTCTATCTAATGCATCCCCTTTCCAGGGCCGTCACAGCCAGGCACCACCCTGGGCCTTCCAAACCACAGGCTTCTCAGCATCCTGTGTTGAGGCCAAGCTGTCCTGCTCTCTCCCAAAGTCCAGGGAGCCCCTCATCCCCCTCCTGGTTTCTGCCAGTTGCTGGCAGCCCCAGGGCTGACAGCACCCCGAGCCTTTGCCTAGTGAGTTTCTCTTTCCCAGGACGCCCGTCATGCTGGACAAGAGCTCCCCAGTGTCACCTTGCCTTAACTGATGGCGTCTGCAGAGACCCCACATTGGGTCACTCTCTCAGGTTCCTGGACTCAGGATTCAGGACTCAGTGTATGTTTTGGGGGGACCTCACTCCCCTGCAACACTAAACCATGTTTCGTTCCATCAAAAACATGAGGGTCCTCAGGGGAACTAGGACCCTGAGGTGAGCAGAGGCAGATTCTTGGTGAGAAGCTGCAGTTGCCCAGGCTGGAGCAAGGGGTGGGGGCACCCCCTTTGCTGCCCATCAGCCAGAGCAAGACACACAGTTCAGGGCAGGCGCCTGCGGTCACCCACTCCACCTCTGTTTCACCATGAAAGGCTTTAGAACACCCCATGGATGAGCTCACGCACGTGCATGGGTAGACATGGGGCCCCTGGGCAGCCGGCTGGTGTCCAGCACAGGCCCCACTACATACGGCTCAGCATGTGTCACGCCCCTCTGTTTGCTGACTTCTCTGTGGGGAGCCTTTGCAGCAGCCCTGGGCCTAACCCTCAGACGAACCTCATGGAGTCGGGTGCCTCTATGTCCGCTGGGCCAGGCTTGCCCACCAGGATCTAACTGCCCTCCACTCCCGGCATTGTCTTCACAGCTGGAGCAGCAAGCCATGGGTGCAGGCCGGGTGGACCCTAGGAGAGGAGGGTGCAGGCTTCCCAGGGCCCCTGCCCTGCTCTGGCCTGGCAGGTGAGCAGCTCTGAGCTCACCTGCAGGCAGGGGAGAAGCTCAGGAGTCTGTGCCCAGGCTCCGAGGAGCAGGTCGGGGCTGGTGTGCCACACCCGAGGGTCCTGCTGGCGGGCGGCAGCGGGAGAAAAGACTTCTAAGCCAGCCAGCTGGCTTTGCCTGTGTTTTGTTCCTTCCTAGCTGCATGGCCTGGGGTGAGTGGCAGCCCCTCTGAGGCTCGTGAACTCAGCTGGCAGTCAGGCAGTCCTAGTTCTTATAAGTCGCTGCAGGTAGTAAATACGAGGACAGAGATGGAGAACCTGGCACATGTGTGAGCCCCAGCAGAGCCACCTCCACAGGTCAGCCCAGAGGCCTGTGTCCTGGTCGCCGGGCCAGAGACGTCTCAAGGGCTTGCTTTCTCCTCTCCTGGCATTTTCACAGGCGTCACAGGCAACTTCTGCGGCAGCGGAGTCTCTGGCTGGCAGACAAGTTTCCAGCAGATCTTGGGCAAGCAGACCTTTGGCTGGGAACTCTTCCAGGACAGGCTCTGGTTGGCTCCTTCTGATCTGGGGAGTGTGGCATTGGTTTGGATGCCAGTGGGGTCAACAGAAAGACATTGGGCCCCATTAGAAGGAGCTGGTAAAATTCCAAGCTATCTGCAGCATTTCTTGTTCCCCCAAATTTCTTAGACTCTAACAACTCTGTGAGTTCTGCACTGCTGCTCGCCCCACTGACAGATGGATTCGGGTGTGGGCTGGGGTCCCCCAGCGAGTAGGGGTGGAATTCCAGGCTTGAATTTCAGGAGCCTGGCTTCATGAAATTCTTGTCATTGAACTTTTTTTTGTTGTAGTAGTTGGAGATTCATAAAAAATTATAGAGAGAGTCTGTTTACCTTTCCCCAGTCTTCCTAGTGATTCCCTCTTGTAAAACCACGGTGCAGTATCACAGCCAAGTCACTATTAGCCAAAAGCTCTGTGTTATCACCCTGGTTAATATTTGTACTTGCTAAGAAGATGCTTTTGAGCCAACTCTGATGCTGAGGTCAATCTGTTTGCTTTTAGTGATATTTTGGGTTACTTTATTCTCCATTAAGCTACTTGAGAAGACCTTGGAGCAAGTCAGTGCAAGGATGCTTGATTTACTATCTGTGCCTGGGGATCAGTCACTCACCCCCAAGGCAGTGTGCATTGCACAAAGTGGCTGCAGCAGCACCTCTCAGCACACAAGCTCTTCTTACAATGCAACTTTGACCCCCGCCCTCCCCTTGAGAGGAGGGACCTCTTCCTTCCTCCTCCGTGGATTCGAGTGGACTATAGACTGTGACTCCTGAGAATAAGTCATCAAGCACTGGTTCTCCCAGTTCTTTTGAAGATGCTTGCCAGACTGGAGAAACCCAAACCACCCCACGTGGAGAGACCACAGGGAGAGGCCACGGGTAGGTGTGGTGGCCGACAAACCGACCGAGGTCTTCACCGACAGAAAGCCAGCACCCACCCCAGATATGCCAGTGAACACACCTGGGGTGATTCCAGCCTCCGGCTGTTGAGTCACCCACAGTTCTCGCAGCCAAGACCTCAGATGTCTCAGGACAGAGCCCCACCGCCCCTGCTCTGCCTTGCTGGGCTCTTCCCACATAGACCACGAGTATAACATTGGTCGTGTGACGCCATCAGCTTGCAGTGATCATAACTGGCCACTGCCCAGCAGACCTGTCTTGAGCACTCACCTGCCAGGTGCCAGGTGTCAGGTCAGGTGCAGGGGAGGTGGCAGCGGGCAAAGGCAGCTGGGTCCTGCCCTCCTGGCCCCTTCCATGTGCTACACACAGAAGATGAAGGAGAATCCGACTTCTGCTTCTCTTCATGCCAGGATTTGTTTTTGTTTCTGTTTTATTTTATTTTTAAAAGAGGAGAAAACTTGGACTTGATCCTCTTTGGGCTTTGATGTTCTTGCCAAATGAATTAGCCCAAAGTATTTTAGTCTGGCCGTGCCAATTTTGTGTAGCCTAAGCAGAATTAGCCGTGACTCACGCTCCACTGCCTGGAAGGGCTGGCATCCGGGGGGTGGGGTGCTGGCCTCTGGCCCTGTGATGTCTGACCTTGGGGGGCAGTATCACCATGACCTGTACATGGTGGGGGCTGGGCCCTGGGCTCTGAGTCCTAGAGGGGTGTCCATGGCCACGCATCTGCACGAGCACCAGCTCAGGTGGGAGCTTTGACGGGGATGCCCCTCTCTCTGGCTCCTTGGGAGTCTGGCCCACGGCGTCCTAGGGGTGTAGCGGGGATGGCAGGAGGCAGGCAGGAAAAGCCGACTGTTTCTCTGGTTTAAGGCCAAGACTTGAGTTTGCAAACTGTGAAAACAAACACAAGGGTGGCTGTTCCCAGCCTCAGCATGACAGAAAACAGCCAGGAGGGGTTCCAGGAGGCAGCTGCCGCCTGGGAAACAGGGTACGGTGAGGTGGGCTGAGGGTTCGTGCCCTGTCCCCCGGGGTCAGCCTTCACATGGAAGGGGCTAGACGGTGAGGCTGAGCCTCTGTGGGTCTGGACCTGGGGGCTCATGGGAAGTACCACTTCTGCCATGAGGCCTGACGCTCCGAAACACTCTCACCAAAGCCTCGGCCATGGTGGGCAGGTGACCTTCTGGGGAGCCAGGGGGCTCCCAATACTCCTGCCTTGTATCTCTGCTTTGACTCCTGATATCCACCATACATCACTTCGGGTGACATATGTGCACATTATCTTGAGGGACCGTCTCTTGCCCTCACGCTCCATTGCTGGCTGCCTGTGGATGTCCAATCGGAGCTCGGCTTTTCAGCCACATGGTTAATGCGAGAGGGTCACATGCATTATTTGTGACCAACAGCCAGCAGATCAAGGACAGGCGAAAGGGAGAGTGTCTTGTGTCCACTGGGCTTGGACCAGACAGGATGTCGGCCGGGACCCTGACATAGGGACGTGGAGGGGCTATGTGTCGAGAAAGGGAGGAAAGCAGGGTGGAGAAACAGATCCTACAATGGCGTTTGCATCTGGCACACCCCAGAACCTCACGCTCAGCCCATGCATGTCAACGTTGAGTTGGGGTCTGGGGCTTGCATGTGGAAAGTTCTGGCTGAGACCGAACTTACCCTTCAGGAGTAAAAGGACAGTCCTTCTAGAGAGAGACACCGTGCCCAGAGCAGAAGGAAGGGGCAAGAGTTAGTGGAGGAGATTCTGTTTTGACACGTCACTCACCTCTCCATGCCGAACATAACACGTTGAGTCTCTTTTAGTCCCCAAGGTCAGGAGGCCCCAACAGGCTATACAGACTAAAACCAAGGTGCACGGCTCACAGCTCCGGGCAGTCTGGGAGGGACCCATTTCCTTATCTCTCCAGCTTTCAGACTCCTGTCCTTGGCCTGTGGCCTCCTCTGTCCCAGCCAATGAGGCCTGTCTCTGCCCTGCCTGTCACCCGTGACTTCCATCACAGTAGGTCCAGTTGTAGGCACGTGTGTGATTGGGTGGGTGCCGGGTCACCCGGGGCCCTCTCCTCTCTGAAGCCACACCTGCAAAGTCCTTTCTGCCATGACGCTCATGCTGTCACAGGTCCCAGAGGTTAGCACGCGGACACCGTGGGGGCCTGTTCTGTCAACCACGCTCGCACGCTTAGCAGGCTTTTCTTAAGCACCTATTGTCTCCTGCGTGCTTTCTGGGAGTGAGGCTAAAGGCTCAGAGGAGTTGGGAACACCCACAGGTTCCAGGGTGCTTCAGTAAAAGGTGTGACTTCTGGGAGCACTGGGGTGACCGGCTGCTCCCCTGTGCTCCTTAGGCACCCCTTGGGCTCCTTGTTATGGCTGAAAAAGTTGCTGTGTCCTTCTTTGGCTCCTTGAAGCCGTGGAACAGTAGGGAGAGCTGGGGGTGGCTCTGCTGACGGGGCCCCAAGCTCTCCCGGGGAAGCCCACTCGCTCAGCCCAGCCCTCCTCCTCCCAGACCCGCCGGGTCTACGCTGCGGGAGACTTCCCTGTGTGGGTGTGAGACACAGGGCCCAGCGTGGGTGGAAGCGACCAGCTGGGAGGAGCCTCCCCAAGCAACGGGGAACGCCTGGCAGGCAAGTGGGTGCCCAGACGGGCGGCACCCGCCCCACTGAGGTTGTACCAAGGGCAGTGGACCTTGCCAAACCACTCCGCGGAGCCCAGTTGGTGGATGGCATAACTCAGGCACCCAGTTGCAGACCTCACCTGCACCACAATGCCTGGGATAACCCACACTGTTGGCCACGCCCTTGGTCTGGCTGTCCTGCTCCCCACATTTCACCCAGCCCTGTCCTCAAGCACCTGCACTCCAGCCCACGGTGTCTGCACACGCTGTTCCTCCCACCGCAGGTGCCTTCTCCCAGGGAGCCACCCACTGCTGTCTTGGGGCACCCTCAGGAGCCTCTTGTAGCCATCCCTTCCCGCAGCCTTTCCTGCTGAGGCCTTTCTGTGAAGCCATGGTCACTGCCTGCTGTACCTGGTGAGTCCACCGGCTTGCGAGGATGAGCTGCGTGTCCTGGAGACTCATGCCGAGCCCAGGACCTGACACGGTGCGCCGGTGTCCAGCACCAGGGTGTCGGTTGGGCTGTGAAAAGGCCACATTGCCCGCATGGAGCCCCCAAGGCAGCCCCCGGTCTGTTCCCCACTCTGCTCCACCAGCCGGCACCTGCCCTTGCCTGGCCATTCTAGCATCAGCCGCAGCTCTGCCCAGACCTCCTGGGATACGAGCAGGTCGTGCCTGAGGCCTGCCTGCTGGACAGGCCATCCTTGCGCTCTGGTCAGTTAGCTGTCCAGCTGCCCTGTGTGAAGCCTGGTGGCCCTCTGGAGTACCCTGCCCACACCGAGGGCAAGGGGCCATCCCAGAGTCCAGCTATGACGCCAGCTACTGATGTCCAGCTGCTCGAGACACTCTTTTGTCAACGGCAACAGGTGATCAGAAGGCCGGACACACTGTGGGAAGTAGCCCTGTTCTTCCCTTTCATTGCGACTCGCGGCACTAAGTCAGTGTCCTAAGGAGGAAACGCACTGGGTGTGGGAACTTAGCTCTGCTTTCCGGTGGACTGAGGCCCGCTCAAGTCTCCTGGTCCATCCTTGTCCCCTCACCCCCTTTCTCCACCTTCAGGGACATGTTCAATCCAGCTGGGGGCAGGAATCTGGAAAGGGCCTTTCCGAGCCCTTCAGGGTTGGGAGTCGCATGCTTCCAATTAGGGCACTTCACCGTGTTTGTCTCCTGGTGCTGATGGTTCCCGCGCCAAGGTCTGCGCCCGTCACCACTGCCCGTGGCCCAGACCCGCTGCCTTGGCCGCACCAGTGCGACCACGTCCAGGACAGCTGGTCCTGCCATTAGCCGTGTCCCCACAGCATGCTGGGCGCCCGGGCGGCATTATTGCCTGCCCATAAATGCATGTGCTGAAACTTTTGTTAAAAATTAAAATGTGGGTGACAGCCGGGTCTTAGCTTGATATCCCTGACCCCGCAGTGAGCTGGATGCAGGAGGTGCAGGGGCACTCTGGACGCCGATCGTCCCTCGGGCTGTGCAGGCACACCTGCCTTTGGAACACTGGCCAGTCTATTTACAACCAGAGTTCACCTTTGTAAAACCAGAGTTCACGTTCACAGCAGGACGTGAGCTATTGGAACCTGCACAGTTTGGGGGGTCAGCACACCCACAGTGCTGGGCTGACCCCCCCACCCCCAGGTCCAGAGCGTGTTCACTCACCTGGAGACTGTCTCCGTGACAGGCCACACCTGGCCCGTCCCAGGGCCGCTCCCGACCCATCTGCCTCTGGCAGAGCCTGCCCAGCCCCCTGGGCAATGGGGTCCGAGTGTACTTGGTCCGTCTCATCTGCACTGAGTGTTTCTCCACAGCTTGCCTCTCTGGAGACTTGTGGTCTGCGTGTCTCTGCGGGCCTTGCTTGAATGGGCCACAGTTGTGCCAACTCATCTCTGGTGGAGTCAGGGCTGCGTCCTCGGAGGTGGCTGTTGAGGAGGATGTCAGAATCGTTGTGGGCTCGGGGAGCAGCCTCCGGATCGCTGCTGTTACTGCCCTCCCACAGAATCTGGAATTGGCGCCTGCCTTCCTGAGCCCGGGCCCTGGGGGGGTAGGCCGGAGCAAGTTCCAGGAGACCACTGCAACCTGCCCAGGTGTTCCCCACCAGCACTGCTTCCTGGCTCGGGGGCAGGCCCCGCCAGGACCCTGTGCCTGCGGGGCTCACCCCAGTCAGCTGCTGTGGGCAGCCTGGGGGGCCTGAGGCGCAGGAGAGTGGTGTGCACCCCTATCATATCCCGCCACAGCAAGTGATGTGGGGGAGGCCTGGGGGCCACTCAAGAGCGCTGGCCAGGATGTATCCCACCCTAAATAGCACCCATGGAAAATGGGGGTGAGCCGGTTGGGGCTCACTACAAGCCCTGACTGCCACCTGCCTACACGGTGCTAGCAGGGAAGCCCAGAGCTCCTGCTGCTTACACACTCAGCTCGCACCCCCAGGGCTGGAAGGAGAGGGTCGGGCCTGGGGGTGGGTCTCAGGCCTGCTGGGGGATAGGGCTGGCTTGGGGCAGCCACCAACATCCTTTCTACCAACAGGAATGTCCCCTGCTCTGTCTCCTGCCTGAGGGACCCGCTGGAGGCCTGCTGGGGAGGCTTGCCACCCCTAGGCTTGGGCAGGGGCAGGGGCGGCCAGAGTGACCCTGCAGTTGTTCCTGTATTGTGTGGGATGTGTGTGGGGTGCGCTGTGAGGGAGTCGGGCTGTGTTGGGGCTGGGCTGTGTATGGGTGCAGAGTAGGCTGTGTGTGGGGTGGGCTGTGGGTGGTCTGGGCTGTGTGCGGGGTGGGCTGTGTGCAGGATTCGTGTGGTTTGAGCTCTGTGCGTGTGTGAGATCCAGTGCTGTGTTTGCTGTGAGTGTTCGGATGAGTGAGTGGGCAGTGTGCGGGTGGGTGGCCCTGTGCGAGTGGACACGAAGTGTGTGATTGTGGGTGTGTCTCAGACACACAGCAATGGGCAAACATTGCTGGCCAGCCTGCTGTCCCACGCCCGCCCTCTCCAGTGACCGCTGTTGTGGCTCACAACCATGCGTGAACCCAGGCAGGCGGCACCTGTGCAAGGGGCCAGTCTAAAGCTCCTACTGCGTGCTCAGCCGTGCCAGGGCCCTGGGCACCCTGCAAGGAGGAGGAGGCAGGTGCACTGGTCTCTGACGTGGAAAGTGGTGGCGGGGGCTGGGGCGGAAGTGTCACAGGAAGTAGCAGGCCAGTCTCCCCAGGGCCGTGTCCCCAGCCAGCGCATCCCCGAGCTGAGCCCCGGAGCCCACACACGCCAGCAGAGCCTCAGCCTCCACCTGTGTCCACACCCGCCCAGGCCCCTCCAGGCCAAGGGAACAGCAAGTTCAGTCTTGCGATGTCTAGAAGGCGAGAGGCAGGTCTGTCAGCAGGCTGGAATCCTTTTCATCCGCCTGCTCCCGCGCTGGGGAGGGGCCTGCTCCTTCTGCCGGGGGGCTTTGCTCTGGTTCCCCAGCCACTGAGAAACAAGACGGGGCTATTGACACCCCGTGTGTGCTGCCAGGCCCGATGCACCCAGAAATCCCTGATGAAGAAACTTCGGGGAAGAAAAAGAAAATCAAAGGGAAATTTGGAGAGATGGAGCCAGGGGATTTTCCTCTGGTTTCTCCCTGGGAGGCGCGGGCCCCAGGCGGCAGCTGCCCTGTCTTCCTGGTTAGTTCTGCTGGGGGTCACTGGGCCCTGAAGGAGCCCGTGGGGAGCAGAGTGAGCGACAAGTGGGGTCCATGGGTAGCAGAGGGGAGGACGCACCTCTGAGGGCCGCCTTGTCCCTGGTCCCCCAGAGCGGCACCTGCTAGCTGCTTCAGGAAGACCTCGTGGTTGTGGGGGTAGGGTGGAGGGGAGGGGATCTAGTGGCTGGGTCAGGGCGAGTCAGGACAGAGGTCTGCACCCCACATCCAGCTGAGATGGCAGGAAGGACACTGTGCCCTTGGCCCTGGAGGCCAGCCTGATGCAATCTTGGAAGAGGACAGAAAGGGGCATGTCCCCCAGAAGCTGCCCCAGGGGCACCCTGGTCCTTTCCAGTTCTGGGGTCACCAGTACCGCTGCCTCCAGCCACTGCCTGAAGTCCCCCCTCTCGCCTGCTCACCTCCCGGGCCTCCCCAAGGCCCCCCGTGACAACACAATGCAGGTCACCCCCTTCTTTCACCTCCCAGGTGGCCCGAGGGGACAGCCACAGGCTGTGGACCGTGAGGGGGGACACAACTGAGACCAAACAGCCGCTGGGAAGGGCTTCCCATTTCTGAAGGCCAAGCCTGCTCCTCCTGAACCCTCGGTGCCCCGTGGGCACTGCCGCCAGGACCTGGGGGAGGCCACAGCAGGCTGCACAAGTGAGTGGTCAGCTGGCCCTCCGCAGAGGTGCCCTGGAGCCGAGAGGCCACTGGGCAGAGTTAAACTGTCTTGGGGAGCCCTTGGCTGTGAAGGGATAATCCCGAGCAAATGCTTTTCATTAGGAGGGAGAGAAACAATATCGGCCTAACAAGAGGATTAGCCTTTGAAATGTAGACTGTTCACCGCTGGGGGTGAGGCCCGCTTTAATTGAAGCTGCCTGGAAAACAGCAGTTTTCTTAAGGATAAAAAGGGGGGAGAACGACGAGCAAACAGTCCTGAGTGCTGAGGCTAGGGCCACTGTCTCGCCTGGGTCTCCACTCAGAGGGGTTCCTGGGCACCCTGCTCTTGCAGAAGTGCAAGAACCCTAAGAGGCCAGATGGGCCTCCTGCCCAGCGGGGCTTCTGCCCATAAGTGAGCATATTTTGGCCCATCTGGAACATTCTCTGAAGTCACGGTGACCAGGACTGTCCCACCTGGGAGGGGTCACAAGCCTCCCACCCCCTCGGCCTCCTCTTCTTCCTGGGCTGAGCTCGAGTTCAAGAATACCTCCTACTGTCTCTGCAGGCTCCCCAAAGTCGTCCCTGGGGTGCCTCCCTCCTCCAGACCCTGCTCTGGCCCCTGGGGGGAGCAGCACTTCCTGACACCATCCCGAGGTCCTCCTAGGGACCCACAGCCCCACCTGGAGGCCAGCTGGGTGGGCATGGTGAAGTGAGGCCTCCCTGTTGTCAGGCAAGACTGGAGGAGAGTTGGCCTGGCCTCGGGGTCACCTCTTTGCGAGAGGATGCCTTCCCTCTCCAAAGAGACCCTGGTGTCTGAGACTGTCTGTGGTCTTCCCAGTCACTATGCTCCGAGTTCAGAGAGGGGAAGACCAGGCTCTGTTGCTCACTGGGCCCTGCACTGTGTCTCTTCATGGGGCTTCCACTGTCCTGGTGTCCAAGGAGAGAGGACGCCTGCACCCCCTCCTCCACTGACCCACTGGGTCTGAGAACTGCTTGCAGCTTGCACGGAGAGGAAGGGGTGGAGGCCACGGGGCTGCTGCAGGTAGAGGCCGGCCTCGGGCCTTGGCTTGGGGGAAGCAGTCCCAGCCCGCAGGTCCAGCCGTGTCTTGGTCTGAGGTCTCTAGGGGGAGCCCCTGCCTGAGCCCAAGGGTTGGGCACCCAGCTCGCAGCTGAACCATTGCTCAGAGGGCACAGGGGGCTGGCCTCTTCCTCCTGCATGTGGTCCGAGGCTGCGGCCACTCAGCCTCTCACCTGGTATTTTGAGAATCAAACGCAGGGAGGGTTTGAACAGACCCAGCGCCTGGACTGGAAAGGGGTCAGAAGGCTGGGCTCGTGGGGTCCCCGCCCCCCTAACCCTGCACTTCTCCAAGCCCCAGAGGGAAGTGATGGGCTTCACCCCACCTGCAGCACCCGTGGACCCACTGACCATTCTCGTGAGTGGTGAATGAGATGAGAAGCTGCCGCTTCAAAGCCAAGCAGGTATGCCCTCCCGAGCTCCCCACTTGCTGCAGGCTGCTCCCCGTGAAGCAGGCCCTCCGAGCAACCAGGCCAGGACAGAGGTGCTCTTCAGCTCCCCTGTAGGTGAGAACCTACAGCCACCCTGGACTCTGCCTGGGGGGCACTTGCTGGAAGCTATGGTAGACATATGTGGACATGTGTGGGGGCATGCAGCAAGGCCCTGGGGTCTGGTCCTCCAGGGAATGTCCTGTCCTCCCAGGATGGGCCTGGTGCTGTGGGCTGAAGTGACGGATGGAGGATGGCTGCCTCCTGTGGGCTGTACCTCGCCCCAGAGTGTCCAGGGGCCATAGGGGAGGTGGGGTTGAGCTCTGGCTGGGCGGGCTTCATTGTAAGAAGAGGTTGTGGATGAGCTGACCTCTCTCTGGGACTGGCCCACCACTGAGGACCAGAAAGGCCCCAGATGTCCAGCATCAGAAAATGGACTGCAGGAAGCAGGTTCCCATAGCAGGGTGCCATCAGCCACAGGTGTTGGACGGGACATGCTACTGTGGCCATTCTGGATACTCCCTCTGCCTCAGCTACTGGCCTGGGGATACTGGTGCCATGCTCTTGGGCTCTGCCCAGCCTGGGCATGACCAGCTGATGTAGCTACTGCAGGGAGGAGGAGGTGCGATTGGTGCCTGCAGGGAGGGGGCACTCTGGGCCGCCTGGGGCTCGGTTCTGCTCTGTGACGCAGCGGGACAGCCCAGGGTAGCTGTGGTTGGTCCCGTCAGCTGTCCTAGACACCAAAGGTGGCACGTGAGACCACAGGTGCTCATTCCCAGCCCCGTGGGGCCTCTGCCTGGGTGCAGTGAACCCTCGGACGTGGGGGCTGGGTGACCAGAAAGATAAGCTCCCTGGGCTCTCAGGAACAGAATCCTCATGGACCTCTGATGGCCATTCCCAAAGTGTGGGCACCTTGAAAGTGCCAGCTCATGTGTCACTGACTGTCCTCGCTCAGACCCCCAGGTCAGCCGGTTGCTTGCGGGCAGCTTGGCTCAGCTGGTGCTAACCCTGCCCTTCCCAAGGCTGGTCCATGGAGCGCTCATTCTGTTCAACACTGCTACACTTGATTTCTGTGACAGAGAACCTTGGGATATTCAGGTTCATTTCAGGCTACCTGCTCAGCATTATGTGTCAGGTGCCCTCTGCTCCTGGGCCTCCCTCTGGGAAGGTGGACACTGTCTAGTACGTCACAGAGTGACTGCTGAACTCCTCAAGCCACCTGGCCTTCTTTGGCCTTCCTCTGACCCCTCCTTGTCCTCTCTAGCTCAGCCTGACCTGCTTCTTCCCAGCACCTGGACGCCCAGGTTAACTCTGCTTGGACAGCACACATGGCATCCAGGCAGCGCACCATGGCTGGCCACGCCATCTGCCCATCTGTGGAGATGGACTCTGGTGGCAATTCTCTCTTAAGCAAGTGCTTTGTGTTAGAGATCTGCTGACGATGGGTGGTCCCTGGAGGGTCAAAGGGCAGGTCTGGGGCGAGGGGATGTTGCCATGAAGATGGGCTCTAAGTACAAGTACACTCTGCTGGGCGCCCTGATGATGCCCTCTCCGCTCCACTGGGGCAGAGTCTCCGTGCCCCTCGGTTCCCCTTGCCCTGGCCCGGCCACAGCTCTGTGCTGGGGTCTGCTTCAGGGACAGGAGTGCTGGTGGACGGTCCCACTGCTGCTGTCCATTGTGTTTGTTCTCTGTGCCTGTCAAATGGGTCTGTGCCTGGCCGATGCTGGCTCGGGTGGGTGCCTGAAAGTGGGTTATTCATCAGCTTGAACTGAGATCCCCCAAAGTCTCAGGGCTTCCCTCAACAACAACCCTCGCTTCCCCTCATGGCCTGCAGTGGGATAGATGCCTCAGCTCAGCTCCACATGCAGCTCCCAGAGACCGCATTGTCCACCCTGGGGTCCCTCACCATCACCGGCGGCCAGTTAGTATCGGCTGCTGGTCAGAAGCATGACGTGGCTGTTGTCCAGAGGTCTCTGCTGGCTCCTTCCTGGCAGATGTCTCGATGGAGCTCCTCAGGCCTCCCCAGGGTCTGGGCATCTCAGTGGCTGGGCTGGGTGGTCCAGGGCAAATATGCTGGGTGCTGCTGTTGCTTGCTTGCTTGTGGCCTCAGCAGGCCCAGAACATCCTTGCCTTCCTCTGTCGGGGGGCCGTTGGCAAGCCCCACCCGGCGTCAGTGAGTGAGTCCTGCTTCCCGGCGGGCGGAGCAGCATGGAGTCACACACCTCCTCTGCTGTACAGGGTCCAGGACACCCGTGAGCCCTGGGCCCCAGTGAGCCTGTGGTTGGGGCAATTATTGAGGCTGCTGCGTTTCAGAACCTCCCTCTCAACCACGGTTGGATAGAAAAGCCAGTGCCTGTGGCGTGAGCTAGGTGAATGGGAGGAGAAAGCTCGCCCAGTGGGAAGGTCTTTGTTGCACCTGCCTGGTGCGGATTCATCTGGACCCAATGGCAGGGCACAGGGGCAGAGACGCTCGGCCCAGCACTCAGGGAGGGCCAGCAGGCTTGTTGCAGTCGCTGTTCTGGGGTGACTGTGGCTGCTTCTGCACTGGGAGGCCCTCTGCAGAGCTGAGTAGAACGCATTTCTTGCTTGGAAAAGGTAAAACAAGCAGAGTGCAGGCCGTTCATCAGGACGAGAGAGCAGGTGACGGTCCCCTCCTCACCCGGCCCTGGGGGACCCCTGGGAAGGAGTAGCTCTGCTTTCCAGGCGCTTTGCAGACATGTTTTAGGGCGCACACATGATGCTCGCGGGTGAGCGGAGAGGCGCTCGTGCAGGCAGGTGTCTCTAAAAATCAGATGACATTTCACAGGTATGTTATGAAAATAGAAATTACCAAAACCAGAAAACAGCCTGCAATGGACTCCATTACCCCAGGCCCCGACATCACACCTCCGGCAGTCTTAGCAGCTCCCGGAAGCGTCGCCCTACCTGCGCTAATCATCTGGGTCAGCAACAGTGAGGTCCTCTGTGTGGTAAGACCCCCGCTCCTGCCCCTGCTGGGAGGGGGCTTTACCTGGAGTAATTTTTGCTGCGGATCCCCCCTTTTCTGTCTGTATGCACCCTTCATTCTGCAGGAGCCTCTGAGTGTCTGCAACCCGAGCAGCCTCTGACCAGGTGAAGTTTGTTCTCCAACAGCGTCCGGGCATTCCTGCCTGTCTCTCCACTGGACATGTCAGTGACTCACATTCTTCCCTCCTCCTCGAAGGTAAACTGTCCCCACCACGTGCTCACTGCTTCATTTACTTGGCCTTGTGTTTGGAAGGACCGTCCTTACCTGTCCGACACCCCCTCACATCGCCCAGCGTGGCTGGAACCTCGTGTCTGCTGTCACCAGTGGCCAGCACCAGTCTCACCTCTAAGTAATGCTGGGCAGCCTTCGTCCCCGCAGGCTGATGTCCACACCAGCTGGCGTCCACACGGGCGTGTCTGGCTAAGGTAGCGCCCCGCCCTGGTCAGCTGGCACTTGCCTATCAGTCGTGAGGTTTCAGCCACGTGCAGCCCCAGCGCCTGGGCGAGGACCTGTCTCCATCAGTGAGCCCCCCAGGCGGCTGCCCAAGAAGTTTGGGGAGCCTGGCCCTGGGGTTGCGATCAGCCTGTTGCCTTGGGGAGCCCAGAAGGGAGACGTGGGGTGGAGGGAGGCAGATCCCAGAGGGCTGCGCTGGCGATGCTTTCCTGCTCTGTGCAGTCACAGGTGGCCCTCGAGGACCTTTCTTGGCCAGTGCCAGCCTCGAGGCTGAGGTGTGGGAGGGCGTGGGGCTGCCAGGACCATGCCTGCAGTGTGGCCTCTCGGAAGGCGGTGTCCCTCACGGAGTGGATCCTCCGGGAGGCTGGAGCTCTCCTGCCCAAGTTGCTCCCACCAGGGAGACACCACGAGGGTGCAGCAGCATGGAGGCCGGCAGGGACCGAGCACCCCCCCGTGCCATGCTAGCACGTGGTGGGGCAAGTGGCACAGTGCCTCCAGCCAAGGGCGAGAGTGCCCCTCTGCGCCGATGGAAGGCAGTGATACCTGGGATTGGCTCCAAAATTCCCTGGGCTCCCTGGACTAGAGTAAGGTGGTGGTGGCGGCACCAGGGGCCTGGAGCTAGCCCAGCGAGGCCCCGGGATGCCACGGGGTCCACCCACCTCTCTTTCACTTCATACTTCAGATTTCCCATAATTAAAGATTTCAGTACCTTTGGCTGAGCTGCAGGGGTTAAATAGATCCGATTCCTTCACCTAATGTATAAAAACATTTCAGCAGCCACAGCTGAAGGACTGGGTCCATCCTCCAACAGTTGGAAGTACTTTATAGGCAATGTCCCCCAAGTTGCAGACCCCCCCCTTCATCCCATGAAGACAAATCCATCCGGAGAGCTCCGCAGCCCCCAGCTCCCTTGCAACGTCTATAAAATATTTCAAGCTCTCTGAGTAATTTAATGCCCTATGAAAGTAAAATAAATTGTGTACAAATAATTCAATAAGCTCAGGGAAGTGGGAAAAAGCCTTCGGCGTGTCACAGATGCACCTCCAGGCAGTTTATCAAAGCAAGTTTCCTCATTTAACAAAATCGTCTTGGCAGGCCACACGAAAGCGCTCCCGTTTGATCCCTTAATAACATGCTTAGCACTTTCTGGGGAGCTGGCTGCCAGACCGGCGGGCCCTCCGAGCCGCAGCCAGGGGCACCCAGCCGCTCTTTCCACGCGGGCCGTGCTGGGAAGGCTCCCTGCCCCCACGGCTGTGGCCAGGGCCCGGCCGGCCGGCCGCTCAAGGTCATAGGGAAGGTCGTGCAGGGCAGCAGCTAGCGAGGTTCTGGCTTCTCCAGAGCTTGGATGAGACCTGTGCTCCCTGGGCACCCTCCCCGAGCAACAGGTGCCGGGCACGCCACCCTGGCAGGACGCAGGCCAGCACATCAAAATAGCCAGTGTCCTCACGAACTCTGCTCCAGTCTCCACACCAACTGTCCAGGCCTCCTTTTCTGGAGGACGCTTTGCTCAGGGCAAGTACGGAGTGGCTACTGCTGGTGTGTTTCTGCAGGGGCTCATGGGCTTTGGGGGAGCTGTGTTTTTATTTTTTTTGTATATATAGTAAATACACCTTATTTATCTGTTCTTCTGGGATGACAGCAGCAGCAGTCACAGGCTGTGTGTGACTTATCACAGTTTACAGCACGTGCTTTCAACATAGGAAGAACATGCATCCGTGTCAAATCTTCCCAAAATTTTATGAGATTTTGAGATGTCCTGGGAATATGGCGATCTACTTACTGGATTAAAAAAAAAAATCAAACAAAATCGTTTCTTTACCTAAATTTCTGCAGGTGAGCTAGCCAAATAAGTAGCGCAACACCCGATGGGGTTACCTGACGGGATTTTAGTTCCTAATAACTAAGATTTCAGCCCAAAATCCGCAACACTTAAATGATTGGAGGTGAATTTGGGAATAAGAGGAAACTGATGCTGGATGACCACGTTCCTGTGTGGCTCGACGACTTGATCATCGTGTCATAGGATAACCTTATGGCCCATTAGCTGACCCTTTACTTGGGAAAATCCAAGGTGAAATCAAACACGATACGTTTTCCCAAAACCCTGCTGGGGACCCAGAGCGAGCCTGTGTTGGGTGGGCGAATTGTTGCCGCGAGTCTAAGAATCCCGTGCTGGCTGCTCTGGGGGCAGAGCCCTGTGAAGCGTCAGTGTGGCTGGGCGGGGAGGGGCCCTGAGAGGGTGTCCTGTCCCCAGGGGG
>NW_004567130.1:3713578-3717154 GCF_000260355.1 Condylura cristata | reverse complement strand
GCCGTGGGGGCTGGGGCAGAGCGTGTGTCTGCCTCTTCTTGGGGTCTACAGAAATCTCGAATTACATGGGATGTGTGCCCACAGCCCTTGAGGAGATACCTGGGATTGGCTCCAAAATTCCCTGGGCTCCCTGGACTAGAGTAAGGTGGTGGTGGCGGCACCAGGGGCCTGGAGCTAGCCCAGCGAGGCCCCGGGATGCCACGGGGTCCACCCACCTCTCTTTCACTTCATACTTCAGATTTCCCATAATTAAAGATTTCAGTACCTTTGGCTGAGCTGCAGGGGTTAAATAGATCCGATTCCTTCACCTAATGTATAAAAACATTTCAGCAGCCACAGCTGAAGGACTGGGTCCATCCTCCAACAGTTGGAAGTACTTTATAGGCAATGTCCCCCAAGTTGCAGACCCCCCCCTTCATCCCATGAAGACAAATCCATCCGGAGAGCTCCGCAGCCCCCAGCTCCCTTGCAACGTCTATAAAATATTTCAAGCTCTCTGAGTAATTTAATGCCCTATGAAAGTAAAATAAATTGTGTACAAATAATTCAATAAGCTCAGGGAAGTGGGAAAAAGCCTTCGGCGTGTCACAGATGCACCTCCAGGCAGTTTATCAAAGCAAGTTTCCTCATTTAACAAAATCGTCTTGGCAGGCCACACGAAAGCGCTCCCGTTTGATCCCTTAATAACATGCTTAGCACTTTCTGGGGAGCTGGCTGCCAGACCGGCGGGCCCTCCGAGCCGCAGCCAGGGGCACCCAGCCGCTCTTTCCACGCGGGCCGTGCTGGGAAGGCTCCCTGCCCCCACGGCTGTGGCCAGGGCCCGGCCGGCCGGCCGCTCAAGGTCATAGGGAAGGTCGTGCAGGGCAGCAGCTAGCGAGGTTCTGGCTTCTCCAGAGCTTGGATGAGCCCTGTGCTCCCTGGGCACCCTCCCCGAGCAACAGGTGCCGGGCACGCCACCCTGGCAGGACGCAGGCCAGCACATCAAAATAGCCAGTGTCCTCACGAACTCTGCTCCAGTCTCCACACCAACTGTCCAGGCCTCCTTTTCTGGAGGACGCTTTGCTCAGGGCAAGTACGGAGTGGCTACTGCTGGTGTGTTTCTGCAGGGGCTCATGGGCTTTGGGGGAGCTGTGTTTTTATTTTTTTTGTATATATAGTAAATACACCTTATTTATCTGTTCTTCTGGGATGACAGCAGCAGCAGTCACAGGCTGTGTGTGACTTATCACAGTTTACAGCACGTGCTTTCAACATAGGAAGAACATGCATCCGTGTCAAATCTTCCCAAAATTTTATGAGATTTTGAGATGTCCTGGGAATATGGCGATCTACTTACTGGATTAAAAAAAAAAATCAAACAAAATCGTTTCTTTACCTAAATTTCTGCAGGTGAGCTAGCCAAATAAGTAGCGCAACACCCGATGGGGTTACCTGACGGGATTTTAGTTCCTAATAACTAAGATTTCAGCCCAAAATCCGCAACACTTAAATGATTGGAGGTGAATTTGGGAATAAGAGGAAACTGATGCTGGATGACCACGTTCCTGTGTGGCTCGACGACTTGATCATCGTGTCATAGGATAACCTTATGGCCCATTAGCTGACCCTTTACTTGGGAAAATCCAAGGTGAAATCAAACACGATACGTTTTCCCAAAACCCTGCTGGGGACCCAGAGCGAGCCTGTGTTGGGTGGGCGAATTGTTGCCGCGAGTCTAAGAATCCCGTGCTGGCTGCTCTGGGGGCAGAGCCCTGTGAAGCGTCAGTGTGGCTGGGCGGGGAGGGGCCCTGAGAGGGTGTCCTGTCCCCAGGGGGTGTCTGTCCACAGCAGCGGTGTCTCTACCAGCTGGAGGTCACAGGGGGAGGGGGGACCCACAGTCCTGTTTGCACAGAAAGAAAGAGAAGAGCCGCACAAAGAGCTCTCGCTGGAATGCAGTGGAATTAAAAGATGACTTTCTTCGGGCTGTTGCTATGGGAACGAAGTTCTTGGAGGACCAGGCCCCTGCTGCCCTGCTGTCCCCCAGGGGTGAGAATGGGAAGGGGCTTCAAGGAGCTAGTGGGTGGGTGGGCAGTGGGGTGCAAGAGGAAGGGGTGCTGCATGCGGCCCTCTCGCTTGGTGACCCAGCCGGCGGAGCAGGGAGAGGGCTATGCCAGGGCAGTGGACTGCTGGGAGTCGGGGGGCCCAGGGCTCCTGCGCCTGCCCCGTGTGGTGTGGCCTTCCGCACGGGCTGTCCTTCCTCGTCCATTGCAACAGCGGTGCAGGTTTTGTGAATAACGGAAGGGGGGAAGACGGAGCGGCGGCGTGGACAGCGGCCCAAGGGCAGCGAGAAAGAAAGAACAAGATAGGACCAGAGGGGCAGAGAGTGGCCCGCACCGCTGATGGTCCCAGGTTCAGCCTCCTGCACAGCGAGCAGCCCCTGGGGGTCTTCCTCACTGCCCAGATGGAGAGACAGGCTCATGAGTTTGGAGGGCCCACCAGCTCCCTGGCTCAGGCCCATGGGGCAGGACTGGCAGCCCTGGGCTGGCCTTGCCCAGTCCCTCTGGCCCAGCCAGCGCCCACCAGCGTCAGGCATGGATCACTGCCGGCCACTCCCTTGCTGCTGCCCTCATGGACCCTCCTAACACCTGTGAGAGGTTCACATGCTAGAAGCTCTCAAGGGGAGACTGCCCAGACTGTCTGTTGGTTTTTAGGGAGCTAGTGATTCACAGGGGAGGGGGCAAGTTTCAGGTCTGGGTGCACACAAGATGGTTTCCCTGGGACCTGAGCCATCTTGACCTTACATCAGCCCCTCAGGAAGGAAGGGCTTGACCGAGAGTTGGCCCTGTGTCCGCCTTCCTGCTGCCCTCCAGGGACAGCTGCCACTTCGTTGTCACCTTGCTGTCTGTGCTGTCACTGACGTGAGTGCCTCCTCCTCCAGGCAGCTGCCCTGATTGCTGACACCGCAGCTGCACCTGTTGCTGGTGTGCTGGGGGTTCTTCTGACTCACAACCTAGCTCTTTGGCTCACACATTTTCTTTTGAATTTGAATTACTTATAAACATTTTTAAAATAGAGAATTTCACATTTAAAAAAATCCAGATTTCCAGTTTGTCTTGAAAAATGTGGGTGATTGGGCAGAGAAGGTGGCTATGAGAGAGCACGGTCTTGTGGAGGTTTCCCCAGTTGCCCACCACCAACATTGCCTGGACTGTCAACCAGCCTGGGACCTGGGCCACTGCTCACTGGTCACCTATCCCAACTCAGTGTGGAGCCTTGAGAGTGGACTTGGGCCCAGGCGTCCTCTCCCGGTCCAGGACCTGCCCCCCTGGGGTGCATCTGCCATCTGGCCCCTGCCAGAAGTGGGACTTGACAAAACAGGGTGGTCACTGTGGAAACAGCCTGGCAACGCCTCAGAAACTAGGCCCAGGCTGGTGGCCATGTGGCCCAGAAGGCCTGTGTCTGGGTGCAGTCCCCGAGGAGTTGAAAGCAGGCCCTGGAGGAGACAGCTGTCCATGCAGGTCAGCGTGACATTGCCCAAAGCGTGACTGCTCAGCCTCTGGAGTCACCAGACAGGGCGCATCAGGCCCTGCAGTGCCC
>NW_004567130.1:3685872-3713303 GCF_000260355.1 Condylura cristata | reverse complement strand
TGGGCAAAGGCCGCGATGAGCACGGCCTGGAGGACTGGTCAGTGGGCAAAGGCCGCGATGAGCACGGCCTGGAGGACTGGTCAGTGGGCAAAGGCTGTGATGAGCATGGCCTGGAGGACTGGTCAGTGGCACCTGCCAGACACACCATGAGCAGTCCCAGCCCCACGCCCCATACACACACACAGGGCCTGGAGTCCTCTCAGAGCCTGGCCAGGGAAACGGGGCTGGGGCTGGGAGGGCGAGACAGAGTGTCCACTGAGGAAGATGGACACATTCTGAGATGGCCCTGGGGACAGAGGCAGCTCACCAATGGGCTTTAGGCTGCTGAGCTGTGGCATGTGACCCTGGCCTGGTCAGCAGCGCCCAGCTCTTCTCTCCTTATAGAGTGTTCTGGGCCCTGGCAGAGCTGTGAGGGCCTTTCCCTGCTAGGACACAGGCTCTGCCCTGGGGCTTTGGAGCCAGAATCTGCCGGTGAGGGTCCTGAGGAAGGCAGAGGTGGGGGGGGATGGGTCCCCTCGGGGACTGAGGCCCCAGGCTCCCGCAGTGACCCTCTGCTTGCCAGCTGTGACCAGATGGGTATGGGAGGCTGGAGGGCCGACAGAAAAGGGCTTGCCAGAGAAGGCAGCCCTGCCCCTCTGTCTTTCTTTCCTTCCCTGTGGCCACAGCCCTGCTGTGCGGAGGGAGCTGGACCAGGGCTTTTGCTGCCATGGACACCAAGGACATGTGGTGCCTGGAAAGGAGGCCCTGCCTCTGGCATCCGGGTACCCCCAACACCAGCACAAAGGAGGGAAGAGACGAGTTTCCTTTTCCTTAAACAAGTGTGCAGACACCCAGACACATGCAGACTGCCCTGCAGCAGAGGGGCATGGGTTGTGCCTAGCCAGGAGCCAGGGCCCCAGCACTGATGGCACGCACAGGATGACCCCGGGCAGTGGGGGACGGAGCCCTCCTGGCCTGCACCACGGGGTCTTCTTCCAGCTACGTGGGGTTTGCTCAGGTTGGAGATCAAATACAAGTTTCAGCCAACCCAGCCCCAGCTGGCAGTGAGGGGAAGCTTCTCGGAGCCCTGAGCCCCAAGTTGGGGTCCCAGCCCCAAGCCGACCCCCTCCGGAAGGAAGGGAAGGCGACCGGGAGGGGCACCCCTGCCGGAACAGATGTTGGGAAGCTGCTCTGTGGAGGGAAACCAGTGGCTCCGGGCCTTTGATCTCCCCTCGGAGGAAAGTTGTGACCAGTCCCCGTGAGTCTCCACAGTCAGACATGAAAGACAAAGGGAGGAAGATGTGGGGAGACGGGAAGTGCGGGGGAATGCGGGCCCCCTTTGAACCGCTGGCTCCTGGGGGCCTGGCCCCTGCGCCCGTCTCTTCCTGGAGCATTTCCCTTGCTCCTCTGTTTTCAGTTGGGGATGTGCAAAGCGCAGCTTCCGACCTGGTGGCACAGAGATCCACGGGAGGAAGGAAACGGGTGCCCTCCACCCTCAGTGGGGGAACCCGAGTCCCTAGGGCTCGGGAACCTCCACCCGAGGGGGTGTGGGGGGACACCACCCCTGGCCTCTGGTCCTGCGCACCGCCTAGCAGCTGGGCTGTTCTTGCGGCACCCAAGCAGCAGTCCTGGCGGGGGCAGGGGCCCTGGGCTCGGGCACCGCTGGGCTGCCCGCAGAGCCCGTTGGTCACATGTTGGCTCTGCACTGCTGGCCGTGGGGCTGTGGGCTGTCACACAACCTCTCTCCCGGCTTAGGAGTGCTGCAGTTACAGGCACAGCTCCTGAGGAGGCAGGTGTCTGCCCTGCTCTTGACCAGCACCACCCCACGCCTGTCATGGAGGCCCCGGACACGCATGGCCCCTGGGCCTGCAGGCTCTGGTGCGGGGCCATCCCTGCCCCTGGCCCTCCTGGCGCGTCCTGGCCAGCCACCTGCTGCTCCTCCGTGTCTGTCCTCCCTGTGCCTGGCTGTCGTCCTGTATCCCGGCGTGGCCGTGGCCCATTACCTCCTGCTGCACATGCGTGGAGCTTGGCAGCTGGTCCCAGCGGCGTTCACAGCTCCCGAGCTGCATTCCTTCTGGAGGCCCTGCAGCTCTGCTCACTGCCTCATTTCAGCGCAAGCCCCGCTTGCTCCATGAACAGTCATGTCCGTGGCTCCTGACCTCTGTGCCAAGCATGCAGATGTGCGCACACACACATGTTCATACATGCACACACATGCTGTGCAGAGGAGAAGTCCTGAAGGGCCCTCAGTGGACAAAAGCCACAATGGGCATGGCCTGGAGGACCCTTAGTGGACAAAGGCCGCGAGGGGCATGGCCTGGAGGACTCTCAGTGGCACTTGCCAGACACACCATGAGCAGCCCGTGGGACCTCCTGCCCGACCTCCCACAGGCCCTGGAGTCCCCATCAGGGCCTGGCCAGGGAAGCAGGGCTGGGGCTGGGAGGGTCGGGACAGAGTGCCCACACACAGGTACATATGCCCCATGTGTGTGCATGAGTGAGCAACACAGACGTCACATGTAACCACACACACTGCACGCAGTGCGTCGTCGGGAGAGCGTGGACAGGACAGCTTTTCCCAGCCCCATGGGCTCTGATAGGAGAATTTAGACTCACGAATGACGTTCTTAGTACTGCACAGTGTATTCTTCTTTTTAATGATTCTTTTAACTAAGACTGTGAATCTGGCCAAACAGGGCACAAAAACGACAGTGTCCTTCCCGCCCTTCTGCCTGGCAGCCCTGGCCCTTCTCCCCCAGCCTCCTACCCCCAGCCTCCGAGCCTCCATCTCCCTGTTCTCTAGTTTAGAATTATTTTCTGTGTCAGTTCATCTACTTGGCTTGCTTCTGTGAGGTTGTCCAGCACCGTCCTCCTGGCTGAATAGCCCAGAGCCCCCAGGGAGGCCACCTTCCTGGTTCTGTCCTCTCCCTGGGCTCTCAGACTTCCCATGTCCAGTGTGGGAAAAATGCTGCCACCATTCTCGTGTTCCCTTCAGACCTCCCTGGTCCTCCACCCAGGAAAGCCAAGGAGTGAGTGGCCTTCTGGAAACACATTGAGTCGGCCTGAGTGCCCGATCTTGCGACAGTGTCCGGGAGCCCCCACCGTCCAGCTGGGGCCAGGAGCCCTCTCCAAGGTGGCCTTCCCACCTCACGAGTTTGCCTCTGACTCACTAACAAAACTTGGTTTACTTGACTTTTTTTTTCAATTGAGTTTTTAAAGGGTATTTCAAATATAAGTTGTACTTTATAACGCCCAGGCTGTTTTTCCTAACAAAGGAGAAAAGAAACTCAGTCACCTTTGGACTCTAAAGGCCATTACTGGCAGAAGTTCTGGCAGGAGCCCTGTGGTTCCCTCCCCTGCTGCCTCTCCAGGGACTGCTGGGACACAGGACCCCTGGCTCTGGGGAGTCAGGTAGTGGGGCGAGACCCTGCTCCTGACCCTGACCACAGGGCCTCCCTTCCCCCCTCCCTGCTGTAGCTCCCAGCCCCCCAGGTCTTTGGGGCCAAGTGCCCTTTGGTCTGGTCACTCCGAAGGACGAGTGGCCATCAGGAAAAGATTTATGAGAACTTCAGCCAGGTTGGTGGGACCTGAAGCCAGTGCTTCCATGTGGAATCTGGGGGTCTGTGTCACTGGCAGCAGAGCTGAGCAGACGGCGTGCCCCTGGAAGGGTCTGGTCAGTGCGGTTGGGGCCACCAGGTGAGGGGCAGCGCCACGTCCTGGACTCAGGGCCCGGCCACCGTCTCGCTGATTTTCCCACGCCTGTTGAGAAAGCCCTGCGTCCTGTGTCAGAGTGTCAGCTCCCCACGGGGCCAGGCTTCCTGAGCGGCGTTATTTTAGTAACCGCAAGGGAGGGGAAAAGGTGTGTAAGTCCTGCAGCTTGTTAGCCCTGGATGTGCCAGAGGAGGGAAGTGAGGATGTGAGCCGCGATAGCGTCCGGCTGGTGTGGACCTGTTCCAATTCGCAGCCGTGGGGGCTGGGGCAGAGCGTGTGTCTGCCTCTTCTTGGGGTCTACAGAAATCTCGAATTACATGGGATGTGTGCCCACAGCCCTTGAGGAGCTGGGGGTTCTCATTCCCTGAAATGGCCAGATTCTTGCTAACACGGAGGACTAAAAGGACGTCTGTACCCCTTCTTCCCCTGTGAATACGGTGGACACTTTCTTGTAGGCCACCAAACTATCACTGCCCTGATTCTGGTCAAAGCATCTCTCTGCTAGGGTGGACTGAGCCACGGCAAAGCAGACATGCAGGGTACCCGCTGGGCTCCATGTGGCCACCTCGTGTCCAGACATACAGGTCTTGGGCAGGGTCCTGTGGCCACCTCACATCTAGATAGGTGGGGTCCCACCAGGATCCATGGGGCCAGCTTGCATCCAGACACATGGTGGCCCGCTGGGGTCCACCCTCATCCAGTGTGGGCAGGCCTTGGGCTCTGCTCCAGGAGGTCTTTGGGGACCTGGGCTCAGGAGACTGCAGCACCCTCCACATGTGGGTCCGAGGTCACCATGGTGGGCACTGCCTTCCCGCTGGGCCAGGAGTTGGCCTCTGGGAGCGGGTGGGGTCCTTTCCAGTGTCTGCTTGAGCTGAGGAGCTCAGCCTGCAGGATGCTGGACTGAATATGCCACGGGGCTCAGGGTGTGGCCCCCACCCTCCTGCCACTGCTGGGGGCTGCTGAAACTCGCTTTGCTGCACTTTTCAGAAGCCAGGCCCCAGAACCCACACCTCACGACCATGCTGGCTTCAAGACACTGCCAGGAAGCAGGCACCACGGGTTACGGCAACCCCGGCCTGCCCCACCGCGCCCCCCAGCACCCCACACAGTGGCTCCGAAGTCCCCACTGTGCCCCTCAGCCAGCTGCGCCCCCATAGCACCCCACAGCGGCCTGGGTGTCCCATTTCATATTAGGCAAGGCATCCTGGGGTGCAGTGAGGTACCCTGGGGTGCAGCTGAGATTCTGTGTGACCCGGTGGGCCCCTCGAAAGGACACGGGGTGTCGGCAGAACCCTGCTGGTGCTGGAGAGCCCTGAGCCTGCCGCCTGCGCCCCGCGGCTCCCTGAGGCGGCGAGGGCAGACTCATGGCGTCGCAGTGGGGCTTCTTCACTGCACCCTGACCTCTGAGTCCAGCCTCACACCCAGCCACGCGCCCCAGCTTGGGTCCCTGCGTGCTTCCCTGGCCGTGGAAGTGCAACTGCGGCGTCCTGTGCGCTGACGCGGGTTCACCGCTCTCAGCTCTTGCTGTGTCGGGGAGCCTGGACTTTTGGGTGACTGGTATGTGTCTTAGGTTGTTTCTGGGTGTGCACATACCCCCAGTTTTCCATGTAAACTCTCGGTCTCACACCCCAAATCTCCCGGGGTGGTGGGAGATTATCTTTGGGGCACTGGCGGGGCCAGCGACCGCCCCGCCCTCAATGGACACAGGGTTGCTCCAACCAGCTAATGCAGGTACTCTGGGGTGGGGGGGCAGCCAACCTCTGAGGAGTGGGGGCACTGCCAGTCGAGGGCCAGCAGCGCACCTGCGTCCTTCTTGGGCACCCCATCTCTGGTCTCTTTGGTGATAATGAGCTGCTGGTGGGGATTGGGGTGCTGGGGCAGCCGCGCCCTTGGGTCGGGACAGGCCACGCACCAGCAGGAGTAGGGGGCTGGGGTGGGCCTCGGGGAGGCGGGCGGGCCTGGGAAGTTGGCCTGTGGTTGTGGGTGCTGTGGTTGTGGGTGTGGGTCCTGGGGGGTCGCAGTTGCCGAGTCCCGTGTGCTTGGTTGGGGAGAGGCTGTGCCCCACTCTGGAGGACAGAGATGGTGGAGCTGCAGCGTGGGCCCAGGAAGCCACATGACCTGCCGAGGTTGGGCATCTTCGCTCGAAGTACCATCAGGGGACCCCCAGGTTATCAGAGCTTGGTGTAACAGAACAGGGAGACCTCAAGGAGGCGCTTCCTGCCAGATCAGAAGCCCTTCCCTCCTAACCCCTGTCAGGACCCTCCCCCCATCAGAACCCCTTGTCGGGACCCTGATTTGCCTGGCTTGTCATGTCCTCGGGTGTTTCTGTGGCGCGTATGGTGTGTTTGAGTAAATTGTCAAAAGATAAAGCAAGACACTTCAAGTAAATATTTTTACTTTTTCCTCTTATTGAAAACCCCCTACTCCCTGCTGGTCTGCACCGCTGTGGCCCCTGGGGCCCAGGGAGGGTCCTCTCTAGGGGTCCTCCACCTTCCCGCCTGGCCTGCCTGTCCCCTCCAGGCTGGCAGGTTGGCTGGGGCAGCCCTGGTGGCTCAAGGAGGGACTCAGTCCCTGACCAGCAGGCCACAGCATGGCCCCTGTGATGCCAGCAAGCACCTGTCCTCCTCCTCACTGCCCTCTGCCCCCAGCCTGGCCCTGAGGGGACCAGCAGGCACTTGGAAGACCCAGGTTCTGCCAGCAGGCTGGGCCAGGTCCCTGGGGCGCCCCCAGGCCTGGGAGAGTGGGCAGGCAGCAGGCACATGGTGGAGCCTGCCCTAGAGCGGGGCTCATGGTTACCCAAACCAAACTGTCTTGAGCGTGTAGCCTATGCTCAGCCCCTGCCAGCTCCCCCACTGTGAAGGGCCCGGGGAGCTCCTCGAGGGGCGCCATGGGCTCCCGGGATAGCCAGGAGGGCAGGGGTGTACTGATGGGGCCTTATCAGCAGCAGGGACTGAGAAGGAGCCCCAGGCTCTTCCCTAGAAGGTCGTCTGAGCCCCGGAGACAGACCCCCGCAAGGCGTGCGGGTTCCTTCCCTGGGATGGGCCCCCTCTCCGGGAACTGTTGCTAACGGCCTTTCCCCAGCTGGCTGGTCCAGCCTGCCCTGAGCTTGCCCGGCTGCTCTGCCCCAGCGCTTGCTGCTTCTGCCTCTGCGGCCTCCAGCTGGGCTGTGAAGAGCCGCGCAGAGGCCAGGCCGGGGCTCCTGGCAGGTCTGCCCACTTGGACTTGGTGTGGGTTCACTGGACAAAAGCGGGGGAGGTGAAGCAGTGCGTAGGCCAGTGTCCTGGGGTGCAGTCCATTTCAGGGGGCACCCGGCAGGACGCTCGCTCACGCCCGTCCAGGGAGCGGGAGTCGGCTGGCCTGGCCGTGCCTTGGTCCTTCCCCTTCCACCTTCGCCTTTCGGAACAGCAGCAGCCTTGCTTGCCTGCACCAGGAGACAGAAGCTGTGTAGCGGGCGAGAGAGGAGGAGAAAGTCACTCTGGGTGGCTGGCCTGATGTTTCCTTCTCATCCATCCACCTGGACGCCACTTTGACCTGAGCCAGGTGAGACAGAAACGCTCTGTGCTGTTTGCTCAGGCGGGTGCTGAGCCGTCACAGCCCTGCTGGGAGACCCTCGTCTGGGCCTGGCAAAGGGGGACTGTCTAGCCAGGGCCTCCATGGGACCTCTCCAGCAGAGGGTCTTGGGGCAGCTCAGGACTTGGCCAGAAAACATCCTCTGAATGAGGTGGGGCCGCACAGCCTCGAGGGACTAGACTTGGGGTCCTTGGAGGGAAGCTGCAAGGCCCCCAAGCGGGTGGGTAGGGCCACACCTCCAGTACCTCATCGTCCTCCCAGGCTTGGCTCATGGCCGCCGCCTCCAGGAAGTCTTCCTGGCTGCCAATGTCCTTGCTGGGTGGTGCATCCACTCAGCACCTGCTCTCTCTGCCAGCGTCCGCAGGAGACAAAAGGCATCATCCCCGCAGGGGTCTGCCTGGGCTTTTTTTTTTTACATTTTTTCTGCCTCTGTCTCTTCCCCCTTATTCATAGAGTCAAGGAGATGAGAACCGGTTGCCCCACGCAGTCCCCAACTGCTGCCTGTAGGAGTTTCATGGTGATGCACGGAGGCCTGCTAACTCAGCCCCGGTGGTCACCTGAAAAGACGGCATCCCATCACTGTCCATCTTTGCTGCCCCTGCCCCGTCCCTTCCTCCTTCTCCTCACAACATCCCTCAAGCTGTCCCCTCAGTGTCATCATAGCTGTCCCCCCACGGCCCAGCTGATGCACACCCTCTCTCCTTCATGTTAGCTGCTGCTGGGGTGGCCTCTGGCGTCCTTCCTGAGCCCTGTGCTCCTGCGTCTCTCAGGAGGATTCGCTGTGGAGACAGAAGTTCCCACTTGCCCACAGGCAAGGGACAGAGCCCGGGGACCAGAGCAGATGTGCTGTCTCCACGCCCAGTCACTGGTTGGGAGCCTGCCAGGCCTCCGAGGCCTACAACTCCAGCTGCTCACTGAACAAAGCCACGAGGCCGGGGCCCTCAGGGGTGAGGAAGTCAGGCCCACTGAGTCAGAGATATGAGGCCAGAACCTGGAGGGCACAGAGAAGTGGGCCTGCAAGGCCAGGGGGATGGGCATGGCCAGCAGAGCCCGGCCAGGAGGCGAGTGGCAGGTGGCGTCACCTCCCCGCTCCTGGGTGGAGCACAGTCAGCTCTGCCTCACCCTCAGTGTGTCACCTCTGGCCTGACGGGGCTGTGGCCTTGCATGGCCACAGGCTGGAGCGACCTGAATGTTTTGAAGGAGGGTGGCTCCTGTTCCATGCCCACCCCCACATGGCCCTGTTTCTGGGTGGTGACGGCTGCCGGGTTCCCAGGACCACTCGGGTCTGGATGCCGTCCCCCAGGACATGGCACGTGTCCACCCCCTCCCTTGTCCTCTGGGCTGCGCCAGGATACATCAAGACCCAGGCAGCCCCTGAGCTTGTGCCAGTTTTGGGGGAGAAGCGTAGACGTGTAGGGAGCAGGGCAAGATGGGGCGAGCCTGGAGGGCGTCGGCTTTGAGTGCGAGGCTCGTGCTTTCTGGGAAGTCAGCACCCAGCAGCAGGCCAGCGTCTGGCTGTCACATTGGGCGTGACTCTGGTCCACGCGGGCAGGCCCTGAGCGAGGTCTATCAGCGGCCTTGGCGTCCCGGCTGACTCTGCACCACGAGGATCGCGCCTCTCACAAGGATTGTGCCAGTTGTAAGCAGGCAGCATGTGCAACAGTCCTGGCCAGAGCCCGGGAAGCCCTGGGAACCCCCAGAAGCCCCGGAAGGCCTGGAACTCCAGGAGCCCCAGGGAGCCGACTGAGCCTGCAGTGTGGCCTGTGCCTGTCGAGTCCTCTGTCATGGCACATCCAGGGTCACCTGTCCGGCGTGCACCGGTACCATCTCGGAGGCGCCAGAGATAAGAGGCCTCCCAGCCTCCTGTCACACCTGACCTCAGAGGGTCTGGCCCTCGGCCGCTTGCTTCCATGCCAGTAATTCTGTGGCGCTGCCAGGGGTCAAATAAATGCTACCGGACAAGGGCACCTCCGCTGGGCTGTAGGACGCCTTTTCCTGGCTGGAGGTGGAGCTGCTCATGGGGGCGGCTGCCCGTGAGCAGAGCAGCGTGTCAGGGCCAGACTGAGTGGACAGGGCCCTGGAGCCAGCAGCCACAGTCGGGCCTCCCAAGCTACTATACGCCCGTTGCCTCGGTTTCCACCTCTATAAGTCTGGTGACCATGTGTGGAGCGTCAGGAGCCAGGCCCTGCATGGGACCCCGAGTGCCCAGCTTGTTATGCTGCGGCCGCTGGAGGCCCCGGGAGAGCGGCCTTTGCTGCGGGCGGTGGAGGACCTGGGCGAGCACAGTTTCGCGTCCTTCCTGCTTCTCATCCACGGCAAACACGCTGAGCAGGCAGGGCCAGAGGGCCGGCACGTGGGTGTTTCAGCCGTGGCCATGCAGAGGGACATCTGCACATGCTGAATTTGCAAGTCCGGCTCTGCTTTTACCAGTTGGGTGGTTTGTGGGCCTGCACCCCAGTGTCTGCTCCAGTAAATGGTGGCCGTGGTGCCTGCTCTTGTGACGGGTCATTAACCGCCACCCATTCAGTAGAGGGTCTGGCACACAGTGGGCCCTCAGCCATGCGGTCAATGACTCTCTAACTGGTGCCCATGATCCCCCAGCGTCCTGTGAGCCCAGGCATGACTGTTACCCCAGATGAGCAGGCTCTGCCTTCCCCCCAACCCTGGCCCCGCTCTCCCCAGGCCAGGCAGAGGCCCTGGCCCCATCACAGGTACCTGAGATGAGCTGTTCCCTGTGGGCAGCCCCACGTGCAGGCCCCTACTGGTCACCCCAGCCTCAGCCATGGGGGAATCTGCTAATGGGTATGAGGGCATTTTCTGTCTCCCTGCGTGCTCAATCCAGCGGGAAGGTGCCCGACTCCTCCCTCCTGCCTGCAGCCTGCTGCCGCGATGCCAGCTGTGCCAGCCTCCTGCCCCGGCCATAACAAACCCAGCCAGCTCGGCGATTAGAGGCACAGAACTGTGCTCTCTCCTGGTTCTGACCGGGGAGCCAGGGCTGAGCTGCTCCCGAGGCTGGGAGAGTCCTTCCTGCCTCTTCCAGGCTGGGGAGGGGGCAGCTTCCCTCCTGCGCCCACCTCACTCACTGTGCGGCTTCTTTCTGTCTGAATTGCCCTCTTTCCCCTCATGAAGACCCTGTCGGTGTGGCTAGGGCCCACCCAAATCAAAGGTCTGTAATGAATTACATCTGCAGCTGCTGTGATGCGGTCAGATGGCCGGTCCTGGGAGGGCACGCGCTGGGAGGCCGCTGACCGCTTACTTTCCGAGCAAGGCCTGCAGCGGCGGGGGTGGGGGCCTGCGGCCCGCACCTGAGCGGCAGAGGAGACCACGCCTCACCCCCACCCCCGCGGCCTCTGACCCCCCCGCTGTGCTGGGTGTCCCCCAGCTTGCTACAGGGCGCTCCTGTCCAGCTGTTTGTTTCTTTAAGAGGATCTTTCAGTGACTCTGGCCCTGGCATCTCAGTTTCGTTCATGGGAGTTTGCAGAGATGAAACGGCCGGGTCACCAGACCTTTTATCAGCAGGACGGACAGAAAGGAGCGGAAACAAAGCGCAGCCGCTCCCAGCTTTTCCTAGAAAATATTATTGTTTTCTCGGCACGTCTGAGTCCGGCCCGCGAGCCCTCGTCCAGCGAGCCTCGGAGGGGGCATCTCTGAAGTTCTTGACGGGCTTGACATTTTGTCCCCGAGCCCTGCATGGGGTCCATTCTCAGGCTGAGAGTCAAAGAAGGGGTGGCTTGAGTTCATGTTCTTCTGGGGTCACCCCAAAGGTACTGAGGAGCGGCCGCTTGGCTCCTGCTGTGTGTTAGGAGAGAGCTGGTGGGCAAGGGTTTCCTCTGAATGGTGCATGTTCACGGAGGGCGCCCGCATCTCGGGGAGCCCCTGACCGCTCAGCGAGCCTGTGACCCCACGGCAAGCAGGCCTCCATGTCTTCAGTGGCTGTGCAGGCAGTTGGGGGGCAGCTCGTAGGGCAGTGCCTGGGAGCTGGGTAGGTAGGGGGCCGAGTGGAGCTGTGTGCAGGAAGCAGAGGACCCATGGAGCGAGGGGTGTCGCATGCGGGAGCCCCCTGCGTGTGGACGGGGTTGGGGCCTGCTTTGTGTGGCGTGCAGACAGCTGTTACAGTGGCCTTGGAGAGTCAGAGGGCGACAGGTGGGAGGGCGCAGCATACCCTCCCCTGCTGAGTGAGGCGGAGCCCAGGCCCCTGCGGCCCCCCACTTCAACTGAAAGGAACGCAGACCCACCGTGTGCCAGGCGGGTGTGGAGCCAGGAGCCAGTGCTGCCCGCGGCGGCGCCCCGGGCAGGATCCACCCGCTTCGCGGGTCCACAGGCACCTTCGGGTTTTGCTGGCCGGGCCCTGCCAGGCAGCCCCCGCGGGGCTGGGTGACTTGGGGGTCTGTCGCCCACGCATTGCGTTTCTTCACGGGGGGCAAATTTCCAGCCACTTGCTTTTCTTAAAAGTAGGTGTCCGAGGCACTCCAGGGACTTTTCAGAGGTGAATTTTGCAGGCAGCTGCTTGACTGGCAAGGTGAGAGTTCACGGACTCGGACTCGTGAGGGTGGGCTCCGGGGACAGTAGAGGAGCGACCCGCGTTGACCTCGGAAGACAAAACCCAGCAAGGGACTGCTGGGGGTGGGGGCAGGGGACACTGTCTGAGCAGCAGCTCCCTGGGGCTCTTTTCATGCTGTTTCCAGGCTGAAGGTCGGGATTCTCCAGGAGGCGGAGTATAGGGGCACCAGGCCTTGGTGCCAGGATCCCCTGAAACCAGAGGCGGCAGGATCTGCGGAAGGTGCCTGCCATGGTGCTGTCCAGACACCCCGAGAAGCAGCCCCGGCTCCGTCCTGCGGCCTGGCCCCTGGCCCAGCCGCCCCTGGGGCTGAGCAAGCGGGTTGTGGTGCCGGGCTCCCCTTCGGGTCCCGACTGCCGTGTGAGGCACGTGGGGACAGAGGACAGCAGCACTGGCGGACACGCGGAATCTCAGGGAGGGCACCAGGCACCTCTGTGACCAACCAGCAAGCCCCCAGCTCTTTCCCTCTGAAGTCTGATGATATCAAACTCTCAGTTTTTGGCCAATCTGATGAGGGAAGAAAATGGCAGCAGTTAAAAAGAAAGGTGTAGACAGTGGGCTCCTCCTTCCAGTTTGGCCAGATCTCGCAGATAAAGGTTGCCAGGAGGCGCAGGGGCACCCAGGAGAGAAAACACGTGGGCAGACCGCCGGGCAGCTGTGGGCGGGCTCAGGGTGGCGGGGCTCAGACTGGGGGCTGGGGGGCGCGTGGGGCCGGCCACGGGACCGGGAACCACGGCATGGGGGGGTGTCACTACAGTGGGGAGACGCCCAGGAAGGGGGCCCCGCTAGCTGAGGGGTGCGGGCAGTAGGCACAGGTCATTCCTTTTCCTGAGGGTGCTGAGTCCGTGGTCACCTCATTTCGTCTCCACCTTTCTTCGGTTCAGCCGCACGAGGCTGCCGTCTGTAAACCAGGCAGCCGGGGTCCAGCATCCCGGATGGCGTTTAAAGCCGCGCGGGTAGGTGAGGCGGGAGGACCGTGTCTCTTCTGCTGGACTCAGCCCCTGCCGCGTCTCTGCCTGCAGGTCCACGTGGAGCCGAGGACGCCAATCTGCGGGCGCTCACCAACATGTCTCACCCAAGGAGACCGCTGCTCGCCCCACAGCTTATTCATTTATTTATTCGCTTCCCTCCACCGCCTGACCTGTAACCACCCACCTCATGCCCGGCGCTTGGTGGAGACCTTTGTGTGTGTGTGTGCGCACGTGATACGAGGGAGAAAGATGGACGGAGGCTGAGAAGGAGGTGGAAGGAGTGAGGAGAGAGACCGAGAGCTAGTGGAGGAGTCGGGGACACTACTTCTCCTTAAGGCTCTGCCAGAATCGCGCACGGGACAGACTAGGCCCAGTGGCCATCTTCCTGTGAGAAGCCTGGGCTGGCTCTGCCCGGCCGTGTGCAGTGTGCCATGGGAAGCCGGGTCAGTAAGACAGGCCCTTGTGTGGTCACCCCTGCCCACCCTCCCCTGCCCACGCCAGAGGACAGGGGGGATCTTGCTCTTCAAAGACCCTCCTGCCTGGACCAGAGTTCAAAGCCACTGGGGGCAGGGCTTGGGGCGTGCTGGGCTAGGGTTGGGGTGGGTACAAAGGTCTGGGCCTGGGGCTGTGGGCCCCCGGGCCTCAGGTGCGAGAGGCCTTGGATAACCAGCAGCTCTTTGGAGGCCCAAACAAATGAGGACCAGCCAGCTGAGCCGCCCGGGAGGAGGCCGGCTGGTGACCCTTTCTGGTGCAGGGAAAACAAACGCTGGTATTCCAAAGGCTGAGGAAACGTGTTAGAAGGCTCTTGAACTTCCTCCCTTTTTGTGAAGCTTCTAGGCCAGTTTCCTGGGAGGGGGAGTCAGAGGCAGAGCCCCGGCACAGCCCCTGAGCTCCCCCATACCTCCCTTTTCCTGTGCCCCGATCCTTGGGTCTGGAGCCCTGGCCATCGACATGGACGTGGGGGCCAGGCCTCAGTAGGGTCCCTATGCCGGCTGCCGGCAGGGTCGCCAGCTCCCTCGCAGCCTCCCTGAGGTGCTGATCTGGTGTCTGACTCACCGGCCACTGGAGGACGCACGTCCTCCCACAGGGCCTGTCTCCTTTCTCCGGGCCGTGACCTCTGGCTCTGTGAGCAGTCGCCTAGTGTGCAGACACCTTCACAGGCCCACCAGGAACACCCCATACTCCTCATGTGCGGGTCACCCTCCGGTCCCCCGTTTCCCAGGAGCTGTGAGCTCTGGCGTCTCTTTGAGAGCAAACCTGGGTGGCACCCCCTCTGGGGGGGTGTGGGTGTGTGGTGCAGTGCATAGGAGACTGGGCCGGGGAGGGAGGGGAAGGTCGTGCTCATGGGGAAGGTGAAATCCTGGGCCCTACCTTGGGCCTCCTGGAGGGTGTCAAGGTGCAGCACTAGGTGCCTTCAAGGATGAGGCCTGGAGAGGGCGTGAGGCCCAGGGCTCCTGGCTGCAGGGACACCCGGAGTGACCACTCCCGGGAAGTGCTCAGGTTAGGAAGCCGGATCCCTTGAGACAGTAGAAATAGAAGGAAGACAGAGAAGGTCAAGTCCTCTCCCCACAGGCACCCTGCCCTCTGCCGAGGTCAGCAGAGGGCCTGACACGGGGCTCCTTCCAGGGTCTCCGCCCCTGCCCTGCCCTGTAAGCCGGGCTTCGGGAAGGGCTGGATCAGCACTGGTCGGCGGCGAGCACGCAGGTGTGCGTGTCGTGCGCCTGAGCAGGTCAGCCCTGGCGTGGCCAGGCTTTGAAACAGGGACTGGCAGCCTGGAGCCCGCTGCTTCATGCCTTTGATTAAGATGAAAAAAAGAAACAACGGACTTCCTTCTGATGGAGAAAAACACCAAAGGTCACTGCGGTGGGGGGTCAGGAAGGGCTTCCTGGAAGAGGAACCCGGGGTCAGCGCTGTAGAGGCAAAGGCCTGAGGTGCCTGGTGGGCTCCACTGGGTGACAGCTGAAGCCCAGCAGAGGGGATAGCAGAGGGCTTTGGGCATCGCCGTGGCTTGGGTGTCGAATGCGGCTCTGGCCACCCGTCGGCTGGTCCCGGGCTGCGGCGTCTTATGGGTGAGACGTGTCCTGGGCTTTAAATGTCAGCCTCTTGTGCAAGGTGGGAAACACCCTGCAGTTCCCATGAGGCTTCTGCTGGCCTAAGCAGAACCTGGCCAGGCGAGAAAGTGGCCAGCAGAGGGGACAGCAGCTTTGAATCCCTGGGGCGAGGGGCAGCAGCCGCAGAGCCCCTGACTGCTTGCACTGATTGAGCAAGCGTCCCTTCGGCCCGTGCGTGGCTGGCCCTGCTCGGTGTGTGCCTGTGCTCACGTCTGTAGCGTGCATGTGGGCGTGTGCAGCATCTGTGCTCGTGCGTGTGGGCACCTTCCTGCCCCAGTGTTCGGCCTGGGGCACTTCCTTTCAGCCCTTTCACCTGGGTGGCCCTGGACCACAGCAGAAGCTTCCCCAGAGCTAGCGGGGTTTCGGGGCTGGAGGAGCTCAGCTGGGATTTGAGTGCACCCCCCACCCTCGCCCTCTGGGGTGGGGAGAAGTGGATCCAGAAATGCTGGTGGAGCTGGTGGGGGGGGCACAGGCAGGGCGGGTGCAGGACCCTGGGATCCCCAGCAACTGCTACAGACTTGTGGAGAAGAGCGAGCTGGAGGGCAGCAGAGGAATCGGCTGCCTCTGGAGGTCCCAGCGCGTGCCAGTGCCGCCACCTGGTGGTAGTTGGGGACACTGCTGACGGCGACTGCAGTGACCGCGAAACCTCTGCTGTGGCTCCCCCAGGTGGAGAGCTCGGGAACTGCGTGCACCTGCACCTTGTGGGTTTGGGGTTTAGGAAGCAGGACAGAGAAAGCGAGCCCCTTGTGCACCCCGTGGGCCCAGGCCCAGAGGGTGGCTGGGAAGTCACCACAGCCACCTCCCCTCTGCGGGCACCTCCACGGCGCCCTGCCCGGGTCCTCCCTTCGGGTGTGAAGTGACCCCACATGAGGTCATTATTGCCTAAAATTGAAGTAAATTTCTGAGAAACACTCTTTAGTAAACACGTCACCTGCCAGTGCAGAAAGCTGTGTCCTCTGCTGGTCCCCTGCTCTGCGGCATGTCCCAGCAGAGACATCTCTCCTGACCCCGGCCTCCCACTAGTTGTGGAGACAGAGAGAACCTCGCTGGGGCGGTCCTGGGGCCCAGCTCTGGGCCACGCCTCTGGGCCGTGGCCTGGGGGAGCCCTGCGCCAGACCCACCTCTATCCACAGTTGCCCTTTGAACCCCAAATGAAGCTGAGCCGCTGGCAAGGGTGCCCTGGCTCAGCAGTCTCAAGGGGTCTCCCTCCCTCAAGTGCACCCACTCCCCACACAGCCCTCACCTGGCCCCCACCCCAGACTCCATTCAGAGGCCAGGCTCTGGCCCCGGCCCCGGGTCCCCTTCTTTCACATCCAAACCTGCCAGCTTAACCCTCGCACTATGGGCCGGTGCTGACAACAGCCTGGCGGCCGTAGGGAAGGAGCCACACTTCAAGGCCTCACGCCCTTCGGTTCTCATCCTGGGTCTCTGGGTTGAATTCCCAGCCGCTCACTCCCCGCCGGCAGGGAGCTCCTTAGCCTGCCTTGCTGCCCACTGCCCCACAGCACTGAGAGAAGCCGTGGACCTTCCGCGGAGTCCTCTAGTGGGGATTCTGAGGAGGAGAGACCGTGTTACTAAGCGTCCAAGGCCGAGGGCCAGCGAGGGTCAGTGGCAAGTCGGAGAAGCAGCCTCAGGTCCCCGGGGTGCCAGCCGCCAGAGCAGGTGAAGCTGCTGGGGCCTCTGCAGATGTCGAGCGTGTGCAGATAGCTCTGTGTGTCGAAACGTGGCACACTAACTCAGTTCTTCCAAGAAATAGGTTTATCCATTTTTTAGATAAATCTATTTTTTGTCACTATTTTTGATGAGTCAGGGAAATGTGCCCCTTCACAAGAGAAGAAAAAGAGCAATGATAAGGCCCTCCCTGGTGGCACAGCGGGTTAAAACACAGCACTAAGAAGCTAAGCCACTGCAGCATGAGTTCGATCCCCGCCTGCCCCGGAGGTGACCACATGGCGGCCCGCTGCTCCCCTCAGCAGTGCACTTTGGGGAGCCTATTCTGCTCCCCACTTTGTCTCTAGTGAAGCCTCTCACCGCCCCTGCACCTCTGGCCTGTACCCCAGCTCTGTATGCATAAATAAAAAAAATCTTTAAAACAAAGTGCAACAATAAATAACAGTTTAAAAATCTCATGGGACACAGGGGTGATTTGGTGATGGGAAACCCGTGGGGATTACAATTGAGATGAAAAAAAAATGTGAAAAATGATGTAAAAATAAACTTTTTAATAAAAAAAATAAAAAAAAATAAAGTGAAAAAAAAAATCTCATGGGAATAAGTGACAATTGACATTTTTTTAAAGCCCTGGTGGGGATTATGGTTAATTGGAGCTCCTAACCCAAGTGGAGTCCCATCTCAAATACCATATTGACCCAAAGGCGAGGTTTTGTATTTTAAATAGCCGAGTGGGACTCCATCGGGTCTATATTTCATAATTTCTTTTTTTTTTATAAATTTTTTTCTCTTCTTCTTCGTAAAATTTATTTAATTTTATTTTTTATCCACAAACCATTTTATTTTCAGCAACTACACAATTGGAGTAGGATCAGCCAGTTTAAAAGAATGGGTAGAAGTATCGACAACATAACCCAAGAAAGTCTTTTTTATTGCTGCTGTCTGTTAATTACGTCTGCCCACCTCTGTGCAGAAATAAATCCAAATAGATAAAAATAGCGTTTCTGTAATTCACAAAAGATACTTTTTTCCTTGAAAGCCTTCATATATGTGATTAAATGAGTTTTGAATGAAGCAAATTTATATCATTTCATTTCCCCCTCCCTTTCTCAATTTATGGAAAAATATTTTATTCTAAAGTTGACCATCAAGATATGTTAAATAGGCATGTACAGTTACAAAACCCCTGTTCCTTTTTAATCTTTCTTAGTTAAAAGGGAATTTATCTTTCATTCATAAAATTTATTTTTAATTATTTTTTACATCAGTCTTCATTTTGTGCATTTTTTTCATCTTGGTTGTAATCCCTGTGGGCTTCCCCCCACCACTTCACCCGCTGCCATCACCATAGTCCATGTGCTCTTCCCACCCAGTTTTGATCCCATTCCCCTCTCCACCCCCCTAAAATGTCTCTGGTTCATAGTGGATCATTGTTTTCGCATTTTCTTTATTACAATTACCCCCCTCCCCCCATCCCTTACGTTACTGCTATGAATGAAACCACCCAGTGTTTTTCTTTTCCTTTCTGGCTTACTTTACTAAGCATCCATCCACACTGCTGCAAAATGCATGAGTTTATCTCCTTTGATTGCTGTGACCACCATTTCTTTATCCACTGCCCTGTCGACAGGCACTTAGGTGCCTTGCCTTGGCTATTTTGAAGGACGCCGCAGTGAGCACAGGGGGCGTAGGCGTGTTCACGTGACTGCTTTCAGCCTTGGGGAGCATCCCCAGCAGGGGTGCCCTGCTGCTGCGGCCTTTCCACCTTCAGTGGACTCTGCGCACGGTTTTCCATGGCAGTCACCCTGGATTACACTCCCGCAGGCTCAGGGCTCCCTTCTCTGCATCCTCGCCGGGAGTCTTCCTTCTTTGACCTGCGCTGTTCCCATCTCATGCTGGCTCTACTTTGCGTTTGATGTTGTTGGGCATTTTCATGCGCTCGTGGGACACCTGTTTGCTGTCTTTGGACAATGCCTACTATAGGTCTTTTCCTTTGAAAAGAATTATTTTAAGTGATTTCACTTCCAAGCTCTCCTGTGTTTTTCCAAGGAGTTCTGTTGCGAAGGAGCGTTGCAGGGGGATGACTGGAATGATGCGCGTGCACACAGGATAGCCACGTCCTCAGCGGGGCTCTTCCACAGGAGAGGAGGGGTGTGTGTGGCAAGTCCGGCGGGCGAGAGGGTGGGAACAGGGGGAGGCATGGCTCCAGGTGTGGGGGAGTTTCCAGGAAGCTCACATGTCCACAAGCCTGGGCACTGCCCTTGAGATCTGGCACAGCTGGACAGACAGGAGGAACATTCTGTTGTCTTTATGAACTTAGTTTCTATTCTGGGGTTGGCAACTTCATTCTCTTTGGGGAGCCCTGCTCTCAGGGTTCCCATTTAGTCTGGTGGGTTCGACCCCGCTGAGCTGCAGCCGTGGCTTTTGGTGGGCCCATAGCAGGGGTAGTTTGGGCCAGAGGCAGGCCACATGTGCAAGTCAGACGGTCAGGCAAAGGGTCTCTGGTCCTGATCTTTCTCAGAGCTCTTTCCTACAGGAATGATGGCAAACGCAGTGAAGCCTGGGCTCCAGCTTGCTGCCAGGGGGTGTGATCCCGCCTGGGGAAGAGCAACGCCAGCAAGAGCCCAGGAGGGATGGAGGGATGGAGGGATGAGCCAGGCTCTGCCGCTGCTGGCTCAGTCTGAGCCTCTTGACCCAGCCATGCCTGAAGCTGCAGCCCCCGAGCTTTTTGGCTTTGTGATTCTGCACTACCTTCACCCCCTTCAGCCTGTTCTGTATGCTTTCTGTCATCTCTAACTGAAGTAAACTTGATTGATAATGATAAGACAGGGCAATGACCTAGTTTATGAACTCAAAAAATGGACACATGAAGTTCACAAGAGGACATTGACTGGAGCAAGGCTGGAAGTGAAAATCAATGTCTTCGTCTCCTGTTGGAGTCAGTTTCTGGCTCAGAGGACTCCTCGCCCCTGAGTCTCAGCGAGCAGGAGAGCTGGCCCCAAGCAGAAACGCGGCGTCAGGCGGGCGCCTGTGAGCTGTCGTTAGAGTCAGAGTCACTAGAGGGCAGGTTTGGCTGCCAGTTGGCCTGTTTGGCCTGTTTTCCCTTTTGTCAGACTGGGAGCGCACTCATCAGAGGGAAGGCGACCCAGAAAAAGAGCTGGGTGATACACTTCTGACTCAGAAACTCCTGATGCATCAGGTTAGAATTAGAGAGATTAAAACATAATAAAAAGGAGTGTAGGCTTGGCCCCTGAGATTCAGAGCATCAGCAGATGGGGTCGGGGTTCAGGGGAGAAGGCTGCAGCATAACGTGACTCATCCCACAGGAGGCAGATGTAGCCGTGAAGCCACCGTCTCTCCCTAGCCTCAGCCTGTCTCTGAAGGGTCCTGGGTCTACAAGAAACAGTTTGGGCGGAGAAAATGAAGCCCTCTATACTATCCACCGGCCCAAGGTCATTGTGAAAGGGGCCCAAATGGAAACATTTGTGTGTAGTGGACCTACTGTATCAATACTGGAACTCAGTGGAAATTGAGTGCTGTGATCTGCTGCTCCATTTACTAACGCAGAACTGTGGCCGAATCACAGCTGGAAGGACACGCCTATCCTAGGGAGCTCTGCAGGAAGCCAGCTTCCTCGCCCTGGGGTCAGTCTGCAGCACCCACCGCAAAGCACCCACCGTGAATAATCGTCTGGATGCAGTTTCAACTGACTGGTTTCTAGGATAAGCGTTAACAGGCCTGTCTCCCCCATCTCTTGCAATCCTTCCCCCCCACCCTTGTCTGCAGGTTTGGCTTGAATTCCAAGGAAAAGTGAGTCAAATAGCAGTTGCCCACCCTGTCTCCCTCCCCTTTGCAGTCCCTTGCCTGTCTCCCCCTTATTCCCTGCACCCTGCCAAAGAGCAGGATGGGGTCTTTCAGACACGCGTCTGCTGCCCTTTTCTTCTGTGGACAAACTGAACCCTTCTCAGACCCCTTTCCGTTTCCTCACTCTCTCCTTTTATTGGCTGAGGGAAACTGAGGCCGGTGTTTGGTATCAATCCCTGGCCAGCCCTGCGTCCCACTGGGCTGACCTTGGTTGTGTGGTGACAGCTGTGTCCTTGTCCAGGAGAGCTGGCCTCGTTCCGTGGCCCGTGCCCTTTGGTGCCTGACCCCCTCGCCTTGCAGTGCCTCCTGGGTCTGACCGGGCCAGCGTGGGTCTGGCCGGGCTGTGTGGGCATCAGGCGCATGGGGCTGGTGACGCCCGCCGGCCTTGGGCGCTTCCCATGCAGGCGTGGCTTTCTGGCGGGCGTTAGTCTACCACCTTCGGTGAGAGATGTTCAGGTCCAGGACCTGTGAGGGGAGGTGGGATCTTGCTTGAGGGACAGGATCAAACATGACAGCAAAGAGCTGCGCTGACCCCGGGGCAGCACCATAAGGAGCGGAGTTGCTGCCCGGGCCCGTCCAGACCGAAGGGAATGTGGACGGGAGTTCAGGGCGGCATTTCCTGCTCCCATGGTCGCTCCTCCGCGGGAGAGCAGGGGTGTCTGACAGCCTCTTCAAGTCAGACCTTACGTAGTTCTTCATTAACCTGAGCTGAAATGTTAACGAATATACAGGAATAAACTGTTGGGCATATAAATAATAAAATAATAAAATATAACATATTTTACATCGTGTCATGAGTTTTCATTTGCTTGTTTTTCAGTTGTTCAACATTTTATTAATTAACATTCTGGGGGACAGCATCTTAAAAGCTGACATAAAATCAGGCACACAGCACATGATCTCAGCTTTAAGACCAAAGGATAAAGTCATGGCTTCGTGATGATTATAATAAACCTTTGCACAGAAGAAGGAAGCTGTCTCTTGGGTAACCCAACTCTGGATGACTATTTACTAAAAGGCCTTCTGTATTCTCTCGAGTTGTTCAAAACTTGTGCCCAGCTGTTTTGACCTCCGTCTGGGTAGAGGCTGAGCTAACAGACATTTGCACATTGTGACTGCTTATTGCCATGTTGTGCAGGCTCTGCTGGGAGCTCGGGTTCCAGGGGTGTCTGAGAGGGTGGCAGCAGCCCGTGCTTTTCAAGTCTGGAGCTTGGCCATCGAGAAGCCTGGAAGCAGGGACACTGAGGGGGGAAGGCCCTTGTCTTCCAGTTGGCTGGCCTGGCGCCCCCTCAGCCATGCTAAGTTCCCTGCCGGTGCTGCTGAGCCGTCCGTGGCTGAGGGCCTGTGGTCCGGGAGCTGCTCCCTGGCTGACATGTCTGTGTCCTGACAGCACTTCCGGCCGACCATGTCTTGACTTGGGTTCTGGGCTTGCTGTGAAGACTCAGACTCAGCCAGCTCAGACTCCCTGACTTGTCTAGGTGGACCTGATCGAGGGATGAGTCACCAACAGCCACTTGGAACTGGTGGGGTAGACACCAGGTCCGTGACGACATCGGTCATTATAAGATCCAGGAGAAAAAGGTAATTCCAGTACGACATTATTCCAGGGCCTGGTTTTGTGGTGAGCCATCTCCCTCACCATCCCAGTGGCCCAGGACCTGTGGGCAGTGCTCAGGGGACTTGCTGTGACTCTTTGGGCTTAGATTCCTCTGCACATCAAATGATTATCACACAATAAAGAGCTCCCTCACCAACTACAGGCCACCGGCCTGCTCCCTGCAGGCTAGACCAGCTGTCCCTAGAATTTTGTGTACATGGGATCGGAGAATGTGGATTCTCTTCGTTTGGGTGCTTTTTGATCTAAATGTTGTTTTGAGCTAATCAGGTCAGATGCCCAACTTGCTGCTTTCGCAAAGCCCCCTGGGCCACACTGCTGTGTCACGACTGGTCTTGTGAGATCGCCGGTGGGTGTGACTTCCCGGGCTGCATGCGGATTTAGTTGACTGCGGTAGCCCTGGCCACCGGTGCCCAGGGAGCAGGCGTGCGCCATCCACATGACACGCTCCGGCTGGGACCCGGTGTCTGTAAGCGCGGTTCTGTTCTGTCAGGAAGAGTGTTCGAGGAACAGTGACTCTGGCCGTTACTCTCCTGCCTTCACATTTTATTGCCAGGCCGAACCCACCATAAAACAGATTGACAGGCCTAGGGAAAACAGTCCTATATTTTACAAGCTACTGTCATCCTTTCATTGCATGTCAGCACAGAGGGCTGAAGAATGGAGCTGACATTTCTGATCTCAGAGGTTCCCCTGGCTCCAGAGATGAAGCGTCATGGGGATGATGATAAGTGTCCACAGCCCAGCCCATTTCATCTCCCTGAATTACTCCCTACTCATTTTTCTTTCCGGTGCCCACTTAATGAGGGCTCAGCTCCCAGGCCTCTGGCTGCAGTGCCACAGGGCTGGCTGCCTGCAATAAGTCAGCAGACGCAGAGTGCCCCTGGCCTCCCGCGGAAGGGGCCCAGGCTTGGCCACAGAAGCAGCCTGAATTCACGCATGGATGGGGCATCAGTTATGTCTGAGGATGTGCCTGGGAGTCGATCGCACCTGCTCTCACTCGGTCTGTGAGGGCACCCAGCTTTGCGTGCGATGACAACAAGGCCGCTTCTCAAATTAGCCTGCATGTTCAGGGGAATCCACCGGAAACCCTGGGTGAGGAAGTGGACAGTTTGTATCTCACATTGAAATCCACAGAACTTACATAGGTCCTCCCCCGGGATGTGGCACAGGGCAGGGCTGGCCAAACGGCTGTGCTTGTGGATGGGCAGGTGCTTCCCAGCGAGCGTGGGCAGCTGACCACCCGAGCAGCTGGTGGCCAGTGACCCATATGCCCACTGGGGCTCTACTGTCCGTAGGTGTGGTACATCTCTCTTCTCCGGGACCAGGAGGATGAAATACCGATGACAAGTCTGGGCACGGCAGGAGCTCTATACCCAGCCACACTGTACTTGGGGTGCCGTCCCAGGGAAGGTCGGGGTGCCCCCAAGTAGAGCAGGTGACGCTGTGGGTGATGGAGTTGCCCTCACAGCAAGGTGTGCTGAGAGTGAAGGCGCTCTGCATCGCCACCTGAGGCCATGGATTCCAGGGCCACTGAGCAGGGCAGACAGCACCCTGTCCATGTCCACCTTGAGCAGCGCGACCCAAGACTGCTGCCCCTGGGCAGGGTCAAGGGGCCCCTGTGGGTGCCAAGGTGCTCAGCAGGGGCACCCAGCTTGGACTGGAGGTTGGTAGCGTGTTCCTGGACTCAGCCCAAGAGTCCTTTGGGTTCTGGGACACCAGTGCAGGCGCCTGGGCCTGGTGACACACCAGTCGGGGCCTCATGTGTGGGGGGACTATCATTTGTGATGAGAGAAGCCTGACCCCTGCACGCTGGCCTCTCCTCTTGGACGGGATGCGAGGGGTGGACAACCCCCTGCCATACCTGCTGTGGACCTCCTGCAGCCCTGACTGGGGGCTGGTTGACAGACACAGAGGCCTCCCTGCCGGTGCCCCAGGAGCCAACCCCAGGGGACTCAGCTGTGTCTTGTCTGTGGATGTGCGGAGACTGCAGGCAATGCCTGACCTCCAAAAATCAGCTCCCTTCTGATGGTTACACCTCACTCAGCTCCTTACTCAGCTCCTTCTGAGTAAGGTGACTGTCGTCAGGCCACTGGCATGTGTCCTCAGCCTTCCAAAGAGCAGAGCAGACACCACGGTGGATCCCCAGTCACAGCCCTCACCAGCAGCCGGTCTCCCCAGGAGCCAAGACAGGCGCTCACAGGGTTTGGTGGGGCCTGAGGCTGCGGGAACTCGTTGAACAGCGCCACCATCTGGGCCCGCTGAGACGTGGCAGGCGCCCCACACCTGGGCTACCCGTGCTGCCAGGGCCACACCACCTTGAAGGCTGGGGTAGCCAGCTGGGGTGTGCGACGGGCCAGTCTGTGGGGGCGGGTTGGGTAGGGGGGAAGGAACCATGGCGGGCCTGGTCAGGGGAGCAGCTGGATGTGCTGCCTTGCTGCCCCTGCTGCAGAGCCGGGCCGGTGCCCTGGGGCCAGCCTGCCTGCCGCCCAGCCGCAGGTGCAGAGGGATCTCAGCACGGCTTCCGGTACTTGGCTTGGAAAACAGCAGTTTCTGGGGATGTGGGCGCTGCTGGCCCTTCTGTGCTAAAAGTGCCCTCCCTTTTCTTCTGGCAAAATAAACGGAGATCAAAATGCCCAGTTAGTACTCCAGGCCCCACGTGGTTTCCCTACATTCCAACTGCACTTGCAATCAGCTTTACAGAGCGCCTTATTGTTTTTATTCTAATTGCAGTGACGGCCTGAGTGCCTCAGCTGTCAGTCTCTCTGCTGAGCGGCAGGCAGGCTCCTGAGCATTCCTGACAGCCAGCGCTATCTCTGAGCACTGTGGGTGCTGACCTCTCACTGACCTGAGACCAGGGCACAGCCTAGGATTGCAAGGAACTGGCTGTTGGCAGAGGAGGGGGTACAGATCCAGAGAGAGGCACCTTGCACCAAATGGAGCTTTAGAGCGGAACAAGAGCAGTGGTCTAGAACTGAGGCGTGGAGATACCCTGCCCTGTTGATAACTGAGCTCTGACGCAGCAGTGACCAAGCAGATGGACGGTCCCTGGGCTTCTCAGCTACCTAAGGCCACAGATGAGCTTTTAGGTGAAGCAAGAGTGGGTTGGGTTGTGTTAGTTGAAATAGAAATGGTTGCATCTTGCAAGAGGCACTTCCTCGGGGCAGGGAGAGCCTTTTACATGCGGGGAGAGGCAGTTCTGACCGTGGACACACATCAGAGTAGCTGCTGAGCCCTGGGAGCATGCGACTTCCCGAGGCCGAGACCAAGCTGCATCTTGGTGGACGTTGAGCTGGTGCTGGCAGCGGGGTGGCGGGTTTCAGAGTCACTAACAGGTGTCTAGGTCCGTGACCATCCCTGAGATGACATGACTGAGTGTTCCCCGAGAAACTCCAGATACAGCACGAGACACCAGGAAATCAAGGTCCTGGCAGAGCCTAAGTCTATTTAGCTTAAGGCTAAATAGATAACCATCTTTCGTTATCTATTTAGGAGCCTGAGGTCCATCACAGCGCTGGTCACACTGTTGTGTTTGGAAGATGGAACATGGAAGTCAAGACAGATTCCCCTGGTTTCTTAAATGCTCCTGGGATCATCTCTATGGTCCACCCGCTCTGTCTCTAGGCGTTTCCCTGCAGAGATGGCTGGTGACAGCCTCTGGGGTCTTGAACACATTCTAATCGCTCCACGCAGACCCTCTCACTGTCTGTATGATAGAAGGGTGGGCCTGACCCCCACCTTACAGGTGAGGAAACTGGGTCTGTGAGGGGAGTTCATCATCAAACGATTTCTACTTCCTTGTAAGTCACACAAAATAATATTCTTGCAGGTGTTTGCTAGAGATGTGCTTTTAAAAGCATTTGTTGTTCGGCCCTCCCTGGTGGCGCAGCGGGTTAAAGCACAGCACTAAGAAGCTAAAGCCATTTCTGCATAAGTTTGATTCCCACCTGCCCCGGAGGTGACCACATGGCAGCAGACCTCTCCTGACCCGCCCGCTGCTCCCCTCAGCAGTGTACTTCGTCGATCTGCCTGTTCTGCTCCCCACTCTGTCTCTGGTGAAGCCTCTCGTCGCCCCTGAACCTCTGGCCTGTACCCCAGTTCTGTAAGCACAAATAAATAAAAAAAAAAAAAAAGCATTTGTTGTTCTCCATTAGTCCAAAGGCTGTAGGGACTCCTGCACTATTTACACCGTATGGAGACTCCTGAGTGCCCAGGAAGTTGTGGGGTTAGAAGGCTGCAAACTACAAGAACAGAGTGGAATGCTACTTGCGTAAAGACGACGGAATCTTGCCATTAGCGATCACACAGGTGGAACTGGAGGATGGTGCTCAGCAGAAGTAAGTCCAAAGGCAAAAGACGAGTGCCACATGGCTTCACACCTGTGTGGAATACACATAAACAAAGGACAGGCCCAGCTAAATCGCCAGTGAGGGGTCCGCGTGGCTACTGCCCATTTCGTGGACGTGGGTCCGAAGGCTGAGGCCAGCAATAAAAATCCTGACATCGGGGATGACGGAGAGGTGTCTACTCCGTCCATCCTGGCTCCCTCCTCCCCGCCTCCTGCTTCTATGTACACAATGCTTTGATTGACAAACATGGCATCACCAAATAGAAGAGCTCATTGTTTAGGGGAACTAGAAACCTTGAGGACACGTAGGGTGACGATGCAGGGCAGCAGCTGGGCCCCGAGAAGGCAGAGTTGGGGACGACACCATGTATCCGCCGGGCGCTGCTGTTCCTTGTCTCTGCTCTGTGAGCTGGCGGCCTTATTTGGCATCCTTTCTGCACGCCCAGCTTCTCCACACGACTATCAAATGTTTCTATGACTAATATCCTAAAACGTTAGTCATCCCAAGACCAATTAGCTGGATTTCCTTCCTCCTGAGAAGAAAAGTCAGTGGGAGGAGATTTATTAGCATCTCCGGGCCCAGGTGCCCATGGGTGCTGGATCACGTAAGAACACGTCAGCTCCGTGTCAGCCAAATTCAAGGGCAGGGAGGGGGAGGAAGTTTCCAGAAGAAGAGGGTTACTGTTTTTAGACAGAAAGGACTGTGAAGGGAACACAAAACAGCCCCTGCAGCCCCTCCTGGTGGGCTCTGGAGGCTGATGAGAGGATGTCGCCCTTGGCCCAGGCGCGGCTCCTCTTCTCAGGCACAGCGGTCTGACGTGCCTGGGTCTTACCCCTCTCCTGCCTACCCCCCACCCGTTCCTGTGAACTGGGAGGAGTCACCCCAGCCTGGCCCAGGGGTCCCGGGGCGCAGGCCTCTCTGTCAGCACCAGACACCCCTATGTGGCAGTGGACAGGCTGGGGACAAACTCCCACCGTTAGACCAGCTGGGACGATTTACCTGGTTTGATTGGGTCTTTCGGGATCACCACTG
>NW_004567130.1:3674209-3685772 GCF_000260355.1 Condylura cristata | reverse complement strand
AAAAAAAAAACATTGAATTTTTATTGACCTGAAACTTTCATCCTTTTCTTAAAGGACTGGCCTGTTCTCTTTAACATTTTCTTTTTCTAAATTAAACTACAGAGAACAAACAAATGAGAAAATACAAGAATGATGAACATTGGAGGGAAAACTGCTTTAGAGCAATTTTTTTTAAAAAGATTTATTTATTTATACATACAGAACGGGGATACAGGCTAGAGAAGCAGGGGCAGTGAGAGGATTCACCAGAGACAGAGTGGGGAGCAGAACAGGCCGATTGACGAAAATACACTGCTGAGGGGAGCAGCGGGCGGATCAGGAGAGGTCTGCCGGGCCGTGTGGTCACCTCCGGAGTGGGCAAGGTTCGAACTCATGCTGAAGAGGCTTTAGCTTTTCAGCGCTGTGCTTTAACCTGCTGCGCCACCAGAGAGGGCCTAAAGCAATTTAGTAAGAGGTCTTGTCGGGTCTCTGGATTCTAGGCAGTTCTCTCTCCAGTGAGGAGAAGCCAACGAGGCAGAGAGGTCTGTCCAGATAGAACAGAGGCTGCTCCGTAGTGTCAATTTCGCCGCTTGGTGCTCTGTGCACACCACCAGGAACCAGAAGTCTGAAAATGCCTCCCTGCTTCCACACCAGCCACTGACGACGGGTAGGTGCTGCTAGCGGCGGGAGTTGGGGGGGTGGGGATGGGGAGAGAGGGTCCTCCCCCCACATCTAGAGACAACACACAATGGCTGTGGGGTCTCTGCGTTAGGAGAGCGTGTCTTTGGGGTTTCGGGGCTGATGAGCGCGTTGGTCAGACCTCGCATGGCGCCAGCGGGTAACTGGAGAAACTCCCATCTTCACCAGCAACCCTTCCGCTCACATTTTATTCTTGTATTTTTGTGCAGTAAAAGAAGATACCTCTGAAAGGTATGGAAATTAAGGGGAAAATGGCACACAGGCGGATCAGAGCCGGCAGCTGTGCTTCATGGCGCTGCTAGGCTGGGAAGCAGGAGTGAGCCCCACCCCTCGGGCAAGGAAGGGCCAAGCAGCAACACCCAGGCCGGGGTGGGGGCTCAGGGCGGGCACATGAGCACAGAGCCTGGCACAGAGGAGCTGCAAGGCTCGCCAAAGTCAAGCTACAGAACTCTTTTATATATATATATATGTATATATATATACATATATATATATATAAAAGAGTTCTGTAGCTTGACTTTGGCGAGCCTTGCAGCTCCTCTGTGCCAGGCTCTGTGCTCATGTGCCCGCCCTGAGCCCCCACCCCGGCCTGGGTGTTGCTGCTTGGCCCTTCCTTGCCCGAGGGGTGGGGCTCACTCCTGCTTCCCAGCCTAGCAGCGCCATGAAGCACAGCTGCCGGCTCTGATCCGCCTGTGTGCCATTTTCCCCTTAATTTCCATACCTTTCAGAGGTATCTTCTTTTACTGCACAAAAATACAAGAATAAAATGTGAGCGGAAGGGTTGCTGGTGAAGATGGGAGTTTCTCCAGTTACCCGCTGGCGCCATGCGAGGTCTGACCAACGCGCTCATCAGCCCCGAAACCCCAAAGACACGCTCTCCTAACGCAGAGACCCCACAGCCATTGTGTGTTGTCTCTAGATGTGGGGGGAGGACCCTCTCTCCCCATCCCCACCCCCCCAACTCCCGCCGCTAGCAGCACCTACCCGTCGTCAGTGGCTGGTGTGGAAGCAGGGAGGCATTTTCAGACTTCTGGTTCCTGGTGGTGTGCACAGAGCACCAAGCGGCGAAATTGACACTACGGAGCAGCCTCTGTTCTATCTGGACAGACCTCTCTGCCTCGTTGGCTTCTCCTCACTGGAGAGAGAACTGCCTAGAATCCAGAGACCCGACAAGACCTCTTACTAAATTGCTTTAGGCCCTCTCTGGTGGCGCAGCAGGTTAAAGCACAGCGCTGAAAAGCTAAAGCCTCTTCAGCATGAGTTCGAACCTTGCCCACTCCGGAGGTGACCACACGGCCCGGCAGACCTCTCCTGATCCGCCCGCTGCTCCCCTCAGCAGTGTATTTTCGTCAATCGGCCTGTTCTGCTCCCCACTCTGTCTCTGGTGAATCCTCTCACTGCCCCTGCTTCTCTAGCCTGTATCCCCGTTCTGTATGTATAAATAAATAAATCTTTTTAAAAAAAATTGCTCTAAAGCAGTTTTCCCTCCAATGTTCATCATTCTTGTATTTTCTCATTTGTTTGTTCTCTGTAGTTTAATTTAGAAAAAGAAAATGTTAAAGAGAACAGGCCAGTCCTTTAAGAAAAGGATGAAAGTTTCAGGTCAATAAAAATTCAATGTTTTTTTTTTTAACTCAAAACATCTCTTTTATCATTTTATGCCTGTTATCTGTCAATCAAGTACAGTTTGATGAATCTTGATAGGACAAGAAAATGCTGCATGTGTTTAGTGGACAGGATATTGTGGACACTTAATATTTTAGCTATCAAGTGTTAAATATACATCCAGAGCTCTGGACAGTGACAGAGGGCTGCCGGTTCACTTGCACTGGGTGAAGGAGTGTGTGTCTTGGGGGCTGCTTTCCATCTAGAATGCTGGTGCCAAGACCTGGATAAATTCTGTTGAATCAAGCAGGACATCAAAGGAGAGCAAGATTGGAGAACATTCTAAGAGACTGATGTGAAAACCCAATGAGATGTTTCTAGGCTGGAATGCAGAATCCCCAGATCTCAGTCTTCTGGGAACCTGGAGGCCAAGAAGTGACCAGACATCAAGCCTCTTAGTGTATCTTTTTATCTGTGAATTGAGAAGACATAAGAAATTGAGCAAATGTTAGAAATTCACTAGTTTATTCTCCACTCTGACTGGCATTTGAGAATCATACAGGAAGAGACGTGAAATCAGAAATGCAATGTATCCATTCCTGAAGACTCTAGTTCAGACCTTTTAGGGTGACAACTTGGAATCTTATTTCCAAAAATCTCTATGGGTCATTTTGATGCACACTCTCATGAAAATCTTTGATGAGGATATTTCCCTTTGCTTTACAAGTAAGGCTGAATTTCACAGCAACTAACCATCCAATGCTTTCAGCCAAGAGTCAAGTGAAATCAGCTGGTGGGCTTGATAGATAATCAACAGTTTGGTTAAAGTTTTCAATTCTAGACTATAACGCTGGCAGCTCGATTCCTCAGTGGCTCCAGGATGAGATCCCCCTTATGTGCAAGCTGTGGCCACCCGAACAGCCCCATTGCAGAAGCACAAGCATCCTCACAGGAAGAACTGTTATCTCTGTCACATGTGAACCTTAGACACTGTCGACACCAGGGCGTGCCTGACGGCCCCCTGCGTGCACCCGGGTGCCAACACTGCCCTGAAATGTGCATGTGCCATCCTGGATAGCACCATGTTCTCCACGGGCAGTAACATTGGTGGGATTTTGTCTGATTTGGAATTGGAATTTCTTTTTTTTTTTTTATTAATTTGAAGATGCTATTTACATATGAGGATCTAGTTTTAGCTCTGTATTTGTGAATATAAAGTCTTCTCATTTTGTGATTTTCCCTTTTGATGTTTACATAATCCTTTGATTTTGAGACTATGGAAGGACTCTTCCATGCTGTTTTCATTTATTTGCCAACTGGATAACCAGTTATGCCAACGCCATATTGATATTATATTTCTTAAATGCTACTTCTGATTTAACTTGCAGGGGAAAATATTTCTGCCATTGTAAGACAGGGAAGGAAATAAAAACCTTGATTCTTGAATGGTGTTCAAGTAAAACTATATTCTTTAAACATTTGGGTCAATTGGAAGTTAATAAGGTCTTTATATTTGTGTTTATAACACAATCCATTCAAAGAAGAAACTAGTAAATTAGAGAAATACCTAAATAATTTTGGAATGCAAAATCCACATACCTATAAAAACAGATCAGAAAATTTTGGAACTGACAGGCAATAGGGAGTGGTGAGGACTGGGGTGAGTTAGAAAAAGTATATCATATAAAGGAGGCAATGATTTCTCAGTTGTAGCTACTATTGCCAAAGGGAAGAACCCAGGTGACTGTGACTCCTTCTTCCAATTTGCAAGAGAAGTCAGGACTTTAATGTGTCTTGTCTTTGACAAAAATATAGTTGTTAAAGTGCAAGATGGCCATATTATATGGAGCAAATAAAATATGTCAGTGATGTAGAATTGTGGGTTTAAAATTAACCATTAGGAAAATACCTATTGGGAAAGTTGGATTTCACTTTTTTCCCCTTTTTGCTTTAATAGTGATGAAGTTGATGGAGATAATAATGATGGCGATGAGTGTGAAGATGGTGATGATGGTGATGATGATGATGATCAGAGAGATGAGAGACTAACTTTGGTTCCAGTGGCTTTTCTAATAACCTAGGCCTCAAGTTGTACAGGATAATGAGGGTAATTCTGACTCCACAGATTCCCTCTATTCCATTGCAAGTTTCACTGTATCCAAGATGAGGAAATGGAGACTCAGAGAAATGTTTGGGGTCCCAGAAAGCATCCGTGGAAGCACCAGCTCCCACACCCTTCTGCAGGCTCCGTTTTGTGATACCACCTGCCTCCCCTTCTCTGGCTCGCATCCTCAAGCCCTTTCTCAGAGCTCTGGGGGCTGCTAGAGTCTCTCCCACTCCAGGTCCCAGGGACAGACTCCTACCTGGAGGCAGTCCTCCTGAAGTTCTTGGGTGACTATCACCGAACGTGTGCCTCGCCTGATCCAAAAAGAACCGCAGACTTGCCAAGAACAGAGCTGACGATCCATTTGGATCCAACTCCCATGGGGCGACTCTCCCCTCCCTGTGGGAATATGTGGGCTTTTCCCCTTGTACTTTCATGAAAAAGTGGCAAACGTACATATATCTTTGGGTCCCTGCACTTCTCTGATCAAGGCTCTACTCATTTTATTGTTCCTAATCAGAAGCAAAATGCCCAAGCTCCGACAAGGCTAAATGCCAGCAGTGAAAAATGGCTCTTGGATCCCATGGTGTCTCCAGTGCATCTGTCAAACGTCATTATGCTTTTGTGATGGTCGGGAATATTCATTGTGTGAAGGAACAGTGCCATCCTTCTAGCCTTTGAGTTATGAAAAGTGACATCTTCCCCCCGTGACTGTCATCTTATGGCTGACACACGCAGGCACATGGCTGACTAATTTCATAAAATAAGAAGCACCCAAAAAGCTGCGCTGGTCCCTTCCAAGCTGGTTTCTCCCGAGCGCTCTTGCTCATCACTGAGAGGCTCTCAAGAGGCCAGGCTGGGGCTATCCTGGCAGCAGGATGGCCTTTGGACGGCAGCGTGGACCTGACATTCCCGCCCAGAGGTGGAGCTGAAGGTCTGCTGACCTCACGTGACTTTGCATTAACAGTGAACATCAGTGATTCCCTGTTTTGTCCCCCTGGGGACTTCTGGAGCAGAAAATCCATGCAACTTGGGGATTTGTGGCCAATAACTGATATAAAAAGTGGACAATAAAACTTATTTTTTCCTAAAATTCTCTCTCCCTCCATGTGGGAAGACCTTCTGTGGCGAGCCCCAGAGCACAGGCAGGATAGCTTTTCCCAGGGGACAGAATCCAAGGAGAAGATCTAGAACCAAGTGGTGGCTTGAGTGGTCACGCTCTTTGTTCTCAGAGGCTGCCCCTGTCAGAGCGCCCGAGTGTCTGGAGAAGATAGCCGCTGGCTTGGAGGAGCGTGGAGCGTTAGGGAGGAACAAGGGGTCATGGACCAGCTTCGGCCTTGGACGCAGGCCCTGCCCCCGGCGCCACTCTTCAGTTGTGCTCCCAAATCCTCCCCTCCTCCAGCAACTTGGCTCGGGCTCAGACTCTAGACAGCAATGCGTCTCTCCTGGGCCTGTGGGAGGGGCACAAAGGTGGGACAAGCTGCCAGTATCAGCCATAGTCCTTTTGTCTAGAGCTGGACTTCAATTTGAACCTTCTCACCAGGGCTGCCAGTGTCCCCGCAGGTGTTCTGGGCTGCGCTGGCCACAGAGGCTGCTCCCTGGCAGACGGGAGCTCTGTCTGCCCCGCCCCGAGCAGGTGTCGGTGTCCTCTTACGTTCACGAGTGTGGACGTGGTTCCGAGAAGGCCGAAGCTACCATGTGCTTCAGGCAGACCCCACACACCCAGGGGCCCGCAGGCCGCCACAGCCTCTTCACCGTGAGGTCCGAGCCTGCGCCCGCAGTGTTGGGGCCGCACATCCCTTCCCCAGAGGCAGTGTTATTTGCACCACCTTTTTCTAGATCAAATTGCAAAATGTATGTTTGTGTTATGAGAGGAAAATATATTCTGGCAGATACTTAAGTAAACATTTGCTTCACTACCCCACTCTGGATTCTTCCAGGATAGTCAGCTGGAGTTTGGATGTCTCAGGCCTTCTGCTGGCGGCTATGAGAACGTTGTCTTGGAATGTGTTTCTTAACTCAGCTCTCACCAAGGGGAGCAGACACACTTTTCTGCTGTCAGTACTCTCAGCCTCCCAGATGCGCCTCCCACCCTCCTTACCAGTCTGGCCCAAGGGGACTCATCTCACAGGGCCTCCGAGGACCATTTCTCTGGCTTCCAGATCCCTTCCCCAGGCCTTTGACCCTCCCCAGGCCTTTCCTGGCAGCCATCTGGGGTGTGCTCTGAGAATGTCACTTTCTCACAAAATAAGTTCCAAACATTCAACTTTAAAAGAAGACCAAACCCTAAGAGTGTGCCAGCCCTGTTTATTGCTGTTGTCATAACTCGACCCCACCCAAGGCAGGGGATGGGCCCCCTCCCCTCACCCGATGGTCACATGATTAAAATCAGAATCTTACCCTGAGACACTAGCATCTAACAGCTTTGCTGTCTCTCCACCCCTCATCAACATGGCTCTACCGGTGACATTGGTACTTGACCGCCTGAAAATAGCCTCGAGAGAGCGGTGCCTTGGACCCGGAGTCAGGAACCTCCAACAGAGCAAACCTGGCTCCTGCTTTTTTGTTGTCAAAGTTTTGTGGGCAGCCACCCGTGCACACTTGGCCAGACTGGGGAGCCACGGCAGAGACCTAGCCGCCAGGGAAGTGTGAATATGTGCTTTCTGGGCTGTGGGTGACTGCTCCTTGGAGGATTCTGCTTGTTGGTGCTCTCCAGGCGAGGCCAGTCCAGCCTCAGAGTGCCCAGCACCCTCACAGCCTTCCCCAACCAGCCCCTCAGGTTGTGGTGGGCTTGCACCAGGGACTTGGGTACTAGTGGGGAAAGGCTGTCTCCAGACACTACAACCCCCAGCAACACCCAAGGGAGGACTGCCAGGACCCAAGGGCAGAGCTAAGCAGCCATTTGGGGACTTTTGGGTAAAAGGGCGGACATGTTGGGCTGGGCCCTCTCCCTCTCTCCCTTGGCCTCGTGGCTGGCTGCTGGTCGCTTGGCTCTTGAGCAGCTTTCAGTGTGCTATTGGGGTTCCAGGTCAGCGGAACCGGTAGGGCGCTGTAGTTAATGTGTATCTCTCGCTCTTTTCCCTGGGTTGTTCCTTTGCTTTTCCCTTTGTAAATGACCCTTTTACTGACCTTTTTGTGTGTGTCTGCAGTGTAGTTGCATCTTAAGCGCATGGGTGAGGAGCCACAGACAGGCAGCCCAGTCCACTTTGGGTTGCCCTGTAACAGTTGGACATGGAGGGAGACACTTGGAGGAGACAGACGTGTGGGGGGAGCCCTGTGGGGTGGTGACCATGGCAGCCCTATCTGGGCTTGGGTTTCATTATGCTCCTTTTCCTGCCTGGCCCACCAGCGGGAGCCTTAGATGTGTAACAGGAGTTTGGGCCTCAGTGGCCCAGCTTTGGGCTAACCCTGTAGGGCTGAGCATCTGCCCAGTGATTTTGCCCAGGATCAGTGACTTTGGGAGTTTCACGAGGAAACTGCATTAAGGATATTCTTTGTCTTTTCGCTATTGCACACTGGTTGTGTTAAAGTTATTTTCTGTTGAGGTTCATATGCACTAGAGTATGTTTTGTCTTTATGTGGCAGATGGCAGAGCCCACTTAGAGCAGGGGGACCCAGAGTACCCCCTCATTCTTCCTGCTAACAATTTTAACAAATGTCACTGAGGACAACAGTTGCTCTGTATCTAGCAGGTAGCAGAATATGATGTTGGGAGGTGATTGTGCCTGAAATAAAGATGAGATTAACTTGAGCCAAAACAAGCTTCATCAAAGAAGTGAGTAAAATTGATCTGTTTTAACTTAAATATAATTCTACTTGCTTTTCTTTCATTCATTCATGCATTCACTCACTCATTCAATTCAGTTTTCAGTTAGGGTGGAGGGAGGAGACTCTAGCCAGAGTTAAAATCTTCTAGTAGCTACCCTGATACCCAGGTGCTGTTCCCAGAGGGAGGTTCCTTGCCTGTCTCCACCGGGCCCCTTGCAGGTGGGGCACCCTGGGGTTTCTTTCTTTTTCTTTTTTAAAGATTTATTTATTTATTCATACAGAACTGGGATACAGGCCATAGATGCGGAGGGTGAGGGGATTCACCAGAGACAGAGTGGGGAGCAGAACAGGCAGGTCGACGAAGTGCACTGCTGAAGGGAGCAGCAGGCGGGTCAGGAGAGGTCTGCAGCACCATGTGGTCACCTCTGGGGCAGGCGGGAATCGAACTCATGTGGAAGTGCCTTTAGCTTCTTAGTGCTGTGCTTTCACCCGCTGCATCAACACGGAGGGCTGCCCTGGGTTTCAAGGTGGGTTGACCTTGTCCAGCTTGAGCCCCCCAAAGGAAATAAATGTGAATTGAGCTTCTCTCTCTGAAGTCTCTTCTCTCTTCAGAGCATGATTTTTTTAAAATAGAGCCAAGACTGAGACTAGGTTTTCTTGGTGTTCCTACACTATTCTCCAGTCTCAGTCCCAAACTCCTCAGTGTAGTTTCCAGGAAGCCCTTGATGGGCAAGTTGTTCCTTTGCTTTTTTTTTTTTTTTTAAAGATTTATTTATTTATTCATATAGAACTGGGGTACAGGCCAGTGATGAGGAGGGTGAGGGGCTTCACCAGAGACAGAGTGGGGAGCAGAACAGGCAGATCGAGGAAGTGCACTGCTGAGGGGGAGCAGTGGGCGGGCGGGTCAGGAGAGGTCTGTCTGGCCATGTGGATCTCCTCTGGGGCAGGTGGGGATCGAACTCATGCACAAGTGGCTTAAGCTTCTTTGTGCTGTGCTTTAACCCCCTGCGCCACCAGGGAGGGCCCACGTTCCTTTGCTTTTAAGAATGTCAGCCACGGTTTCCAGCCAGCAGAGGCTCCTCCTGGATTCCAGTCTCAGCAACTCCATCGTGCAGGTGCCCAGTGCCCTGGGCTGGCCGTCCCTCCTGGGCGCCATCAACCTGCAGAGGCCCTTGGAGAACTCGGCCAGTGAACCGCGTTTCTGCTCCTCAGCAGAAACTGTAACTTGGCCAGAGGAGGGGACAGGGCAGTGGTGGGGGCCCGCCTGACCCCATACCTCACAGCTCCGGTTCTGTGAAAGCTGCATTGGAGACACCATGTTCACGGGTGACTGGGCCTTGGACGTGGGCTTGACCTCCCTGCCCTCCCTGTGGGGTGGGAGCACTCTAACCACTTGGTGGCTCCCAGTCACAGGCCCAACTTTAGGGAAGAAGCTGCTTATTATGTCATAAAAGACACTGGCAGCCCCACAGGATAATCTGTTACAGGGTAGTGAGGAGGCACCCCTGAACCCCCAAACCTGCCCACTCTAAATAGGTCTGCCATCTACTGCATTGAGACAAACACATAAGACCTTTAATGGAGAGGAACTTTAATGCAACCAGTATGCAATACAGAAAAGACAAAGAATATAGCTTCTAAATCAAACACCCAAAGTCACCCGTCCCCTCTTGGGTAGAAGTCCACCCAAAAGGGATTGGCCCAAAGCAAGGCCTGAAAGCCCTGCATGAGTCTAAAGCACCTCGGGTGGGAACCCATGGAAAAGGGTCAGAAATGGCCAGAAAAAGTCTGGGAGGGAAAGAGCCGGATGGGGAGCCAGAGGAGGCCTGAGGGAGGCACAGGGAGCAGACAGACATGTGAAGAAGCTTTGTCTTGTTTTTTGGCCATGGACTGGCTCAAACAGATGTGGATCTTTTGATTTTGCTCTTTTCCTTCCAGAGGAGACAGGTGACTTTGGGTGTCTGATTTAGAAACCATATTCTTTGTCTTTTCTGTACTGCACACTCATTGTTTTAAAGTTTCTTTCCATTAAACCTATTTTGTGTTGATGCAGAGGATGGCAGACCTATTTAGAGCGGGCAGGTTTGGGGTTCAGGGGTATCACTCTCCCTGCCCTGTAACAATTCCACAGGTTCTGGTGCTCTGTGCCAGGAAAAGAAACAAAACCGCATTTTGTATTAAAATCACATCATCAAAGGGATCCTTGCAGAATGCTCCAGACCCATCAGCCTCCCTGGCTCAGGTTTCCTAGTGAATTAAGAGCCAGTTGTTTGTCTCTGAAGATCTGGGACCCCCCTACTGCTTTCATCCAGGTCTGTGGCAGCCCAGAGGTGCCCCTGGTGCTTGGGCCCTCTGGCCAGGAACCCTGTTTCCAAGGCATCACACCCCCAGCTTTGGCCTAGCTCTTGGCCTCTGTGGTGCAAGCCCCAAGTGTTTTGCAACTCCCTTCAAAGCCTCCTTTATGATGTCAGGGGTGGGGTGTTGCCTCCTTTCTTGGGCCCCAAGACCTCCTCCATGCCACTCCGCTGCTCCCCCTGATTCCTGCCACTCAGGGGTCAAGAGCAAGGTGCTGTGTGGCTGGAAATTAGCAGTCAGCAAATCAACCTCTCACACCCGTCGGGGCTCGTTTCTGCAAATTTCAGGGTGTTCAAAGAGAAAAAAGGTGACAACGCGGGTATTTTGTTCTGGGCTCCCAGCGACACTTCCTCCCCAGCCCCGTTCATCTGTCCCTTAATTGCTTAGATCAGCTGAGCTGGGAAGCTCAGGACTGGCTGCCTGGGAGCCCTGCTTTGCATCACAAAGCGGAGACTCTCCAGAGCACAGTAGCCAGCCAGAGACCAAAGTGTCCCTTTGTGCCCAGCATCGCAGGGGGTTTGGGCTGTTGGCAGAGGCAGAACAGGGCCCTTTGGGGTCAGCAAGACCCCGTGACCAGTCCAGGGTCACCCAGCCTTGGCAGTCGGGAGTCTTTCCAATTACTTGTGTCTTCTCCGGGCCAGACCTCTACTCCAGTCAGTTCCACCTCACCTGAGAAGGTGAATTGGATCCCTTCTCGGCGGGCGGCTGACACCCTCTTTGGGACCCTATGGAACATGCTAGATGCAAAGGCTGGGAGCTGCAGTCTGGCCTGGCCCAGGAAATAAGAGGCCCCACCTCCTCCTCTGGCTGGGCAGGGACACTGCCATCCTGGTGGGAAATAAATGCAAATCCACTAACAAAGGAGAGCATTTTGCTAATTGGAGGATTAACTCAAGAGGGGAAGGGGTGGAACACCAGCTCCCTGCCGCCCTGGCAGGACCTCGCAGGAAGCTGCCCCCTCCTTTGCCTTCAAACCAAGTCCTTGTGGAGCCGCCCTGGTGTGTGGAGAGGCCCTCCGTGCAAGGACGTCTGTTCCGTGGGCCCTAAGCTGTG
>NW_004567130.1:3659971-3673299 GCF_000260355.1 Condylura cristata | reverse complement strand
CTGCACTGACCTCCCTCAGCGGAGGCTCTCCCAAGGCTGCCCACCTGCACCCATGCAGGCCTCTCTCAGCAAACCTGCCCCTTGGGGCAGCTCTGCCTGCCCGCGGATGCTTATGTGAGAGTCCTTGACTCTTCTGTCCCTTTCCTTAATGAACCAGCTCTTCAAATATAACTGAGTCTCTGTCTCTTGGAGAAACTCGCCTAATGCCGTCAAAATGGGGCTCTGGTGAGACCTTTCCCAACAGGGTCTGCCTGAAATGGGGCTGCAGAGGCCTGAGAGCCTAAGGCAGCTTCTGGCAAGAACCCTTGGGGACAAAAGGAGCCCTTCTCGTATCCCCTAGAGCCCACCTGTCTGCCTTGCTAGGTAGCTCACCTGGCTGCCCAATCCTGCCCGCACTCAGGGGCTGGGGACACGGCACCTTCCTGATTCTCACTGATTTCTAGGCCACGTGCGCGGCTGTACCTGCTTGGGAGGGGGGTTCAGAGAGATGCCTCCTGCCCTTCAGTCGCCAGGCCAGGACCAGCTGCGGACAGGTACCTCTGAGGTGGTGGATCCCAGCAGAACCTGGGTTGTTTCCCGAAGGTGCCAGGGAGCTGGACAGATAGAATGAATGATGTGTGTTGCTGGTCCGGCCCCCATGCCTGCGTGTCTAACCACCGTCTCGGCCCCAGCCCAGCCCCTGCTCCAGCTTTCCGGATGTTCTTAATGAGCGAGGAGATTAGGGGTTTCAGCTGGAATTCTGGTGACAACAGCAGCACACTGGGCCCTGAACAACGGCCCTGGAAATCTGTGCCCCCAGAAAAGAGCCGCTTTGGTTTGCGAAGCTGCCGCCTGCAGTTCCACGGAGGTCTGAGAGGCACAACTCCCATCAGCGACTGTCCCCAGGAAAAAGGGAAGTTCCAGGTTCCCTGCCCCACCCAGAAGGAGGGTGGAGCTGAGCAGAGGAAAGAAGGAATCTGAAGAAGGCAGCAGGAGACCTGAGGAAGCCACATGGAGCAGGGCGCATGCGATGTGGAAACCGTGCTTGTTTCTTGGCCCTGGACTGCGTGAAACAGATGCGGGCGAGAGACCCGTGGGGAGGTGACTATGGCAGTGTTTATCTTAGTTTTGATTTTGCTCTTTTCCTCCCAGACCTGTCTGCCCATTTCTGATCCAGCTGGCCAGAAGTTGCTTTAGGCTGTGGTGGGCTTTTAGGCCTCACTTTGGCCCAGTCCCTTTTGGGTGGACTTTTGCCCACGAGGGGATGGGTGACTTCAGGTGTTTGATTTAGAAATTACATTCTTTGTCTCCTGTGTTGTATACTCACTGTATTAAAGTTTCTTTTCATTAAAGGTCTCATGTCTTCTCTTGATGCGGCGGATGGCAGAAACTATTCAGAGCAGGCAGGTTTGGGGGTTCAGGGTGTCCCTCTCTCCCTACCCTGTAACACCCACAGCAAGGGAAGCAGCAGATGTGCGGGGTTGGTCCACGTCCCCATTCACATGGGGCAGCGACCCACTTCCTGGCGCCAGACCCCTGACAGCTGCCCGTGGCCACTGTCCAGCGGCTGCCCCGTCCCTGCTCCTTTGGCCAAAGGAGCGCTTTCTGGGTCTTTCTGCACCCACTGGCATTTTGGGTCGTAGCTTGTTTACTGTCTGCTTCTGGGCCTCTGAGGAAAAAGAAAGCCAAGGGTCACTGTGTGACCCTTGGGTCTCGAGGGGCCTGTGAGACCTGCTTTTCCTCCCGACCATCCCATCTTTCTGGGCCTATTGACCGTCTAATGTCTTTGCACTGGGTATGGAGTGGGGGGAGTACATTTCACCTCTCCTCCCAGACTGGGAGACCAGGACCCCAGCATCCAGAAGCAGGAGGCCCCTGAAGTGCAGAACACGCCAGGTTGTGCGGCAGCCTCTCCGGACGGTACCGGCCTTCTTCCCTTGAGCCTCAGGGCTCAGAGGTGCACAGTCCCCCATAGCCTGGGAGCTCAGGCCACACCTCTCACCCCCAACCTCCGCCTCCCCTCCCCCAGACCTGCCCTGGAGTCTGCTCAGACTCCTGGCTTTAGTTTCCAAGTCTACGCGTGCTGGGCCAGCCCTGGCCATGGATGGAGCTGGCCGGCTGCCCCATGGATGGAGCATGGATGGAGCTGCTAGTAGGCGGCAGCGTAGGGGCCCGGCAGGCTGTGAACCTAGAAACAGCTGCCATACTTGTCTGGTGCTAGAAAGATGGAGGAAGGCCTCCAGCTACGAGATTTCTTAGAAGCCTTTTTATTTAGCAGGGTTTATTTTAAATCAGATGTGTTCCTTTGTTGTGCACTTCTGATTGCTGCTTTAAGAAAACTCTGAGCTCCCCGCACCAGCACCGGGCAGAAGACACCCTGGCATGCGTGCAGGCTGGGCGGGCGAGGCAGGAGGGGGAGGCCACTGTGCCTGTCCTGCCCCAGATGGACTCACACAGGATGCCTTGGTCGGGCTCTGGAGAGCGCAGAAGGCGTATGGGGTGTGTGCCCACAGAAGGACAGGGAAGGGGGTGTTGCGCCTGACTGAGGAGCTCAGAGAGACCCCGGAGGACCTGTGGGCACAGGCTCCCTGGCCCATCCTCCCTCTCTGAGTGCCGGCCACACATGGGGCGCAGAGCCCCCGGGTGCATTGAGGCCATTCACAGAGGCTGCAGGGAGAGGAGAGGGGAGCTTGGATCAGGAGAGGCTGTCTCAGGAACTCACCTGGTACCTGTCGAGCCCCTCGCCTTCTCGGCTCTTATGCACAACCCCCTCTGCCTGCCCGCAACGAGGTGACCTCTTGAGTTGATGGTCCATTTTTTCCAATCATTAGCGTAACCTCTGCTTATTGTTCCCGAGGGCACAATTAGAAAGCAGAAATTGGAAGATTAGCAACTCCACCACCCAGGTTATTTTTATAGATTCTCTGGAAATGAGGTGCTGCCGCTGCCTGTGTCTCTGTTGGGTGAGAGCCACGTCTTCTCTCTGGGCCCAGGGAGCAAGGTCCTCCCTGCCTGGTGCCCCGAAAACTTCCTTTTCTTGCTGGATAATCCAGTCATCATTCCCTCCCTCAAGTTTCCTAGCTGCGATGTCTAAGGCCGTTTCCCCTCTTGGTTCATTGCTTGAAGCGCCTATTCCAGAACCTCTGGATGATCCATCAGTGACAGATCCTTCCCCAGCAACAAGGGAAATGGGGGCGGGGTCTCTCCCCTATAAGCTGGTCTGGGCAGTGGTCCCCTCTGAGTGGGGCAGATGTCATCCCCAAGGCACTGGCCTGGTGATGGGATGCCACGAGTGTCCCGTCCAGTTTGGAGGCCGGAGGGGCAGTGTCCAGGGCTGGCTGGCCCGCACACCTTCTAAGAACTCAGAGAACAACCCCTTGCCTCTTCCGAGTCCTGGCAGCCAGTCGCCCTCGCTCTGCTCATTGGTCTTGGGGTCAGGACCCCTGAGCTGCGTCCACCTTCTGAACTTGATTGCATCACAAATACCCTATTTCAAAGTGAGGCTGATGTAGGTTCTTGGAGTTGAGTTTGCAGAGCAGGGTCCTTGGGTTCACGCTGGGAAAGGTTTCCCCAGAGGTCCCCTTTCAATAGCACATGGTGAGTTTCTCCACGAGACAGAGACGTTGGTTATATTTAAAAGAACAGGTTTATTAGGGAAAGGGACAGGAGAGTAAAAGACACTTGTATAGACACAAGTGGGAGGAAGAGCTGCCCTAGGGGACAGGTCCTGCCGAGAGAGTCCTGCCTGGTCACAGGCAGGCACGTTGAGGAGAGCGGCCTCCGCTGAGGGCGGTCAGTGGGGAGAAGCCCCGGCAGGTACAGGTCATGGCAGGCAGGAGGCTGCTGCCCTGTGGAGGGACAGAGCTGGTGGAAAGGACACCTGCCGAGGCACAGGTGGGCAGCGGGCGGCTTCCCCTCTGTGGGGGCAGAGCGGGGCTTTTCATCTTCTTCCGGTAGGGAGGGGCTCATCTTCATGAGTGGGTGGTTTGTCCCTTAACCCCCATATTTTCAGATCAGTGAGTGCTCTTGACACGCCCTGCAGCTGTCTGATAGCTGTCTGGGTGTTGAGCCTCCTGATCTGGGCATCGAGGCCTAAGGGTCTGGGTTTCTATATCTTATTTAATGGTTTATCCTAATCCCTTCTACCCCACAGCCTCCTTGCGTGAAAAATTTCCTAACCTTGTGGGGTCTCCTTTCCAGTTTCTACTCTTATCCTCTATCAGGGCCATGTTTTTGGGTCCCAGGGGCTTCGATGTGAACACATACCCTAGGGGACTCTACTCCTGTGGAAATGATGTGTCTCTCCTTGGGGCCAGCACTGCAACTTGGAGTTCAAGGTCAGCCCCGAGAGGTCAGACCTTCCTGCAGAGTAGCCACCTCTGTGGGACCTGCCCCGGTGGCGCTGAAGGGTCAGGCCTTAGATCCCGAACCAGGGCCTGTTTCCCTCCACCAATAATCGCTAACAGTTTGAGGAGAGGGGACATTGTTCAATGTGTTGACTAACTGAGGAGGGCAGCAGACTGTGTCTAAAAGACCCCATCCTGCTCTTTGGCTGAGGGCGGGTGCTTAAACAAGGAGTAAAACAAAGGAAGATGGGCAAGGTGGGCAGGGGCTTTGATGTTGGTACAGGGGAGACTGTAGATATGGTTGGGCACCAGCTTGCTTTGTCAACACCTGAAGTTCAACTTCTTTGGATGTTTAACCTCCTTACTATCCTCGTAGGGACATCCTTTCTGTGCTTAGAATGTGAGAAGACAAACTTGTTAAATACAACAGATAGGAATGTTTATCTGATGGGGCAGGAAGAGAGACCTGTCCTGTTATCTGGACCTCAGAGCCTCCAGCTTGGCCTCCAGCCAGCTCCGACCCTGTCTTTGATCCAATCTTCCCCAGCCAGAGTGATCTAAGTATTGAGGCCCCACAGGGGAGACAGTTCTTTGTTCAACAGAAATGCCTGTCAACTCCTCACAGCCTGGGAGCCCCAACCCCGCCTCCCGCTGCTGGCCAGCCGATCTCCTTCCCTTTCCTGGTGTTTTCCTTCCTCACTACTTCTCCAGAACGTGAAATGGCCAGCCCCAGACCAGGCTTTTGGAAGCCACTCCTTTGCCCCGGCCCGGGCCTCAGAGCTCCAGAGCGGGAGCACTGTGGCATCCCTTGATCAGCAGGAGCAGTTCAGATCTTCAGGTTTGCGGACTGGCCTTGCGGGGACACAGAGTCCCCATCTAACCGACGAGCACAGAGCGCCGGCCTCACGTCTGTGGAGCCCCTTCTAAGGAGCCCTCCCCACGGCCGCAGTCTCTTGCTTCTAATTTCTGGAAAAGTGCACACAGACGACATTGCAGCAATGTTAGGATTCCATTTATCTCCAGCTCATCCCCTTATTGGCATAATCTATATCTCTGAGAGTAATTTATTGTTCCTCTGAAGGAAGTTCAATATTTGAAATCAGTTATCTCACAATGGATAAAATAAAACTTTGAAGCCAATTTAACCTTTCCATTACCTGCGGTCTGGCCAAAGCAATTAAGAGGCTCCTTTAGGATGAAGGTTGAGCTTGCAGTAATGGAGTGGGTTTCGTTCCAGGCCTCCCTTGCCGTGACGCCACCTGACTGTTCAATTTCTGACGCTGTGAGATGGATCCCGGCCCGTTTTCTCTAAGTCAGAGCTGTGCAAGTTCATTCCCCAGAGAAGCTCTGAAGGTGAGTTTCTCTTCCAGACATGGCAGGAGTGGGGGAGCCCTCGACATCTGGTAGAGGTCACCACAAGGGCAAACCCTGGCTATGGCTTCCCTCCCCGCTTCCTCCCGCCCCATTTCGCTGCTTAATTAAATGGGGGCTTGCAGGAGACTCGCAGTTGCCCTGGGCATCAAGCCTTTCTGGCCCACAGGCAAGCCCTGCTTCCTCGAGAAGCTCATGTCCAGCTTGGGGCTTCCATGCGGTAGGCCCACGCCTTGACTTTTGATACAGAGCAGCAGGGGACCAAGGACATGGCCCAAATAGTTCATTGGCCACTGAGTTCTTCACCTGAGTGCACAATTGTAAGACCATTCAGGCTCAGAAAACAACAACAAAGGGATTTGTTTAACAAACTAGGGAAAAACAGAGTTACTGAGGTAAAAAATGGCCTTTACCTCACCCAAAGCTGTCTAGTGTTTTTTAGTCCTGTACAAGCGGTTAAAATGGCATATCCCACCACTGAGGACATGGAGCTCCTCTCCCAAACAATAGGACACACGTCTAAGGTAGCATCTTCTTGCCAATGCATACACTTGGCAGCCAGACTATAGGCCAGGTCTTGACTCATAAGGACAGCAGGAGATACAGCAGGAGATGCTCCCGGAGCTGCTGAGATGCCCCAGCACACCAGACAAGTGACACTCGACATAGCAGCTGCACAGACCACAAACAGCCACACTCTAATGCGTCTCAGCACGACGTCGGGTTCTGAGGCTTTGCCTTTTCCGCTAGCACTGCAACAGCTTTCTGAAAACTCAGCACGGTGGGGGCCCAAAATCTGCAGACCCCAAATGCCATAGACCTGCAAACGAAATCCTGAAATGCTGAGTTAAGGACACTCCCTCCACACCCCCTTTTGAAGCCCCTTATATCACTTACCTACCCCACTTTTTAGCATTTTCCCTGGGGTTCTCCATCCTCCCCCAGAAACCCCCTCCAGGAAACACCACCTGTATTAATCTGTGGCTTCAGCTCCTGGTTACACCTTCCTGTCTTGCCAGGGTCCAGCCACCTGCACGGCCTCCCGCCATCTTTGATCACTTTGATGAACACATCTTCTCATGCCTCGGCATCTGTGGGTGGAAGAGATGCCTTTCCATTGAGAGGATAGAGACGTGGCTGGGCAGGGTGGTCCGTTACCGTCATGCAGGAGCAGGTGGCTGGCACTGCTGGCCACTCGTTTTCCCTGGACACAGCCCCCAGCCATGTGCGAAGCCTCAGCTGCCAAACCTGACAAGCTGGACTCAGCTCTAAAGTTAGCGAAGTCCCAGGAATGTCTGAGCCAATATTTTGAGTTACGGTAGACTGTCTCAGCTGACAACTGACCCTCCAGCAGGAAGATCCAGAATATAGTGCCTCTCTTCTCACACATGACACCTCAGATCCAATGGAAGACAGATGTTTCTGTTGAATAGAACGGAATCTGGAATTTTCTGTATTAAATAATACATTTAATTAAAGAAAAATGCTATCACCACTCAAATGGGCACTATTGTCACTTTTTGAAAGTAGAAGTCAACTGTAAAAACAACTACTATGAAACGAATATTCATCTCATTTATGCATACAAGAACTGGGGTGCAGGCCAGAGGTGCAGGGGCATGAGAGCATTCACAGAGACAGAGTGGGGAACAGAATAGGCAGATCTACTGAAATACACTGCTGAGGGGAGCAGTGGGGAGACAGGAGAGGTCTGCTGCACCGTGTGGGTCACTCCCTGGCTGGGGATTGAACTCAGGCACAGTAGCTGGTCTAGCTTGATAGCACTTAGACTGTGCCCCAGGGAGGCCCAGCAATGAATTTCTTTTAGAAATGTATGGTCTGCCTAGAGCTGTGGCCATAGGCCTGACCCTCCTTGCAGGGGTGACCAGCAAGAGCCTTGGGTTTGGGATAGTTATCTCATGGACTCTTTTCTGCAGAGCTGTGCTGCAGGGGGCCGTGCAGTCCTGCACGGCCTGAGATCCTGGAGGCAAGACCCTGACCCCAGGGGTGCGGGTCACCAGGCTCTGCGCTGCTCTCTTGTGATGTTGCTTCCTGCAGACTTGTCTCCAGCCTCTGTCCTTGACTAACAGCCCTCAGGGACTGGCAGGGAGGGGCCTCCTGGATCTAGGTGGTGGTAGAGAAAAGAAATGAACACAGACATAGGGGACTCTACATCAACTCTCTCCCACATGCCCCACTTGTAAGCTCGTCCACAGTCAGTCCATTGGTCATTTCTCTGTATTCTAGAGAACACCATGTGTGCTGCACACACATCAAGGTTAATTGACAGCCAAGGCTGATTAGATCATTAGGTTCTTGACGCTGCCCATTCAGGTGCCAGAGCTTTGTTGCTAAGATGCAGGTGTGTTAAGAGAAAGCACTAAACCCTCCTCTGTGGTTCCCTTGACTGAGACCAATGGACAGCAGTTCCTGGGACTGCCTGGGCCCCTGTGCTCGGGGTCACTTGAGTCTCAGTTCTCCCCCGCTTGGAAAGTCACATCTGCTCTTGAGCATCAGGAGCCAAGAAAGTGGTGGAGAAAGGAGCAGAGAGCCGGAACCTCTTAAATTCCCCAATCAGTGAGATTGCAGCGGGGACGGGGAGCGTCTCCCTGGGGCAGCTTCCCCAGAGCCAGGGCATGTGGCATGTGGGCGAGCAGGTGCTGCTATGGCTGTGCGGAGACCCTGGAGGCTGGAGGGGCAGGGCCAAGCCTGGACAGAGCCCTGGAGATGGCCAGGTGCCAGTGATGGGGCCAGGAGGGAGGCTTGGCCACCCAGAGGTCCGCTCAGAGGCAGTGCCTGCAGGACTAGACTAAGGCCTGCCCCCTGGGCCCCACGTCCTGCTGAGCAGCTCCCCAGGACCTTGGTGTGCTGCAGAGCTTCCCAGGAGGGTCGGCTGGTGCCTCATGAGCTAGACAGGTGAGGATTTGCAGACATGGGGAGAATGAGGCACACACAGTCAGGAGAAGGACCTGCTGAGGTCACCTAGTGACCCACATGCTCCAGGCCCTGCTGTGGGCCACACCGCCCAGAGCCATGGTCATGAAGACTCCGGCCAGACCAGGTAGACTCAGGAGGCTTCTGTCCTGCCGCGCCCGTGTTTGCGGCTGTGCTGGCCATGCTCAGGGGCAGTCTGAGCACCAAGGACTGCATCCCTCCTACCTCTCCCGCTCCTGGCCCAGAGAGGAGTGCTAGCTTTCAGATTTGCTGATAAGCTAGGCCTGACGTCCAGACGGAAAGAGGTGCTAAAAGTCATCCCTTCCCTGTCTTCAGGAAAGGGGAGGGTCCACTCCCTCCCAAGCTGCCAGGCAACAGGCTCTCAAGACCCTCAGGGCCTCCACCCAGAATTTGGTTGCTCAACTCTCTCCAGGACCTCTCATGTCTCTGCAGCCCCTCAGCACTGCCCCCCAGCCCCCCACGCTCTGCTGAGGGTCACAGATGTGGGACTGGAGGTGGGACTGGTCCCTTTCCCAGAGGGAAGATCTGTGCGCCACGTCTGTCCACCTGTCTGCTCCTCTGAGCCCCCCCCCCCAGGGCAGAAATGGGCAGATGGCAGAAAAACATGCACACTTGAATGCATGAGTCACCCTCGCAGCTGAGAATCACAGATGAATCACCGTCTCGCGGCCTCTCAGAGCTGGAAAGGATTCGAACTTCTCCCAGTCCAGTCCAGCCAGCACGGGGATCCGAAGCGCCATCTCTTACAGCTTCGTGTCCAAAATGTTTATTCTGACTCTGATTTGAGTCCCTGAAAAGCACTGTTCTTTCGGGGGCCAAGAGGCAGCTGCTGTTCCAGCGTGAGCAGAGAGAGGAGCCGCCAGCGCCGCCTTGCTGGGCTGGGCGGCATGTCAGCGTACAGGGCCCGTCACCTTACAGATAACCGGGGGCCGGGCGAGTGCTAAAACCCTGCAGATCAGAGGACACTGGCGCTGAGCGATGGCGGGTGTCCGTGAAATGCACAAAGAGCCTCCTGTCCTAGAGGCCATCAGCTCCGCTAACGCCAGCAATGGCCTCTGGCTCACGTTTCAGTTTCAGAAGCGCCGTTTAAGAGAATGATCCAGAAAAGTCACAGGGCTCGTTAGTATGCTTGCTGGAGAGCGAATTGGGAACAGGTGTGCTTCTGCTGGTAGGAGCATAAATTGGGATTTTAGAGGCAACACACTAATTCTACTTCTCAGATTTCCAGGGGGGAGTCGTCCTTGCCGCTCACAGTGTGGGGTGCGGGGGAGCTGGAAGCTGCTTAAAATGCCCATCAGTTGGGATGTGTTCTTCAGAAGGACGAGTGTGGTGCCCACAGGCACTGGGCAGGCTCGCTGTCCACTTGGGCAGATGGACAGAGTCCGGAGCCCTCGGGGGTTTTACAGGCTTCTGCATGGAGCGGGCCAGACCCAGCTTGCTCTCGGCATTTCCTGGCTGTCTTCACACTGTCTCAGGGGGGCGCCAGGCATCCAGCCCCGCCCTCCAGGCCCAGGTGTGCACCTGTGCAGGTGAGCATGCTTCTGCTTCCTGGCCAGGTGCCACAGTCCGGGGGGCCGTGCCGGGCCCCAGATGCGAGCCAGAGAGGCCGATGGTGGGAGGGTGAGTCACAGCCTGATTCTTAGCTCACTCACCCAGCAATGAGATGGACCTTCACGGGCAGCGTGGAGATATGGCTGCGATACATTGCCCAATGGAAAGCTGGCATTTGCCTGCATAGGGCAAAGAAGTTAAATATAAGGCTTTTTTTTGACCCTTCTGCCGCTAGCAGGGGTGCAGGGGACGGACAGGAATGTAGGTGTGGCGCATGAGTACCTGTGATGGAGGACTCCTGGCCCAGGACACGGCCTGCACATGGGTAGGTGTGGGCACCCACGCTGGGAGGCCAGGGTTAGACGGACAGCTGCGCTCCAAGAGTGGACTCAGGCTGACTCAGGACCACTCAAGGAAGACCATGAGGCTGAGGCTTGAGAATAACAGAGAGGCCAGTGGAAGAGAGAGGAGTCCCCGGGGCCCCGGGCTTGCAGACTCCTGCTTGTGCGGCATAAGGGCTGAGCTTTGCTGACTTCCCATGAAAGGTGACATGGACATGAGCACACGGTCCCCATTCTCAGCTGCAGTGCCTGTGTGTAACATCAGGACAAACACGGGACTGAAGGGTGTTGAGTTTGAGAGTGATGGGTGAGCCCTTCATGCTCGTGCTTGGATTTCAGCATCTCTCAAGGAAAACATGTGCTTGCATTCTATGCAATTAAACTTTAATTAGAAAATATTGCTGTTATAAATCAGAAAACCAAATATGAGTGTGCAGGGGTTGGAGAAAATGGCAATGGCAACCTAAGATGTACAGGTGTGTCCCAACTCCTGGTGTGGGATTAGGTCCTGTTTCCATTACCTGAGAGATGGTCTGCACTTTCTGAGACATGCATACACTACTGACACTTCTCCTGGGAGATGGTGCATTTGTGCTGACCACACTCAGCATGCCCCAGAGAATAGCTGGACAAATAAGACTGAAGAGTTGGGGGGTGTTAGATGGGAGAACGCTCTTTTACCAGACTAACACTCCCCCATCTCCAGAAGTTTTATTTGTTTGTCTTTTTCTAGAACAGGGCTGCCATTAGTTAATTAATTCAGACAGACCTGAATTTGGTGCTGGCTTAGCTGCTCAGTTAGTAGCTTGGGAAAGTCATGGAAATTCCCTGTGACTCTGTAACATGCATATTAATTAGAAGCTCGTTAATTGTTATACAAATAGGGAGTTATGTTTCTCACAAAGAAGAGGTCTTGTAGTATTAGTTCAGTGATGGTCAAGAGTGATCAGTCTGTATTTCATTGCCTCTTTTCCTCACAGTCACAGCATGGCTGCAGCAGCTCTTGCCATTGTAACAGTATTCCAGGCAGGAATAATTGGGAATAGTGATAACCATCGTGGGTATATTAAATCATCTGATTGTGAGAACCACTTCCCAGGATATATCAAAATACCACCACTGCACACTGAAATAGGCATAATTGTTATTTATCTTTCATAATTCAGAACAGCTGGAAAAAATACAGTTGTCTTCTAGAAACTCACCAAGCCATCTTGCTCATAGTTGACATTTACACTGTATTGCACTGAAGGAGTGATAAATTTATAATGACCTCTGGAGTTCTCCTGGGTTTGTTAGGCCTTCCTCCCCAGTCATAGGGCTCTAGTGACCAATTGCGAGCGAAGTCTGGGCCCTGGCAGGTACCGTGTCCAGCAGAGCAGCCTTGCTTGAAGGAGTAGCAGCTGGCCACAGGATCAGTGTATGGGGCAGCTCAGGGCAGAGTTTGTACTTCCCAGCATGCCCGGGCCTGCCTGAGGGGTGTCGTCCTTGTGTCTCGCTGAATTTCTGGGGGCTGCTCCCGAAACACCCTGCAGAGGGGCCCGGCTGTGGTCTAGCCTGAAGGCTGCTATCCAAGTCAGTCAGCGATGACGTGCGGCGTGGCGTCATGCACACTGATGGTGCCCACTTGGTTGGTGTGTGCCATGGGCTTGCCATGAGCCAGCTCCCATCTCCCTAGACAGAGACTTGGATTTCCTGCATGGTTCCTGGCATACAGTGGTGGCTCTTTATGGAATGAGTGTAGGCACCACCCTCTGTGGACAGGACCCTGGAGGGGTCACATCAGGCCATACAAGACGCATTGTTGTTTGACCTGCAGGCTCCAGGGGAGGGTGTATGGGTCTGTGACAGGGTAGGTGCTCTGGCCCCTGGCCTAGGGACTAGCTAGGTTCACTTGCAGGAAGGGCATGGCTGCCCTTTCCGTGTTCACACAAGAGGAGCAGAGCACTGAGGAGCAGGTGGTGGAGCTGGGTGTGACAGCATGGGCGGTGGGGCATGTGGGTCCCCCACCACTGCCCAGTGAAGCTTGGGACCTGTTGTAGCCAAAGGACCCTGTGCACTGTGCAGATGCAGGGACACGGAGCAGCGTCATGTCACTGTCATCCAGTCAGTTGAGGCAAGAGCCACAAAGCCCATACCTCGCCCAGCCCCATCCTCCACGAGGAAGGAACTTGGGGGGCTGGAAAGAAGAGGCGAGGACATTACTGAGCCATGTTGATGGGACAGTAGGACTGAGAGCAGTGGGCAGGCTCTGCAGCTGATGGCCGTCCCTATGTGAGCTGGCGGGCAGCGTGCTTCGGTGCTCTGGCCTTCATGGCGGACTCCATGTCTTCCCCCGCAAGGAGCTATAAGAGTCAAATGAAACCTCCCAAATGATTAGAACCAAGGCTGACATCAGTAAGTGCAGGGTGAGGTCATTAGGCCTGCCCATCCCACACACCTCTGTCCTTGCCCAAGGCCAGCACCCAGAAGCACGTGTGGACTGTCTGCGTGGCTCCACCTTCAGTTCCTAGAAACAGGCCGAGATGCATGAGTCTGCCTCAAAGTGTGCGGCCAGCCAGCTGAACCCGCGAGGCCACCAGACAGTGAGGAGCCAAAGAAGCCTGATCTGAGATTCCCAGATGAGATAGTGGTCACAGGAAACCACAGCCGGCTCCCGGTGGATCGAGTACTCGCTAACAGGGGCCCGGTCCCCTATGGAAACTCACCACTGCATCTGTCTTTTGATTGATTTGTAAGTGTCTTCTATGTATTAAAATACCCTTTGTCTTATGCAGGTATTTCC
>NW_004567130.1:3639962-3659773 GCF_000260355.1 Condylura cristata | reverse complement strand
GAGAGAGAGAGAGAGAGAGAGAGAGAGAGAGAGAGAGAGAGAGAGAGAGAGAGAGACTTGATAGCCTAAGTAAGCTTTTTTCAAACCATTCTGCCAATGTTTTTTCCTTTATGGTTTCTGTCTTTGGGGTCCTGTTCAGAAAGCACATTCCTATCAAATATCTACACATTAAATCCAACTACATTTTGTTGCAAGAGCTTATTACTTTCATTTTTATTCCCGAAGCATAAAGCATAAAGGCAGGCAGAGGCAGGCCTCCAGAATGTTCTGGAAGTTGCCGGATGACACTGAGAGCTTGATGTGTCCTAGTGCGCGTCGCCCAAGGCAGTGGGACTAGTTCCCAAGCAGGTGGAGCAGGAGCAGGAGTCACCTTGCCGAAGTGTCCCCAGGCCCCTTCCTCCTTCCCAGGCTCTGCTGCTGGTGGTGAAGTTGAAACAGGGTCACTCGCAACTTGTGTCATCTTGTGTCGATTCCTTTGAATTTTAAATATAACCCTGTATAAATATGCGTGAGATTTGATGTTCTTCTCTTTATCCTTCAGAGCTTTAAATTTTTAAAAAAATTTTCTCACATGGTTCACTTTGGGACAGCATTAGATTGCTCCCCTCCACCACTATGGCCCCCATGACCATCACCACATGTCCCTCATGCTTTCCCTCCCCTGTTTTGACCTCTTCCTCCCCCACTCCTGCTGAAGGACCCAGGCCTATGGTCAGCTGCTAGTTTTATCTTTTTCCTGACCCTTTGTTGGTTTTCCTTATAATCCCCCCATAAGTGAGAAATTGAACATTTTTCTTTTTCCTTCTGACTATTTCATTGAGTATCACCTCTTCCAGATCCATCCATGTTGCTGCAAATGGCATGCGTCTATCTTTTTGATGGCTGAGTAGTATTCCAGTGTGTGTATAGACCACATCTTCTTTATCCAGTCCCCTATTTTGGGACATTTGGATTGATTTCATATCTTGACTATTATGAAGAGTGCTGCAATGAACATAGGGGTTCAGGTTTCCTTTTGAGTGAATGGCTTTGTGTCCTTTGGGTAGCTTCCTAGAAGTAGAATTGCCTGGTCATAGGGTAGATCAATTATTTAATACTTTGTCTTGGAGCTTTAACTTTGTTCTTTTCTTCTTAACAAAAAATGCAAACATTTCTGACCTTGGCAATGGTTCCCAGAAGCAGCCAGGCACTGTGAGACTGTCACAGGTTGAGAACTGGCTGGAGAATCTTATTCCTGTTTTCATGTGGAGGACCAGGGCCTCAGATTCCATCTACTGTTTCAGCTAAGGCTGAGGGGGCGTGGGATTACCCAGGGGCTCACTGAGCTGGATTCTGAAATCTGTCTGCATGGTTGTGGGAGTCTTGGGGGGGGTGAGTAAGAAAGGGGCCCCCTCCCTCTGCATCTCTGGACTGTGCTAGGCATTCTCAGCTGGGTGGCTCAGTACCTTTGTTCTACACAGGTACACAAAGGGTAGCTGACAGGTGCACTTCTCAGCTCCAAGAGCAGCTCTGGTAGAGATGAAGGCCTGGCTTAGCCCCCTCTTGGCTTCTCATGCAGAGTCACGACCCTGCTTCCAGAGCTCTTTGGCTCATGACTGTTCATGGAACCACCATCTCTGGCCTCCAATTCAACCAATGCGTCCCCATAAGAATCAGCCCAGAGGCCCCGGAGCACTCGTGGATAGGGACAAGGAACCCACCTCTTCTAAAGGCTGAGGAAGGCACTGGGTGGGACCAGAGCTCGTGCGTTCCCTGTGCAGAAAAGGCTTGAGCCCATTTGATGGTGGAGCATCTCTTTGTGCTCTGGGGGTGCAATCAGCAGCGCTAAGTCCACTTGTGGGCGTTGACTCCATTCAGCAGGGTGGGGTCGGGGAGCAGTGTGCACACAGCGCAGGTGCGGGCCAGAGGCGCCTCCGGACCTGCCTTTCGCATCCCACCCTGTGGTGTACAGAAGAGCTCCCCCTCACTCCTCAGAGTGGGGCTGCTGCCCTCAAAAGGCTCATGGGAGTGGGGCACTGCAGGCAAGGGGCACTCCATTCTCCAAGACCTGCCAGCGGCTGCAGCCTCATCAGCCACCATCGCTGCCTGAGGGAGGGCAGCCCACACACGTGGCCCGGCCTCTGGTGCGCACATGTGGGTGCCTAGGGTGTGGTGTGTGGACGTCTGCACCATATGGTCAGGAGTTACACACATCTTATGTGGGCTTTGCTTGCACAGAGCTCTCCCTTTGACCTGGACACTGGCCCAGACCTGTCCTCCAGAGCAGAGGGACAGAGGGACCTGCACACCCAGAGCAGGGAGTAGAAGTTTGCAGAGCTGTCAGGCCCAGGGCTCACTTCTGCTGAGCTGGGCTGTTTCCGAGATGGTGCTCTCTGCAGGCCTGCTCGAGCCCTCATGCCGGGTCTGTTTCCAGAGAGCTGTGCCCTTCCCACCCCCACCCCGCAACAAATGTGGGTGTGTGGGCGGTGCTCCCTGAAGGTGCTCCATCGCTCCAGGAGCGGTGCTCCATCGCTCCAGGAGCGGTGCTCCCGGGAGGGGCCCAGAGCAAGGAGGGGCCTCACTGCTCGCTTACTCTCTCAAGCGGGACTGAAAAACCAACTCCGTAACATAAGGGGAAGCTACGGCCAATATTTATTTTTTCTCTTTCATTAGACAAATAGTGTTAAATTGGGATTTTTGAGAAAATTGCACAAATGGTGTCCCATTTGAATGTGCATGGGGCTCAAGACTCACTCAGGCACTTTTTTTTTATCCTATGCAAATTGCCATCATTATGCAGATGGAGCGTCCTCCTTGAAGGCCTGGAGTGGGTTTGATGTGATGACTCTGTCCCTGTCCGCCTCCTTTTTGGAGCTGCTGTGCGGCGGGGGGGCTCCCATTTGCTTGTCAGCTTCCACACGTCTGTCTCGGGGGTGGTGGGGGTCTCCGGCCAGGGTCTGGAATCAGCCTTTCTGCAGGATGAACCTGCATCCTCAGCCGCTGCCTTGCAGACCTCCTGCATAGCTGCTTGGAGTTTGCACAGGACAGAAGTCCATGTCCTGTTTGCAGTGGCGGGAACTGTCCCTCGTGGCCCTGAGGCGCTGTTCACTTGTCTCCTGCTCACCTCCAGTGTCCCTGTGTCCTTCCTGAGAGCCCAGTGGCCACTCTACAGGGGAAGCAGGTGCAGGGAGTGGTGAGCCGCAGGCTGAGCGGGCTGCCCACCCTTGAGGCACCCGGCCTGCTGTGGTCTCACACCTAACCCTTGGGCTCCCTCCAGGAGGGTACATGCTGCTCCTGCTATCCATGAGGAAACCCAGCTCAGAGACTCTCTGTAACTCTCTGGAGGGCACACAGCCAGCGAGCAGGACTCGACCCCAGTTCTTGCACTGCAAAGCTGCAGCCTGCAGACCCGGGGCACCACTGGGCTGACTCCCCCAGCTTCACTGTGGAGAAGAGCATGGCGGGGTTGTCTGGGGAGGAGCTGGGTGTGCAGAGTGCGGATGGAGGTGCAAGGATGCTCTGTTCAAGGTTTCTAGAAAGGCCTGGGTCAAGACAAGTAGGCAGTGCTCCCACACTCCAGCTGCTTGCCCTTCCCAGCCTGGCTCTGGGATCCCCACACTGGCTCGTGTGCTCCAGACTCCACACCTCTAGCATGGGGTTCCTGCCAGTGCCCACTCCTCCCCAGCGCTGGACTTCAGCTGGATGACACTCACTGCACTGGCGTTCCCATCCACCAACCCTGCATCTGCACACCTTCTCTGGGAATCGCCGCCAGGGTCTGCTGGGTGTGGCCAGTGGGCTGTGACCCAGCAGCTTGCAGTTTTCAAGCCCTTTGGAGGGGGCTCTACACCCCTGGCATCAGCCCTGGCACAAGGAACGAAGAGGCCAGGGCTTGTCTATTCCAGAAATCTGCTGTGGGGCTAATCGGGCATCGGTTCCCGGCTGCCCAGGTGACCTTCTAGGAGACGTACCTGTGGCCCTGACTCTGGGAGCATGGATCCTACCTTCAGCTCCCACAGACAGTCCCTTGGGTGTCGGGAGCTGTCTGGAGCCATCTTAAAGGTTATTTTGTTTTTCCCAACTAGTCCTTTTCTGTTCCTACAAGCAGACTTTTGAACCTGTCTGCAAGATTAATTGTGCAGAAAACTGTGAATTAATTGCTCACCTTGTTAAAAGGTCAGCAGGAAGCGGGTGCTTTCTAAGAAGGCACTTGGCCATGATGGGGGCCGCTGCACCCAGGAGAGCCTCCCGAGATGGCCTGTGCTGACCGCTGGCGGGCAGGTGACCGAAGCCGGATCCCCGCAGCATCATTTGACCTGACTGAAGCCAGATCTGAGCTGGCCAGCCTCAGGGCCCAGAGTGCTTCCTTGAGCAGGTGCATTTCCTTCCTGAAGGGAACTTGAGTGGCCACAGCGCATACCTGATGGTCCCACGAGTATAGGCTGGCACAAGGAAGCCATGGTGGCCCACTGATATTTTCAAGCATCCTTGGTGTTAATTGCCAGGAAAGATCTTCCACCACCTGCCCTGGGGAGCCCACCTGAGGTCCCCTCAGCACCCCTGTGTTCCACCTGCTGGCTTGAGCACCACACGTCTGCTGCTTGCTGCTTGCTGAGTGAGAACGAGGCTCAGGTGGGAGGCAACGTGCACAGCCGGTGGCTGGGGCAGAGCCCCAAGGACCCAGGGAGGAGGTGAGGCTGCAGAAGGGAAAGATGCCACCTCCGACCCTGGCTTGCCCTGGCTGACTCCCCTTGCATTAATTATCACAGCAATAATTAAGTCATCAATAGCATCGTGGGGTGACTCACTGTTACCACTAGAATAGTCACCCTGTGGCCCCCCAAGTCCCCTCCCGTGGCTGCCCATGCTCTGGTGGCCTGTGGGCCTGCTGAGGGTGCTGGCATACACTGAGCAGGAAGGTCCAGAGACACAGGAACTGAATTCAGACCCAGCGTGGGTGTAGAGCCAGCCACAGGCTCCCTCCTCCCCCCGACCCCTTTAGGGTACAGGGCAGGAGTGAGAGAGGATAGTGTCTCAGGAGCCGGGTGGAACGTGGGCTGTGACAGGGGTGGCCATTACAGGTGGAGAAGAGCCTTGAACTGGTTCTCAGTACATGGATGACTGTCCTCAGGGGGGACACTAGAGCCACAGCCTGGGGTAGATGAGTAGGCTGGGCATTGCGGGCCGGGCTTCCGTAGACGGTCCCATCCAAGCACCAGGAAGAGTGACCCGGAGGACATGACCTTGAACCAAGAGGAGGAAGACGCCTCCTGAGAAGCTGTGGAAGGTCAGGAGCGCACCATGGATCCTGGAGGACTGCTCAGAAGCAGAGTTCTCGGGGGTTGTGGGTCCCACGCAGGTCATGGGACAGTTGGAGGGATGTGGGGACAGGTCCTGTGGGGAAGATGGCTATGTGTCCACACAGTAGGCGCAAGCATGACTGGAGGCTCTAACTACAGTTGCTGGGGGGCTGGAGGCCAAACAGAGGACAGCCAGGAAACCGGAAATCCTCAGGCAGGAGGGCGCTGGGAGGGACAGCTACGAGCCTGCCTGCTGGGAACTGGCCCGTGCGATGCCTGTGCTGCCCCCTGTCCACCTTCTTGACCAACTTGGTCACGCGCCAAGGGCCCAGAGAAAAGCAGACCTCAAGCGCAGGGCCCACTGCCAGATGGGAAGGAGGAGCGGGCTGGCTAGAAGGCGGCAGGGAGAGCAAGATGGTGGGGAGGGAGGACACCCCAGTCCAGAGAGGCCGGCACTCACTTCTCTGCTTGAAATAAGGGGCGCGGATGGGGTGGCTGCGATTAAGGAAAAGTTACATTTGAAAATCCCATCAGTGCCCAAATGTTTTGTTATTAGATAATAATTAAGTCGAAGAAGAAAATGTAGTATTTATGGTCATACATTATTAAAATATAAATGGTTCCCCCATGGAATCTGAATTCCCTTCTTTTCTCACTTAGCCCAGGACCCCTAAGCTTTTTGGATGCAAATGCTGTTTATTCAACACATTAGGCAAAGCAATTCAAATGATTTATTAATGGTGCTTATTTAATTTGATGTCTTGGGTGTGTTCTGTGCTTGTCTGATGTCATTTGGGAAACAGACCTTGCTGGCCATTTTTATTCTTATAAAACAGATTTGAGAGTGAATTATTCATGGATTGTTTGGTTTTGTGGGAGGCTGATGATGGTGAGGCTGTGTCATCTTCTCCTTTATTAAGACCGCCAGAAGTCAATTAGCCGACCCCCCTGAAACACAGCAGCTCGCTTGTTACCAGCTGGCTTAATTTTTTTCAATACCCCCTTTTATTTATGGTAATAGCTTTTGTTTAGATAAATGAACTCAGAGATGCTTTGAAATCTCTATTTTTTTTTAAGCCAATGAAAGGTGATGGTGCAAGCATTTTATAGCAAACCAGCTCCCTAGACGCTACGCTGCTTGAGAGCAGGGAAACTCTCGGTGTCCTCTGACAATACTGGAAGCCATGGAAGGGGAGTGAAGTCTGTGCTGAGACCTGGGGATTCCAAACATGATCTGCCTTCATTCTCTCAGTAACTATGTAATTAAGGCATTCCGAAGAAGGGCTTCAGATTGTCTGTGGCCATTCCAGATCCTGCGATTTCAACCATTATTCATCTCCTCTGAGTCTAGACGAATGAATCAACACCGTCAGGTAGGGCCCTCCCTGGTGGTGCAACGCATCAGGCACAGCACGGCAAGTTAGCAGCAGCCACTTCAGTGCGAGTTCGATCCCCGCCCTGGAGGTGACCCACATGGTGCAGCAGACCTCTCCTGACCCACCCTGATTCACCTGCTGATCTATTGGAGTCTCCAACAGAGAGTATCTCCTCTCATGGCTCCATGGAAAGGCCTAGGAGTGTACTTCATTGAGTTGCCTGTTCTGTTCCCCACTCTGTCTCTGGTGAATCCTCTCACCACCCCTGCACCTCTGGCCTGGACCCCAGTTCTGTATGCATAAATAAATCTTAAAAAAATCAGTTAAAATATTATTCTGGGAATGAATGTAGAAATATAGCAGTGAAATGTTTTGGAGTCAGGCCTGAAAATGTACAATGTCACCTGATGAGTTGTAATGCCTATGGGCGACTGAGTGATTTATTATCTAGGACTCCTGGTTGTAAGTGACAGAAACTCTGCTCAAGTTGACTATCTAAAAGGGAATTTGGTTTATATAGTCATAAAATTGATAGGGGTATAGGCTTCAGGCATGGCTGGATCCAGCCATGACTGGATGGTTAAACTCTCCATTCTTCAAAGTAGTTTTTATTCTCAGGCAGCATTTCACCTATGGTGGTGAGCTGACAAGCAGGGTGACTCAGATTCACCTGCCAATCTACTCCATCAGACAGTATCTCCTCTGATGGCTCCAGGGGAAGGCCTACGAGGACCTCTGAGGCGCTCTCAGAGGTTATTTGCCCATCCTTCAGCCAGTCAGTGGCAGAGGAGTTGATGTTCCTGATGGCCATCTGGGCCATCCGTCTCGCGGTCCGGGCTGGTCAGTTATCCGAGCCTCTCTCTTCCCTGGTAGATGCACTGTTCTAGAAGAACAGTCTCATCCTGTCCCCCAAGAAGGGAGAATGATCCAAAATGGCAAAATACATTACTTGTTGAGTTTTGAGAACAGTGTTTAAGATGCTTATTTGTTACTCCTGGGTGTCTTCTGCTTTTAATGTTCGATTCTTCCTTTAGGGAGGTTCCAGCATTCTCCAACGCCTTTGTGTCAGATTCCATATGGGAGGCTGGGGTGTGCACAGGGATTGTCTCCTTTCTGGCTTGGTGCACCCCCTTTGCGATTGATTTTCTGCCTCTATTCACAGTGGTTGATGCAGCTGTGATGAAACTTCCTTTGTAATTTCTGTAACTGTTGCTTGAAGACATGAAGGAGTCCTTGGGAACAGAGGACTTGTAGCCACAGACTGAGGCCCTTCTGCCTGCTCACTCTTCTGGTGTGAGAATGTCTGGAGAGGCTTTGGCATCAGCCCTTTTCCCAGTTAATTGATGAGTGTCCCCAGAACACCTGCCCTACAGGTGTCTGGGCTGCCAGAGAGGCAGATTGCGCAGTTACATGCATGAGATACTGACGGTTGTTTCTCAGAGGTGCTCAGCTTTCCCCAAGGGCCAGTCTTTTGCTTTCTTAACTTGTCGCAGGTCTGGGGAAGTTCCTGTTCTCGGTGGGTCACCGGTTTCTTCCACTGCAGACCAAAGACGCTGTCTTTCTGTAGAGTCAGCCTGAAAGTGCTGGCTTGCCCCAAAATTCACTTGAGCCACCTTTCTGTCCTCAGAGTGGCAGGGCATTTATGGCTCTTATAGTTGATCAACAAGCACACCAATTGCTTGACCCCAGCATGGTGCTGGTGTTTACTACGTCCACGCGTGGGCTCAAGGAGCTCACAGTCAGTTACAGGGAACACAGACTCCTGAGTGAGGAGCTTGGAGCAGCGGGCAGAGGGTCAGAGCAGGGGGAGCACAGCCCAATGGGTGAGGCTCCCCTTCCTTGGTTCCTTTCTCTGGCTTTGAGATCTGATTTCCATACAATACAGTCAGCATGTTCAAGTGTATAGGTCCATGCATTTTAGTATGTTCACAGGATTGTAACACCAAGGTCACTGTGTAACTCAACGTTTCCATCACTCCCAACAGAGTCCCATATCCTGTTAGCAGTCACCTCCCCAACCCCCCAAGCCCTGCTCACCACTTACTCTCCTCCCTCTGGGTCCACCAATCTGACCTTTCACAGAGGGGCCTGGTGGGCTGGCCACAGCGTGTGGCATGGCTATCGAGGATCAGCACGTCGTTCCTGCCCATGGTGGGAGCAGCTGCGCCATCCTGAACCCCACCACAGGGGCCTGAGGGTCCCCCTTCCTTGTCTGGGCCTTTTTCTTTTTCTTCTAACAGGTTGTTTCTCAATATTTTCAAATGTTCGCCTGACTTCTTAGATTTTAGACTCCTTCATCTGTGGCTTAGTTTCGTGGCACTGAGTCCCCAGAGGCCAGGCTCACCTAGTTGTGATAATGCACACAGAATCATCCAGAGCATGACGGAACAGTCTGGCCACACAGCTCAAGAAAGTGCCTGCAGTACACAGCAGACGAAGCCCTCACGCGTCCTGTCTTACTAGCCCGCGCCTCATCCCCGTAAATAAGCCAACGGCTTGGTCTTTTTATCGTGGAAGATCTTGATGTGGGAATTTTGTGGAGAATCCTGGTGCATTTGGTTGGAAGTAACAGAAGCCTCGAGGAACTTAAGGAAATAAATAATTTTCACAGTAGTTTTCTCTTTCTTAATCATTTTTTATGACAGCACCGTGCATCACTGCCTCACCCATGTTGAGGTAGATACAGGTGAGACCCAGCGTACGTTTAAATGCTGCCTGTTCACTGCCCATGTCCAGGCCTCCCTTCCCCACCCGCTGTCCCCTTTGTCCCCAACCCCCTTCCCTTCTGCTACCCACAAATTGGTCTTATGATCAAAAATTTGCTTTTGTTTTATTTTGGGTGATGTCTGTTGGGTGCTTTCACTCTGTGCTACAGAGGAGTTGAATCATAGGGCACTGTCTTTCTGGTTCCTTCCATAGAGTGACTTCATTCCCGTTGTGACTTGAAGGACACTGCGACCCTGTAGGAAGTGGGTTGGGGCCACTGCCTGTGCACTTCTGCTCCCCTCTGCTTCCTCTTTAGCTGCCCAGGCATGCCAGCAGCCAGTACTACCCCTGCAAGGAAAGCTCTGACCTTCCAACCAGTGACCTCCGTGGGGGGGTCCACTAGGAGGAGGGGGAGGGGGGTCTCCTGCTGAGCGCGTATGCTGGGGGGGGGGTTCCCCTTGCAGAAACCCAACACTGGGGCACGTGGGCCTGTGTCCGGACCCCAGATGTCTTTGACTCCTTGGATGACTTTTTCTTTTGACACTGACTCCTGCAGGGAGGGCAGAAGCGAAAGGAGAGACAGCGTGGCTGGAAAGGGGAGCAGGTGGATTCCAGGGCTACAGAAGCCAGGCCTGGGCCTGCCGGGCCAACTGTCCTCAGGGGCATAGCTCAGGGGCCTGCGGCTCCTTCCATCCTGAGCCAGTTGGCCAAGCCCGGGTGGTTCCAGGCTGCGGTCCTGAATGTGTAAACTTAGTTTCTCCCGGAGCCTCTCTCCAGGGCTCTCCCCATCCTCCACCTTGATGGGGGTTGGGGGGGGGGCGCTGTTCACTGTCAAACATCACCTCATTCCCCTTTGTGGGGAACAAGGGACACGTGACTGTGCTTGAAGCACATACCCGATAAAGGCAGTTAGAATGGCGAGGGGCCCAGTCAGCGTCTCGTCGCGAGAGAGCTTTTTGCTGCATTTCCACCAGCCCCGTGTCCAATCAGTGCACCAAGACGCACAGCGCTGTCTGGTGACTCTTGTAATGTTGGGGGGTTACCTCTTGTTAAACTACAGTCAAATATGGCTATTAAAATTCTGTGATGGGGACCTAGAAGAAAAAGCTTTATTTCTGCCTTCACACCTGAAATGCCGAAAGCTCCATGAAATACAAAAGATGTCATTGTTACGTGCTCGAGCCATGGAGGAGGGGAGAAAGGGAGACTTGCAGCGGAGCAGACCCTTTAGGGAGTAGCCTAAGGGTGGTGGGCTGAGAGAGGGGCTGCGTCCGCGGCTGCCCACCTGGGAGCACAATTTCAGGTAAAAACACTCGTCCGTTAAGACGAAGAAGAGGTCACGCAACACAGAAATGCCCTCATGTAGCCTCCTGGGCTTCCTGGCCCGTGCTCACCCAGGCCTCTGAGGCAGTTTGACCCTGTGTAGTTTCCGCTCAGAGGGGGCACTCACCCCACGTCACAGGTCACAGGCATCGGAGCTCGGCTGTTGATGCCAGGTGCTAGCCATCAGCCCCCCGCGGCCAGCCCGCCCCACCCCCTGCTGCCAGGGGTGGGTTTGGTGATGTGCTAGGGAGCCCCAAGAACCTTCAAGACATGAGTCGCAAATGTAGTCATCTTATTAACGACCCCGCCTCCCCGAGCACCAGTGAAGGGGGACAGCATTGAGGAGGCAGAGGGGGCTTGGAATGAGGGGGAGAAGCCGAGTACTGTCCAGGGCAGAGTCAGACAGCGAGAGCAGCGCAGAGTGAACCAGAGGCGATCTCTAACTCTGGAGCCGGCAGCCCCCTGGAAACACGGCCCATAGCCTCTGGTTAGGAGGCTTCTTTCATCCAGGTCCGGGAGTCTCTGCTGGGCGCCAGGCTGGCTTCCTCCCGCTGCTAGGTCAGGGCACCACAGTGTTGGTTTCTGGCAGTTTGGGGCAGACAGCTGGAAACACTGATAAGGCTTTGGCGCCCCATGTGCTTGGGTTTCCTTGCCGTGGCGCCTCTGACCCTTGCCCCCGGCCTCAGAAACCTGCTTTGTTTATTCAGTTTGGTGTCTTTTTCATTGTCAAGTCATCCATGAAGTAGATGTCTCCATCCTCCCCGATCATCTTCCCTTTGGCCCGTCCTGTAGCGGATGCCATGCTCTCTCCCTCCACTGGCAGAGTGCCACCCGCGGCCGGACGCCCATCCTCCTGCCCCAGCCGTCCCTGGACACTCAGGCCCACACCGTGACTGTGGGGACTAGTGCTGCAGCTGCAGCATATTCTGAGCGAGTGGCCCCATGTCCTCTGCTATGTGGACGCAAGAGGGGCCTCACGGGCCTTGTGTTTCCACTTCTAGCTTTTTGAGGTGAACCTGATGCTTTCCAAGACCAGCTCACGTCCCAGTCTACCCTCTTCAGCTAAGCAGTTACTGCCCAGCTCTTACTCAAGACAGTATCTGCTGGTAACGACAATGCAGCTCCTATGAGATTCAAAGCCTGGTTGTAACAGCAGGAGAGTCCTTGTGAGAAAGTGACACTTTGTTGGGGCTTAAAAAACAAGGAGCTAGGCACAGGGAGCCCAGAGAAAGACCTGGAAGGCAGGCAGTGGCCGTGCAAAGGCCCTAAGGCAGGGCTAAGTGGGCGCAGAAGAAATGCTTGCTCCTGGCTGCAGCCAGTCGTGTCAGTAGGGGTGTCCCCCGTCCTGAAGATGGGAAGCCACAAGGCAGAGGAGCAGCTCTGTGCCTGGGAAGGCCAGCTAGCCCCTGGAGAGCAGGGTCCAGTACAGTGGGCCGAGGGGGAGTATCTCACATCGAAATGTTACATATGAATAGGAAGCAGTGATGGAGTAATTAATTATTTAAACATTTAAATAACTTTCAATACTTAATTGAAGAAAGAATATATTTCTAGAGAATGCTTAAGAGGGGGTCACATGGAAGGAAAGAAAACTGTGTGTAGATACTAGGGAGCTCACCACCCACAGCTGCCCGTGGCGGTGCATGGAGCCCTGGGAGGAAGGACTGCGTTGAGCATTCTGGAAGGAAAACACAGGAGAAGACAGAGCGTGTCCTTGAGATGCACTCTGAGAGGCTTCCAGGTATGGTCCCCATGTGACAGTGAGAGAGGGGGGTGACAGGCTGAGGAATGACAGGTCTATGGAGTATCAGCAGACCCAAGACCCTTCCACAGGATCCCTGGGGTCCAGTTAAGGGTGCCTGTTTCGTGCTCGCTTCCCTCCCTTGCAAGCTAGTCCACGCAGATCACGCCTGTGTCTCACCGCCGCCCTCAGAGCCCAGAACTACATCTTAGCCGAAGCAGCAGCCTCCTGGTCTTTCCCAAGGTAGAGCAAGCCCTGATACTTAGCCAGCTCTTGCCTTGCTCGGGATCACATCCATAAAGGACAGAGGTCTGAGTTCTCTGGCTGGACCACACGCCAGGCATCTGGAGTGGTGACCGGGCACTTGAGTTGTGAGTGGACTTGGGGAGGTGTGAGCACAGCTCGCCCCTGAGTCAGCAGCCCTGACCTGAGTTAAGGGTGTGAGTGAGCCCTTCCCAAGGCAGAGCTGAGCCAGGGTGTGTCTGATGACTGCGGTGCGTGGTCTGCAGGGGACCTGTGTCCGACCTCGCTGGCCGTGAATGCCACCTGTCATCTTGCTCTTCAAGAAAGCGTTGGGCCTTGAGGTCTACCTACAAGGGCAAAACTAGGTGGCAACTTCTGGAATGTTCCAGGGTTTCGTTCTTGGTCATTCTTGACTTTCTTGGCCAGTACTCATTCTTCCCCCAGCGGAGTGGCTGTGCCAGCTGCGATTAGCTGTCCACAAACTCTCTGTTCCCACACCCACGCTGTGATCCTTTCCTGCCCACAATGCTTCTGGCTTGGGTGCATGTTACACTCCCTGCAGAGAAAATCCCATCCAACCAGACTGCCCCAGACTCCAGCCACAGGAACTAATTAAGCAACAGGCCTGTGCCCCTTTCTGGGGTGATGGTCGGAACAACTGAAAACAGGAACTTGCTTCCACTAGACTCAGGGATGTGGGCAAGGAGGCACAGCAGGGCCCCGGCGTGGTGAGGGGCTGCCAGAGCATGACACCTGCCCCTGGGCTGGGCAGTGGGAGAGGCCCTGGCCCTGGCAGAGCCGACTCGCCACTCCTGAAAGACTACCCTTGCATTCTCAGCATCTGGGTTGATGACCTGCCAGTCCATGCTGTTCTCTTCAACTTGCAAATTAATAGGGCCAAAAATACTAGGCAGAAAAGATCTCCTGTTTCCCCAGTGTCCAGCCCAGGACTCGGCTGTAAGGAAAAGTCTAGTTCTAGTGCATGGTGGGCTGTGCTGGAACCAAGGACAGCTTTGCTATCGGCAAGTATTCTGCTTCCTGTCACTGTTCCCCAGACTCCCAAACCCAGTGAGGCGAAGCAACAGCCTCACCTCAGAGGTTTTGTGGGCGAGGTCATGGGGATGTGTTGGTAGGTTGTGTCTCCTCTGAACTGACTTGTTTGGGAAGACTTGATACAGGGCAGCCAGGTGGCTGGAGGCGTGCTCAGAAGGCTCACACTCAACACTGGGGGGCTCGGCCAGAGGACGGGAGTTAGCTCTGCTCCTGGGACCACCACCCCGGCTGCTGCCAGGATGCACCTCCCTGACTATCCTGTGCCACTTTCCATGAGTGACTCGTGAGCCACATGTCCACTTAGGGTCCGGCCAGCGGCCAGAGACCCCAATTCCAGAGGGAGTTTTATTCCAGTGACCTTGAGAAGAGCAGGTTGGGAGCCGTCACTTGCAGGCATCTTCAGGAGAGACGCCCTCCCGTGCTTAGGAGGGATGCCTATCTGGGGGTGAGGGAAGGCTTGGCTTCCTGGCCAGAGGGAATGAGCAAGCGATTACCACCGGCCTGCGTCCTTGCCGTCCTCAGCCCCTTGCCCAGCCTGGGCAGGACAGCCTGTGCCAGGCTGCCATGGAGGAGCAGGTGAGGGTGCCTTGCCTGGCCTGGCCCATGGGGGCACCCCCACTTCCTGGCATCAGCTGGCCACGGTGGGGGGAGCGCAGGGCTTGAGTGCCCAGTCAGGCCGGCGGCTCTTCTAGCAGCGTTATATAAACGCCCAGCCACACTGTTCTAAAATGGTAAGTCTGACACTCAACTTGAACTCAGAGGTGCAACAACTAGAATGCAAGGCCTGAAAATCTGTCCCACTCAGCACTTCCAAGCTGCTCCACCAAGACAAAGAGTCAACAAACAGCACTTACACCTGCAGACACTTCATCACGGAAAATTTGCAATTAAATGAGGTGTCTTGTTTTTTTTTTTGTTTTGTTTTGTTTTGTTCCCCCCTAAGCCTTCAGCTTTTTAATGCAGAAAAGAAAAACTAACAACAAAAAGAACAGATTCTTATTTTAGACTCAGAATGAGCAAAGTTGAGGTGCAGGAATTGTTTCTCCTGCTTCTCGGTGGTGTTGCTGTTCTGACAGACCCAATATGCGCATGAAGCCGGAGACGAGGCCTGAGTTTGGATCCCCGGGGAGACAGCCTGGCATCAGGCTGAGCACATCTGCTCCTGCTCCTGACCCTGCAGATGCCGATCAGTTACATGGAGAGTTTCCTATCCGGACTGGATAGGAAAAACGCAGCTGTGTGTTAAAGACTGTTCTGTGTCTGTAGACTATAGGGAGGGATTCTGCTCAGAGTCCCTGCTAAGGTGCTTCACACATGTGTCCTTGGTGCAGTAACAGTTCAGCAGTAGTTGGTAGTGCAGCCCGTATTTTGTGAGAGAATGAGCCTGAGACTCAGAGAGGTTAAGTCACTTGGCCAAGGTCACACAGCTATGGTTCAAATTCAAGTGGAGGCCTCTGTCTAAACATTTAACCACACTGCCTCACAGCCACATGGGAGGGCAGGGGGACAGGGAGGGTCATTTGTGGTGGGCGCATGGTTACTCCCCCTGTCGAGAAAGGAGGCAGCCACAGGCAAGTCTGGTGCTTCTCTTGCTTGGCTCCACCAGTGAAGTGCAGTCTAGTTAAATGAGAACCAAGTTTGAGCTTACAGTCAACTTGCGCTAGGTTGACCAGTTGTTCGGCCAGAAGAGCCAGTAGATGGTGCCTAAATAGGAGCTTTTCCAAACAGGAAGGAGAACATTCTTTGTTTGGGGGGAGAAGGTATTATATCACTAATATACTTAAAAGATCAGTGATTTAAAAGTGTATTAAGAACACGATTTTGCAGTGTTTGGGCAGTGTGAACAGGGTGGTAGACAGACAGTCAAAGCTACTGATGTCAGAGAGCAGGTCTTCCCAACTGGGATGTGAACAAATGTAGCATCTAACTGTGGGTCAGTGACACCAAGTGTGACATAGGACAAGAGGCTAGGAAGTGATGGGGCTGATATTTAAATCTTTCCAGGGAAGGCATCTGAAAGAAGTAATATTAGCTGAGACCAGAACACTCCAGGGGTGAGCTGTAGGGGAGTCTGAAGGAAGGGTGCCCGGACAGAGACACGGTCTGTGCAAAGGCCCTGTGGCGGGGGTGATGTGTGTGGAAGAAGACAGCACGGTTGGCTGGAACACAAGCAGGGGAGTGAGGCTCAATAGCAGTGGAGGCAGGCAGCTCATGGCAGCCTGCAGGGCAGGGTTGTGGCTTTTGGCTGAGGAGGGACAAGAGCTCACGTAACATTTTTCCAGTGTTTCTTCAAACAAGTAGGAGTAGGAGGCCAGCTAGCTGGCTAAGTTAGAGCATGGATAGAGAATCCTTTGGTAGTGGGGGACCTACCCCGTCCAGAGGCTGGCTTGCAAAGCAGAGCTTATGTGCAAATCAGAGGTGTTTCATGGGAGTGAGCTGAGGAGGAGGCGGCCTGCTGGGTCTGCAGAGTGGCCCATTCCAGGCTCTGTCATGCATTCCAGGTAGCCAGGGAGAGCCGCTGTCCCCTCTTGGTGCAGGTGCAAAGGTCCTGGGGCAAGGCTGCCCTTGGTGTTGGTTGTCTCTGGTGCCTGGACAGTCCTGTAGTGATGGGGCTCTTGGGGAAAGGTTTGGGTATTTGCCAAGTGCTGACAGACTCTGGTTTGGAGACTTGAGCCAAGCTGCCATTTTTTGAAAGTTAATTTGGGAAGGAATTTTGAACTATTTGTTAAATATGTGTCTTAAGCACAGATTTCCCACAATTGATTTTCCAGAAGTTATTTCCAAAGTGATGGCCATACAGACACATCAGAATAAGAGGAAGAAACCCCGAGAGCGTGCTTTTAGTTCATTTGAAACCTGTCAGTGAAAAACAAGCACAGATGGATGTCCCCTCGTAACCACTTCAGTCAGGCTGGAAATGGGGTCTCCCCAAAGCAGCCTTTATGCCCCCAGGTCTGGTCCCTGATGACTTTGTTCTGATGGCAGTGTCTTCAAGGAAGTCACTGAACCCCCTTTTGCTGACTTCCATTTTCTCAGCTCCAGCTGGATGGATTGGACTCATGATACCCAGGAGACCCAGCCCCAAGTGTCTCTGTTTTGATTGGTCATCTTGGGGGCACCTGCAGGAGTCTGTACCCCTGCAACCCCCCCCAACAGTTGCCTTCTTCCTGAGCCCTCAGCCTCCTCCTTCCTTCGAAAATCTCTTTCTTCTGCTGCTTTTAAAGCCCACCCAAAGGAAGCAGGTTTCCTCCTTGACTCAGAGACCTCCATAGTCCTGGAAAGCAGCGAGACGGAGAACCTGCCAGCAGGTCTCCCGGGACATGTCTGCTGGACTCTAGCCTGCCTCTTAACATCGATCATTCAATCTCCAAGAACAGCTGCGTTCAGCTCACGGAATGCTGAGGGAGCAAAAGCCTATGCTTGCTTTAATTTTTAAAGTCAACCCCTGACGCTTGTATTTGTATTTTTAGCTGCATGGAGGGCACAAGAGGCGGCCCCAGGACAGACCTCGCTTTTCTGGACATGTGCCAGGATTTCCTTAATGAGTGCCCGGACTGGGTCACTTTCTGTGTTTGTCAAAATCCACGATAGGACACCTTTCCAGGTTCCATGCTAAAACATCATCCAGGTCCTATGATTTGATTATTTAAAACCTGCCAACTTGCTTCCATCTGCTATGGGAGTAGCTAGCGCTGGCTTCCTGCAGCCGGCGGGAAAGTGCTGTCCAAGCTGCTGCTCCTGAGCACTGGGGGGCGCTGCAGGCCCACTGATGCTGCACCCGCGTGGGGACCAGCACCTGGACCCCAGGGCACGCGCTCCCACCGCGCCTCTGCCTGACCGCTCTGCAGAGGAAAAGCACAAAGGAGAATCCCACCCCAGGGACCCCTTTTCTGCCCTCTTGATACATGCGACTAGTATTGTCCTCTTAGGGTCACACTTTAAGGTGAATGGCACAGCCACTGTCTCCACACTGGGTTCAGTCCCCGTGCCCCCATGGCACCACAGTGCCCTTCCTTCCACGTGGGCACCTGTCAAAAGCAATTTGCAAATAACCGACATTTCTTCACCTTGGATATGCCTGTGCCGATCAATGTTAATATCCAGCAAAGCCTTTTAATAAAATGTAAAACTGATACTTGATGGTGGTTAGACATATGCTTTTAAGAGGACTTTTGTGATTCTTTGGGGGAGGGCATCGGACCAGCATCTCCGGGAGAGATGGGAGCCCAGAGCATGCTCTCTGCGGTCCCTGAGACCCTGCGGTCCCCCGCGGCCCGGCGGTCAGCCTCCTCTGAAGGGGAGCTGTTCCTCTCGGTGGAGCAATCCCAGACTCTGATGGGGCTCCTCGTTGCTGCCCAGCGTGATGATTCCTGCTTGTTCCCGCAGCAGCCGCAGGGAGGTCCTGGATCAGGCCTCCGACACATCTTCGGCTGCAGCGTTGAGGCCAGCACCAGAGCTCCCTGTGCCTACGTGGCCTTTGGAGTTGCGAGCTCCCCACATGGCCAGGTCCAGGCCCTGGTGGCTCTGGCAGGATTCACGCCTGGTGTCGCCTTTGTCACTTCCTTTGGGGACAGTGTGGGAGCCGCGTTCTTCACTAACAGTAGGGGTCAGCGGTGTGCAGCTGTCCAAAGTTCCACAACATTCAGGCCGTGGGGACTCCAGCTGCTGGAAACAGACCAGAGAAGTGGACCACCCAGAAGGTGGCTGGAGTGGTGGGTCGCCTCCTCCAGGCTGGTGGTCAGGTCCCTGGACACCGTTTCTTTTTGGTGGTCTGAAAATCAGGCAGGGACTGGACCTTCCGCAGGGGAAGTTGGTTGCTGGGTTGAGCCCTTTGGCAGACACCCCCATTTTCCTCCTGCAGATGAGGGGTATTCCATTCTCACAAGGGAAGGCCTGGCCCATGGGAGACTGAAATCTCCTTCCAGGTCTCAGGTGGATGCACAAGGGGACTACTGTGGCAGGTATGCCTGATGCCCACCAGCTGTGACCCTGTGGACAGTGGCATGGCCAGGGCCCCCACCAGGGGACAGCACGGACACCCTTAAGCAGGGTTGGGGTGGCAGGGACGTGCTCGGCCATGGTCTCGGGCTCCCCTGCATTGGGCTGGCTGCATTTCTTGAGGCCTAGAGTTGGTGGGGGAGATGGTTTTGTGCTTTGTGGGGGGCCCACCGCAGCTTCCTGGGGGACCAAATCGAAATTGGCAGACACCTCGTGGCCTAGAACAGGCGAATCCTGGAGGGTGCAACACCGTCTTCCTCTAGGTAGCTAACTCCTCCGATCCTGTTCCTCTGCCTCTGCTGGGGCAGCGGCCTCCTCGGTGGGACCCGTTGCCCGAGGCTGTTCCTTCAGTTCACGGGGCTGCCTGGAGATGCCACAGGTATGTCGGGAGATGGAGATTCTGACCATTTACTGTGGAGCCCTGGGAGGAGACTCCCGGCGAGAAAGGACTGAGCAGGCATAGACGGGAGCCTGGCTGTGCAGGACCCGGGCCTGTGGTGGCACACCCTAGTGTGTCTGTGCAGTCGCCTCTGGTGCTGGGCTTGTGCTTTGAGGTCTGAGGGTCTTCTCGGGGGGGAGGGAAGCGGGAAGCAGGCCCCGCCATTTGCTAGAGGCGGCCTCATCTCACACTCCTGGTCTACTCAATCCCTGGTCAGGGGTACCCACTGGAGATTCATGGGGGGCTTTTGCTGCTTCCACTTGGAATTGGCTCCCATCATGTAGTTGATCTTCTGCAAGTGGACTGAGAGTCCCAGAGAAGGCACCACAACCATTAGAGCGGCATCAGTGTGTGTGTGTCGCCCCAGGTTGCACCAGAAAGGGCTTGCTGGGCCCCTCCCTGATGCTAGAGTGTACCCCATATTCTCCGAGGAGGCCAATCATTGGATCTGGCTGCTCTGCTTTCTGGCCATCTTGGGGGGAATGGAGAAGACAGACCTGAGGGAGCATCTGCCCTTCCCCCACATGTCAGCCATGCCCCCTAAATGTCAGCCATGCCCCCACATGTCAGCCATGCCCCCTAAATGTCAGCCATGCTCCCTAAATGTCAGCCATGCCCCCACATGTCAGCCATGCCCCCTAAATGTCAGCCAT
>NW_004567130.1:3637419-3639862 GCF_000260355.1 Condylura cristata | reverse complement strand
ATGTCAGCCATGCCCCCTAAATGTCAGCCATGCCCCCACATGTCAGCTTGCCCCAGGTGCCGGCATTTCTCGCCACCTTCCTCATCTGGTCACATGAGCTTCATGGACCTGAACCAGTGGGGCGTCAGTGTTCTCTGCGAGGTTAGCCCACCCTTCAAAAACATCACGACATAATTTAAAAGGAAACTTGCATTCCCGAGTAAAGGGAAAGTGAGGGAGCAGAACTGTTGAAGAGATCAGAGTAAAAACAAAGCAGTGTTAGTCCATTCAGGGTGGACACGGCCATTCTGGGCAGTGAGGGCCTCTCCATTGTACTTCCCTACAGGCCACTGGTTATTTGAAAGGTGAGTCCTGGGTCTGAGCCAGCCCCTCTGGGGGACTTAGGGCAGGAAGAGAGCCAGGCCACCACAGCAGCTAAAAGCATTTCTCCACCTTGGGCTAGTCCTCAAGGTCCAGCGGGCGCCTTTCCGCCTCTGTCAGCTCCAGGGCAAAGCTGGTATCTCTTGAAACTGCTGCTGAGAACATTTGGCTACATGGAAAGACAACAACAGAAACTGCCAAGTGTGAGTGTATAATCCACACAGCGTGGACAATTAGTACTATTTAATTACCAACAATATTAGGACTACAAGTTGATTTATGGCCATGCAGAGAAGCTCATATTCTTGGAGGCAAGCGTATTTCTCAGAACTAGCTGACAGACAAGGCAGGCTTTAGGGGGAGGCTCCCCAGGGGCGTGGGATACAGCTGAGGACCCGGCAGCCATGGATCCCTCCATGACTCCTTAAAGCACTGCCTCATCACCCAGAGTTGTGCTGTACCCCCAAGGGGAGGAGTGGGGGGCTTCAGCTAGAGCAATGTGCTGGAGAGAGGGAGTAGCCAACTCTACACCTTATGACAGGCCGGATCAGGTATCGGAGGTCGCTACAGTGCCTCCAAAAGCTCCCACAGTGACAGAAAAGCCGGTCCTGCCCACCAGGTCAGCAGGACAGCCCAGCAGGAGGGGCAGTGCTTTGTCCCAGGCAGAGAGTGGAATTGTTTGCAATGACTCCCAACCTTGCGCCCCCCAAAAGGCATCCTATGGTTGCAGTTCTGGGGGGTCATTGCAATTTGAGACAAGAAATATAAGATGATTGCTTTAAATAAAGAACAGGCACCATTAACAAGCAGGCAATCAATTCAAGACATTTAAAAACAAGTTGTTTCACAGTAACTGTGACTGGCCACAAGCTGGCATTCGGCAGTTCCGGCTCTGCCACGAAGGCCAGGTGGAGGCGTGCTGGGACTGTGCCTCAGTTTCCCCACTGGGACAAGCTCTGTCACAGACGGTCGGGGACAGCCCCGCCGAGGCCTGCTGAGCGGGCAGCTGTGGGGCGGGGAGAGCGTAGCACTCAGGGTGTCACAGGCTTGGTGGTGCTGACGCTGAAGTTTCTGTAGCACTGAAATAGACACTCTCGTAGGTTCTGTGCCACGTGAATGTTTTGAAAATTTGTAGGAGCTACAAAGAGAAAGTTTGAGCATGGAGAAAAGACGGGCTGACACTCAGACAAGTCCGTGCACAGTGCGGCAGAGCCCCCTTGTCTGAGGGAGCCGGCTGGCGCCGCTGACCTTCCACTCTCCCTCGAGCTCAGCCCTCGCTGCTGCCCGCACCAGGACACCCCTGCAGCCACTGCACCTGGCTTCCCCCCTGCCAGTGGTGAAACCCGTCTCACGCAACTGAGGTCAACTGGCGGTGGCCAGCTCACAATGCCCTATGACATCCAGAATGCTCCCTGGTTAATTCCGAGGCTCCTGGGAGCAGGGCTTAAGTTGTAATCAGAGGGTGGTAGCCGGTGATGCTGTCGGGCTGTCTTGATCAGGGACTCGAGGAGGTAGCCCAAAGAGCCTGGGTTCCAAAGCAGCTGTGAGTCAAGCGAATCTTTTAGGGTCACTGACTTGGGGTCATTCCAGAGGGGGGCTGAGGACCAACACGCGCTCAAGCTCGCAGGTTTGAAGCCTTCTCAGGTCCTTGGAGATGCCCAGCGCCGGTGAGGGCCCCTCTACAGCGCCCCCAGGCTGGAGGACTGGCCAGAGCTCCCAGTTGGTGAGGACAAGGCCCAGGGAGCCTTGCTGACACCTGTCAGGCTAGCAGGTAGCTCCCCAAGAGCCCAGAGGGGGCTGGGGCTGACCGACTCCCCGACGCTGCCGCCCCCTCCCAGTCCCACACACGGGGAGGGGAGTCGGAGGGCGGGTGCGGGGCCGACAGGGGTGGGGGGAGGTGGGATTTACTGTGCGGATTGGGGCTCACAGCTGTCACTCCGACAGGGTGGGGCGTTTTTTAAAAAGACACAGTTGAAGGCGAAGCCCCAAACCCGCGCCTGGCATCGCGGCGCTCGCCTCTGCTCCGTTCCGGATGCAGCCCTGGCCAAGCAGGGCGCGGGCGCCGGCGGGCAGGCGGCAGCGG
>NW_004567130.1:3633805-3636859 GCF_000260355.1 Condylura cristata | reverse complement strand
GGGCTGGGCCTGCGCGCGCCCCGGGCTCCGGAGGGCAACTCTCGAGCCCGGCCATGGACTGGAGGGAGAACAGCAGCGGGCGCCCTGGCGGCGGCGCGGGTCCCTAGCAGAGAGCCCCTTCGCCTCCCAGCGCAGCTCCTGCCTCCTGGGGGCTCTGGCACCGTGTCTTCTTCGCATAGACGGCGCAGGGGAGCAGACGACCTGCGCTCCGAGGCTCCAGGATGTGCCCGTCTGAGATGGGGACGCCGTGGCACCACTGGTCCCCCGTGCTCATCAGCCTGGCCGCCCTGTTCTCCAAAGGTGAGGGCTCACTGCTATGTCTGGCTCCCAGTCTAACTTCCCTGTGGTGAGTGGGGGCAGAGTGTGCGGGTTGGGGGTGACAGCGAGTGAGGGCGGGAGAGTACCCGGTGGGCTGTGCTATCGACCCACCAAGGTTCTCAAGGTTCTCGAGGTTGCCTCCTGCTGCGGGTGCGTCCCAGGAAGGCTTGGGTGGGAGGCCCTAGGTGAGACTGTAAAGGGACAGGGGAGACAGAGTTTTCAAGGGGAGGGGTCTGCAGGAAAGGAAAGCTGGCTTAGGTGTGGGAGTGTGTGTGTGTGTGTGTGTGGTGTCCTGGCTGGGGGCTGGTGTGACCTGGGAGGGTGCTGGAATTTGGAGTTGACTTTTCTTGCTGGCACTGACCTGTAAAGAAATAATTCCGGAGCATCCTCTGCGTGGGAATGCTGCTTAGTGCACCAGAGGCGCTGTGGCTCTGACTTGCAGGTGGGTGCCCAGAAGTGGCTTCGTGTCTCTAGAACAGCTCATTCTGAGGCTGGGAGGGGGCCTGGAGTGGGGAGACAGCCCCTCTCTGCTGACCCAGCAGCTGCAGAATCAGTACAGGGTGAAGTCAGAGTGTGACCCACAACTTGTAACCTGAGTTATCACAGCAGGCCCTGCTGTGAGCAAAGAGGGATCCCCCATCTGCTTTCCTCCCCTCCTGTCAACATCCCTGTCTGTCACAGAACAGCGAGTTGGGAGGCTCCAGACACATGCTCACGATGAGATGGGACGGGATTTTCAAAGGAGACTGTAGAAGCACCCCTTCCCATTCCCACCCCCACTCTGTCCTGGGTCCCTGCCAGCACCCCTTCCCACAGAGAAACGCATGGGTGGGAAGTGGGGAGTATCAACTGCCTCCAGGATGTGCTCCGAACTAAGCAGATTTTCCTGAGCAGGCTTTTTGAGATGAGCTCTCTCAACAACTTCAAAGCTGGTGGATCATGGCCCGAGTATTTAATTGCAGGAATTTTCTTTCTGTGAGTTCTTCCAGCAGCTTCACCGTGGCCACAGAGGTGGGGATGTGGCCACACAAGGCAGCTTGTGGCTGGGGTTGTGCTAGCTGATTTAGGATGGGGATCGGGGCTCTCCTCGCTCCTCTGTCTTTGCAAGTGCACTTGGAACTGGCTCACGTCTCCTAATTATGGGCTAGAACAATCCCTGGGCCGGAGCCCCCGGGACTGATGATGTGCACAGGCTACAGAAGTGGCTGATGAATTCAGTGCATCCAGCCAGGCAGACGTGAGATGAAAAGCCCCCAATATACAGCAGCAGCGCACACTCCGTCTGGCTACAAGGCAGGGTTTGTTATTGGTTGCTACTTGGTTTCATAATAGGAATAGGCTTCTGTGTTTTTATGCTGCAATAACAAGGTTTTATTAGGAAAGGTACAGGAGAGCTTTGTAAATATGATCTAACTCCTGTGTTTTCTGTGTTCTGTGCATAGTTTTCACACGGATTTCTTTATTAGGCTGAGCAGTGCTGAAGAGAACTGGATTTCCCCTGGTTCTTTTGAACTTTTCTAAGTGACAAGGCCGCCGTGTCCTTAAAGGAGCCACTCTAAGATGCGGTCTCTCTTCTGGGTGGATGGGAACTGCATGTGTGACGATGCCATAAGCCCACGGCATGTGACGTGTTTGGTGTGTTGATTTCGAGAACTCGTGCAGTGTTTGGTGTTGATTTCGAGAACTCGTGCAGCTGTTCAGAAGTGAATCAGTTACGTGTGGCAAGTTCCCCCAGCAATTAACGGTTGCCAAGCCCAGGGGAGGCGGCTCAGTGATTGTGTGGAACCTGTCGCGGAGCAAGAGAAAGTGGAATGGGCGGCCCCTGCCTTGCACGGCGTGCAGGCTTGGTGCAGGGGGGCTGTATACGCAGGACGGTTTGGGTTTTCTCAAGTTCTGGCCGTGCTTTCCCGCCTGTCTGAAAGCTCCAGATCCACTGAGATCAAATTTGGACAGTATCGGAAAGGGTTTTATTTACTTATTTTTCTTCAATTTTGTAAGTTTGTTAGTGGGTGTTCTGGGTTTTTGAGCCCCAGACTCAAGACTAACTATGTAATTTGGGGGTACTGCCTCACCCTTCCACATGTGCTCACGCTTCATTCCCCGTCCACTGAAGCTCAGGAGGGATGTCCAGTCCCCTGCTCTCCACACCTTGCTATTCTCCCACTCCCTCCAGTGCCTTCAGAGTCTGGTGTCGCTGTACTGTGCTGGGCCAGTGCATCCTCTTTGGCCACTTCTAATCCACAAATGAGTGAGATGGGCCAGTAACTCTTTTACTTTCTGGCCTATTTCACTTAACATTGTCCCTTAAAGTTGGATCCATTTTATCCCCAAAGACATCTTGTCCTCTTTTTCACCGTTGAGTAGTATTCCACAGAATCTGTTCACGGGGATCAGATGTGTGTGCACACACCCAGAGGTTGGGTGCCCTAGAGGGCTATAGCTGTGCCCTGAGGCTCTGTCTCAGGATCTCCTGTCTGTATGGGCCAAGGGCTCTGCCTGCGTTTCCCTCTGTGGGTGGGGTTCCCTGTGTGGGTGTTCTGGATTCTAGGGAGCCTCTGCAGAATTTTCACATTTCTAACCCCCCAGGTGTGGAGAGAAACTGCAGGAAATGCCCTGCAGCTCTGGATGGATGACCGTTGTGGGTCACAGTACCTGCCTCTCCAGGTGTTTCGGAGAGGAAGTCATAGAGGAGAGAGGATGGTTGTGTGTGTGTGTGTGTGTGTGTGTGTGTGTGTG
>NW_004567130.1:3625372-3633705 GCF_000260355.1 Condylura cristata | reverse complement strand
GAGAGAGAGAGAGAGAGAGAGAGAGAGAGAGACTGAAGCTTTACAGGGTACATTTAAATACTGAAAATTAAAAGACTGGGGAGCAAGGTGACCATTGTTTTTTTTCTCTGAGTTAAAAGTTAGTAAGTTTTATTAAAAATATATGTATAGAAAGGTAGAATTTCAAATATGAGCACCAATTTAACTTAGTTCCCATCTAAAAACTGAGAAAGAAACTCCTAAAATTTATTGTAAAGAATTTCTAATTCATCTATCCCTGTATCCATCTACCCGCCCAGGCGCCTCCACCCATCCTTCCCTCCCTTGAACTCACATCTAGGGCTGGGGAGGATGGACAGAACCTGTCCCCGTCCCTCTCAGATCCTAACCCCCACTGCTCCATAACGGGGTGTGAAGAGTGAGGGAGGAGCTTGGAGAGTGAAGGTTGAGTTTCTATTCCTGTTTCCAAAGGCGGGTGCTGGCTGCAGTGGGCTAAGGTGAGTTGGACTTTGGAAGCCAGATTGGCTCCCGCAGGAGAAAGGCGTGATCACCCCATGTAACACCCCTCGACTTCATTATAAACTACACCCAAGACTACAAATATCTTTATCATTGTGCTTTTGGCCTTTATTTTTTAAAAATCTGCTCACAGTCAGCAGTAAGGAGAGCCCCCAGTAATGCCTCTTCTCATGAAGGCTTCAGCGTGGCTCTCACAGACGGGTGCCTTTCGCAGAGCCGTGGTGCTTGAGAGGATCCTGCTTTGCAGAAATCATGTGACAGTCTAGAGAGCAGGAGGCCTTGAACTTGAACGTGAACACGCTTGGTATCTGATTGAAAAGAGGCACGTGAGCTGCTGCTGCAGCCGCGGACGGGGCCAGGTGGTGACAGGTGTGCCCGGTGGAGAGATGACGAGGCAGGGCGGCCCTGAAGAAGCAGGTCCATGGCCCCAGGCTTGAGACATTGAGCACTCTGCTTTGACAGCACCATGCGCCCTTGTGTTTCTGGGGGAATCATGGAGGAGGTTTACTTGGGAAAGAAGATTTTGTGCCGATTGTTTGTTCTGTTTTCAGGCTGAAATCCAGCCTGGCAGGCGGGGCACCTCCATGGGGAGCAGCCCGAGGGAGCAGGTGGTTGGCCGTCTCTTGGGGTCCTGTGCGGAGTGAGAGGTTTTGACGTCCAAGCGGACATAGTGGCCATGTGGCCTGGGAGGCAGTGTGAGGAATTCAGGGTGACGGGGCAGTGCCCAGCAGGGGTACAGGGACCTGTGGGAGCCTGGTGGCTCCAGCCACAGAGATGTGGGCACCACCCATGGGCTGACACCCTCACATAGGCGACGGAGCTGGAGGGGCACACCTAGTTGGTGTGGTCACTTGGGCCTGCTCAGAACATGGACGTGACCCCTGGGCTCAGTAGAGCTGTGTGGACTGTGTGTTTGGCCACCATGGGAGTAGTGGCCACAGCTCCAGGGGTCAGCAAGGCCTCGATGGTGCAGTCAGGGGTTTTGTGAGACGACAGGTCCAGCAATGTGGGCTCTGGGGCTGCATTGTGGAGGGGCCCTTGGGGCGTGGGCAGGAGCCCAATTCCTATGCCCACTCCAAGATCCTTCTCCCCTCCTCTCCAAAGAAGAGGGCATCAGGAGGGGCTCCTGCGTTGAGGTCTTGACGCAGCTTCTTCAGAATGTCAGTGTCCCAGACACTGAGAGGATTCCATCGAATCTCACTTATTTGAGGAAATGCTTCATGGTGATGAATCATCAGACATACTTAGCTGCAGGTGCCAAATAGGAAGCTGGCGTGGCCTGGGGCCCCAGTGAGGTTCGGCCCTTGAGCGGGAGCAACAAGTAGGTATCTGTCTCTGGGCCTTACCTTGAGGAAAGGCTACAGCCAGTGGACTCCTTCCACCTGGGCTTCATGCCGTTTGGAACAGCCTTTGGCCTTGGGCTCATTACAGTAGGGGAGGAAGGGGCCGGGGTCATGGGGTGAACTCTGGGTTTGGACAAGGATCCTTACTTGGGCCCACTTCCCAGGGACCTGCACTTAGAAACGTGCACCTTTTGCTGCAGGGAGGGCTGGAGAGCCGTGGAGGAGAGCACAGGCACTCAGTAACAGCAGTGGTCTTGGCCAAAGGGAAAGGAGACATTGGTGCCCGTAACTGAAATTCTGCCTAGGTGGCATCAGGCAAGGCTTGATCCAGGTGCTCAACAGTGTCTAAAGGACCCAGGCTCTCTGTCGCATGTGATCTTGTAGTGTTTCTCTTCTTAGACACCTTATTCCTCACCCTTCTGTTGGATAGAGAATTCAAGAGTATTTCTCTTCACAGCTCCTCAAATTCTGGACCTGCCTCATCTAAGGATCTGTTGTCCCCTATTTGCTGGGGCTCCCTAGATCTGTGTCGGTGCCCAGGAGGATGGGCTTCTCGGGGCTATTTGGCTAAATCTAGGAGACCAGCTTCCCTTTGGGAGCCTGGAGTGGGAACCCCACAACCCCTAAGTTCACTGATAGGAAACTGGGGAGTGGACTACGCAGAGTAATTTGGAACAGAGTCACTGAAGGTGGGACAGTGGGCCACAGACCAGCGATACACTCTTAGGGGGCGCCATTCAGACTTAAAGATCCACCTGGCCTCCAACATTGCGCCTGAAGTGGGATTGAATTTCTGCTCACATGGCAGCGCTCCTCCGGAACGGCCCCTCCTGGAGAAGATACTGCATCCTTCGAGTGTTTGTTTAAATGCAATGTAAGCTTTTGTTTTCAGTGTCCTTAATTAGATGTAAAAACTATGCACAATGGAAATGACTGTTGTGAATAAATATTTGCATTATGTGCTGTTAAAAGCAAGCATCAAAACACACAATTGCTTGTTTTACAAGCATTCAATATTTTGAGATGTGTGATCAGTGGAACTACTGAAAATACTATTGAAAGGGAGAGAGAACTCGTGCAATAAAAGTATCCGCGTGTTCCGGGGAACAGTGTCACCACTGGGAGGGAACAGTGGCTTGGACGCACAGCAGCGGGAGAGGCAGCCTGCGGGGTTTCTGCCGGCCCAGCCCAGCCCAGCCTGTCTGACCCAGTAGCGAGCGCCCTGCTTGATTTCTTAATTAGGTCGCACACGTCAGGGAGCTGCGGTCTGCCTGTGGTTCAGACACATCAACCTTAAAACCGGGCAGAAAGGCCCTTTCCAGGGCACCCTGGCTCACGGATAGCTTGATACTCAAACTTTACGGAGAACAAACGCCTGTGGCCTGTGGTGGGGCTGGAAGTCCCTGTGCCTCCCTCCCCATGTCATTTTCCTGGACTGTTGAGGCACGGAAGAGGCATTTGGGGAAGGGGTTCTGTTGGGCTCTCCCACAGGAGCGCAATAGCACCCCTGGAAGGAGGCCCGTGTCTCGGAGCCATGGGCGGGACCTGCCTCCCCAGACTGTGGGTAGCCTGGACAGCGAGGCCAAGGCCCTGTGGGTGCCGTGTCCACCCCTGACCCCACATGTTCTGAAGTCGGCATTTTCACAGGATGTGTACTTATCTCTCTTGAGTGTGCTGGCGCCTGGGTGCCTCCGTGCCTAGGGGTGTACCTGAGACTCTCTTGCCCCTGCAGGCTCCTGCCTTCCTGGCCCGAGACCCTTGGGGTGGCGCTGGGCTCAGGGCTTTGTGTCTGCACCCACAGAGCTTCACTTCCCGGGGCACAGCCACGTGTGACTCTGCTCCTCTGTAATGTTTACCTTTCTTTTTCATGATTTATTTATTTGGAGCAGTGTCCTTGAAACTAGCAAGTAGGTGTGGAGGGCGGGGGAGGACTCCACCGGCGAGCGTGACTTTAGTCCTCAGCTTCTGTGTCTTCACTCTCACCACAGCTGTCCACGTTCATGTACAAAATAAGCCCATCTGCTCCCTCTCCCCTCCCCTCGCCTCGCCTCTCCCCTCCTCCCACTTTTCCCGCTCTCACACACCTTTGATTCCACAGTGGAAAGGCGCTTCCCTACCTGCCTCGTGCGCTTTCTCACTTCCCCATGTGGTAAAACCTCCACAGTCCCCGAAAGTACAACCAGACAGTCCCTTTAATCGGGCAGCTTCTCCCGCCACCCAGAGCTCCCTAAGAGCTACTTTTACAGGAAAGTAATTACTGTTAGTTAAAAGTTATTTATTAAAATACACCATTGATGTCATTTTGAGCGTGTAGTGTTTTTGAGCTTTGAATACCAGCTTGAAGTTTTTCAAGACTGAAATCCTTCCAGTGAGAAGCAGTGAAAGTTTCTCTTTACGGACACAGATGTTTATTGTGGGCAGGAATAATAGGGTGATGGATGCCTCACTGGAATAATAGGGTGATGGATGCCTCACTTGTGAGACTGAAAGCATGTTGCATCAGGATGAGGTTCTGCAAAGGACTGGGACTGGGAGGATGAGTTCCAGGAGAGAAGGGAACAGTGTAGCATTTCTGATCGTTAATGAAGCGTTTTTCATGGATTTTATAAATGGATGATGGTGGGTGTCGAGTCATTCTGTTATTTATATTCCAATGGATACATTTAAAGGAGTGATGTAACAGTTTAATTTTAAATGTCAAGATTTACAGTACACTAGAAACTTTATCCTTAGCAACTATTGAAACTCTGATGAAAAATATTAGCTATCCATGTTTTCACCTGTCCAAGTAGGCACAGTGTTTTGAAGCTTTAGAAGGGGCCCGAGCAAAAATCTGGGAAGAAGGTGGCTTTGAAGAGTGGGTGATCTCAGCACCTTAGACTCACCTGGCAAGCATTTCAAAGCCTATTCTCTGAGCCAAGGAAATCAAAGCCTGTGGGAGCAGACCCAGGGCCCAGCGGTCCTGCTGGAATGTCGGGCAAGAGCCCATTCGAGGGCTGGACAGAGGATGGGACTGCAGCCTGGGCAGGTGGTAATGGGGTGGGGTGGGCAAAAGGGTGAGTGTGTGTGGTGCAGTTTGCCTGACTGGTTTTGCCTAGTACAGATGGTCTTGTAGCTTCAGCCAATGCAAACCGGGAACTTTCACATACACCCCCTACCCCGTCCCCAGCAGCCGATGCTCCCCGCCTCATTCTCTGTGTCCCGTCCCCACTTTTGGCTTAGCCAGGTCACATATTGCCCAGGGTGCAGGCCCTCGAGCTGGGCTTCTTTGACCCAGCAAAGCCCTTGCTGTTCTTCAGGTGCTGGATGTCCTGGGGCTGGCCCTGGCCGCTGCCCAGCGGGGGCACAGGCTGTCCCCATGGAGGGCCCACGCTTCCCCAGGTAGTCTGGGCTGTTGTTAACAAAGTTGCTCTAGGCACCATGTTTTGGTGTAAGTGTACATTTTCATTTCTTTGTGGGTAAATACCTGGGTCATGCGGAAAGTGGGTGTTTCGCATTGTGAAAATCAGCCAAACTGTTTTTGCAAAATAGCCTTTGGGTGTCTGTCTCGGCAGCGAGCCCCTCCCAGCTGTTCTGCAGCCTCACCAACACTTGCTGCTTTCACATTGTAGTTTTCTCCAGCTCTTCCTCGGGATCTGTGATTTTAGCTTAGCTTGCATTTCCCTAACACTGACTGGTGACCTCAAGTAGCTCCAGTCTGCTGGCTGGCCATCTACATAACTTCCTAGGTAAAGTGTGTGCTGAAATCCTTTGCACTTTTCAAATAGGCAGCTCATTTAGTTCTCTTGTTACTCAGTCTTGAGAGTTGCTTGTGCACCCACACTGGTGATTGGAAACCTTTCAGGTCAGCTTCCCTTTTACCGAGCTTCGTAGAACTGAGGCCACGCCCTTGTTTTCATGAAGTCCAGTTTACTTTTTCTATTCATTTCGTGGAATGGCTTTTGTTCTCCTATCGTAAGACATCTTTGCCAAAGGAAAGGTCATGAAGCTTTAGTTTTCCATGTTTTTCTAGAAGTTCAAGGGTTTTAGGTTCTGCATTGTGACTTGTGTCTGGTTCAGTCGGGTTAATTTTTGGGCCTGGTGCAATGGATAAACCAATTTTCAGGGCTTTTTGCATGTGAATGCCTGGTGGTTGCAGCATAATTTACTGTAAAGAAAGTTCCTCCTCGCAAAATCGGCTTCATGTTTTATCACAGCTTTGACCGCACACGGGGGCATGTCCGAGCCCTGTTTGTAGCTGACTTAGTGTGTGTCCCACACCTGTCCCAGGGACTGTGCTTCGTAATAAACCCTGATCTGGAATGCTAATCCCCCACTTTGTTCTTTCTCAGAAATCTTTTGGCTCTTCCAGCTTCTTTGATTTGTGATGCACAGTTTGGAGCCTGCTTCTTGATTTCTGAAAGGAGATCCCGCAGGGATTTGGAATGGGGCTTCATTGGATTTGCAGAGCGCACAGTTCTGTGTCCACAGGCCCCTGCTGTCTCAGGACCCCTGGTCTGCCGTGCGTGGATGTGCTCCAGCTGGCACTGCGGCTTCCTTGATGCCGTGGTCACCACCTGACATTTTCACACAGAGCCTAGGCACGTGCCTCGACCTCTCCCTGACTGCTCCAGGCTTGGGGCGCTGCTTTATTTGAATAGTGTTGTTTTTTTTTTCTAAATTGGAATTTATAACTTTGCTAGCTATTGCTTAGAAATATAGTTGACATAATATACTTACGTTGTATTTCAAACTCACTTGTTTTAGAGCTCTGTTAGGGTGGGGCAGATGCTTGGGGTGTCTGATCCTGGCAAGCTCACCATGACATAGGGAATATTGCTGGTTGCTTTCCAGTCTGTGGCTTGTTTCCTCTTCCCAAGACCCTACTTGGTGCTGGTCAGAGCCACACCCTGCCCTGTTTCCCAAGTGAAGGAGAAACACGTTCAACCTCTACCCACTCATGGAAGTTTCTTGAAGATTATCCTTGTGATAGATACTGAGAACTTTATTGAAAGGTTTTATCATGAATGATGTTAACCTTTGTCAGCCCTTTTCACATCATGTGCCTGGATCGTGTGCTTTTTCTAAGTCTGGTGATTTTTATAGATTAACCATTCTGTTACTTACACAAACCCAGCCTAAGCATGCTTTAGCATTTTTTATATTTTGCAGTGTTTGTCTTTGATCCACTGATATTTTGTTGAGGATTTTGTGTCTACATTACTCGCTGCGGCATTCTTTCAGACCTCTACGTTTGGCATCAGGTTAGTTAATACTAGCTTCACAGACTGAAGTTGGGAGTATTCCTCCTGTTCTGCTTTCTGGGAGTGACTATATAAATTTAGTGTTAGGACTTCCTAAATGTTTGGTTAAATTGCCTGGTGACTGTACTAGAAAATGGTAACATATCAGTTTGCAAATCCTCTGTGAGCACCGTCATTCCTCCCACCCATCAAAACCAAAGGTTTACTAAGCTGTGGCAAATATACAAGAGGCGGATGGTAACTCACAACAGTCTTTGAGCACATAGAAAGTAAATAGTCTGGTTAAACCATCTGAGCCTAGAGATTTTTTTCAGAAGCTTTGAAAATTAAAAATCCAGTTTAATAGTTTTAGGACTTTTCAAATGATCTATTTCAAATGGAGTGGTTTTGGTGGTTTGCATTTTTTATGAATTGGTTTATTTTACCTAAATCAGTGACTCAGCAGCTCATAATGGGTTTGAGCTGCTATTTCTATAGGGTCTGTAGTTGTGTCTCAGCCTCATTCCTGCCTTGAGTAGTGAATTTATTTTTTCTTCTTGGTTATCTATACATTCAAGAATTTTACCTATTCATTCAAAGAGCTAGCTTTCATTTATTTTTTTTTCTCATTTTTATTGATTTCTGCTTTAGTCTTATTATTTTATTTTGTGGCTCTGGGTTTAATTATCTCCTTTTTATCTCATCTTCTCACATGAGTGCAAAGGTAATTTCTTGAGACACTTTTATTTTTTTTAAAAAATATTTATTTATTTATACATACCGAACTGGGGTATAGGCCAGAGGTGTGGGGAGTGAGAGAATTCACCAGAAACAGAGTGGGGAGCAGAACAGTCAGATTAATGAAGTGCACTGCTGAGGGGAGCAGTGGGAGAGACAGGAGAGGTCTGCTGTGCCCTGTGGGTCACCTCCCTGGCCGGGGATCAAACTTGGGCCAAAGTGGCTGCTAATAGCTTTGTAGTTCTGTGCTTTACCCCGTTGCACCACCAGGGAGGGCCCAAGACACTTTTCTAATAGAAGTACCTGTTGCTATACATTTTCTTCCGGCCACAGTTTTAGCTCTGTCTGCCTCAACCGTTTTTATTAGACTTTTGTTTTTATGTAATTTATAGGTATCACATCTAATTTCCCTTAAGACTACCTTTCTGACCCAAATGTTATTTAAATGCTTATTATTTACTTTTCAATCATTTGAGGATTTTCCAAATATTTTCCCAGAACTATGCTTCTTTACTACTTTCTAGTTTAATTT
>NW_004567130.1:3617128-3623737 GCF_000260355.1 Condylura cristata | reverse complement strand
TGTTCAGAAAACATTTTTATTTCTGAGAATAGTTTACTTATGTAAAGACTCTACCTTGCTATCTCCTAGTTGCTGAGACGCGCACAGCAGCCCTTTGTCCTTCAGCAGCTTCTTCCTTGATGGCCCTCAGTGTCCTCTCGCACTCTTGTTCCGGGATCTGGACGGGCCGTGCCCATGAGGGCTCCGGTTGTCTGTTCTGCCGGGGTCCTCTGAGCTTCCTGGGTGTGTGGCTGACATGCCCTGTACTCCCGGGCAGTGGGCATCAGTCCTTGGCCTGTCCTCCTCGCTTGCTCTCCCTCTGTGATGAGCCTGATGACAGGTGCTCCTGGCGCCCGTGGTCCCGCGCACTCTCTGGGCTCACTCTTCCTTTTTGTCTTAGTGTTACCATTTTGTAACATCTGTTGACTTGTTTTCCATCACTGACCTGCCTTGTAGTCTAGGGTAAGCCAGGAGGAAGTCCTGCTGTGACCCAGTGGGCTCCTGTGCCATCCACCTCTGCATGTCCACTGGGCACATTTCTGATCTCTGCCAAATCTATCAGCTCATGAGGAGGCCACCTTCCCCACCCAAGGTGAGCCTATGGCACCCTCCCATCCCCTGCAGGTGAGCCCATGACCCACCCCCACAGGTGAGTCAGGCTCCCCTAGGTAAGCCTATGACCCCGAGGGTAAGTCTGTGGTCCTGTGAGCCCAGGTGAGCCAGTGCTTGGTCTTAGTTTCTTGTTTTCCTAAAAGGATCTGGCTTTTCTGGCCTTCAGGCGGACTGGCTTCCTTGAACCCTCAGCTCCTGGGTGTGTTCAGGAAATGTTTCCAATTTGTGGCTTATCCAGCTTTGCGCTTATGTTGTTGGTCAGGACTCTTGACTTCTCTGCATCTCAGGCCAAACCCCGCTGTACTGATATGCTTGCGTTGTGGTGAGACCCGGATTAGATGTGGCTCTGGAATGGGGAGGCTGGCTGCAATGCAGGGATAGGACCATAGTGTGTGTGTGTGTGTGTGAGCCATGAAAGGGGGGTCACTGGCATGGGGTTGGGGCCATGGGGGGTGCTGGTGAAGGGATGGGTTCATGAAGGGGGTTGATGTGGGGGGGCGTCTGTACGAGTGTGGGGTGTGAGGGGTGCCAGCACAAGGTAGGGCTCATGGGGGGGTGCTGGCATGGGTATGGGCTGTGGCAGGGGTGCTGGCGTGGGGCTGGGGTCCAGACTCTCTGACTAGGGCTGACTTGATGAGGTGGTTTTCCCTGTGAAATGATTTTATGCCTTGCTTGGGATCTAGTCAGGGGCACAGGAATCACGGGAACCACGTTGGTGTTTGCGGCCCTGGGACCTGTGAGGGGGCCTGTGAGTCTAGCAGTGGGGGAGGGGAGGGAGAAGGAGGCGGAAATTCCACCTCCAGGCTTCAGGGACATGGGAGGTGATGGCCTCCTGGAGTGCGAGAGCTGCTGAGAGGGAAGAGAGAGGACACTGCGCGGCCACCCTGGCAGAGTAAGGGGAAAGAGCCCAGCCTGCCCACCACCCCCTGCCCCTAGCGGGACTCTGGGCAGCTATTTCTTGTGCAAGACTAGCTTCAATCCTGCTGCAGGAGGAGATAGCACCCGTGTAGCATCCCAGGGCAAAGGGATCAGGGATGGATTAGAATTTGGGAATCTGAGCCCAACTGCCTAAGGTGGGTGTTTCACTGTTGGGGATCTGGCAGGTAATGGAGGAGGGAGGGGCTGGACAAGCCTCTGGGACCAAATACTCCCTGCAGTGAGCTCCAGGTCTAGGGAGCTGTCTGTTCTTCTGCAGAAGGGCTGTTTGTGCAGATGAAGAAAGTGCTGTCGGCATAAGCCAGTCCTCAGGACTGTCCTGAAGCAGCAAGGTCACTGTCATCACCAGTCTTTTCCACCCGGGGGGTTTTCTGGGGTAGCCAGTGAAGTCATTCTGCTGTCGACAGCCTTGTTTCCAGCCTGTGGGGCAGCCCTGTGAATACAGATGGTCTCGGTTCTCAGGGCAGGAAGGGCAGAAATGGACCCCCATGGGTCACATCGAGTCCGAGCTTCAGCGATCACGCTGGGCTGGGGGATAAAGCCAGGCGTGCACACGGGTGTGTTGCTGTGAGTGGTTAATATGAAGACATTAGAGTAACTTACCCTGGCGCGCTTGCAGGGCAAACAGCCACCTTGGCACCAATTCCCGGACACCCAGGAGTCAGCTTTCCGAAATGGGCTGTCATCACTGCCTAACAGCTCTGCAGGGAGGCTGCGAGACGCGGCTGTAGCTTAGAGCTGTGTGTGCACGCATGCGTGCATGCCCTCATGTGCACATCGTGTGTGTGACACATGCCTGTCCATGTATGTGTGTGCGTGTCATAACAGACACTGCAGGCTGCTGTTTCCAAAGGGGGAGCCAGCCCTCTGACCCCGTTGCAGGCCGATGGTGGGAGGCAGGTGAATGAGATGCTGACCTTATTTGTCCTAAGCACCTCAGGATGCTCTCAGCTGAGCAAATAGGGATGATCACTCTGCCTGCCAGCAAAGCTTCGCTGTCAGCTGTTTCTCTGTGGGACCCAGAGGCTGTCGTGTATATACAAAATGGCGGGGATTTGGGAAAGGTCAGAACTAGCCTGTCCATCCGCAGCCTTCGGGGTGTGGCTGAGCCTTGGTGAGGGAGCACCAAGTGCTCTGGGTGCTAGCAGTGGTCCCCCTTACCCTTCAAATGGTTTCTTCCCAAAGAGGCCTTTGCTGGACTCAGTGATGGATTCACGCCCATCAGTGGATGTACGTGCTTTTGCACCATCAGCCTCCATTCCCACGTCTCCTCGTAACAACTCTGGTCTTCTCTTGGGACATCCAGGTGGGTACTTGGTGCAGGAGAGGTGGACACTATATTTCACCCACCTGGCCACTGGGGTTGGGCCACTGAAACGTGGTCCAACTCAGTAATGGAGAGGCAGGCTCATGACTTCTGGGGACAGCTTGGACAAGATGAGGTCACGTTTGATGGGGATTAATAGCAGTATGAAGGGTACAAGCTAGAGCTGTGGGGGCCGCCTCGAAAGCATGCACGCCCAATGATCGCACTGAGGCTTGATCCAGCCATGCCTGAAGCCACACTGTACCCCAGATCTCTTCACTTACATGAGCCTCATCTTCATTTTTGTTCTTTAGGCAGACTTTATTTAGGTTGTGTCATTTGCTGCTGAATGACCCAGCTGATTTGCTCATGAAAGGAAGAGAGACCATGAAGAGGTGTGAGAAGTGAGTCCCACATCACCTCAGACCTTTATTTCCATGACATCTCCGCACGGGCTTTTGCAGGGAACAATGATTCCTTTGCACTTTCTGTGTGCCTTGCCAGGCCCTTCAAAGCATTGGGTGCCGTTGTCCTGTGGCAGGGGAGAGAGGAGGATGCAATGGGCTGGGCAGTGTTGGGATGGACTGGACACTAACAGCACGTTTCCTGCCCCTCGAGTGGTGAAAGTCCACAGGGTAGGAGGCCTTGCCCCTAACCCCCAGCGTGACCTACTCAGCTTTACACTCACTCATCCTATTTCTGGAGCTGGGTGGTGAGTCACTGGGGCCAGCCATCTGGGTCACCTGATTGCAGTGTCAGGGTCTCAACAACGCTGGCACGTAGATTGGGCACTCTGTCAGGGGCTATTGAGTAACGCATGTGTGAGTATCCCGAAGTTACTTCATCGAAGGCCTCCAGGCCGGAATTGATGTCCTCTGGCGGGCCATGGGCAGTGGGCCGTGGTTTTCTTGATTGACTTGTCAGCACCCAGATCAGGAGGATTAACGTGAACTTGGACTTCCGGTGTCTTTGGAGTTGCTGGGAGGGAGATAAGGAGGAGAGTGACGAGTGAGGGGAGGGTCTCTGGGAGGGAGGAGACACCTGCTGAGGGACCTTCAGGCTGAGACGTGTCCAGGCCAGGTGCTGTCTTCCCAGGCTCCGGTGTGAGATCCAGCTTGAGGCCGGTATCAGGAAGTGGGGCTGGGCGGAGGGGGGTGGGGATGACGAGGTGGCGAGGGGAGCCCTTGCAGTGGGGGTTAGTGAGCTCCACGTCCTCCGGAAGGCCAGCCTCTCCCCGCCGCCACCCAGAGTCCCCTGCCACGCCTGGTGCCCAGCCTTGGGCTCCAGCTCCAGAGTCGCAGCCTGGTCTAAGGCTGGCAGATGCCCGCTGCTAGAGTGGCCGGAGACCCCAGGTCCATGGGGGGTACCGGCCGAGGGGGCCTGTGGTGCCGTCTCCGGGGCAGCGCCCTGGGCCGTCCCCCTTTGTGCTGTGGGAGCTGGGGAGGGGGGCCCAGTCTGTGCCCGTGAAGGTTGCTATGTACTCCGGGGCACCTCACACGTGTCTCATGTCAGGAGCTGTGATTCTCCTATTGATTTTTTCCTGAGCCATTAAAAAATGTGAAAACCAGTCTCCCTGGGAGGCCACCGGGAACAGAGTGCCACCTGAGTTTGTGCCAGGTCTCCTGTTCGTCTAGGGGCTCTGGGTGGGGTGCTGTTGAGGGCTGGGAGCACCCCGCAGGGCCACCAGGAGCACCGGGCGGGGCAGGAGCAGGCTTGGCGGGCAGTGCTGTGGGCAGTGCAGCCGTGGACACTGACAGACTTACCATCTGATCAACTCTCAGCTCAGCCTGAAAACACTTTTCTCTTGCAAACGGTGTAAAATTTATCAAAAAGAGCCTGTTTTGTTTTATTGTTTTTTCACCCACAAGGCTGAAGACAAAGGGCGCACCTTGTGGGTTGTGGAGTCAGGGTTTGTGGGTTGTGGGTGTCTGGGGTTTGAGCCTCCCACTGTGCTCCCCGCCTCCTGGTGGGGGTGGGTGGAGGCACCCCGAGCCTCCCCGGGAGGCGTCCTGCCGGCCCACCGCTAGGGAGCGTGCAGCGAGAAGTGTGATTCAAACGTTCCAGTCCGGCTCCCTGCTGCCTCTGACACAGCGGCCTGCAGTCCCGTGTGTGCTGCACAGGCGAGGGCCTGGCTCCCCTCCCTCCGGCCAGCCCCTGCCCTGCCCTGAGCCCTGCGCTTGGTGCAGTGCAGGCAGTCACGTCCCCTTCTGGTCACCCCCGCCACTTTGTTAGCACAGCCGGAATCATGCCTCTGCCGGGTGTGTGGGGGGGCCCTTCCTCTGCTTTGGAACGGAGAGGGAGGCAAAGACAAGCCATGCATGGTGCTGTGAATTAAAGGGGATCCGCATCTGAGTCCCTCTGTCCAGGTGCCTCCTTGAGATGCCCCCAGGAGTGGCTGCTTGGTCAGCGTGTGGGAATCCCAGCCTCATTATCATGGACTTCCCAGAAGGGCGGTGGGCTTCAGGGTCCTTCATGGAGATGAGAAGCGGCTCGCTCCCCCGCACCCCTATTGCCACAGCACCTGGTGTCTCGCGCCCGCCTCGCTCCCGCTGTGAGCTCTGGCAACAGGATCCCAAGTTCATGTTCAACGCCTCGGTGTTTGAGTCTTGCACGAAGCACATCTTTTGTTAATGGACTTGTTGACACGGTAGCAATTATCGCGCCCATCCAAGCGGGCCCGTCGGCTCCAACACCTCCCCCACGTGGCGTCTCCTGCCGGCTGGTGCTCTGGGGCCTCTGGCTTTAAGTGGACACATGGTGCAGACCGCACATGACCAGACAGGTCCTTAGTGCTCCTTTCTTTCTTAACTAGAGCAGGCTGACCTTGAAAACATTCAGACTGGGAGGTGTCTCCTGCAGACTCCACGGAGAACAGCCCGGGGGAGGAACACGTGTCCTGCGAGGTGGGGATGTTTGGGGTGACTGGCAGAGTTGATTTGTGGTAGGGCAGCACTGGAACCCCGATGTTCATCCTGGGGAGCACCACGGGCTCCCACCAGCAAGTTCTCCCCAAGTAACTCTCCCACCTCCCCTGTCCTCTGCAAACTGTACTGGGAATTCCGTGGCACCTGTTGCTGCTTTCTCCTAGGGAGATTCCACACGAGGTCAAGAGAGCAAGTATTAAAGCACATGCTATGCTTCTCTGACAGCTCGGCCGAGGGTTCCCATCTGCGCGGCTCCCCATGGCCTCAGAAAGCTGTGGGCAAGGGCGCAGTGTGTGCTGGATCGACTGAAGTTGCTGGAAGGCTGAAGTGTGGACACGCACCAAGGCTGGAGGCTGCTGCTGGGGGCGCAGGGGGTCAGAGACCCCCTTGAGCTGCCTGTGGCCAATGAAGTAGCTTTTTGACCCCAGGGCCAGAGGCAGTGGCTGCATGGGTGGTGGTGGCACGTGGCGTGACTTGCCCTGATATTTAATAGTTGGTGCCCAAGGTTGCTACCAGCAGCGTCCGTCCATCGACCCACACCCAGAACCCACATCTGGGGGGTCCTCAGTTCCTGAGTCTTTGAAAGAATGTCAGTGGATTTCAAAGGTGATGTGGTTTCCAGGACTCTCAGATGCAAATGATAGAAAGCCAGCTTGGGGCTGGCCTGGCCAGGCCTGGAGGGCTGCTGATTTGCATAACTGGCGGGTTTGGGGGTGCGGGGTGGGGGGAGGGTTCAGCCTGCTGGCACAGCCTCAGCACAGTGCAGGGTCCCAGCTTGTCTCTTCCTGGCTCTGTTCACTGGATGTGGATTCATCTTTGTTTTTATTGCTTTCTACCGAGGTAATATGAGCT
>NW_004567130.1:3596533-3617028 GCF_000260355.1 Condylura cristata | reverse complement strand
CCCGTGAGGCTGTGGGCACATCCCACCTCTTCGCTGCATGTGTCATGCCCAAGGCCCAGGGCGTCCATGGCTCCACACCTGCCTCCCCCTCTGGAAGCCACCACCTGTTGTCAGAGTCTAAGGATTTGTTTTGTTTTAGTTTTCTTAGTTCCTTGGTTTTCTTTATATTCTACAAATGCGGAAAAGCATCGTGATTTGTCTTTCTCCTTCTGACTTATTCCACAGCATCATCCCCCCAGTCCCATCAGTGTTGCTGCAAATGGCCAGCATTGTCCTTCTTTATAGCTGAGTAGTACTCCACCGTGGGTGTACACCCCACTGTCTTGCTATCTGTTGTTGGGCACTTGGGCTGTTTCCATAAGTCTGCTGCAGTGGGCACAGGCGTGCAACATGTCTTTCAGCATTAGTGTTTCATCATCTTGGGTAAATCTCAAGAAGTGGGGTGACTGGATCTTGTGCTGGGTTTGTTTTTAGTTTTGGGAGGACCTCCTTACTGCTCTCCACAGTGGCTGCAGCTGGTTTACACACCCCCTGATGCTGGCTTCGTTCATGGACACAGCTGCCCACCTGGTGGACAGGACTGTCAGTGAGGCCAGTCCTGCACCACCCACACCCCCTGGCATGTGCAGATGAGAACGAGCTTTTTTCTGCCATGGCTCCCTGGACACCCTCATCCTCGGCTCTCATGGCGCTGGCAGCAGGGAGTGGGCTGCTGGTTCCCTGAACCTTGGCCCTTGGCTATGGCCTGGGTAAGACTTCACCCGGGGCCCTTCGTTGCTCCCCACTGCGCCAGGCTCTCAAGCTGCTTCTGAATGGACATGGCGCATCTCCCGGCAGGACTGTGGAATGGGGTCCCAGCAGCCTTCTGTGCTGGGGCTTTTAGTTTTTTAAAAAATTCACCTTAGGGCCCTCCCTAGTGGCACAGTGGGTTGGGATGAAGCTGGCCACAGCCGCTTCAGTGCAGGTTCAATCCCTGCCCCGGAGGTGATCCACATGGCGCGGCAGACCTCTCCTGACCCGCCCGCTGCTCCCCTCAGCAGTGTACTTCGTCGATCTGTCTGTTCTGCTCCCCACTCTGTCTCTGGTGAATCCTCTCTTATCCTGCACCTTTGGCCTGTACCCCAGTTCTACATAAATAAATCTTAAAAATAAAACAACAAACTCAGCTTATCTTGTTGAGGTATCTGGCTGAGGTGGTGCCGTGATTCCACTATGCTGTGGTGGGGTGATCAACCTGGGCAAGTGGCTGGGGAGTGCTTTGGACTAAGGCCTACTCTCTGGGCCTTGTGGGTCCCCTGGGGGCTCCCCAAAGATACTTGGATAAACAGTGTTGGAGTATAAAAGTCTTGCCATTAGATTTACTTCTGAATCCCTTTGAGGTTGTCAGTGCGGGGTCAGGAAAAGGCAGAACCCACCCACCTTTGGGTTACAGGATTCTTGGGCCTGCCGGAGTAAGAACCTCGGGGCAGCGAGCCTCCTTCTGGGTTGGGATGGCTGTCTGCGGCTCCTGCGACTGTCTGTGGCTAGGCCCAGCCGGCCTCCCAAGTCTGTGTGGCCTGTGAACTAAAATCACAGCGTTAAAAAAATGACAAAACTGAGCCCTCCCAGGTGGCGCAGAGGATTAAAGCACAAGCACTAAGAAGCTAAAGCCACTTCCGTATTACTTCAAATCCCGCCTTGGAGGTGACCCACATGGTGTGGCAGACCTCTCCTGACCCACCCACTGCTCCCCTCAGCAGTTTACTTCGTCAATCTGCCTGTTCTGCTCCCTGCTCTGTCTCTGGTGAAACCTTTCACTGCCCCTGCACCTCTGTCCTGTACCCCAGTTTTGTATGCACAAATAAATAAATTTTAAAAATGACAAAACTGGCCCTCCCTGGTGGCGCAGCGGGTTAAAGCACAGCACTGAGAATCTGAAGCCACTTCCGCATGAGTTCGATTCCTGCCTGCCGCCTGCCACGGAGGAGACCACATGGCGAGCCAGACCTCTCCTGACCCGCCCGCTGCTCCCCTCAGCAGTGTACTTCGTCAGTCTGCCTGTTCTGCTCCCCACTCTGTCTCTGGTGAAGCCTCTCACCGTCCCTGAGTCTCTGGCCTGTACCCCAGTTCTGTATGAATAAATAAATAAATCTTTAAAAAAAAAATGACAAAACTATTCCACAGTGTGGGAATGATGAGATTCCAATCTCAGTGCCCAGGTGCAAGGACTGAGCCCTCGCAGCTCATGTTCTTGGCTGCATCTTGCTGCAGGCAGAGCGAGCAGGTCCCAAAGTCTGGCATGTTTCCTCTTTGGCCCCAGACTTGTGCGGTACACAACCTGCACAGGTGCACTGGGGTAGAGCCGCCCCCACACTGCGTGTGACCTACAGGCCAGCGACAGTCTGCTGAACTCGATTTTATCACAGCTGGCATTGTGGCCTATCAGTTTTCACTATTGCAAAGAATGCCGCAGCTATCGCCCTCCACCCTTGGACTCTCCTACAAGCTTTTGCATGTTACCGAAGTAAGTTACCTCCAGCCGAGAGCTGTATCTACGCTGGCAAGTGTACAGTTTAATCAACAGCGTGGCAACTTGTGCTTAAATGGACAATTTTTCAATTTAGTATTTATGACGACAGCCTCAAAGGAGATAATCTGTTCTGACTGGTTAAGAATAAAATGTCTATAGTGAATCAGGAGATTTTAAAATCCTAAATGTGAAAAGCAAGTCAACTAATTTTCAAATAATTGGGCAACGATTCTGCGTGGAGAACATGGAGCTCTGAGGTATCGAGTTCCGTCAGGACTCACTTTCTGGAAGCTGCTCCCCTATGGGGTGGACTCTCCTGCTTTTGTCCACAGTTGCCATGGACTCTTGGATGGAAGGGTAGGATGTAGACGGTTTTCACATGATTATTGAACCTCACCTTAGTGCTCCCATCCCTGTGCTCCAGAACTCCAGGTGTTCTCATCATTGTGTGAGGCGCCTGCTAGTTCTTGATGAACTGCTGCTTTCAAAAGAGTCTAATGAAGAAAAGTAATACAAAGTTAGAAATCCCATATGATTTAGTCATCCCACTAATTCCAAGAGATATCTGCACCCTCATGTCTTTGCAACACCCTTCTCAAAAGTCAAGGGCTGGATAAGTGGAATATTACTCTGCCACAAAAAGAGAAGTCCTGTCTAGAGCAGCAGCTTGGAGGGTCATGGAGGGGATGGTACTGAGTAAAATTAGTCAGATGGAAGAAGACAAAGATAGACATTGGGTGATTTCACTCACATGTGGAAGATGCAATATGAATGAATACCCAGAACAAACTCTTAGACTATATGGTGATCAGCAGCGAGAAGGGGACAGAACAGGTGCATCAGGTCAAGGGGACAGTTGTGGGGCGGAGGATAAAAACTGGACTTTTGGTGATGAACATGATGCAACATATACAGGCGCTGATTTTGAAACTATTGAAGTTAAACTAATTAAGAAAAATCAAAATGTTTATTCAGCCAGGGTCCTCAGCAGATGTGGCAGAGCGTGGACACTGCACCTGGTGGGTGTGAGGGAAAAGAGTGAGTCCTGTCTGCGGGTGGCAGAGATGCTTGTGTGCAGGACACCTAGCACCTTGCAGGCTCCCTAGCATGTCTGGATGCCCCTCACCCCTTTTTTTGGTGTGTTATATTGCCTGCAGATGAGGTGTTTACTGAATGTCCTGCTCACAGCAGGACAAATCACAGGGCCCTGACCCCCATGCCGTCCAGCAAACAAACCACAGGGCCCTGACCCCCATGCCGGCTGCGCCTGCTGTGCACACGGAGCTCAGCAGTCTGCAGTCAGGGCATATACTCCAACTCTTACCTGTGTGCATGGCGAAGCCCTGGGCCCCCATAATCCTTGATATTTTTCTGTTAATTTTGAATGACTTAAGATTTATCTTTTATTTAGGTAAGCTTGGCTTGTAACTTCTGATTTGATTTAGGGGGATGGGTTCACACCCGTTCAGGGTCTGTCCCCACACTGCTGTCATCCGAGCTGCGACCTCCGCTCTCAGTCAGACTCACGGGTTTGTTGCTATTAGCTTTTGCCTGTTCCCTTGCTCTGTCTTTATGCCCCACTAGGCATGAAAGGCCTAAACTTGAGAGCAAGCAGGGGGTCTGGGCTGGCTCGTAGATGGGGGTGCTGAGGGGCCAGTTTATGCGGGGTGCTGTGGAGTTCTCCTCCCAGGCAGGGGAGTCCTGTTTTCTCGCCCCCCCACCCCTGCCCCATACCCCCTGAGCCAGGCTGTCACTCCTCCCCCTGCCACGGGCCCCAGAGAGGTTCACGCCCACGGGACACAGACCAGACGTGGTCTCCTGAGTAGCTGAGCTGCCCCTCTCCGCCCAAGACAGCCCCTGGCGTGCAATCTCGGGTGCGCAGGGCTGATTCCGTCTCCCTCTCACCAGATTGCGGTCTCTGCTGTGAGGGCGCATTTTTCTTGTTCACAAACACACTAACATGGCAAATGCCTAGCTTGCAGTGGGCAGCATGGAGGGGCTCAAGTGGGCGCCGGCTGATGACAAAGCTCCTCCTCATTGTGTGTTTCGTGTTTGTTGGTGAAGACGAGGCACTGCTGAACCTCCAGGACCCAGTTGTCAGGTTCACTGGACAGCAGGCCTGGACTGTGTGGGGCTAGGCACCCACGCCCTCAGCCAGCCAGAAGCCCCTGCAGCTCTGACTTGACCGGAACTCAGCCTCTGCCCAGAGCTGTCTGTGAGGCTCACTGGCTGTGGGCTGAGCACTGCCGCTGTTCTCCCACGTGGCCAGTCAGGAAAAGAATGCGCAGCCAAGGAAATTCCAAGGCAGAGTGAGTGCAGCTCCCTTGGCGAGGTGGGGACAGGGCCTGGTGTCCTGGGCCAACAGAGCCTGTGGCCAGGTCACAGGGCGGTGGCCAGCCTGTGGGGCTGGGTGGGCGCCAGGCCGGGAAGGTGGTGCCTGGCTCAGTCCCAGCTTCTCCTGGTGATGCTCAGCCCAGGCCTCTGTGGGGACAAGGCCTGGCTGCCACCCTGGTCTAGTGTTATTTGTCGTGGTGTTTGCGCATGTGTCCGTCACGGGGCCATGCAGACCAGCTCCGGGGATTCAAGGCTGAGTGTGAGTGTCTTCCAGCTTCCTGCAAAGTCACAGTGAAGGGCCCCCGAGGGCCTCACTTGGGCTGGAGGACGGCCCAGATGAAGGGTCGGCTCAGAGGCCCCTCCCCAGGGCAACGGCTCTGTGATTTTCTGCCTGTGATTGTTTGCTTTTGCTTTAGGATTGCTCGCTTATTCCTTAATCCGAATGCTTGGAAAGCTGTGTTCCTATCTGAAGACTATCAGAATGCGCTAACTGGTTTGAGAAAGTGAGACGTGATGGCACAGGGTCCCCTGGGGGCTTGGTGACCCTGGTACATGTGGGGACGGGATCAGAGCTACTGAGGGTAGCAGTGGCCTTGCACCATCCGCTGTGGCTGTGGGCACCAGCTCTTGGCTGTGCCCACATTAGAACCAGGCAGGGGGCAGGTGACACTGTGGTTGACAGGGGCAGGGACCAGGGACCGGGGTGTTGTTCTGGGAACAACACGTGGTTTCGGGGAGGCGGAGACGCTGGCAATTAATTGTGTGGGGCTGGCAATTGTGTGGGCTGTGGGGGTTCACCTCTTCTCCCAGGGCTTCCGGCCTAAGGGCGTGAGGCCCACTGTGGCTCTGGCTGTTTGAACACAAAATGCTGGGCCAGCAGATTCTGGGTGAGTAACGATTGGCATGGTTGCTCCAAATTGCTGTTAATTTTTCTGATTCAAGATGACAAATGGGAGAAATTGAAGTCACTAATCAAGGAGACAAATCCAGCGACAACACCCTGTTTCCTCAAAACACAGGGTGACGCTTCCAGTGACTCTTTGTGCCTCAGCCCTGCACTGCCGGTCCCAAGATGTGTCAGGGGTCTAATTTTACCATCTTAAGGTGTTTTCTCTCTTTTCCTCATAGGAAACAAGGTCTCTTTTGATTTTCAGATCTTCTTGGTGCTAGGACCAACTTATCAAAACAAGCCATTTTTATCTTAAAACTAAGCTAAAATATTTATATACTGGGTGACAGATCTTTATACATCAAGGCACAAGAATTGTCACTTCTGTGTCCTGATTCCTTTACCTTTAAGAGCAAATCCTTAAGGACCATCTGTACCTGAAGTCTTTACAAAATTGCTGTGATCATTTTCAAAGACCCGCTAGGAAGTGGTGGTGGAAGATCTGGGGTGTCTGCTAGGAGGGAGGCCCGCAGCCGAGGGATGTCTCCCGGAGGCCAGGACGCCCCTCCTGGAGGCCAGTGGCTCAAGATGGTTGTGTAGCACTGACTCACTCTGTGGGGCTTCACTGGGACACTGCCCGTGGGCAGACGCCCCTGCTTCAGACATGCTTTCCCCAAGAGCGTTTCCCTGGGGAGGGGGTGGGGGAGGAGCCGTGAGAGGCTCACCGGGAGAGAGCATCCAGTTAGCACCACTATTCAGCTGTGAATAAAATTGAGCAAGTTAAGTGTCCCCTCGGGGTTACCTGCTGTTCTATGGGATTCTGTTCTCAGGTTTGAATGTATCAGGAGAGAAGGACCTGTCATCTCTGCACTCACTTAGATGTTCAGCACATTGGCTTGAAAATCCTTTACTTGCTGTGCCGGACACTTATTGGACGCCAGCCATATGTCCGAGCTGCTGTGACCACCCACCAAGGTCCTGCCATGTAGTGGGATGGTCTAGGGTGTGCAGGGGTAACAGAAGCTGCTTGGATTTCTGGCGTTTGAAGCAGCAAAGCTGGCTGAGGGCTGTGCCTGGCACAGCGGACTGAGAGAGGGAACTTCCCCTCCTGGGCCCACTTCCCGATCCCGATGAGGTCCAGGGTGGGATGGTACTGAGTCTGCTCTGCTTCTTAAAAGCTTCCAGGGAAGCTCATGCTTCAGTGGCTGAGGCCCACCAGGCATCCAGGTGAGAGCACCCTCCCAGAAGGAAAGATCCAGAGTGTGTGAAGAGCTTAGAGGTAGCCCCGGCACTTATGGAACCTGGTAGAAAGTGTTAAGATTCCGTAAGTGCTCTACCACCAGGAATCACACCCAAGTACATCATCATAAAACTGCTGATAAGGGAAAAGCAACATTTAACTTCAAAGGAGAAGCAATAAGACTTACAGTTTACTTTTCAGCAGAAATAATAAAATTCGGAAGACAATGGAATGAGATACTTAAAATGAAGAAAGAAAACATCTGTCAAATCCTTGAATTCTCTGTATAAAGATTTATCATGCTAAAGGGAGGACTGCAAAGCACCACTTGCACCACTGTGATAAATTCCAAACCAAACCAAGAGACTTCACAGCAGTCCTCACCGGAAGGTGGGAGGAAATGACCCACAGGAAGCAGTGAAAGTGACAGAAACTGAGGCCACTCAGTGATCATCAGACCCGTAGCATCATCTTACTTGATTTTATTAGAGCCTGCGTGGGACACGGGGCTGCTGGAGGGTCATCAGGGCTTGCTACATGCTGATGTGATCTGGAGCTGCGGGGGGCTGATTAGCCTTGGATGGCCTGAGGGTTGCGTCCAGTCGTATAGAGGCCGAGGAGATTGGGCCCCTCACCCAGCCTCCGATGCAACCTTGGGCTTTTCCGAAAAGGCTAGAGCGGCCTCTGGCCTGTGGACTCCAGAGTCAGGCAGCACAGTGGTGAGCAGGGGTGGGCGTTTCCTGTGGTTTGCTGTGGGTCCCCTTGGTCGTGGCTGTTCCCAGTATTTTATTCTTCATCTCGGCCCTCTTCCTGGGCAGGTCACCAGCATCCTGGATTGTTGGCGGCAAAGCAGGGTGGCTCTTTGTGCTGGCCCCTAGGATGGTATTTTGCTGCGGGTTCATTTCCCTGGGCGCAGTGAATAAGGAGAGTAACGCTTCCCCGGCAGGTGCTTTGTTCCAGCACACAGAGAACCTGGCTGCCTCCCTGGGATTTTCCAGCAGGACGCGAGGGAGCAACCCCTGAACTGGGTGAGGAGCTGGCGACTGTGTCCTGCCCCTCCTGCCCCTTGCATGGGCCTGTGACACCCATGTGTCACATGACACCTGCCCCTAGCGAACGGCGGAAGTGCATCAGTGCCACCCCGGAGTAGGGGCCGAGGATGGTGGTCGGCCTGCAGTGTCAGCCAGGGTGGTGGCAGGTTTGGCTTTGGCAGCGGCTCCGTTTCACGTCTGGTCCTGGAGAGGGCCGGGAGAGGACCCAAACGTCCAGCAGCGCGGTGGCCATGGGGGGAGCAGCCAGCTGCGTCTCCTGTGGAAGTCCAGGGTCAGGAGGCTTCTCCCTGACAGGTGCCCCTCTCCGAGCATGCGGTGAAGTGGTGGAGCTTTGGGGTGCCTCCTGCCACCCTGAACCCCGGGATGCTTATGCTAGCAAGACAAGCCTGCTTTGTGCCAGGGCCCCGTGGTCCAAAGGAAGGGCAGGCGGGGGTGGAGGTAAGGGCAGCCTGGAGGCCCGTGCGGGCTGCTCTGTGTGTCTCTGCTGCACCCTCTTGCCGCTCTGGCTTTATAGATACCTAAAGTAGGACTGGCTCACATTTCTGTATTTCGCTGAAAACACAATGTCTCTTGGGAGATTTCCCTGCCTGGCGGCTGTGCGCTAACTGCGCAGGTGGAGACGCCGCAGGGGCGCGCACTGCCGGGACTTGGCACTGGGTGGGCCGTGCTGGTGTTCCTGGTGTGTGTGCCTGTGGCTTCTCGCAGGAGTGTGTGTGTGTGGGGGGAGGGCGGCCGTGCTTTTGGCCCCGGAACGATGTCTCCGTGTCACGTGCGCCCGAGTGGGGCCCAGGCGTGCAGGCGACTGGTTTCCCGTGGCCCCCCAGCCTCTGCAGTCTGGAAACCTCCCCTTTCCCCCACTCTTCCCCACCCCCACCCCCAGCCCCTAGCTCAGAAGTGACCTGTGGCGGGACTCCGGGAGCGCACGGGCAAGGCTGCGGCCCCTCTGGGGTCAGACTGGCTCCTCCCGGTGATTAGAGCCCCCTGTTTGTGGAGGGGAAATCCTTGTCAGGATCCGGGATTTGGCACTGACAGCTCTCAGGGGCTCGTTTCGGTGACTTTCTAGCTCCCTCTCTGATCTAGAACTTGTATTTCCTGCAAAATTAACAATGGCCTGTGAGCAGCCGTCGGGTCATGATATTTGAACAGTCCGTGAAAGTAAGAATAGGGTGAATCTTGGAAAAATTCAGTTTGCTGATTTCAGTATTCCCAATAAAAGTATTTGTTAAAAATCCACATTATTGGGTCATATTTCCTTCTTATTTACAAAGTGCTAACTTTTTTCTCATTCGGAAATAATAGTCTGATGTGGGTTTGACGAGGGACACTGGAACGGTCTTCGGAGAGTCTCCTTCAACCCCTGCTACCTGGGGCCCCACAGTTGCCCCTGAGGACGCTGGGGCAGCCCCTCACCCTCAGCAGCGGCCCCTTCTGGAGCGGCCCACCAGCATGGCCCAGAGGCCATAGAAGGCATGGCTTCCTACCTCAGTTTACCCTACCTGGATCAGAAGTGCTGCTTGCTTAGGCTTCTTCTTCTTCTTCTTTTTTTTTTTTCTATCAAGAGATACTTTTAAATAAAACAACATGACAGCAACATTTTATGTCAAGGGGAATCCAGAATGATTTATGGAAAAATGAAACCAGCCCAGTGAGCATCCTCTCTGGAGAGCCAGGCCTGCTCTGTCTGTGGTTGCAGGAGCCCGGCACCTGGAAAGGTGCAGGATGGCGAACAGAAGGCAGGGGGAGAGGGGTGCTTGCCCTTGTGCTTTCGCTGCATGAGCCAGGGGTGTCACTGGTGCCCATCGGGGTCCACTGGGGGTGCTGGGTGTTGTGGCCCCTGAGTCACCCACATTGAGACCACGCTGCCTCAGAGCCGGAACGCTAGGGGGAAGGCCAGCACTGGGCCTATATAAGGTGGTGTTGTTTTGCTGAGTTTTCTTATATGTGACTTTAATTTTTATTAAAGGGACCAGAGGCCCAGTTATCCCCTGACTATTCCTGAGATGATTGCTTTGTGCTTTGGGGAGAATTCTCATTTCAATACAATTAATATTTGGTATTGATGGATTCACCTCTCAGCCTCTCCCTACTTTCCACTCTCTTCTCTCTCTGCCTCACCCTCTGTGACTTGGCGCTTCATCTATTAAAAGGAGAGAACTTAGGGCTAAAGTTTAAGGAATACTTTAAATGAAAATGCCAAATAGCATTAACATTTCAGTGCTCCTCCTTATTCTGGTAGAGGGGGGCAGGGAGCACAAAAGTGAGATTAACACTCTTAACTGAACTTTGTGGCTTTGAAGAAAAGTTCTCTCCCCGCGCGACGGGCTTAGGGTTGATTAAGCTGGGATTTCATCATCTCTCGGCTCTGAATGAGGGAAATAAAAAGTCATTCAATCTAATTAGACAGTCTTGTGGGGGCCTCAAGACACCCACCCTGGCGATGCCTTTTTTCCCTTTTTTTAATCTTAGAAATGGATTTTTGGAAATGTGTGAATTTTTCTCTTCCACCGAGACTTCTTGTTTTCCAAGGAGGGAATGCATAAAACCAGGCACCTTGGAAATGTTTGGTGACTTTGTTATGGGAACTTCTGGTTGTTACCTGCACACACACTGTTCCTATTCCCATCTGAACCTCTGCATGTGAGGAAAGCAGGTGACTTGACCTCCGCCTCCCCAGAGCTTCCTCCCGTGTTGTGCCAGGGTGCCCATCCTCAGGCCTGGTCCTCCTCTTGCCGAGACACCCCTGGGAACTGTTTGGTCCCTGTGTTTCAGCCTGCCTCATCCCCTCAGACAATATTCCTCATGACTGTATTTCATCAATTTGCCGATTGTTTTAATAGACATTTTTCCTAGGCCAGGACTTTCTGGGAACCTAGAGAAGGTTTTTAAAAAACTCTTTCATTTTTAAACTTGGGAAATCTTGTTCTCCACTGGCCTCTGAGATGTCATCACTCATGCCACAGTGGGGAGGGGACCTTGTACGTCGTTGCTGGGGAGGTGACCCCGGAACGTGGTGGCCTCTACGCCATTCTTGCAGGCCGAGGGCTGCGCGACGCCTGCTCGCTGGCTGGACCACACCTCAGTCTTCCACTCCAGACTTGCAGAAAGAAGCCCTGCGCCAAGCAGCCTTGCTTGTTTGTGTTTATCTGGGTGCATGAGTGATTTAGAGAAGTCGGTATTGACATGTTGGAGCTAATAGCCCCTCACCCGTGGCATTTAATCCTGATTTATGGCCACAGGAGACGACCAGGCATCCAGGGCAGCAATCTCTGTAATGGAGATGGCCCTGCTCCCTCAAAGTGCAGTGAGGGAGCACATTTTATTGGCTCATAAAAGTGTCAGAGGTTAATATCTTAGTTTGGTGGGACAGATGTGTAATTCTGAGTCTGTGCAATTGCTTTATTTTTATCTGGAGAGGGAAAAAATAGATGTTGTGGATTCCATTTTTGTGTGTAATTGTAGATGACAGAAGTATTAAATTAGCCTTACCAGGGCTTGGGAGCTCTGCCTCCCCACTGTAAATTTTATTTGACTTTTTCATTTGCAGGTGGCGCTGCACAGCTTCATGTATATTTCATGGGCTGGGAGAAGCACAGACTTCAGGGACCGCGTGGCTTGCTTGGCCTGTTTGCTGCAATCATGGTGGGCGAGGTGGCCACTGTGTGGGTGTTTTGGGTTAAAAGATGAACAACAACTCGGGACAAGAAGAGCTTTTTGTTTGGTGGAAAAATGATTACCAGTGAGGGCTGAGCCAGTGAGGAGTAGCAATATACTACCCCACCACCACCACCTTTCTTTCCAGGAAAGCAGAGGTACATTTGTTTACAGAACTTAGTTCACAGAGGAAGACAAAAAATTAATCCTGGTTCCACTGCAGAAAGCTTTAGAAGACATTTGGTTTGTAAACCTAATCCTTTAAATAAGTTCTTTTTTAAACGTTTTTTTTTTTTTTGAAGATTTATTTATTGATGCATACAGAACTGGGGTACAGGCCAAAGGTGCAGGGGTGGTGAGAGGATTCACCAGAGACAGAGTGGGAAGCAAAACAGGCTGACTGGTGAAGAACACTGCTGAGGGGAGCAGCAGGTGGGTCAGGAGAGGTCTGCCGCGCCATGGGGGTCACCTCTGGGGCAGGGATCGAACTCACACTGAAGTGGCTGTGGCTGGCTTGCAGTGCTGCGCCCTAACCCGTTGTGCTACCAGGGACGGCTTAAATAAGTTTGTTTTTTTTTGTTTTTTAAAGATTTTTTAATTTATTTATTCATACAGAACTGGGGTACAGGCCAGAGATGTGGAGGGTGATAGGATTCACCAGAGACAGAGTGGGGAGCAGAACAGGCAGATCGAGGAAGTACACTGCTGAGGGGAGCAGAGGGCGGGTCAGGAGAGGTCTGCCACGCCACTGGTCACCTCCGGGGCAGGCGGGGATTGAACTCATATGGAAGTGGCTTTAGCTTCTTAGTGCTGTGCTTTAACCTGCTGCGCCACCAGGGAGGGCCTAAATAAGTTTGTTTTTATAAGTGAGTTTTGTACTAAAATCTTCACTACAAAATTCTTCACCTTATGAAAACAAGTGAGCTTGGCTCACTTGTTAAAAGTAACATTCTTGGGAATGAATTATTTTTTGGAGATGTGAGAGGAGAAAATCCTCAGGGAGAACTGGCCGCCGGCGAGCCTCTTCCATGCCTGGACCTGGCAGAGTCTACCCCAGATAAAGCGACCGTGATGTTCAGGCAGCGGGACGGACACCTTCCCCGCCAGGCTTCGCCTAGCCCGGGTGGCTGGGGCCACAGGGTCCACGGGTAGTTCACAAGCATTAGGGCCCTGATTTCTGTTTCTTTGCTGCCGTCTTTGTACAGAATCCTTCCCTTTTAGTTTACAAATAGATTTTCCCCTTTCATCTGCTCTTCCTTCTTGGCTTTGCAAAATTTGGAATCAATTAGGAAGATAGATTTGTTAATGGCTGCCTTAATTAGTCAGCTAATAGCAATAGCTACAAAAGTAATTTTTTACAAGATGCCCAGATCTTTAAGTTTGCAGAGATGTGGGTTCGGGGGCTGAGGTAGACACGTGGAGGCTGCGGTAGACACGCGGTGAGGCCGCGGTCAGGGAGTTCCCTTGTGTGGGGATTTCTCTCTTTAGATGTTGTGAGGGGCCTTTGCTGATTCTAGTCACTCCTGTTTATGTTATGCACAAAGACAAGTATTGTCACCTTGTTATGTAAGTGGTACCTGTGCGATGTGTCTGCCCTGCCACTGAGAAATGCAGAAAGTGCTTGTGTGAGGTTAACACACACATACCTCATCTATGTCCCACGCACTCGCCCTACCCCACCCCCACTCATCCCCGTCCCCGGAGACACAGCCCTTTAGTTCACAAACACAAGGGAGGAAACTGCTGTCCCCATGGACCCCAAGATCATGAGCTCTGAGCCTCAGACCCACAGAGACCAGGAGGTGGTGGCCTGCGTGATGGTCGCCGTGGAGACGAGCCCTTCACAGATTCTCCTCCAAGCAGCAACATGTCACACCCACTTGTACTCACTGAATAGGAGCCGGAGTCATCGCCTGGCACCGCGGGTGGTGCGTGGACAGTCACACATGCAGGGAAGACGGAGGCGTACGGAGCTAGTGTCATCTTAGGACAGACCTGGCAGGCACACACGGTGCGGAGGGAGCCCCGTCCAGGGCCAGGCAGCTGGAGGCATGGCGGTGGCGCTGGGGCAGGTGAGGAAGCAGGAACGTGCCTGCCCGCCTGAACACCTGAGCCCCAGGAGCCTGTCCCCCCAGCCTGCTGACCACTGGCCTCTCCTGCCCCCTGGGAAAGTTGGGGAAGCATATGGAGATTGGGGTGCAGTAAGTGTCCTTGTGACATTGAACCAGACAATTGTAAATGTCGGTGAGTTTTTTTTTTTAATTTTATTTTAAATATTTTTATTTACTTTTGCATACAGAACTGGGGTACAGGCCAGAGGTGCAGGGGCCGTGAGAGGATTCACTAGAGACAGAGTGGGGAGCAGCGTAGGCAGATTGACAAAGTGCACTGCTGAGGGGAGCAGTGGGCGGGTCAGGAGAGGTCTGCTGCGCCATGCGGGTCACCGCCGTCCAGGGCGGGGATTGAACTCATGTGGAAGTGGCTTTAGCATTGTTAGTGCTGTGCTTTAACCCGCTGCGCCACCAGGGAGTATCCGAGTTTTCATTTTTTCAATTAACAAATAGGATTTTTTCCATATTATGATCTTTTAAGTGATTCTTTCAAAACCTTAAATAAAGTGCATCTCAGTCAGTGAGGGGAGCTGTCTGCAAGGGGTCCTGTGACCCTTGCCATGTGACCTTGAGGGGAAGTGGAGCCAGAGACAGGCAGAGGGCTGGGGGCGGCGGGGGTGCAGGCAGAAGGGATGGGGACAGGGAAGGTGGGTGGGCTTCACCCTCCCCTGCACTCATGGGCAAAAGGAGGGCATGGTGTGGGCGGAGGGTTTTGTGCCTCTTCCTCTCCGGGAGATGTTACTGTAGAAGCTCCCCTGCAGACCTTCAAAAGTTTGGTGGCCAGAACTCAGGCAAGTGGACCCTTTCCAGTTGGCTTCCTGATTCAGGTCTCCCCAAAGTCTGAACCATCCTTTTCCCCTTCCTTCTCCTGTTCCCACCCCCATCACCTGCTCCCTCTCTTGCTTTTCTTCTCTCCTTCCTTCCCTCCCTCCTCTCTCTCTTCCTACTCTGTCCCTTCCTCCCTCCCTCCCATCCATTCTGTTATCAGAGGAGAGAAGAAACCGCTTTGGCGAGCCAGCCAGCCGTGTCTTCCACACCAGTGACACGGGTTTAATTGGCGGGCTCTGATTGTACCAACAGAATGGGTGCCGTGAGACATGGGGGTGGAGCGCTGGGAATGCTAATAGATATTTTGAGATTTATCTACATGGATACATTAGAATTGTTAACATTATTTATAAAGATAATAATTGCGTAACTTCTGAATTCACAGAAATAGTTTGGCTTAATGATTTCTAAATGCACACAATATAACACGAGGCGGTTTTTATTAATTCTATTTATGTATAGGAGGCAAAGACAGAGAACCCTGACTCTTAAATATGCCCGAAGAAGAAGGCGCGGGGCGGATTCCCTCACCCCGCAGAGGGCAAGGTCGTTTTGGGGAACCGTTGCCAATAATTCCTGCTTCCCTTTATTTGGTGGCTGTGGGTACCTTTGCATATAATTTGCATACAATCGTTTTCAGTGCAGTAAAAGAATATAGTTATTCATGTGCCTGCTCTAAACTCAGGCAGCATAAGCTTCCATTTACAGAGTCTGTCTTTAGGGCACACTTCATTTCACTTAGAATACATTATCATACATTTATCATTAGTTAGCAAGTTATTAACATTAATATAAACAAATATAGGGCACATTTCTTCAGGAAGATTACGTTTTTAATCACTTAGTGCATGTAGCAGGCAGCTTATACATATTTTATTTTTTAATGGATGTACTTTCTCAGTTTCCATACTCACATTAAACACATAATTCCAAGCACTTTGCATCTGTTAGCGCAGAATGCTCTTAATTGAGGTGAGGGGGTTAGAAAGAAATTTTCCTCTTCCCCTGACAGACAAGATCTGCTCAGATACTCTGTCCCTGACACCGGCTCCACTGCCTTGTGATGATGCCTCGGTCTCTGGCCAGGGATGTTTAGAAATTTAATTTAGTGACATGGCCAAGTAGAAATGGGCATTTCCTTGGAAGTGCCTTGCTCAGATCATGGATTCTAACAGCTAATAACGAGGAAGGGTGATGCTGGACTCCGCCTGATGAACTGTGGTGCTGAGATAGCACCAGTCAGCACTTTGCAGCCTTCGCTCAGCGGGCTGGACTCTGGGCCCCTCATGGCACCTCTGGCGGCCGCTTAATATCTCCAGTCTCTTCATCAGAAAAATGTAAAGAATAATCGTGCTTATTTCACAGGCTGGCAGTGAGGGTGTCAGGGGATGCACCCCCGGGAAGCTAGGCAGGGCGTGTGCGGGTGGCTGGGCCAGGATTGATGTTCATTGAGAGAGACACTCGTTGCCTGGGAACCGCCAAATACCTTAATTCACGAAATTGTTTTCCTATTTCCTTTTTTATCACATCACAATTTTTAGAATAAAGCTATATATAAACCACCCACTATGATCGTATTAACTCTTGAAAATACTTCCTGTCCCCGTACTTCATCGCCCCAGTTCCCAGAAGCAAGCCCCCGTGAAGCCTCAGCTTTGGCCTCGGTGCTGCCTCCTTCTCCTGCTCAGCTTCGAGCAAGGTTGTCCCGCATTTCTGTTTCTGTCCTCACTCGGCCTTGTCCATGGGCTTCCTCGGCCCATGTCGGCCGCTTCTTTCTGCTCGGTCGCTGGCGCCCCACGGTGCCCAGTCTCAGCAGCCACATCAGAGCAGAAATGCGGTTCCCGCAGGACGACTGTGGCCAGTCCTGCCCCAGAGACCAGGAACCCGCAAGGGTGACCTCGGTACTGCCTTGGGCTCCACAGAGAAGCCACCAGCCTCCTTGGCCACAACCGCCGCCTCACCGTGTGTCAGACTATCATGTCCACAGCCTGGACACAGATCCCAGGGGTGACAATGTCCTACACCGCATCCTAGGAGACAGCCCCAAGCCCCTCCTTCCCGGGGCTCTGCCCTGGCCTGCAGCTTCCTCCAGGAGGGGTATGCGCACCCCAGGACTGTGGTTGTCGAGTTTCTGTGCAATGTGATGGGCTGAGCTTCCTGGTCACTCTGCTGTGCTTTGCCTCCATGGGGTCAGGCCGCTCAGTGCTCGGGGTTGGGTCCGAGGCTCCAGCCTTGGTGACAGACTCCGCTCACTGAGTTCTTAGGAGCTTCCACTTGTTAAGATGCCTGGGGGAGGCCGCAGGGCGCATGGTAGGCAGTGAGGGTAGTCATGGGCTGGATGCCCAGATGTCTCTGCCTGACTTGCAGGAGCCACTGGCTCTGTCATGCCATGTCAGACCATGATGACTGGCTTGGGGAAGCTGAATTCCTCACGCCCCGACACTGTCATGGTCATCCATCCAGGAGTGTGGTCTTCTCGTCCAGGCCCTGGGCCTCTGCTCCCTGCTCTGCATGAGGGCCTGCCATGGGGTGCTGGGCAGGAGTGGGCAGAAGAAGGCTTTGTGGACATGTTCATGAGCTGGAAATTCTATCTGCTCGCTCCAGAATTTCTAGTAAGGGGAGCATGACCTTTGGAAACAACCCCAAACTGGGAAGATTTCAGGGGACTTGAGGGAACAGGCTTCCGGTGTGGCCAAGAGGACACACCGATGCCCCGAGGCACAGCCCCGGGGCCACGCTGCCCCCTGTGGGGAGGACCCAGGGAGCCTGGGCAGCATGCTGAGAGCCATGAGGGCACACCCAGGTCTTCTGCTCCGCAGCCTCCACCCAGCCCGTGCCAACTCCAGAAGCGTTGGCTTACCAGCCCTGCCCCTCGATGAACAAAGCGAGAGGCTTGTCCAGAAACAGAGGAAAGTGTGGTGTCAAATAACACGGGCAGCTGTCATGGTGTGGCAGCTGCGCTGGTGTTGGAGGTGGCGGTACTAGGGACACGCGCTGGCTGGTGCCTGGCCCTGGACGTGGTCCCATTGGTCCATCTCACTGTGTGTGGGCTACGGCGAAGCAAAGCCTAAGAGCAGCAGAACCGAGGCACTCCGGAGGCAGGACCAGCTGTGGGGCCCGGCAGGGAAGGGGCAAGGAGTACAGGGTGGGTGGCCAGGTGAAGAGGGAGAGCTGCCTGGTGGGGGTGGGGGTGACGTCGTGCCCACAGAGTGTGCTGGAAACCATCTGATCCTGACCTGAAGTCAGATGCTCCACCCAGCATCTCGGTTACTGGTCCACATTATCTTTGGACCACTTTTTTTTTTTTTTTTATCCAGTTACTTGGTAAAGAGCGTGAGGAAGCAGACAGTAGAGGCAACTCAGTCCTGGCCTCTCTCCCGCACCCACCAGTCTCCACAGCCCGTGGCGCTGCGAACCGTGGGGAGGGCGGGCAGGAGGCAGGATAAAGCGTCTTTCCTGGTCATGAAGTCACATTTCTACTCCAAGAAAGGGCTCTGGAGCTTGGTAGCATGAATCTGTGTTTTCCTTCCCCACCGAGGCTCTCCCCGCGTGCAGGGGCGGTATGTGCAGGCGGTGTACGATCGTTGCGCCCGTTTCATAACCCCGTGTGAATGTGCGCGCATCTCCGGAGCTCAGAGGAGTGGAAATATCAGCGACTCTGCCCCACGCAGGGGGCGGGCTGGGTCCCAGGGGGCCGCTGCCTCGCCACGTCCACGCACTGGCACGCCTGCCTGCTGACAGCTGTCCTTCTGTTCTGCTCCTGGACGTGGCGAGAAAGCCACGGGAGAGCGCGTCCTCCCCCAGGTTCTTACCTGCGGGGACCACATCTGGAAACTTCTCTTGCTACCTCTTCCGAGTCTTGTTGCCTCTTCTTCGACCAGGAAGGATGAACCAAGAGGTCCCTGGGCACCTGCTACTGTGCCTCCCAACGCAGGCCCTTTTCCCTTGCAGGAAAACTGAGCGGCCATGGAAACCCTGCCGGTGATACCTAACGCCGGCCTCAGTTTCCCTCATTCAATAAAAGGAATCAGAGTTTGAGGAAGAGAAAGTGGTTTAATTTGTTGACTAATGAGGAGGGCAGCAGACTCGTGTATGAAGACCCCATCCTGCTCTTTGGCAGGTGCAGGGGTACTTACAGGTGCAGGGGAAGAAGGAGGAGGTGGGCAAGGGTCTGTAAAGGCCAGGGGGGCAGGGGTCAGCTCGGAGACAGGTGGCTGCCAGCTTGCTTTTTTTTTTTATTGTCATCTTTGTGGTTACACTTCAAATTCTTAAAATCCATATATTTTAAAAAAATTTTTTAACAGCTGGTGTTGATTCCCTTTTCCTTGAAAGGCAAGAAGATAAGCCTGCAGCCAGAGGGAGGGAACTGGGAAACAGGGGAAAGACAAGCTTGTTCATGCTTCTCTGAGAGACCAGACATTTGTGATCGCATCTAGTCCCGTCTGTTATGACCTTCCATTTCTATGGGCAAACGGGGTGTCGCCTCTTCTGGCTGCTTTCTGCCGAGTGGGGTGATCGTGATGGTGGGGTTACTATGGAAAGCCTGCACTTGCTGGCACCACAGTTCCCAGCACGATGTCGAGGCCTTGGCGGCCATGTGGCAGCACACGGTGTACAGCATAACACAGATGTGATAGGGGAACTTTCCCTTCCTCTGGATGATGGCACGTGGGGTCCAGGCCTAACTGAAAAGGACAGCGACTAATATAGTTACTGAGGCATAATTTTTCTTTACCCTCATTCCAATTCTGTGAAATAGTAAGCTAAATCTAATTTTAAACAATTTTACCTATATTTATATCAACTCGTAGGGCAGAATAACCAAGAAGGATGTTGTTGGCTTTGTTGAAACTCCACAAGCCCTAGAGTGAGCTTTTAACATCATTCAGGTTTCATCAAAGTCACAGTCTTACTGGACCACACTCTTACTAGATGTCACCTGTGTTCCCAGGACTTTTTTCCAGGATTTTTTTTTTTTAGCCCTGTCAATAGAGGTAGCTTCCTCCCCCTTGCATAGAGGGAGGGTTTGGAACTCTATAAGCCAAGTGACAGGCTGTCTTGGCTAGCTCTTCTCAGCTCAGCTGAAATTTGACTTCCAGAGGAATTTCAATCAAAACCTTGTAACAAAACATGTTTTTTTAATTTTCTAGTTTAAGGAGAAATAAATAAAATTCCCTATTGAGATTATGCAAAGGCAGGCATATTGTTTTGAGAAGTACAAATGTTGCCTACAAGTTTTGGGGATGAGGATAGAGAAAACAGAAAAGCAAATGTTTCAGTTTGCTCATAAAAAGATGCAAATTGCCACTGCTAAGATTGCAGTACAGTTTAAAGACAAGTCCTCTAGACATAAAAAACAAAACATTAAAAACCAATATTTTTTCAAAAAGTCATTAACTATTATACAAATCCTCCTTAGTGTACTTTCCCATGTATTTATTCTTAATCATCTATCTGTTGGTAATTTTTATAAACCCAATTTTTTTGTAGGCTCAGTAGGACTTCTTGTTGCAGGGCACCCCAGTGTGAACTGGGCCCCTGTCTGTGGGTCCTCACCCACTGCTTAAAATTCAATTGTACTGCAGGAACACACAAAAGGGTCAATGGGTTTACTTACAAAGGGGAGAGGAAAAGGTACAACCTAGGGAAAGAGACAAAAAAAGAGAGATACAAGTTAACTGGAACATTCTACCAGCTCTGCTGACTTGTAACTCCAATAACATACTGATAGCCACCAGCCACACGGTCCGGAGAGAGACATGTGGTCCAGAGACAGCATGAATGACTCACATTGCTCCCTTATCTCTCCCCAAAAGTCCCAGAATGCCTGCTTAGCTCTGCCTTTGGGTCCTCCCAGTTCTCTCTGTGGTATTGCTGGGAG
>NW_004567130.1:3591384-3592408 GCF_000260355.1 Condylura cristata | reverse complement strand
GGAGTCTGAGTTGGGGTTGGGAGAGCTGAGATGGTGTCCAGCTCCTGGCTGTCTTGCCAAATTGGTTTCCTTCAGCCAATAAAAGGAAATAGACTGAGGAAAAGGAAAATGGTTTAATTTGTCAGCAAATGAGGAGGGCAGCAGACTTGTGTCTTAAAGACCCCACCCTGCTCTTTGGCAGGTACAGGATATCTACACAAAGGGGGGAAAAGCGGGCATGGGCAAGGCTCTGCACGGGGGCCCAGAGGTGTGCAGGAGGGGTCAGCACAGAGCCGGAGGTTGGTGGGCGCCACTCGCTTTTTCAACAACTGCTGTTTAACTCCCTTTTCCTTGGAATGCAAGAAGACAAACCTGCAACAAGGGGAGATTGCATGAACTAGGGAAAGACAAACTTGTTTATGCTTATCTGAGAGAACAGACATTTGCAACTGCATCACCGGTATCTGACACACAGCAGGTCTTCAACAGACACATTAGCTGAACAAATGCACTAAAGTTTGGTGAAGACTCCACTACCAGCAATTTTAATCACAACTGTTACGCTTTTATAAGAAACGAGTTTATGCAGGCTCCGATTCCAGACAGCATGGTACCAGCTCCCACCATTCTTTTGCAGCCCTAAACAGTTTTTCACATCGTCCATTTCTCTTTATTAACATCAGCTAGTTATTAAACGGACTCCTGTCTAATTAGCCAAGTGCTATTCTTGGACAAAATTGCATGGCCGTAGTAAGAGCTGACTCACTATTTGAATAGGAAAAACAGGGTATCTATTTATGTACTGTTAGGGATTATGTTCCAGAATTTTTGTCTTCGATAAAACTGTCTCGGTATTTTAGAAATGTTCCTGCATGCATGAGAACATCACCTGTGTTCGCAGAAGCCGGTACCTTCACTGGGGGCAAAGGTTGGAGATAAATAGGCTCTCCTGCTTCCGACACACGTCTGTGTAGAAACCCCTCCCCTAAGTGGGGTGGTTGTCCCCCCACCCTGTTTTGATTGTGGTGAGACTAGATTTTTTTTT
>NW_004567130.1:3492006-3590724 GCF_000260355.1 Condylura cristata | reverse complement strand
TAACCCGCTGTGCCACCAGGAGGGCCTGCAATTATTTTTTAAAGATTTATTTATTTCTGCATACAGAACTGGGGTACAGGGCAGAGGCTCAGGGGCGGTGAGAGGCTTCACCAGAGACAGCGGGGAGCAGAACAGGCCAACTGACGAAGCACATTGCTGAGGGGAGCAGCGGGCGGGTCAGGAGAGGTCTGCCGCGCCGTGTGGTCACCTCTGGGGCAGGTGGGAATTGAACTCATGTGGAAGTGGCTTAGGCTTCTCAGTGCAGTGCTTTAACCCGCTGCGCCACCAGGGAGGGCCCGCACATTTGTGTTTTATTTTACGGTTTCCCTGTAATTAATATCAGTGCCTCTTGGGAGCAGGTGGCATGGACGGCGACTCTAGAAGACGCCCCCGTGTTCAGGGGGCAGCGCCGTCAGCTCCCCCAGTCACAGGAGTGCAGGTTTTCTACCTGGGAGGGTCTGGCCTGGCTGCGTCCCTGGTGGACACAGTCTGGGGTGTCAGGTGACACGTCGTACCCCATGCTGAGAACTGAAAACTGATATAAAACAGAGAAGGTGCTCTCTGTGGTAGCACACATGTCCACATTCTGGCTTTCATCTTGTTCTACATTCTCGGAAAGGTGAAAGTAGTTCTGGAAAGCACATCTTGAGGTGCTGACTTGATCTGGGCAGATTTTCAGATTCTGGGGCCAGTGTTATTTGGGTGGATGGGTGGCTGGCGTAAATCGGGGCGATCACATTGTCCCTGTGTCCCTGCCGCCCCTGTGGCCAGATAGAGGGTGGGGAGCAAGGCTCTGAGACCAGGGCCGGGAGGGCGGCGAGCAGCCATCGCCCATCCGCCACGGTCAGTCTGGTTTCACAGGCCACTGTGTTCCCTGGGGACCGTGCCCTCCCGACAGAGGCTGAGCTCAGGCTTTTCAACTTCTGCCCCGGTCTTTAACCCTGGCGCTGAGCATTGTGGTTGTGACAGGTTAGAGGAAACTTGCAGAGACGCCACACACTGCAGCCACGCCTGACGCAGAAGCCATGAGGCCCTGCGGTCCCACCCCACTGGACAGTGCCCCGGCGTCTGCTGTTGACCGTCACGCAGACACACCCAAACGCCCTTATAGCATAAGTGAAGTCTCGATAGCTCTTGTATCCAGTTAAAAGATTTCTCGCAAATGTTACTCTAGCAATGCTGCTGCTGGGCCCTGGTGGGGAGCCCCTGGAATGTGACCTCTGCAGCTCCGTGTCTAGGCGTGTGGACCCTGGCGGCACCCCCCACTCCTGTGAGGGGCGGCAGGGCCTGCTCTGCTTGTGACATTGGTGCTCACTCTCCTGAGCTGTGTCTGGTCACCAAACGCCAGCGCCACGTCCTCTGGGCTGGGTTGAGACCTGCTGTCCCCTGGACATGGTGCTGGGCTCTGACATGTGTCTGCAGAGCTGGGAGCCGCCACCCGCTCGCTGGCTGCACAGTGACCTGTGTCAATGTGCGGACCCAGTCAAGTACTGGACAGTGCATTTGTGCACGTCAGGCCCAAGGCTGTGTCTTAGGCTGTTGGGGCTGAGACAGGAGGCGAGTGTGAGCCACAGTCACCAAGAGTGTGTCATAGGCGCCAGCACTGCACCAGTCACCTGGTCCTGAGAGCAGGTGCCATGCAGCTGGGTGGCGTCGGGACAGCCCAGTGAAGCTGGGGTGGCCAGCGGCAGGAGAGGGCCTGCAACCAGGAGTGGGGGATACCCGTTCAAGGGGGGCTGCTGTTTGTCCTAGTGGTGTGGGGGCAGTCCCGCGGTTGCTGCCGCAGCGTGTCTGAGTCTGTGGTCGGGCCTGGGGGGTGTCCCTCCCTCACTTACTCCCTCCCTCTGGACGCATGATCCATCAAAGTGAGTGCTGTGCGTAGAATCTCCTGTCTCTCATGTGTCCTGGCCAGTTCTGTGTCGCCTCCGGGCTGTGGGTGAGTCGGCCACACTGCACAGCGGGCACGTTTCGTGCACGTCAGTTCTTTGTCTTGTCTCAGTTCCTTTGACCTTGAATCGCGCGCCTGAGGGATGACTGCAGCCCCGGCCTCCTCGACAGGCCTGCTCCCCACCCCCGCCTTCCAGCTCTGGGCCATGATGATGTTTCTGAACCAATCTGGCACCGGTTTCCTTTAGGGGATGAGTTTGGGCAACTTGGGTCCCTATTTTTATTCAGCATCTGTATTCCAGCCCTCACAATGCTGCTTTTCCAGCACGCGGATCCTGAGTGGTGATCACAGGCTGGGGTGGTGCAGCTTGATGGGCCTGCCCTTGCATGCTTTGCGTGTTACTCCCTCTCCTCCTTAATAACAGTATTCAGCACACACCCAGTGCCCCAGTTGAGGCCCTACAGAGGCCAGAGCAGAGTCCTCTATTTTGTAAATGGCAGGGCATTAGGTAAGAAGTCTGTGTTATTTGCAAAAATAATTATATTTTAACGTTTTTCTCATGCAAATTCCCAAGATGTCCTGTCACTGTGGGGTTCATTGTTCAGGCTAAATCAGCTCCTTCAGCAACCTGTGTCCCTGGGAGCCTGCAGTCTGGGAGGTGATGCCAGCGGGGAGTGGCGAGGGCAGGCGGCAGCCCGCGGGCTATTTGGCTGTTTACCAGCTACCGTTGGGCCTCCATCCAATGGGCTATTTTCATCTTGACTGGCCCAACCTTGTCAGAATCTACCCACCAGCCTGCCTTTCCGGGCAGGAATTGCTTTCAGGTAGAAGACAAGGGAAAACCAAAGACGGCTCTCCACGCCACTCGACCTCCTGACAGAAACACAGTGTCAGAGCCCCGGCGTGCAGCACACTCCCGCAGGTTACACCGAAGTGTGTGTGGGCGAGGAGGGTGTGGGGTGTGGGTCTGCAGGAATTGTCTTTCCTGCATCTTTCCCGAGGGAAGATAGACAAGTGTCTGTGCTGGGGGATTTGCCCGCCCAGCCTGGCTGTGGATAGCTGCCCCTGGCTGGCTTCAGGGGTCAGAGGGCAAACACTGGGTCCCTACTGACAGCACCCTCCAGCCCAGGGAAGCCGAAGCCATCATTTTTTTTTTAATAGATTTTTTATTTATGCATACAGAACTGGGGTATAGGCCAGAGGCGCAGGGGCGGTGAGAGGATTCACCAGAGACAGAGTGGGGAGCAGAACAGGCAGATCAGGAGAGGTTTGCCGCGCCATGTGGGTCGCCCCACCCCCGGGCGGGGATCGGAATGCATTGAAGCAGCTGCCCTAGCTTGCAGTGCTGCGTCCTAACCTGTTGTACCACTAGAGAGGGCCTGAAGCCACCATTTTTATGTGAACTCCTCTACGATGAATTAACGTCACCTAGACCTGGTACTGGGCAAACAGCGCCAGCTGGGAGATGGTACTTGGTCGGCAGGTCACAAGGGCAGTTTTCCTGCAGGCCAGAAACCAGACTTTCTGGACCACACAGGCCCGGCAGCCCGAGCCCTGAGTTCCTGCCCACTCTCTCCCCATCCCCCTCCCAGAGTTCCCCAGAAGAGGGGTCCACAGAAAGGCCCCCTCTGGGCCACCTGCCGCTGGCTAGGCTAGGGGTGGGGGCTCTTCCTACTAAGCCTTTCCTGACTGTTTTTATTTCTTTTGGCTTTAATTTGGTGGATTCCAGGCAGCTAAATTAATAAAAATTAGATGAGTTCAGCTCTCCTACTGCCCTTATAGAAGTTAAAACATTAACCTACTTGGCTTCTCCGGAGTGTTTACATTAGTGAGAACAGGCCTCTCAGCCCTCCCCACGCCTCTGTCGGCAGTCAGCAATGTCGCTGCGCCAAGGCCTTAGGATGGCGGCTGAGCTCACAGCAACACAAGGAAGGCCCCTCTAGAACAGCGAGTAACGCTCCACCTTTGTGTCCTCCTCTGCTTTAAAAGACAAGAAAGGGCGTGTGCAAAGCTGGCCACTCGGGCTGCAGGCCAGTGTCCCCGGGACAGCAGCCCATCGGCCTCCCACCACCTGAAACTGTTCCAGAGAACCCCAATATGAAATGGGGGGCCTGACTCTGGGTCCTCACCCATGTGCTTGAAAAGGACTTCATAATAAGACCCAATAGCAGTCGCACACCAAAAGGTTAATAAAGGATTTTTTACAAAACAAGGGGAATGAAGAAATAAGTAACTCAGGGAGAAAGAGATAAGTGCTGATCAGTGCTCCTACCAGTTCTGCTGGGCTGAAACCCCAGTAGCATGCTGAAGGCCGGCAAAAACCAAGAGCCCCCCAAGGCCCGCCCGGGCTGCTTAACGCCACCCTCTTAACAGCATCCTCCCTCTGTGGTGATGACGTTACGGGATCTGTAGCTCTTGGTGTCTTGGGTCTCTTCGGTCTGGAGTGGAGCTGGGGCCCATAAAACCTGTTTGTGGAGTTTGTTCAGAACATCCTTTTCCCTAACAAAACGACCTCTAGCCCCAGTCTCAACTTCTCCCCCAAGCAAGCGTCTTCACTGTACTTGCACAGGACCATCGCAGAGAGGTGGTATGATGGCGAGAACTAGGGAGACTTGGAGCAGGGCCAGGCGGCCATTTCCCCAACAACAGCTGTCACTTTGCCAGTGATACAAAGATGCTACCGACGCTTAAATAGAAGTGGTCTAAAAGGAGTGTGATAAAACCCATGAAGTGGAAGGACCTCCTTAACGAGGTGGAACCCCTGGGGCATGGAGGCAGAGAGAAGCCGCCCACGCCACGGGAGGCGTGGGCAGCACCGCAGTGTCCCTTCCCGGGACAAGGCTGTGGACCCACCTTCCCGGCTGAAGAAATGGTGATTTCTTCAGGGTGACTTGGCCAAGTGATTCCGTAATTCATTTCAAGTAAGTAAGTGTGATGATGCAGATATTAAGAAGAAGAAGGTCCAAGGTCTGGAAGATGCTGAAGTACACTCTGTGGATTCCATGGGGCAGTGCAGGAGGTACCTGCTGGGAGTAACCCAGGAACAGACAGACGTCCCAACGTGCCCACAGATCGCCCCAAACAAGCCTGTATCAGAGCACACCCCTCTAGATCGATGTCCACCCTCAGCCTGCAGCCCAGGAAGAAGTGGTCTCAGAGGCGTGTGCAGCCCCACGCTGACCGGCCCCAGCCAAGGGCCTCACGCGCCCTCACACAAGCCCTGTGTCGAGGCTGTGTGGTCCCCTCGCAGGTGTTCCTTGGAGAAGCGTGGTAGAAAGGGCCACTTGGTAGGACGAATACGTGGTCTCACGGCGTGGATGGTGGCTCACACCGACGCTCTTCGCGCTGCTGTGTCTTCCACGCTGTCAGAATGCAGCATGCCACGTTACAGCCTGGATGCCCGCCTGCAGCCCGACCCTGCGCCTCGGCCTTCCTGTCGTCGCCCTTGACCCCCTCCTGGAATCTGCTTTCCTCACGTGCTCCCTTGCCAGGTGCCTACCAGGTGAGGCCCCTTCCTGTTACAGGGCATGGAGAGAGCGGCACCCCTGAACCCCAAGCCTGCCTGCTCTAAATAGGTTCTGCCATTTGTGTATCAAGACAAACATATAAGATTTTAATGAAAAGGAACTTTAATGCAGTGAGTATACAGTACAGAAGACAAAGAATATAATTTCTAAATCCAACACCTGAAGTCACCCATCCCCTCGTGGGCAAAAGTCAGCCTAAAAGGGATTGGCCCAAGGCAAGGCCTGAAAGCCCCCAACGAGTCTAAAGCACCTTCTGGCCGGGACCCATAGAAAAGGGTCAGGAAGGGTCAGACAGGTCAGGGAGGAAAAGAACAAAATCAACATTAATAGATGTGGGTGAGAGACCCCTCCCCACGGGTCTCTCACCCACATCTCTTCCCCCCAGTCCAAGGCCAGGAAACAAGCACGGTGTCATCACATGCCCCCTGCTCCATGTGGCTTTCTCAGGTCTCCTTCTGGCTCTCCATCCTGCTGCCTTCCTCCTCAGATTCCTTCTCTTCTCTTCTCTCCTTTTCTCTACTTAGCGCCCCCTCCTTCTGGGTGGGGCAGGGAACCGCAACTTCCCCTTTTCCTGGGGACCCCATTACACTGTCACCTAAGCAATCCTCCCTGAGCTGGCACACCTCCTCTGAGCCCCTCGTGCCTGCCCTCAGAGCTGCATAGGGCCTGCAGCCGAGGGGCCCATCGAGTGAAGGACTGGGGCTCAGCCGACCGTGTGGGAAAGGATGGGGGCTCAGCTAACAGTGTGGTGAAGAACAGCTGGTGTCTGTGGCCCTCCGGCTCTCGGCTTTTTCCCTCCTGCCTCACTGCCCTTCCCGAAGGGCTCAGAGGCCAGGGAGATGGCCCGGCTCAAGGCCCTTCTCCGGCTTAGCAGCAAGTCTGTGTGAGTAGCTTTGCTTTTCTCGGGGTTCTGTTCTGAAGCAATATTTTGTTTTGGAAAAGCTGGGAAAGATGATGTAATTTTGCATCGGTGTTTAATGCTCCACACACACGACTGTGGAAGGTGACTTGCGCTCCTGCTGCTGGCCTGCGGGTTCTTCTCCAAGAGTCCTGCTCCCTCTCCTCTTGGCCCTCTCCTGGCTTCCAGAGCAGCTCTGGGGGTCTGATGAGACAGGACGCCTGTTCTAAGCCTTATGTCCACGCTGGAGCCTTGGTTGTGTCTTGCTGGGCAGCATTAAGCAAATGATTGAACTTTTAAAAAACCTACAAAATTTGCAGCCCCCTGGAGACTGAGGTGGGCAGTGTCAGTATACAGGTGTCAGAGGGAAATCGGATGAAAGTCCTCAGCACTTGGCTCTGATGGCTGGTTGTCTGTTTAAAAGGTTAATTCCACTGAAAACAAATTCAGGATCAATAATGAAGAATCATCTGGAGATCTGGGACGTGATGAAAAGACCTATCAGCCTGGAGGCAGGGGGCGGTCATCCTCTGGCCAGGCCATCCTCTTGGGCACCTGAGTGCCCGGCAGGACAGAGTGGCCGTGGGCCACCAGGTTGCCTGTCACAGGAAGACTGGCTGCTGCTTGGGTGGGGGGGGGGTGGCGAAAATACCTGGCCATGGATTTGTGGCTTCTGATTTTGTGGCTCTTGGCAAACACATGGACAGCATCACCTCCTTCCCGACACTCCCGGCACCTGCCCTTGCTGTGGGCCCTCTGCAGGCTCCTGCGCGCCTATCTTGCGGTGTTCAGAGAGCCCCTAAGGACATCACCCTCTGGCTCCAGTCTGTCTGGCCCTACACTGTGGCTGCAGTCACCAGTGGAGCCGGCCTCACCCCTCTCTGCTCCTGTCATCTTCTGGTCACTCTCAGGGTCCATGCAGCCTCTCAGGTCTCATCTGCTCTCGCCGCTGGCTCTGGAACCCTCCTCTCTTCCTGGCAGCCCTGCCCTCTGGCAGCCTGGCTCCCCATCTCCACGCCACGTGCTCAATCCCCAAAGTGGCTCTGGGAGACCAGAGACCCGAGTCTCGTTCCTGGGGTGCCTCACCTGGTGTCAACCGGTGCGGTGGTGCTGAGTAAACATGCATCTCCCGCCTCCCTCCAGAACCTGGCTGGCCTGACCCTGCCTCCCTGTGGAGACCCCTGTGCCTGCCTGTGCATGCGTGTGCACATGTGTGCGTGCACGTGTGTGTGTTCATCTGGCTGGAAGATAATGATCTTGAAAATGGTGTGGGCAGTAACTTCCCATCCTTGACCCTCCAGTCCTTAATTCATTCTTTTTCCCTTTTATACACCTCTGTGCCAGCCCTCGGAGCTCCTGCTTTTGAGGCTGTAACTCAAGAGATGCCCACGCTGCACAGCTCCTCGTGTTGGAGCGGCCTGGGCCTTCATCGAGGGCAGGGTCATTCAGCCAGAGGCCTCCTGGCGTGCCCTGCCTTCCAGAAAGTCCCTGGGGCCCGTGGATGTCAGCGCGGCCATGGGCTGCTCTGACCAGTGGCAGATGAAGTGGGAGGTGCTGTGTGTGGGGCTCCACGTGCTGAGAGGTGGCCCAGGCAGGGCCAGGGCCTGGACGACTAGCCGGGAACTGGCTGAGGGTCTAGACCAGATGTGCCCTAGCTGACCATGGTCTCCTGCTTCCCAGCCCCTGCCTGCCCCCGAGACTGCTGTTGGGGTGCTCTGGATGAACAGGGCTAGATGCTCCCCTCTGGCCTCCCCCAACCTCAGACATGGGACTCGGACTGCAGTTCTGGAAGCCTGGTGTCCACTGTCTGAGCAGCGCTGCAGTCCTGGCATTCGTGGCCATCCAGGGCTATCTCGTCCCGCCCCCTTTGCCCCTCTTTCTCATGCCTCTCCCCTGGCTCTGTCCTGCTGGACCTGGGGGCTGGGCTATGCTGAACCCAGGAGAAGGGGCTCCTCCAACTGGAGGCTTTGCCGAGTGGCCACACCCCTGATGGCCACTAGGGCCCTGGTCTGCAGGTGACCCTCGCCCACTGCCAGAGCCCCTCACCTCACACAGAAGACCCTCGCCCGACACAGAAGACCCTCGCCCAAGGCAGTGTTTTTCGGGCTCTGAGTCTCCAAGCTGGCGGAAGCAGAACTGGATTAACTGCTGAGATCTTATGTTCTGCGGCTCCCCTGGGCCCGCACACCCCGAGGTTGCGTGGTGTGCCTGCTTCCCTGCACCGCTTCTCCCCAGGGCTCAGCCTATTCTCAGGCCTTTGAGAATGTGGGCGCCAATGTGTATGGATTCCCCTCAGAGCCTGCGGGGGAATCCCAGTCCTGGATGGAAAGAGTGGGGGTGGCATGCCCCAGGCCAGGCGGCAGGGAGATGACCTCCTGCCTGGTGCCCCGGAGGACCACACGGGGGCTGGGACCAGGCCTGGGTGCCAGGCGTCAGGCAGTGCTTCCCCTGCGCTCATGCACTTGTGGTGCCCTGGGGGCCCCTGCACCGCGGATCCTGTTCCAAACATCGGGCAGACCCAGTAAGCAAAGGGGCACAAGCCTGTGTCCTCATAGTCCTTAAATGCTGGTGAGAAAAACAAGCCAGTAAGCAGTGTGGGGGCAGGAGGTGGGGTGCAGAGGCCCCGCCTGCAGTGGGGCGTGTGGGTTCTCATGATGGCAGCAAAATTAAATTTGCTACCACGAAACCTCTGGTATCTTGGAGAAAGCACAGGCCATGTTTACCAGGATCTGGTCCCAGTGTGCCCAAGGCCCCAATGACAGTGTGGGGGCCTCAAGAAGGACCTGAGCTCATGGTGAGGGGGTGGCTGTGGGGTGCAAGGCCAGACCCTCTTTCAGACCCTCATAGGCTGGCCTTGCACAGGGTCAGCCTCGGTCACTACGGTGGGGGACAAGATCGTGAGACGTGACTTTGCAGGGGTGTTCGCAGAAGGAAGGAGAAAGGCACAGCAGAGACACAGCACCTGGCCCGCACCCAGCCAGCTGACTGCCCCCAAGAGAGCAAGAGGTCTGTGTCCTCGGCCTCTGCTTGCCCTTCTGTGAGACGGACAGGTTTGAGACACAGCAATAAAAAATGAAATGGAGTTGTAGAAGTTAACTTGAAAATTGAAAGAGGAAGCAGAGAAAGGCCTAGGAGAGGGTGGTACCCCCGTTCCCGCGGGTGCTTCCGCCTGAGTGCACTGGGGCCACCAGGCTTCCAGGGATGCTGTTGAGGCCCCACTGGACACTCTTGGAATCAGCTTCCCACTACTTGGAGAGTCATTTTAGGATTTCAAGGTGACTCTTTCCTACAAAATGAGCCCTACTGGCCAGCCAGTGACTTGCCCACAGTCTCTCTGAGAAGCTTCGCTGGAGTCTTGAAAAGCAAGGGGATGGCCCAGAGCAAGAAAAAAGTCCCCATCCCCCTGAGGCCACTGGAAGCCCCGGTTGTACACATGGAGCCTCTAGGAGTCTTCTAGGGGGTGAGGCCCCGTGCTCCACACAGCGCCCTGAGGCGGTGACCCCTGCGTCCAGGTGAGCAAACACCCACCAGGATTAAGTTCTGAGCCATGGCTCCCAGCCATCTCAGACTTAGTTTTCATGCAACTCAAATGCCAAGCTTTTGACACAAACCAAAAGCGTCATTGTAAACAGTGGGTGCAAGAGGAAACAGCTCTCAGAACCTGAATGAAAAAGACCTGTTTCCCAGGGATTCGTCTCTACCCCTTCCTCTGCACAGCTGAGCCCCACGAAGAAAAGCAGCTGTGTAGACGGCACTCTAGCTTGGCCACACCACACCGAGCATGACCTTGCACAGGAGAGAGGGTTCCAGAGCCCCACACACACTGCGAGCAGTCCATGGGAACAGTGCACGGATCAGTCCACGGCACCAGTCCACAGGACCAGTCCACGGTGTCCTGAGGGTGAAGGGGAGTGCTGTGGAGGAAGCAGCTTATCCCTGGGAAATCCTCTGCAGAATGAGATGGTGTATTGATCCTCTTGCTGACCTTGCCTGCCTGAACAAGGAGGTTCTGTGTTTAACGAACCCTGCTGACCCTTCAAGACGAGGTCAGCGGGTTTCGTTCAGCTGGGAGCTCTCAACTGAATCCAGCCTGTGTGGAGGTCTGCCCTCTCAGGGCCTGAATCCCACGTGTCAGTTCTTCCCAGGAAGTGCGCGGGTTACTCTCAAATCCCAACACTCCAATGGTGCTGGGAACCAGGGTTCCTTGTTCCGAAAAGCGGACCAGCTTCTGGTTCCCCAGTCTGGCAGACACTCGCCTTCCCAGACCTCTCCTGACTAGCACAACCAAGGCAAACAGAAACAGAAAGGCACCCACCCAGCTCTGGAGATGCGGCTGGGCTCGGGGGGGCTTCGTGATAGGCCCAGCCCCCCAGGTAGGCTCTCCCCACCTCCCTGGCAGCTAGGCGAAGCCATGTGCCTGGTTTCTGGCATCTAAGATTTGAGTGGGAGCAGACCGCCACCTTGGGATGTGGATTTGTGAGGTGATGCTCTCCATGGCTTCCCCCACCCACACTGGCAGCTGCTGGGACCAGAACTCCATGTGCTTTTATGGACTTGGCAAGGTTGAGCTTATTAATTTCCACAATAGCCTGCTGAGATTGCTATGATTTGCACCCCATTTTTGCCAATAAAGAACAAAGGCACAGAGTTAAGTAACTTGTCCGAGGTCAGGCAGCTAGAGCAGTAGAAACAGAGACTGAATACAAAGTATCAGACTGCAGAGTTCATGTCTGAGTGTGAGGACCCCGCAGGCCACCTCATTCCCTTGGGGTCCCTGATGCAGCTACTTCCCCTGGAATGGATGCCAGTATTTCTCCTGGAAGTCACTAATGCATCCTGCCTGGGGTTGTGTTCAGAAAGGAGATGGGCGTTTTGAACTCTGTGTCTCAGACCCAAGAAGCTCTTCTTCCTGCAGTGTACCTGACTGTCTTGCCCACTGGGATCCTTTTTCACCACCTTTCTTTAATAACATAGAGGAAGATTTAGCCAGGCACATGGATCCCCAGCAAAGGTCACTTTTCCTGGCTGTGGCTTGGTGATCCACCCGACTCGGGTGTTATGTAAGGCTGGAATCTTTTCAGCCTGCACAGTGTTCCTGAATCTTTGCTACCCACTGACCGGGATAGAGATGCGATGGTGGGAACTGAAGCAGCCACACTGGGCCCACGTTGAGTGTCCTGCTAGCTCCAAATTCACTATATGAGAAAGAAAGCTTGTATTTAAGATACCATACTTTGGGGTAACTTTATCTGGTACCCCAGCTAATATGAAGAAATGTGCCCCCATATCTGGCCATCCTCAGAATTTACTTGGGGTGTTTTCAAAAGTCTGTCTGATGTGGAACTATTTCTGTGGCACATACAGTGGGAAAGGCACGAGGCTCCAGGGGCTGACATAAAGAGATCCTTTTAAGCTGTCTAGGTAGGAAGAGGCCTGGGAAAACAAATCGTCCATTTCTGTAATATCTGGGGCCCTTAAGAAATGTAAACGCTAAGCCTGCTCTCAGGGCATTATAACTTAGAAAAATTGTATTTTTCAACGAAGCTTCGGATGGCCATGTCAGGGCAGTTTCACCCCCAGAGTACACTGTGCCGCCGGCCACAGAGAGCACGCTGCTTGCCCTCCGCTGGGCTGCTCCTCCATTCTAGTCTGTTCCTGACAATGGCTGATGCAGGAGCACCACTAGCTCCCGTTAATCAACTCCCTCTCCAGAGAGGTGGTTACTAACGTCCCTTTGCAATAGATCAAAGAAAGATTCCAGTCATTGCTTCAGTTTTCTCCTCAATTGAATGATGACAACAGTCCTGGATTATTGGCCCTGAGGCCCACTTTAGCTTCTTATCTGTGCAGCAGAAAAGGGGCTGGTGGGAGCAAGGGGTTGGTCACTGCAGTCCTGATGGAGCTTAGGCCCCTTGGGGCACATGCTCCAGAGCTCCACAAAGTAGGCAGGTGCAGTCAAGCAGGTGGGCACAGGGTCTCCATGGAGATGCTTCCTGGTGGGAGAAGGCAGCCTTCTCTCTTGGGGTTGCCTTCTGGGACTGTGGGGCAGGGTTACTGCACCTCCCACTTTCAGATTTTCCCCCAAGACCTCTTGCTTTTTGAAGATGGGTAACTAATTTTCACAAAAGAATTTCCAACAATGGGGGGTCCCCTGCCCCAAAATCTGTGAGCTCAAGTAAGAGCCTGGGCTTGGATATCCATGCCAGCCTGTGCATTCCAGAATGCAGACTATGCTTGGGCATCAATACCCTCCTACACACAGTAGGATGCCTGGTTATGCATTGGGGTGACCCATGTCTTCCAAGCAAGAACAGGTGAGGGCTGCATGAAAGTCAGAAACCGGGGCTCCACAGCTTAAGCTGGGGACAAGATCCACTCTTCTGCTGCTGGCTGAGCGACGGGAGCTGTGGGAAAAGCAGAGGCAGTCTGCTCCCTCCCTAGAAGCTGCCTGTGGGCAGTGCAAGTGGCAGCGGCTGGTGGGCATTTTACTGGTGGGGCTGGTGGGGCTCGGGCACAGGCAGAGGCTGGCGGTGGTGGTGGAGGGCAGTCGCTCCCCTACCGTGCGCCCAAGGTCAGGCAGCCCCCAGTTTGGCACCACAGGGAGGAGCTCAGGCCCTAGGGCCAACCCCGGTGCTATTGTTAAGGGGAAGGATGTCCTAAAGGAACTCTGCAGAGTCTTGTGGACTCCACCCCCTACTCCAGCTTTCTGGACCCCACCCCCTACTCCAGTGATTGGAAACTACAACTCCCAGCAGTACCAGGGAGAGAACTGCGAGGACCCAAGGGCGGAGCTAAGCAGGCATGCTGAGATACTGGGGGATAAACAGGGTGCAATTGTGTCTCGCTGGCTCTTGCTCGGGAAACGGCTCTCCGGGCAGCGTGACTCGGTGTGTTCAGTCAGCCTAGCCGTAAGGTATTCCACTTACTTTGTATCCCGCTCTCTTTCCCTGGGTTGTTTCCTGTTCCTTTCCCCTTTTGTAAATTACAAAATTCTTTTGTAAACCCATTATTGACCCTTTTGTGTGTCCCTGCAGTGTAACTGAGTTGTGAGTGCGCAGGTGAGGCCCCACAGACAGGCGGCCCAGTCCACTCTGGGCTAGCCCGTAGCACTGTGGCTCCTCCAGCAGCAGGCACCGGGGAGGCCAGTGGATTGTGCCTGGGGAGGGGAGTGGACCAGCGGTGTGGGCTGTGGACTGACGGGTAAATGGTCAACCATGGGCTTTAATGGTCCCATCAGACTAGGAAGTGGGGCCCAGGAAAAGATGTGGGCGAGGCTGGGCCAGGTGGGGCTCCGAGGCTGACTCGCACTCTCTCTCCTGGTTCCCGGCCCCTAAAGAAACCAGAGTGAGCTGTGTCCGCAGCCAACTGGCCACCGAAGAAAGGGAAGCCGAGAGCTCCGCAGAGGCTGGGCAGGGCGGCTGTGCCTGCAGCCTCCTTTCGCTAGTGCGGGGTGCTAGCATCTCGGACACAGCCTCTGGGTACTGGCACCATGGGCAGTGTACCCATCGCTGCTGGCCAGTGGCTGGAACACATGTCTAGGTGACCTCTGAGGGCTGCCGCCCCCTCTGACTGTCTGACGCTGCCTCCTGGGGCTGCTGCCTTTGCTGCCATCTGGTCCAGTACACAACGTCCATTCGGAGTATGGCCAGGGCTGCTGTGTTGTCATCTCAGGGGTCCCCCTGTGGGTGCCTCTGGATGCAGTGACTCGGATCTTGGCCATTGCCTGCTGTGAGCTCCAGGCCCTCATGGGCGGGGTCACCTGATGTTGCCATCTGGGGTGAGTGGCCTTTGTTCAGGATCCCTGGACGCTAGGGACGTTGTCTGGGGTGAGGCAGCCGCCACCTGCAGCTTTAGAGACCCCTTGTTTCCTTGTTTGTTAACTAAACGCCAGAATTGCTCCATGAGCCTGAGTGGCCTTACCATTGTGCCCGCGGGTGAGACCCAAAGTGACCGGCCACTCACACACTGTATCCCCCATCATGACTGTTTCAGTGTTCAGCTCCTGGGGGGCTCCTCCCAGGCGCCAGTCAGTGGGTTTGGGGTGGGCACACTTGAGGACAGGGAGTTAGCGGAGGCCCGTGGCCTCTCGGGGCAGCTGGCGACGCTTGACTTTGAGTGGCACTTCCAGGCCTCCGGTTCCTCTCCCCTGAAAGGGGGCTGACCTGGGTGGGGGGTGACTGTGGGACCATGTGTAAAGGCACGCGCCCCAGTAATGAAAGTGAATGTAATAATAGCAAACCCTCAGGTGTGGCCTTGGCGACCAGGCTGCGGCTGAGACGGGAGGCGCCTGGCTGTGACCACCCCGCCGGCCTCCTGAGCCCCTTCTCTCCTTGGGTCCCTCACCGGTAGGGGTGCAGGCCTCGGGATGCACCTTTCCTGCGCTCCTGCTGGCTGTCGCAGCCTCGGACCTGCCCGGCATGTGTCATGTCGAGCTTCCAGCAGCATCTTTTAAAACCAAGCCTGGTCTTCTCATCCGGTTGGACCTTGATGTGGTGTCTGGAACTGAAAGATCCACACGCTTCATGAGACTCGAAGACGTGGCCAGCGACAGGTGGAGGTACCAGGCGATGCTCTAGATGGTGTTCCCCAAGAGGGGCAAACCCTCTTCTTGTTGGGGTCGCGGCTGTTTGTGTCCATGGAGCTTTTACCCCCGACTCGACTGCCTACAGTCAGGTGTGGCCGTGGGAGTGGTCTGAGGACGGGTCTGGTGTGGCCACGGAGACACTTTTCCGACCCTGGTGGACAGAGCACTGAGCAGCTGCTCACGCTGCTGCTGTGGCGCAGCCCCAAAGCAGCCAGGCTGCCCAAAGGTGCTCACGCTCCTGCGCTCCAGTCTCGCTTTGCAGAACGGTTGGCACCGTCTCAGGCTGCCCGCGCCCTCCCTGTGAGCCGCGACTCGCAGGTTGTTCGCCAGAGCCGTATGCACAGGAGTGTGGCTCCCAGGGTTGCTCCATGCCCCGTGAGTGCCAACCTGGCAGTATGGCCATAGGCCTTGCAGAGGCTCGGCCACTGGAGGAGGTGCCAGCGTCTCCAGGTGCTTCCTGCTCAGGTGCTGACGTCTGCCCTCCTTGGGGTGCTGGCTGGAGACAGTTCTGGAGCTCAGCTGGGATTCTGCTGGCTTGTTTGAGCCTCAGATGTGGGGAGCACGGACGGCACTGGGGTTGCAGAGAATTCGGAAACTTCCTTCAGCTTGAAGAGAACAATTTTTAATGGTGGTGTTGGTGGTGGTTTTCTTGTTTCGCGCTGGGGTGAAGGGTTTTGTTCTGAGGTGTGGCCTTGCGTCTGCCCTGCAGAGTGGACTTCTGCTGTCCTTACTTTGGCATTTCAAATTAAAATTGACTTTCTCTGTGTTTGAGCTATTTTTGTTTGATGTTTGGGGAGCTGTTAGCAGCGGATGCTGTGCTAGTAGTGGATGCAAATTGAGAAGGATGGGGTGACTCCAAGCCAAAAAGAAGCTCCTTAGGCTGCTGGTCAGTTTCGCCCACAGCCCTGTCTTCTGGAGCAGGAAATGGCCGGTGAATGGGGGCGGCTGGCAAGGTGGGGGCAGGAGGGGCGGTTTCTTGCGGGCTGAGTCAGCCCCCAGATGCAACTTGTCCCACGGAGTTTAAAGTTTGGGCTAATCGCTGCCTTCTAAAGCCCAGGCAGAGTGACAAGGAGAACAGAGGGTCTTTCTTCTCCATCACCATGGGGCTGAGTCTGACATCTGTCTAGACCCCTGTGTCCCCCTCAGCCTGTATGGTGTCTGGTGCACCCTGGGGCACCCAGAGGAGTGGGGTCTCCCATCTGGCCAGGTGATGCCACCGGCCATCATGAAGCACAGCTCCTCTACCCTGGGGAGGGACCACACTGCTGACCAGACACCTGGACGTGGTAATAAAAGTGCACGCCCAGTGCCCACTCGTGTGGAAACACCACGGGTCTGGGAACAGACTGACTGTCCTGCTCGAGGCCGTGGCAGCTATTAGACACTGCACAAGCAGCCTCGTGACCCAGGGGGGTGTTTTCCCTCCCTGCAAAGAAGCAGGTTTTTGAAGCCTGTTATCTAGAGATGTAGCTACAGACCTGACAAATCGTTCTGACTATTCCTTCCTGGCTAAGAGGTGAGAACCCCGTGAGTGATTCAGGAATGCAGACTTTTGCATCTCGAGGGGCTGATTTTAATATGTTTATCACCAAGTAGAGGAACGAAACTAAGTGATTCTTATAAAACAGCTGACAGTCTGGTGCAGAGGGAGCAAACCAAGGCACCCTGAGGGGCGTTGTTTGAGGGTAGGAAACAGATTCCAAACAAGAAATCACTATCACATTAGCTTCCACAGTGTGAGGAGCAGAGCAGGTTTCCAGGCTGAGCTCTGTGCTAGCCGGGCCAGGACACATCCCCTGCCGCAGGGCGCTTGGCTGGACAAGGTGAGCCCTTGAGCGGGTGGGGGAGTCCCTGGGGACAGCACCGGGACTCCAGGCTGGTCAGAAAGCAGGTGTCATTTCAGAAGGAAGGGTGAAGGTGAGCTGCAGGACGTGAGGGGCGGCCAGAGCTGCTCTGATAAGCCTGGGTTGCCTGGATGTGGACACTGTGGGGGCTTCTCTCACAGGGGAGGCCCAGGGTCCCGAGCAGGGACCCAGGGAAAGCCTCTGGCTGTGCGCTCCATCCTCAGTGGGGCCTGGGAGGTGATGGTAGGAGGAGCTGCCCTGGTGAACCCGTGACCCTGGGTCGAAGTGAAGGAGGGCAGGAGGCTTTCAGATTCCCCCATTTCTGGGAGGGCAGACTCTGGAGCCGAAGCAGGGGTGGAGAGACGGGGCCTGCGCTGGCCACGCGGGCAAGTAGAGAGTGGGGCAGGCCGCCAGGGCACGGGCCGGCCTCAGAGGCAGGAACGGGGCTGGGGATGTGTGTTTTTGAATCTGGCATCTAGGTGGTATATGAGACCATGTGTGCGAGTGAGAACATACCACGCTGGCAGCCTTTAAGCAGAAACCCCTGCAGACACATGATTCAAAGGGAACAGCACACCTTGTGATGGGTGACTCTTCAGACCAAATCCCCTCATCCACAGGCGCTTTTAATTTTGAGGTGACAGCAGCATGTAGGTAAATTGCTGTTGCGTTTAAAGCTCCTCTTTGATGTTAAAATTTTAAGGCTTTTTTAAAAAAGATTTATTTATTTATGCATACAGAACTGGGGTATACAGGCCAGGGGTGCAGGGGCGGGGAGAGGATTCACCAGAGACAGAGTGGGGAGCAGAACAGGCAGATGGACGAAGTACACTGCTGAGGGGAGCAGCGGGTGGGTCAGGAGAGGTCTGCCGCGCCATGGGAGTCACCTCTGGGGCGGGGATCGAACTCATGCAGAAGTGGCTTTAGCCTTAGTGCTGTGCTTTACCCGGCTGCGTAAAGCGAGTTTTTTAAGTAACACACATTTTAACTAACACATTTAAGGCTAACACACAGGCTGTGCCCCTTGGCCTGGCTGCAGCTCCCTGCCGTTCCCCTCATGAGCTCTCCCCCGGCTTCATTTAGTTTGCATGAACCCACGCAGCTGCAGATAGAGGAGCTGGGAACTGGGGAAGTGGGCTCCAGAGCTGAGGTGCCAGGGATGCACATGGGGGCAGTGACTTCTGCAAAGGAAGGAGGTGTCAGTCCCCTGATGGGGGGATGGGGTGGACGTGGTGAGGGGGTCCCTGGGCCACTGTCCTAGAGCGGTGAGAGGGGTTCAAGCTCGAGTCCCCCACACCAGCCCTCCCCCGCCCAGAGCCTTGCCTGCTGGTCATGCCCCTGTTGGTGCGGGCTTTGCGCCCTGTCCCATGGCCTGCTGGGCAGCGCCCTCTGCCCTCCCCTCCCGTCAGCCTGTGCCGCAGGCCCCAGCCCCGTGCTGTTGTCGGTGGCGGCTTCTTGCCTCCCCCCGGCTGACTTGTGCCTACCGTGGGGCGCAGCCACGTCTTCTGGACTCAGGTGTGACACCCCACTGAAACAGCCTTTTGGAAGTTTCTGGCCGCCTCTCCCCTGGGTGTGTGATGTCCAGCTCAGGTGTGGCCTCTTGCCGGGCCAGCGCACACGGTCCCACAGGCTGTACCGTGTCCAGCTCCCTCCTCTGCGGCCTTGGGGAGCGTGTCCTCTGGGTGTGCGTCCTCTCATGCTGGCTGCTCTGTGGTGACCACCTCACCAGCAGAGCTGGGCATCAGTGTCTCAGCCTCCTTCGGGCCACCAGGTCCTTAGTGTGTTGCCTCAGTTTCTCAAAGTTCCTGGTTCTGGTTTTCTCGCTATGGTGGGGGTGGGGTGGGGCTGGGGCAGGTGTTAGTGCCCAAGACTCTACTCAAAATTTAGGCCACAGGCCCTTCTTGCCAAGGATCCTAAGACCCCTGGGGGTGAGCAGCCCCCCTCCCCCGCTCCCTGTAGCTCGGGGTAGAGAGAAGTCACCTGGATTAGTCTCCCTGCACCCCACCTCCCTCACCCTGCCTTCACTCCAAAAAGGTTGAGGCTTAAGTGATGTCTTCATTTTCCAGGGCTGGTGTTTCAAACTCAGAAACTAGTGTTTGCTCTCATTCTTCATGTTCAAGCCCCAACATACGGGGGCTGGAGGTTGGGTGTGTCAGGCAGGAGAAGGGGGAGCGTTAGGAGGAGGACGAAGAAGCACAGGGGAACCGGGGGCCCCGAAATGCTCCCCAGCCTCAAAGCAGACCTCCTCATAGAAGCTCACACCAGAAGGTGGGTGCTCTCATCCAGGCAGCCCTGAGGGGAGCTGCTTTCGCCCCGTCTTTGGCTCAGGTGGGTTTTAGGCATCTCTGGAGGTGCCCGAGTGTGAGTGTGAGTGTCTGTCTGCTTTCAGTGAACTGGCCAGTCTACTCCCATCTTCCAGGTAAAAGAAAACATTTCAAATTATTCTAAATTGTTTAAATAAATGTGCTGACTGATTTTGTGAAAGTCCAATCCAGGATATGGTCTGAAATGTTTTTTACCGGAATCTTGGACTATGGAGAACATTTGGAAGATCCATAAAAAACAATTCTTCCTTTAATCAATTGGATTAAATTGAGGGAAAAAGGTTCTTTCTGATTACTCCGAGATCTGAATAATGCAAGAGCTACTGGCTTTAAAGGACTTTACCTATCACACTCCATTTTGTGAATTTTTGCTATTACTGCCTTCCTGGCCCTTTCTAGACCAGGAGATGAGAGACGGCGCAGACGGCGCAGAAGCGAGGTGCGGGAACAAGGTGCTTGCTCTGGGAGGGGGCATGGGTGAGGTCAGAGGTCAGAGCACCCTGGGGTGGGCAGTGGGATGGTGGAAGCTGCTGGATGTCTGGGTGGATGTCAGCCTGAAGTGCTGCGCCGCCCGCATGCACAGTTCTGGTGGGCACAGGCCAGCACCCAAGGTCTGGCTGGACACATGCAGTGTCCCAGGGTGGGAGTCCCCCAGCAGCCCCTGACAACTTCTCGGGGATCACCCTCCCTCCGGGGTACGGGCCTGGTGGCAGGGTCAGCTTGGAGACCTCACCTTTCCTGGCCTAGGCGCTGGCAGGCCATCAGCCAGACAGGATCGGAGGGCATTTCCCTGGGAACTGGCTCAGACTGGGGGTGTGGAACGGGGTGGGGGTGACCCTCCTGGCTCCTGTGCTGGAGTCCCCAAAGCCACTCTAGGCTCTGTCCTTCTCTGCGAATGTCGTTCTTTCAGTGACTAAGATTCTGGGACTAATTCCAATGTGACTGGAGGGGGTTCCCCATCCTACCAGGCACTGCGCAGCAGCACCGTGCACCCTGCAGCTGTGTGGCTCTGACACTGTCATCAGCAATAGTCGGGCCCGCATGGCCAAGGGTGAGACCCGCAGCACTGCCCCCACCCCCCCAAGCTCAAGTCCAGGTTGTCCTTGTGCAGCTGGCAGAAGCCTGCAGGTTGGAGCCCCACAGCCCTCTAGGGTCCATTGTTTTGCTTGAGGGGTCACAGGGCTCAGGGCAGCTTCTGACTCCCTGGGAAGTGACTTCCAATGGGGCGGGCAGGTGTTCACTACTCAGGAGCGCTCCCATCCCTACCCAGTGCTGGTGTGATTGCATCACTGGCCATCAGTGACTGGACTCCCCCCAAGTCCCTCTCCCCATCCTGGGCTCAGAGGGTCCAGCCCAGTCCTCTAATAAGGGACCTCGGGTGGAGTCTTGGGTCACGACCTTCACCAAGGACACCTTGGTTGCTCTCCTGGGAAATTCCAAGGGTTTTAGTAGCTCTAAGCCAGGAGTGGTGCAGAGCCAAGCTAGGGCCTGAGTACACGTCACATAACCTCAGTGACCACCTGGAACGATCTAAAAATTGTCCAAACTCAAGAGCTAGGCACTGCCCGCCTCCCGCCTCTGCTGAGGGTCCTCGCTACCTGGGTTCCAACAGGCAGCCCTGGGAGCACATCAGTCTTCAGAGCTGGGGCAGAGGCCACAGGGCCCAAGGCGCCCAAGTGGACAGTCTGACCTCTGCACTCTCTGTCCGAGATCCCTGCTCTTCAAGTATGGACAGGGTGGAGGCTTTGGTCTCTCCTACATTTCTTGCTTTGAGTGTCTCCTCTGGCTGGCTGTAAAAGTCAGCAACACTGTAACTCCTTTTCCACATTTGTTCATTTTAAAAATATTCGAGGTTTTCTGGGTCCAGTTCTACCCTGAATGGGGGATGGAATGCACTAGAAAAACAGCCTTGTAGCAGGACAGCTCTTCTCCCACTGCCATTGTGAAGAATTGGAATTTTGCTAAGCAAACAATCGTTGAAGTCTGGTGAAACATCGTACAAGATTAACGTTGTATGAATTAGAGTCTCTGATGAGATTAGTTTTAATTAAGATCACAAGGATGAGAACACGTGGAGAAGAGGCTCTGGCAGCGAGGTGGGAACCAGGTTGCAGTCTGGTGCACAACAGAGTTGGTTGGAAATGGCTTGAAGCTTTTGAAATCTCTTCAGTAAAAGAGGGCCATCGTGGTGTCAGTGGGAACGTTGTAGATCCTGGTCAGCCTCACATTTAACAAACAACCACCAAGTGGCCCCCTGGGGCCCATCCCCGGGTGGTAGGACACCATCCATGCCCTTGCCAAGGTGACCACAGATGGTGACCGCCAAGAGACCAGCCTGTGCACCAGTGTCCGAGTGCATGCCCAGGAGGACGCTGAGGAGTGCAGCTGGTCTGAGAGCTAGGAAAGGTGAGGAACACACACTTCAGGGAAGCTGGGTGAGCTTGGGTTCTTGGTGGGAATATGGTTCCACTCACTCTGTAGGCGTGAAACTCTTGGCTTATAAAATTTAGCTAGCATTATTCACATCACCAATGGAATCAGTTACGTGCTCATTATGGATGCCTGGATAGAGAAATTTGATGCTTAGAGTCAGTCAGGAATATTATGTAGCTGTTAAAAAGCATGTTGTCCTTTGAGACAGCGTGGACTTTGAGGAGATGTTGCTGAGTGTAGCAGGGCAGACACCGAAGGGCAATGCTCAGGTGATTCCTTTTGCATGTGGGGTTCAACAGCCAGGGGAAGCTCACTGGCCGAACACAATCAGAACCCCCAGGTCTGAGATCCGGTAGTGGCTGCAGTGGCAGTTTCCAGAACAGAGGGCAAGGATAAGAGGAAGTGTGAGGGCTGTGGGGCCTGACAGCCCTGATGCTGTGAAGGGCATGGGGAACTTGCACCTTCCAGGATGTGATACTGCTCTTGAGAAATGATATGCTTTTATGAATAAATGATAAGAATTATTATTTCACAAAATCAGCAGCACAGCCTGGCTTTGTAGCCCCTGTGGTGGGTCCTGCTGGTGCTAAGGTGACTCCCATGTGGTCACTACCAGCCGCCGGCATCATACTGTGGCCACAGGTGGAGGAGCCGAGTTGTGATGGAGGCACAAGGGACAGTGGACAGAGTGGACACTTGTGATACAGATGCTCAGAGAACGCGGGGTGGCGAATGGTCCTGCCCGATGACAAAGGGCCACTGCTGTACGCTGGCTGGGGGGGAGGGCGTGCCTGTGGGAGTGGGGGAGCCTGCCCCTTCAGTGTGTGCCGTGGGCGTCCTGCATGTGCAGCGAGGGGGAGCTACACGGAGCCGGCGGGCGACAGCCATCCTCAGGAGTGCCGCGTGAGCCTGGCCTGTTTGTGCCTCTGGGAGAGTGTCCTGGCTTGGAGGGGACAGATTCCCTTAGGCCACTTATGAGGACCAGGAGACTCAGGAGCTTTGGGTAGCGGGGTTCAGGCCTCTCCAGCTTGGGCTGTGTGGCCAGAGCGCCCGCCTGTGAGCACCCTGGGACGCAGCTACCTGGGTCTGGCCGTGGCCAGCTCCTCGCGGAGACTCTGGGGAAGAGTCTGTTTCCTTGTGCTCTCCAGGTTCCAGAAGCTGCCTTTGGTGCCAGCCCTTCCTCCATCTCCAGGAACCATCTAGACTCTGCTCCCATCACTGGTTCTGCTGCCTCCCCTCGAGGCCCCTGTGGTCACCCCAGTGCACCTGGCGATCTGGGGCAGTGTCCCCGCTGGGATCCCAAACTCAGCCATGTCTGCAGCATCCCTTCCAGGGTTCAAATGTGGTCATCTCTGGGGTGAAGTGGAGTCATTACCCACCGGCCCCAAGAGCCAATCAGGAGCTCCTCAGGGTAGGCGAGAGGCTGGCCGGTGTAAGGTCTGCCGGCGGCCAGCAGAGTGCAAAGGGCGCCACCAGGACGCGGGGGGGTGGAGTAGGGTGGTGGTGCTGGGAAATAACCAGGGTTTGGCCGACAAGCCGGATTCTGGCCCGAGCTGCAGGAACTTCCTCCTCGCCTCCTTGGGCATGTTCCTGCCCTGCAAGGTGCCCTGTTAGGGCCGTCGACCACACAAACGGATGTGACATGTCATTGCTCTCGTCTCCCTGGGCTGGCTTCCGGGCAGGGTCCATCTGGTGGTGGTGGTGGGGGGTGCTTGGGCCTCTCCTGTCCGGGCTCCACTGTGGCAGTTTCCGGCTCAAGGATAGAACCAGTTGGGTGTCACACAGCTGGGGCATTCACAGGCTTTCTGGACACCTAACCCCTCCAGGGACAGCTGTTTCGGTGGTCAGGTGCTTCTCTGCTGTGTGGGAGAACCCCGCTGGCCGAGGGCCCGGAGGGTTGGCTTTCTCCTAGCCTGCCCCATCAGACCATGGTCACCCAGCTCTCAGCTTCGAACCAGTGCCTTTCACAGTTGGGAGTCATGGACAGGCCAGGCGACCACCCTCCCTCAGCAGGGGCCTTCCCTGGGCTGAACGACGTCCAGGAGCTGGCGGCTGTGTGGATGTTCCCAGGGTGCTTGGCCCCTGAAGGGGACACTTTGCATAAAGACAATGCCAGTGTGGATGGGCATATTCTAGCCTAGGACCCAGATAAAACAGAAGGGCAGGGTTTTCAGTGGGCACAAAGAGAATTTGTAGTTCAGCCAGAAACGCACAACTTTTCTCTCTGTGCTTCAGTCTGCGCCCTGCAGCTGGGGCGGGACCTCCAGCCACTTCGGGCCAGCCTGTGGGACACAGGAGTGGCTGGCCCTGCAGTCTGGGCATGGGCTGGTCAGGGCCACCAGGGAGCAGCCCTGTTTCCAGCCCAGAAGATGCCCGCGCTCAGGAGACACCAGCTTCCCCAGACACCGCAGGCCAGCAGTGGTGCCTGCAGGAGGTAACAGGGCCCAGTGTTTGCTGAGTGACTGGTAAAGTGTTTGTCAGAGCTAAAGCTCTTGGTGTTTAAAAGCTGGATCTGTGAAGGTCACCAGCTTCATCTTGTTATTGCACAAGTGAAATCCTAGGAGGAAATGGGGATAACACGCCCCAGGTGGGTGCCGGGGGGTTTGGTGGGGGCTAAGGGTAGGTAGGACCAGGTCAAGGGGCTGTGGGAGGGGCAGGAGGCTGTGTGCAAGGTGGGGTGAGGCTCTTCCCTGAAGCTGGGCTTGAGGCCAGTGGGGAGCCCGCCTACTGTGTTGCCCTTCTGCTACCTTCGCTGCCTCAGCCCTCATGCACCAGGCCGAGCTGTCTGTGTGGGCTGGACTGGGTAAGCAAACGTGGCTACACCGACTGCAGGCCGCCTGAGGGACGAGACTGACCCCTGCTCCTCCCTCCTGTCCCCGTCTTTCGGCTGGAACCACTGTCCCCCGCTGTAGGGGACTCGTTGTCTGGCTGGGGCCTGGCAGACAACTTGAGACAGATTTCCAGCAGCCAGGCCTCCTCTTCCCGCCTGCATCATTGGCCCCGGTCCTCGGGGAGGATGATGCGTCCCCTGCAGAAGGGCCCTGGCCTGGCCCCTCACGGCGCTGGCCCTGACCCTTTGAGCAACTGCCCTGACCTCTGTGGCTGGGAGAGCGGGCTTCACCAGGGCCTGCTTGTCTGATGAAGACAAACCCAGGAAGAAAGCTTGTTGGCCATTCAGGACAGGTGACTTCAGGTCCTTCCCACTGACCCCTCCACCAAAGTGTTTTGTGCCTGGGTCCAACGGTGGGGGGTGGGGGACTTCCTTTTGTGGGTGTCTCTGGAATCTGTTTTCAGCCTGCACATCAAATGCTGGATGCACTTTGTTTTTATCACAGGCCTCCCTGCCTGCCTGCCTCCTGCTTTCTCCTCCCCACCCTCCCTGACCCTCCCCGCTCCTGACTTCTCCTTACCCCCCCTCGCCTGCCCTCCCCCCTTCCTTCTTCCCTGCTCCTTCCTCTCCTGAGCTGAAGCCCACTCTGTGCTGCAGGGAGACCTGTTTTAATTCCACCCATCTCGCAGCAAGGCCACTTAGGGTTAGCAGTGAGATTTCAGATCTCATTGATTTTTCCTGGTATCTGGTAACATCGTATAGTGGAGACGATTTAAATAAGATTTTGAGAAATGAGCACAGGAGTCCTTTAGTCCGCCCAGCGGGCCAGTAACTGCTGGTCAGTGGAGCCTGTGATTGGCTGGAGAGGGGCCTGCGATGCTCCCCTGATGGGCGGCCTTAGACGTCATCCGTTTTGGTGTTGTTCACTTCAGGAGCATGTGGGGGCAGAGGGGGCAGTGATCTTTGTGAAATGTGGCTTTAACCAGAGCCGTGAACAGAGGGGTGCTGAGGCCACTCTGAGGCTCCGCTCTGGCCGCTCCCCAGCCTCAGGGAGACCGTGGTGACTGCTAGTGTAGACTTTGGGGAGTCCCTTTACTGTTCTTTGTGTTTTGTTTGCGGTATTTATTTTGTGCCTAGTGGAAAATGCTGGGTCCTTGGCCTTTGGATGCTGTTAGCTCATGTTCAGCAGGGCCCCAAGGTGAAATATACGGTGGGAAAGACAGTTCTAAGTGGAGCAGTGTGGTGTGAGTCAGGTGCAAATGGCACGATAGGGAGCGGTGGGGACTGTGGCCACAAGGCCCTGTGCCCGCTCCTAAAGGGGGCTGCTGTTTGCGTCTCTCCCTCAGGACCACAGCGCGGGTCAAGGGCAGAGCCCCTGGCAGCCCGCGAGGTGGGGGTTGAGGCCTGTGTGAAGGACACCAGCGTTGGGGGAGTCTCCTGGCAGGAGCAGTGTGCTGGCCACACCTGTGTTCTCTCAGTACCTGCTAGTTCGCTGTCCAGCTAGGGGTTACCTCTTGGGCTGTCTTCACCCTGGGCTTTGTTTGTGGTGAATTTTAAAGCTTTTACAGTCTTCAGCGGGGGCGGTGAGGCTTGAGGCTGTGTCTCAAAAGAAAGGCGGCTTCCTGTTTCACTGACTCCCACTCCTGTTTGGGCCCCTCCTGGGTGCCCCTGGTCTCTGGTGACCCCCCTACTGCATGACTCTCCTCGTCACCCCACTCCGGGTGACCCTTCTCCGTGGTGACCCCATCCCCCCGCGAGCTCATCTCTGTCATGCGCTCTTGGCTGCCCTGGGGTGCAGACAGTGTCAGGATTATTCTCCTGTGGTGTGTCAAGTGCTTATGAGGATACTTGGGTAGCGTTTCAGATACAAAGTGGGTCTCTCCGCAGGAGCTGCACTGCTTCAGCCAGTAAAACGATATTTATCCCCGCGCTGCGGCCTTCTCGGGCCATAAAGAAGCATCGCGCACTTATAAGCCAGGCGCCTGCCCACAATGGAGGCAGCTTTCGCAGGGCCCGCAGCTCTTGAGAGAGGCAGCGATGAATGTAATTTGTTTTTAGGGTTGTCATTACTGGAAGCAGCTGGGGGAAGCAGAAGAGAGGTGTGGCTGTGGAGCGTGCTCAGAGCAGGGCTGCCGGGCCTTCCAGGTGGGCGTGGGGTCCATCCCTCCTTGAGCTGGTGTGTGTGTTGGGGGGATCCTGCTGGGAACAGGTAGAGGTGGAGGGAAGCTCCTTCTGGCTCCCCTCTGGAGGAAGGAGGAGCTGTGAGGCTTGCGGGAGGGGTCTGTCTCTGTACCTGGGGTCTCCTGAAGGCAGCTGTGCCCCTCCTGTGGTGGACACTGCAGCAGGCGGCCCCCATCCCTCCTTGCTCTGGTGCGCTCGGGAGCCCGCCCAGAGTCCAGTGCGGCCCTCAGCCTCACGGGAACCTGAGAGGGCCTCCCGCAGAGTAGGAGACAGACGGGCTGGTGTATCTGTGCCCGTGAGCGCCCAGGCTGATACAGCCAGTGTCGGGTGAAGAATAGTGTCTGGAAGGCACCGAGTGGGTGCTCAGCACTCAGGTCCTCACAGGGTAACAGCCCGGGAGAGGGCAGCGCTGGCTGGGCGGGGCGCTGGAAGGGGCGGGGGGGGGGGGACATCCAGGCTGCAGTCATGGGGGAGGACCGAGACCGAGAATCTGCAGTTTCACAGGGGACAATGCAGAGTGGAGACCCCCCTCCACCGTCATCTGCCTCTCCTCTGTTTCTTATCCATCTGTCCGTCTAGCATCTATACCTGTCATCATGTGAGGAACACGCTCATTAGCTCCATGATGGGGTCCTTTCACAATTTGTACCTCTGTCAAACCATGATGGTGTATACTTCAGATATCACACAATTTATTTGTCAGTTATTCCCCAGTAAGGCTAAAAAAGATTTAAAAAAAAAAAAAGAGGCAGCACTCACTGGGCACTTAGAAATGTGGCTCTTTCCTGGATGTCACCCCTGTCCTGAGCCCCACCCCATGGCCCCGTCCCGAGGCCCTGTCCCAAGTCCCCTGTGCTGAGCGAGCCTCAGGCCTGCCCACACTCTTGAGTGGACGTGTGGCCCTTGCACACCCTTCTGGTCTGGCCTCCTCCGTCTCCTTCACGGGCGGGTGGCCCGTGGGGCCGTCACGCTCTCTGCCCTTCAGGCCTATTCATGGCATCTGTGCAAGGACCTGTGGATTTTCTTCCAGAAATAACGTATATTTGTGCACCCTGCTGAGGAGAGTGGTCTGGAGCCATCACGCATTTATGTAATGGTCACTTGAGCAGCTGCCCAGCTGATGTGGCCACCTGCAGACTGTCTCTGTGCCCGTGTGGTGCCAGGTTGGGGAATAAAGGGTGCAGGGCTGAGGGTGCTCTGGCCCCTCGGAGCTGCATCACTGGCGGCACAGTGCCCAGCACAGAGCGTGCCCAGAGCGTGCCCACGACGGTGTGGGGTGAGCCCGCGTGTCTCCACACACCCGGTGGCAGCGTGACTAGGCAAGGCCAACATTCGCGGGGCTTTGGACTTTTCCTGAGCTGTGACATTTTGAATGTTTGACTTCCCAGCCCTCCTCGCCGGCCCCTTCATCCTTTGCTATCGTCTCATCGCCCTGTGCACCAGCGACTCCATCGGCCTCCTGGCTAACATCCCAGACGCGCCCCTCCTCCCTCTTGCCCACTGACCCCTGCTACGGCGCCTCCTTAGTGGTCCAGTTGTCTCACACTGAGAAAGAGGGTGTTTGAGCAGATGCTGAACAGGATCTGGGGCTCGGGGGGAGCACCTTTCTGGGAGTGAAGACTCTGGCACTCAGTGTTCAGATTTTATCCTTTTCTTTGACCCTTAAGAAAAGTGGAGGTGGCTGGAGATGGGGAATCTTCTAGGATCTTATGTTAGGATCATTTCCATTTCTTACTAATGTACCGGGTGTTTTCCTTTTGTCCCGAGGAAGTACAGTCTCCACTTGGGGCAGCTGCATTTTGGGGGGGTGGGGGTCGGCAGGGTTGGAGTCTGAGAGACCCACGGCAACGCCCACAGTGATGATAGCAGCTCTCCCACCACAGAATGTCCCCTGCGACCCTGGCTAATCGCACAGTAGCAGGGCCAGTAGGGATTGCTGGAGACGTTTAGAGAAAAAAGGCCATCACCACTGAGTGTAGTCAGGCAAGATGCTCCACGGAGGAGATGAAATTTGACCTAATTGTTAAAAGATGAACAGGATTTTGTTGAAAAGAGCAAAGCTCATTTCCAGGGGCTGGAACCCCCAGAACATTAGGTGAAGGTTTGGGGGACATCACCTTGGCTTTATCCAGAGACACCGGCCCTTTCCTGGCTGGAGATCCAGGGCCGCTAGTGGGGACCGGGGAGGGTGGTCAGGTGTCACAGCTTCTGCTTCTCCAGGAGACTGGCAGCGGGTGTCACCTGTGGCCACTGTCCTTTTTCAGTCACTAGTGACCCACGTTCTTGGTGCCTCCATCCCGACATCTGGTCGGCCGCTGTCTCTAAGCAAAGGAGTATCTGTTTGCCTCTTTCTCTCTCCCATGTCTTTCCAGACACAAAGAGGAGAGGTGGGGGCTGGGGAGGGAATGACTCTGGGAGACGCTTGGCCTGTGAGTGCAGGGCTGGCCTGTGCCCGGTCCCTCTCAGGCCAGTCCTGTGGCCTCTAACCTTGAGCCCTCTCCGCCCGGACAGCTCACTCCCCTGCCTTGTTACCCATGTATAAGGGGGTGGAGCCCAGCCTACGATGGGAATGATTCTGGAGTCCCGAGATTTGAAGAAAACAGAGGCAGGTGTAGAGGCAAGCATGTGGTACGCGTGAGACACAAAGGCAGGGTGGGGACTGTGGCAACGAGGGAGTGTGTGGGAGTGTGCGCCCCCCCAAAGGGGCTGCTTTGTCACCCGGCAGGGGGGCATCAAACTCAGACTTGTCACATCCTGCAGTGTTTTAAAGAAAAATCCATCATCAAGACTTTTGAAATCTTCCATTTTATAAATATTGACTCTAAAAACGAATTACCAATTCAAACAGAGCCTTGCAGAACCGACTAACACATGCTTTGGCGCCCAATTCAGTGCGTGGTTTTCACTTTATCAGCTCTGCTGTGGGCAGCAGGAGGGATTCTGCAGAGAAGTAACTGAGGGCCTTCTGAGGACTTAGAACAATTGTAGCATTTCCCTCTTTTTTTTTTTTTTTTTTTTGCATCAGCGACAGCTGCCCCTTTGCCAGATGAATGCAACTTTTGCATTTCATCGTTGAAAAAGATTTTGAGATGGGTTCTTACCTCTCTCCCTGGCTGGCACCTGAACTCAAGGAAATAGAATTTTTTACCGCCATGAAAGGGTCTTTGCATCTCTGGCCTCTGAGCTGGCCGGTGGGATCTGGGCCCCAGCTATAGCACTTCTGGTGGGGTTTGCAGGCCTCCGCGCCTCCTGACCTGGGGTGCCACCCAGGAATTTTCCTGAGAAAGCCCCTGGCAGGTCCCCAGGCAGCAAGAGGTGGACAGGACAGCACATCCTTCTAATCACTGAGGCACAGGAGTGAAAATAAGCTGCTCCCACTCGGAGCCACAGCGTGTTGCCAAATGAACTGATAAACAAAAAATACAATTAGATGTGGGCTCCGTCTTTGCTAATGTCTTAAAGGGAACCATTTGTTCTGCTTCTTCCCTGGCTTCAGGGAACCTTGTGCATGGATGGATTTCTGTCTCTCTGGCCTCAGCCTTGTGACCCTTTCTGGTCAGAGCTTCTGCTCTGCTTTCTGGGGGTGGGGGTGGGGTGAGTTGGAGGCTTGGGGGAGACCCCTCTGCCACCTGACACCTCAGTAGAAAACTGTCCTCTAGCCTCTTGGTCTGGCTTTGAAATTTTTTTTGACCCCTATGGTTGGGATGCTGACCAGCGGCATTCAGCTGATTGGAAAAGAAGGCAGTTTCCTGATGGCCACACCGGTGGGTGGGGAAGCCCGTGGGTCGGCGCCAGGCCACGGGGCAGGCCTGCTTTCTGGGGGCCTGCTTTCTCCTCCAGTCAGTCAAGAGTATTCGGAGGTTGTTAGTGGTGGTCTCAAACCTTCTTCTGGTGATACCTATTCATCTGCCCATGGAACCATTGTTCCACGTTTGAATTATTAATTCAATTTGATTATAAGTCACTTAAGAAAAAACCTCCTGCTGAGTAACCCGGTCTTGGGAACACTCCCAACCCCCATACTGGGAGACCTGCTCACTCATGGTGTGTCTGGGCCTGGGGTGCCCCTACAGGTGTCTTCTTTTTAACTCTTCTTGCCCTTCCAAAATGGTGTCAGAGTCAGAGACCTAGGAAGGATGCCGAGCCGAGCCCCAGAGCTGCTCACCTGGCTGAGCTGACCTGAGGTGGCTGTGTGCCTGCACCTTCCCCAAGCCAGCATAATCTGTCCCCTCCCTGCACAGGGCTTTGGGGCCCTGGGCGGGCAAGGGCACTCAGGAAGGAAGGGGCCCCCAGACTCTTGACTGCAGTAGCTGCATGAGCCTCGGTGGCTGTGGTCACCTCCATCCCATCCTGGCCCTGTGCTCACCTGCAGTCACCTCCTACCTGGGCCTGGCCTTAGCGTCTCTGCCCCTCTGGCAGCTGGAGCTCTGCCTGTACCTCCCTTCTAGACACCAGCTCTTCACAGTGTGAGTGGGGCCAGGACCTTCTAGGGGCCAGGTCATTTGCACAGACCTGGTCCCTGGACAGTGTGATTGGCTAAGTCATGAGCCCATGACCCCTTATGGGCCAATGATCATCAGCCCTGGGGCTCTGCCAGGCTGGTGCGGACCCGGCCACGTGAGGGTAAATCTGTTCATTCCTCAGCAAGAGATGGCATCACAAGTGTCCCTGGACCTCAGCTCTCAATACCCTGGAGCCTTTGGATTTCCTTACCTTGCTTCCGTTGCTTCGAGTTGGAGTCTCTGACAGTTATCACAGCAGCAGACAAGCAGGCAACACCTGCCATGTGCATGGCCTGTCAGTCCTGCCCACTGTTGTGCAGACTCGCAAATGGAGCACAAAGTGCCCGTGACCACGATGAGGATGGCGGAGTAGCCTGTGGGGACGCGGTGAGGACGTGCAGCTGCCGCCGGGCACAGCCTCCTCTCTGGGACGCGGCTTCACTGTGAAGAGAGGAGCCGGTCCTGCTGAAGTGGACACGGCCCTGCTCAGGGTGCCATGCGCAGCTGTGCAGGCTGGGCACTGAGCGAGTGCCCTGGCAGAGGGCTCGTGCGACTCAGGGGCTGTCTGCGTGACAGTGGTGAGCTGTACCAGCCAGTGGCCTGCAGGAGGGACACTTACTTCCAGTAAACTCAGAATGTCTTAAATGTCAGGACATGGCCTGCTCCATTCCCACCTCCAGATGTTGCGTGCCCGAGTGACACCAGGCTCACCAGCTGGGTCCACTTGCTCCTAGTTCCCACCTTTGTCCAATGTCTACCGTTTTGGAACACAGTCCAGCTCAGTGCTGAAAAGAACCCTCATTGACCCTGTGCCATCTGCAGGTCAGCCCACTCATACAGTCCTTGCTGAGCTAGACTCAGCATCTGCAGGAAGGCAGTGTGGGGGTTCGTTCCTTCTGAACTTTTCAGAGAGACCCTGTGCCCTTTGCTTCCAGCCCCTAGATGCCCAGGCTGGTTCGCTGCACCTTGATAGGCGGCTGCGTGGGCTGAGCCCTCCCAGCCCGCACTCCAGCCCTCGTGCCACGCTGAAGGACCCTGTGCTCCGTCCCCAGGCGCCTCCATCTCCTGCTCTGTCCCATAAGCGATCTCCCAGTTTCTTGTGCTGCGAAGGTGGCAGGTGCGCAGGTGTGGCACCTGTGTGTTGGCTGGGACATGTCCCCTGTCCCCAGCGAGTGTGGTCAGTGACTCCAGGCTCGTCTTGATGTCTGTGACTCCCGGGCTGAGTGAGACGTGCCTTGAGCGCAGCCCTGCTGCCAGCCCGGCGTGCGTCCTGTAGGTTGGCAGGGAAGGCCCCTGCTCTCTGACTCCTGGGCCGTCAGGCCTCGGCTCCTCCCAGCTGTGGGTTGGCAGGTTCCCTTGAGGGCGGTTGGGCCCTGTGAGGTCCTGTGAGTGTTTCAGCCCATCCAGCTTTCATGATTTAAAACTCCACTTCGGGCAGCATGTCTACTAGTAGAAAGTCTTTCTGGAAACTTCTCTGGAAATCACCTCCTTCTGGAAACTTCGCTGGAAGTTACCTCCTTCTGGGCAGGTCTCTGTATTTCCTGTTCGGGAGTTAGTCTCGCGCAGGGGCTTGGGCATCACACGTGGGCAGCCAGGCCTTCTCTGCAGAACATCCAGCTCTTCCAAGGACTCTGGCCGTGTTTAGGTGGATGCTGGGTGTCTCCTGGGCTGAGTGAGACGTGCCTTGAGCACAGGGTAGATGTTACCTACACCACGTATCCTCTCCGTGACTGAGCGGCTTCAGGGATTGGCAAGGGTGTTCTGAGGGTGGGGGGGTGTGGGGGGCTGCATGCCAGCACCTCCTCTGGGGGGTGTCCTGGGACCAGGCATCTTTCCTTCTCTCCCATAGACATCTTTCCTTCTCTCCCATTTCCACAGGGAGGCAACTTCACAACAGCTGTGCAGACACCAAAGTCTGTGAATCACCTAATTTCCCTGATAAAGAGAGGACATTGGTAGGTGTTATAGCTGACCAGACGGGCACTGTGGTGGCTAGTGCTCTGTGTGTGGGGAAACAGGAGGTAGAGACTAGAGACAGGCCCACTCAGTGTCTGGACCACAGCGCGGGTGTGTGGGCAGACTAGCGTTCTTGTGACTGACCCTCACTGTCCACAACGTGGTAGGACAGCTCCCAAGAGCCAGATGCTGAGAACCCAAGGGAGGCCTGGTGGGTACTCCTCCAGAGAAGCCAAGATGGCCCCTTTGTCCTCCTCCAGATCCTCACCCACCCTGGGGGCTGCCGCTGCCTCTGGCTGCCCCATGGACTGCCCAGGAAACTTAGTGGCTGTTGTTTCTGGGGGTGCGTTTACATGACTCCCTTACCCCTCTCCAGTTAGCTCCCCTGTGTTCCCGCCTCGCCTCTCCTCCTCCATCTTCCAAGAAAATACAGGATATTGACTCACTCAAAACAACTACCCTTGGAATATGGGGAAGGAGAGAACATTGTTTGTGAGTTTTTAAAAAAGCTGTTTAATTCCCAAACTAATTAAACATTAATATAAACAATTTAAAAAAATTATGAGATGTGACACTTTGCTAGTTTTAATATAGAGCAACTTAATGAAGTTCTCTCTCTGCATACTGAGTGCTTGGGTGGCGAGGTGTGGAGGCTGGAGAGGAAGCGAAACCAGAGCTCCGCTCCCGCCGGCTTCCTCTCCTGACGGATGGTCGGGCTTTCAGAAGGCTCCCAGTGTGGTGCACCTGCCCATGAGCTCCCCGGCTGGAAGTGGGTGAGGGCTCTGATGCCTCCTTCCTCTTTTCCCCTGGTCTGCCTCAAATTCAAGCTTGAAAGGTGATCACCAAACAGACACTTCACAACACCGTTTGATATTTGGATTAAGCAAGATTTTTTTAATGTAGTTCATTATTCTAATTAAAAATATAAATTATAGCAAATGGAAAACTTTAGGGGAAAAGGTTTAAGGAGAAAATTGCACCCAAATCCCATCAGAACTCCTGTTCATAATTGTGATTTCTCCCAATCTCCTTGTAAGTGGATAAGCTGTATTTAATTGATTCTAAGACACTTTTTTCATACCTCCTATTTCTGAAATCAGAATGAGTCATATGATCCACACATTTAAAAATTCCTGGTGTCCTGAAATTGGGTAGCATTGCCACCCCTGCTGATAACTTTGTATTTTTACCACTTGTATAAATATCTAAAATAAATTTTCGACAAGTATAAAATAAACATTCTAAGTGATAGTCTTGTGCGATTAAAAAGTTTAGACTCTTGGTGGTATACAAAATAATGGTTTATCTGAAAATTAATGGGATCTCAGATTTAGTGAAATATGATTTGCATTTTGTGATATAAACTAAGCATCCTCATTTTTTCCAATCAGTTATAACTGTGTGATATCTGCTTCAGGCTACTAGATTCCTACTGAGAACAAATAGAAAAGCTGAATAATACAACAAAAAGTATGATTCAAAATATTAAAGAGCTATTGAGGCAGAGGAGCCAAGATGTCAGGGAGGAAGAAAGGCGACGTGGTGATAAACCCCACGTGCTGAGATGTTTTCCTGGACATTTGCTCATACTTAGCTGGAGCAAGGTTGAGTGAGTGAGAGAACAAAGCAAAAAATCAGATGCTGAGAAGAAAGTGATAACGGAAATTTTTGGAAGTTGAAGTTTGCAGTCTCGTGGATAGGCAAGAATAAAAGAATGAGTGCATTTTATGCAGAGGAGTAATGGTTTTTTTTTTTTAATGATGTCTTCTGAAGATTTCACTTTATTAAAGTGTAAGAAAAACACTGAAAATAAGGTATTCCTTCAAAGAGCATAATCCAGTTTCAAGTCAACTCAATTCCTTACTGGATTAAGGTAATGTGACCACTTCTACCTTGCTTTCCAGAAGCAGAGTAAACCATCTTTGGACAAATATGCTCTATATGGATATTCCATAATCCTTTATTCAGAATGCCTGGCCTTTGATAAAGAGTTTTCCAGGCACAGAGAGAAGATGAATAGAAAAACACGAATCACTAGACACAGGCTTTAAAATAACTGGGATTAATATGCTTGTGTAAACAGATGGCAAAGAAGAAAAATTTAGCAGAACTAGAATCTACAAACATAAAACCCAACGGGAATTTTAGACTCAGAAAATGTGATGATTGAAATTAAAAACTCTATTTAGATGGTTTAGTGGAAGAGTAAACAGAGCTGAAGGGCGAATCAGTGGCCTGAAAAACAGGGTGTCTGAAAAAAAAAGCAGGTGAATCTGAGAAATATAAAAAAGAGAAACTCATGAAAGAGCTCAAACTGAAGATTCAGTGTTCTGTGAGATCCAAGTGTAATAAACACACACACACACAACACCTATACACACAACACCCCCACACTCAACACCTACACACACAGAATACACATTCACGATACCTACACACTACCCCTATACATTAACAACACTTACACCCACAACACCTACTCACTCAAAACACCCGCACCCCCACAGCACCCTACACACTCACAACACTTACATGCACAACACCTACACACTCACAATCCCCACATATAATACCCTAATCCTAACCCTACACACAACACCTACACACCCACAGCATCCACATACAACACATACACACTCATAATACCTACACATACACCAGAGGTAGACTACCTCACACATCTTAGGACGCTTTCTGAAAACAAGATAAGTCTTAAAGCAGAGGTGAGACACATGGGGAAAGGGCGGCCGTCCCAGCTCTAAGCCGGGGGAAGCCGGGGAGGGGAGGCGACAGGAGATCTGCCGTCTCTTGCGCTAACGTGCCAAACGAAACCACTGGCAATGCAGAGTAACATACACAGTGCAGGTAGCTCTGAAAGTCTTAGATGAAGTCCATTTCTGTGGCAGAGATCGAGATCCACTGTCTCCTGCAGGCATGGAGCCGACAGTAACGAGTGCTGTTCAAGAGCGTCTGAACACGCACACTTGCTGTAAATCTGGGTGCATGTTGACTGTGGTAAGCAAGCACGACCGATGCTCTGAGCTTTAAAGTACCAGTGAAATTAATCTGTGAGACTATTAGCGCCAGGCCTGACAGGTAATTAAATGGAAACATCTTGCATGTTCCTGCAATTGTCTGGGAAGTGATTAAGAGCAGCACTTTATGAGAAGTGAAGGGATCACAGATTCAGGTTGGTGATTGCTAGAAAAATGTCTAAAGAATAGTTTAAAACTATAATCAATAATCTAATGAAAAGGAAATTGAATAATAAAGTTACCAGATTGACTTAATCGAAGGCAGGCAGTAAGAAGGAATGAAGGCTGTGACTGTCAGAGTGAACAGAAAACCAAATACCAGCCCCAGAAGAGTAGTGTGTATGACAGGACTAGACAGCTGTACTAAATGACGGCAAGTAATGAAATTGTCACATCTGAGAGAGAAATCCCCACAATGGTTGGAAGTAAAAGGACTGAAAGGATCCTGTAAAATCTAGTAAAACCTAACATAGGCACCCTAATATTAGCCACATTGTTACAAATATTAGACAATGACTTTTTATAACAAGAGAAGTTACAAAAGAAAGACTTCGTATTTCTTGGTGTCATATCCATGGAGCAAAGCGATTCTAGATTTATATACTCATTTTCATGTCCTCATACTATGAAAAAAGAAAAGTGGTCAAACGAAAGGATAAAAAGACATGTTCAAATCATCCGTGGGGAATTGAATACCTGCTTCCCAGTAACTAATAAGGCAGGATAGAGACAATTTCTAGAAATGACGGTGCTGGATTAACATGCAGTCCAGCAACTGGAGAGATGTTCTTTTCCAGCTCCAAACCAGCACTTCTCGGCCCACCCAGTCCGGCACTTTGCAAGTGCCTGAAATCTAGACCGTATTTTCTCAGCCCACAGCTGTGTCAGGCTACATGTCTGTAATAAAAGCCCAGCTGGAAAACCTCCAAATATCTGGGAAACATGGGTCAAAGTAATCCTCGTGTCAAAGATGTAGTCATATGGAAATTAGGACGTTGGAGTGGAATGACGCTGTGACCTAGAACTTCTCAGCGGCAGCCACAACGCATGCAGATATTAGAAAAGCAGAACTGAGAATGAACAATTTCACTCCCATTTTAAGAATTTAAGAAAAAGTAGCAGATGATAATCCCAGAGAAAGTAGAAAGAAATAGAATATTGGTAAGAAAGTTAATGAGATACAGTAATATCAGAGAAAACCTGAGAAGTCAGAAATTAGTGAAAACTGATTTTAAAATTTGCTATGGGGATTCAGAAGGCCATTTCTGAATGGGAGATGAGCATGGCCAGAGCTGGAGTGTGTCCCCTGCATAAAGGCGCAGGGGCGGAGAGCCTGCAGTGTAGGCGTGAGAGCAGGTGGGGTGATGGGCAGGTGTGGCCGGGCGGTCACATGTTCTTGGTGCTTCATCCATAGCCGTGGAGATACAGTATGAAGAGTGAGGAAGGGACAGTACTTGAAATAAAATATTCTGGGTTAAATGAGGAGCTGGATAGAAAGATACATTCTATTTTTCCCTGCATGAAATGCCTGCAGCATAGCTGGGGAATCATTGTGAAAAGCAAATGGGTTAAATTTCTAGAATCAGAAAAGGACACATTCAAAACCTTGAAAGAAAGAAATTCTTGGACACAGAATTACTAGCTATAAAGGAAAAGAATAACAAATGGAATGACAAAAGCCTTAAGGATTTCTGTTTATTCAAAGACAGATAAATGAGCTCACAGCCAAGCCGTGATGGTCTGTGGATATATAATCAGCAAATGGCTCTATATCAAATTTGTAAGGAAATATGGATCAATAGGACAGTGAGGCCTCCATAGAAAAACCTGGGAAGGGGCTGTCCAGGGTCCTGGAGGATTTGAGAGGTTGCCCCCTCCTTTGTCAGGCAGGAAACGTCCATTAAAACTGGAGGGAGATGCCCTTCCCATATTGCTTAGAACGACGGGTCTGGAAGTGCCGTGTGCTGGCTAAAATGTGGAGCAGGGAGTGTTGGTTGTCTTCTGGATATCCGCGTGGAGGGTAGATGGGGGCACGCATCCTGGAAACTGTCGTATCCTACAGCAGTGTCACTGAGACGTGCGCCTTTGACTCTGCAATTCTGCTCTGACTGCAGCCTGCACAGTGTCCCTGGAGCTGCATTTGTCAAGTTCCAGCCCAGGAACCAGCCAGTGTCCCTCAGCTGGTGACTGAAGGGTTAAAGGAGTCAGGAGATCCGCGTGTGCACAGCCATGTGGGTGGTGAAACACACAGCTGGAGGACACCACAGGCATGCGCATGGGGGAACTGCATGCGTCATGTGAAGCATCCTCGTGTCACTGAACACACGTAGATGAACCTCTGGCGTCTGATGTCAGGACAGGGCTGACTTCCAGGGGGTGTCTGACTTCCAGAGCATTGGGCCTAGGGCAGTGAAAGCTACTCGTGTCAGTCCCAGCCACACCCCCTACCCCACAGGCCACCACCTCCCCAACCCCCACACCCCTTGCGCTTCTGCTTGGACCCAGAGCTCTCAGAGTGGAATATGGCATTGTGGACATTCACCTTTGAATGATTTCTTTCCAAATATGTTTCTTTAAATAATAGGCTGTTATTTTAAGAGTTTTGGATTTACAAAAATACTGACTGGAAAGTAGATATTGCCCATAAGCCCTTACCTTAGGGCAGTGCATTTGTTACAATTGATGGACAATATCAGTACGGTATCGACATGCTATTGTTACAGGGCAACCCACTGTGAACTGGGCTGCCTGTCTGTGGGTCCTTACCCACACACTTAAAAATCAATTGTATTGCAGGCGCACACAAAAAGGGTCAATAATGGCTTTATTTACAAAGGGGAAAGGAAAAGGTACAACCCAGGGAAAGAGAGAGAGGTACAAGTTAACTAGAGCATCCTACCAATTCTGCCGACTTGTAACTCCAATAGCACACTGAGAGCTCATCAAGAGCCAAGTGACCAGCCACCAGCCACGCGGTCCAGAGAGAGAGTGCGTCTAACATGGCTCCCTTATATCTCCCCAAAAGTCCCAGAATGCCTGCTTAGCTCTTGCAGTCCTTGCAGTTCTCTCCCTGGTACTGCTGGGAGCTGTAGTTTCCAGTCCCTGGAGTAGGGGGTGGAGTCCAGAAAGCTGGAGTGGGGGGTGGGGTCCACAAAACTGCAGAGTTCCTTCAGGACACCCTTTTCCCCTAATGCTATCACTGACTAAGAACATGGATGGCGTTCGAGGTCCCTGTGTGTTGTATATTTTATAGGCTTTCCTAAGCTGCGGTGACATGGCTTGGGTTACAGAATCTTGCAGATGGTTCTGATGTCCTGAACTTCTGTCCTCTGCCTGTTCGCCTCACCCTCTCAGCCCCACCCATCTTGCTGTTCTAGTTTGTGCCTATTTCTGAACGTCCTATGTGGAGTCAAACATGTAATCTTTTCAGATGAACTTTTTACCACTTAAATAGAAACATTTAAGTTTCCTCCATGTCTTCACAGGCTTGATAGCTTATTTGGTTTCTTGCAGGAATAACATTCTGTTGTCTGGATGGACCACAGTTTATTTATGGAAGGATGTCTTCTTTGCTTCCACGTTTTAGCAATTATGTATAAAACTGCAATAAACATTTGCATGCAGGTTTTATGTGGACATAAATTGTCAACTCCTTTGGGGAAATACCAGGCAGCGTGATTGCAGTACAAGTACGTCTAGTTGTGTAGGAAACTGTTAAACTCTCTTCACGGGGACTCCCTGTTCACCCCATTCATGTCGCAGCTGTGATGGCCTTGCTCGCTCCTCACCCACCGGCATGTGTGTGTCCTCACCCATCAGCACGTGGTCCCGTTTTGGCCTTGGCTGTTTTCAAAGGTGTGCAGTGGCTGGATGTGCTTTTCACTGGCTGTTTAGCTTGTCGCTTAATTTCCAGCTTTCAAGCTAAACTGAGCACTATTTTACAGACGGCTGAGAATCACCTTACTTTCTCACGTCTGGGGACAGGCTCCTAGATGTGCAATAAATGATTCAGTGGGGAGCTCCAGACTCCTTTTAGACCTGGAGTCCCCCAGATGCAGGAGCAGCTCTGCTTGGGTCTAGCTGGGATGGATGCTTAATGGATGCTGGTCTGTGGCGAAAAATACTGCCTGGGTGTGGCCTGGCTTGAATCTTTGTTTTCAGAGTCTGTAGTCACAGATCTGGTCTTCCATCCAATCCAAGTGGGTGCCACGCTCTCATGAGGCCCGTTCCAGCTCCCTAACCTGGCTGGGTGTTTGCCGTGGCTCCCGGCACCCTCACCACGGCGCCCATGCGTGCATGTGTGGTGGGTACATGCACAGGCGCTCATCTGCCCACCAGCAGATTGCGTCCTTAACAGAAGCGATTTCGCTCCCCGTGTAGGGTTCCAGAGGCAGCAGAGGGAAACACAGAACCATCAGTTGAACCTGGTACTTGGGGGCCGAGGGGGTGTCCCAGCCACCATCTGTCATGTGGGAAACCCCCTTTTCAGTGGGGGCCTGTGTTTACCCATCCCCAGAGATACTGGCAAGGTCTTGAGATATTTCAGTTTTGCCACTGGGCAGGGGATTCTGCCAGTGGCCAGGGGGATGGTGAGTGGTCAGCAGTGCACAGGACTACCCTGCAGGGAGTTCGCCTCAGTGCTCAGGGTTGAGCGTCCCTGATGAGGGGCGTCTGGATCTGGTCAGTGTTAACGTGCAAGCCTTCCTGGCAGCCTGTGAAACACAGACCCCAGCGGGATGCCGTGTGATTCGTCCGTGGGGTGAGGCCCTGTCTTGCTGATGGCCATGGCCCTGTCGAGGCGAGGGCCACACCCTGACCTCAACCCTCGGCCTGCCTTGTCCTGGGCAGTCACCACGCCGCAGCCCCGTCCCGTGGGCGTATTCCAGCCGCCCTCCAGGACGCCAGTGCAGGAGGCTGCCCTTCTGTGGAGCCGGTCCCGCGTGGCGCCAGCAGCTGGGGGGGCGGGCTCCCTATGATCCGGGCAGACAGGTAAAGGGGCGTCCTGGAGCGCTCGGTGGCTTTTTCAGGCTTTTCATGCTCTTTCTACGCCATTCATAGTGGGGCACCAGGCGCAGGGTGGGCAAGGCGGGCCCGCGAGGGCTGGGAAGCTGGGAAGCCTCCTGGCCCCCGGCAAGTCTTCACTCTGTCTGGGCTCTCCAGCTTCTCTCCTGGTCTCTGCTGCTCTCTGCCACGTGGTCCTGCTGGCTGTCTCCTCTGAGCTGTGCTCTGCTCTGTCCAGGCCCTGCCTCCGGCTCAGGCCCCTCCCACCCACGCCCACCCCACAGCTGCCCTCAGGCGCGGGTGTAAGACCAAGGTGTGGATCATGGATGCCAAGGCCGAGGGGAAACGTGATCACCCTCATGCACCCTACACCCCACCGACGGAGACACAGCGGAACGGAGACGGGTGTGGGTCTCGCTTTCAAGCTGCCCTCACAGCCCCACGCTCCCCTCTTCCCTCGCTTTCTGACTAAATCAAGCGGGGGGTGGGGGGGGGGTGCGGCGCTTGCTCTGAGCGTCCATCCTGGCCGCCATAAAACACGTTTCCCGGATCATTTCAGGGTGCGCAGATGTGCCTGGGAAATGACAGATTCCCTCCCGAAGTACCGAAACCACAGCCGGGTGTGAGGGAAGCAAGTGGCGCCCGTGCCGCGCAGTGAACTCGCTCCCCCCGCCGCTGCCTCGGACCCGGCGCCCAGACCGGTGCTGTGGGCAGGTCCAGGGCTCCTGCGTCCCCTGGAAGCCCCTCCCGGGCGCAGGGCTCCGTTAGGGAGGCTGCTCGTGAGGGGGGGTGGTCTTCACAGCTCGCGCCTGGGGCGGCCCAGCTGCCCCTCACCCCTGAGTCTCAGCCTGTGTGGACAGACCACCGGCCAGCTGCTGCGGCCTCCCCCCGGCCTCCCTCCGGCAGACACCAAGACTCCGGGGCCTGACGTGCATTTTTCTGTTTTCACATTCCTTAACAGAGGACGCTAATTATGATTTATGCTCGCTTCTCTGTGGACTGACCTAGCTTGGGGGAGTGGCCACCTGGGAGCCACCTAAGCTCTGGGAAAAGTCACTTCAACTGGGAGAAGGCTGGCTCCTGCAGGGCTGGGTCCTCGCGATCAGGTGGGCATGGTGCCCCTGCTAATTACCACCCTGGAGGTAGCAGGTCACCTGGGCCAGACCCTTGGCCTCCTCTGCTGCTGGCCCCGCAGCCAAGGGGCAGGTGGGTGTGGAGTCCTCTGGTGCTCCCAGATGGGGACACACTTGGCAGTAACGGCCCCCCACCCTTGGTGGGTGCACACGATCTTTTCCTTCCTAGTCCACGCAATGTGGAGCAGAACTGGCTTTATGTTTGTGGGGTGTAGGAAATAAAAATCAGAGGAGAGAAAGAAAAGAAAGAAGAAATTATATGAGAGGCCAGTTTGTGGTGTTTTGAGGCTATGGGCGTGTAGGCCAGACAGGCTGTTTGTGGGGTGAGCTTGGAAATGACACCCCCACCCCGACCCTGATGCATCACAGCTCTGCCTGGAGCTCCCCAGATGACAGCCCGACCTCTGCCTGGGAGGGTGAAAAGCTGTGTGATGCCGTTGGGCGTCCTGGGGGCAGGGCCGGGCAAGCAGGAGGGCGTCCAGGCAGATGCCCTCAGATGCACACGTCAAAGTACACGTTCCAGAAAGTGGCAGAACATACCTGAGAAGAGGGGTCCTTGCAGGCGCCTCCACCCTGCTCCCTGTGGGCATCGGGCCAGCCCAAGTCCCCCACAGTGCCCGAGGCTCCCCGATCAGCATGTCCTCGCCAGCCCTGCTGTTCTGGTCCTTCCGGCCATGTCTTTCCTAGTCTCGTAGAAGAGGGACTCTTGCTCTCTGTGACTGCAGGGTGGGGGCCTGCTAAGGGAGATAGGTCAGGGGAAGTCAGGCCCTGGAATCACTCACGATGGCACATAAAAGGGCAGAGTAGGCCCTCCCTGGTGGCACAGCGGGTTAGAGCACAGCACTGAGAAGCTAAAGCCACTTCCGCATGAGTGCGATTCCCGCCTGCCCCGGAGGTGACCACATGGCGCGGCAGACCTCTCCTGACCCGCCCGCTGCTCCCCTCAGCAGTGTACTTCGTCGATCTGCCTGTTCTGCTCCCCACTCTGTCTCTGGTGAAGCCTCTCGCCGCCCCTGAGCCTCTGGCCTGTACCCCAGTTCTGTATGAACAAATAAATAAATCTTAAAAAAAAAAAAAGGGCAGAGTAAGGGAACAGACACAGTGAAACCCAGCAACCCGGCCGTAGAAGTGAGGTACCCGGGGTGGGGAAGGCAAAAAGCTGTGGGAGAGTGTCCAGGGGCTTCGGTGGTGGGCGTGGATGGTGACATACATCCGAGAGGGGTGACCCCATCCCCCCAAGTCATACAGGGGGTAAACCAGTATTGCCTCAATAAAAATGATAAATCCTAAAAAAAGAAATGAAATAAAAGTGGCGAAATACCGATAATTGTTGATGTTGGCTTAGAGGGCTTCGTCATAGTTATGATCTCTCCTTTTCTGTAAACTTTAAATTTTATAAAATGTCTTTTAAAAAATTAAAAGAGCGGGCCCTCCCAGGTGGCGCAGCGGGTTAAAGCACAGCACTGAGAAGCTAAAGCTGCTTCTGCGTGAGTTCGATTCCTGCCTGCCCTGGAGGTGACCACATGGCGCGGCAGACCTCTCCTGACCCACCCGCTGCTCCTCTCAGCAGTGTACTTCATAGAACTGCTTGTTCTGTTCCCTACTCTGTCTCTGGTGAAGCCTCTCACCACCCCTCTGGCCTGTACCCCAGTTCTGTATGCACAAATAAATAAATCTTTAAAAAAAAAATTAAAAGAGCATAATTAAAGAGTGACGTCATAGCTATGTCATTTTGAGTTTTGAGGGAGAAACTGCTACTTACTAGGCAGAACCATCTGAAATCGCCACCTGAGTGGGTCAGAGCAGTCTCCTCACAGGCAGCTTCTGTGGGCACTGTGCTGGTGGGCCTTCGCTGGCCCTGCCCCACGCTGTGGGCACAGGGAGCTCGCCTACTGGCTCTCAAGGCAGCCGTGTCAGGCTAGCTCCGGTCCAAGGCGCGGCCAGCTGCCTCTCCAGAGTGTCAGGCCTGGGCCCCAGATCTCGGCCCCCCAACCCTCGGGACACAGAGGCCCAGGGAATCGCACAGCCCTCACTGACTAGGCAGCCAGACAGGCCTGTTCTCTGCCCGTGGGGAGGGCAGGGGCCTGGGCTCAGGTGGTGGGACGCATGTGGGCCTGGGACAGGCTGGCACTTGAACAGGGCTGGAGCTGCGGTCACTGCAGAGTGACCTCCAGTGAGAGGGCCCCGTGTCAGGTGGGTCCTTGCCTGGAAACCAGCCCCCAGAGCCAACGGTGCCCGTTTCTCAACCCCTAAATTGGCTCCTGAGTTATGTAATTTCCCGGTGTTTTCTTACAGACTAGGAGGCACACTGTAAAAACAACACGTTGGATTTCTCCCCAAGGAGGGAAGTGTGCAGGCAGGAGGAGAGGAGCTGGGAGGGTGGGCGCCTGAGCCTGGTCTGGGGACACCGCTTGAGCCTCGCGGTCCACCGGCCCCACCCCCAGTGTGTCTCAGCTGGGACGACTGTTTCCTTCATTGTTGCCCCTCAGCAGTGCCCAGTGGCTGCTGTGCTCTGGAGGAGCATGCGTCGTGGGGGGATGGGGGCCCCCAGAGCACTCGCCCATCTGCTGCGTCAGTGCTGCCAGAGTTTCTGTCTGGTGCTGCATGTTCTCAGCCTCTCTCTGCCCCTTGTCGGTCTCTCCTGGTAGCAAAAAGAGAACCAGTGAGGGCATGATGCCCTCGCCGAGAGAACCCGCGGCCGCCCCTGGCGTCATTTGTCGGCACACTGGTCCTGGGGCAGGTGCTGGCCTTGCTCACTCGCCCTCCAGCCTGGGGTGCTGAGACGGGAAACCAGGGGGAGGCAGACAGGCAGACAGGCAGTCACCACAGGGACGTGGCTCCTGCATGGGCCCTCCCTGGAGTTCTAACTGCCTCCGGTTCCCCCGACAGTGACGGAGAGCCGAGGGATCCTGGAGAGCACCCAGAGGTTCTCGCTGCTGCCCACCTACCTGCCCGTGAGCTTCCGCATCCAGCACGCCGACGCAGCCTTCTTCCTGAAGGAGGCCAACCAGGACATCATGCGCAACTCCAGCCTGCAGTCGCGCGTCGAGTCCTTCCTCGTGCACAAGTCCCGGCGGCCCCCCATCCTCCGCGCCACCTACGGCCCCTTCTCCGCCGAGCAGGTGGTACCCCAGGACCTGCTGCTGCCCACCAGCCCCTTCGGGCTCAGCCACGCATTTCCTCTCAACTGGCGGCTTCGCGCCCACATCCTGCGGGACAAGGTCTACCTGAGCCGGCCCCGGGTGCAGGTGCTGTTCCACCTGGTGGGCCGGGACTGGGCCGAGCGCGGCCCCGGGGAGGCGCTGCCCTGCCTGCGGCTCTTCGCCTTCCGGGAGACCCGAGAGGTGCGGGCCGGCTGCCGGCTGCAGGGGGCCCTGGGGCTGTGCGTGGCCGAGCTGGAGCTGCTGGCCGCCTGGTTCAGCCCCCCGACGGTGGTGGCAGGCCGGAGGAAGGTGGGGATCCCCGCCGAGGGCAGCCCCGTGGAGCTCTACTACAGCCTGCAACCGGGGGACACCCGGGGGGGCTGCAGCACGGGGGGAATGCGGAGGAGTGGCGGGGCCCAGCAGGGCCTCGGCGACGTGGACGAGTCGGGGCCCCCCCTGCAGCGGATCGGAAGCGTCTTCCTCTACCAGACGCCTGGCCGGCCTCCCCTACGAGAGGTGCGCCTGGACCGCCACGTGGCTGTCCACTACGTGCCCAGGCCGGCGCGGCCCGGAGACGTGCTCACCTTCCCTGTGTCCATCTCCAGGAACTCCTCAGAAGACCGCTTCACGCTACGGTAAGTGTCGCCGATGGCCGGTCACAAGGGGGCGTGGAGGGGAACGATCCTTCTCCCAGAGGGCCAGCTGGGCAGGGCCTCACATGCTGTTTTCTCTGCCATGGCAGGGCTGAGCTGACCTTTCTGACTTGGCCACTTGGTGGGAAAGGTCTTCTCATTAGATCTGAGGGGCTGTTGCTACACCTGGGGGTGTCACCAGCAGGTCTAGGTGAGTTTCCAGCAGGGCCCTTCATAGCCCACCCTTGAGTGGCCGGTGGTTGAAAGGGTAGTAGTGGTTGGGGAGGGGATGGGCGGCCTGCCCAGAACCTCTCCCTGGCATGTGGCTTCTGTGTCTGGCACCAGCTGCAAGGCAGCTGTGGTGGTTCCCCTGGAGGCAGGACAAGTGCTCAGAACCCGAGAGGGGAGCTTGTGAGGAGCACGGAGTCAAGTCACCGAGGGTCTCCCTAAGGAGGGGAGCACGGCGCCCATGGCAGGTGGAGCACCGGGCCGGGACAGTTTGCTTTAAGCAAAGACAGGTTTGATCACGATGGCTTCGGGCTGAGGTGGTGCCAGCTCCGCTGTGTGGCTCAGAAGCCCGCCAGAAGGCAGTGGCCGACCTGCGCTCTGACCTTGAAGACCGGGCCTGCAGCGCACAGTTCGCACGTGGACCCGAAGAACTGAGATGAGCTTCTGGTCCTGCCCCATGGGCGGTGTCTGTGCGCTCCCTCCCTGCCTCCTCCCCGCCCCCTATCCCCTCTCCCTCCCTTCCTACCTTCTTTTCCTTTTTGTGAAGGGTGAGTCAGTTGAAGAAAGGGATTTGTCTTTTGTTCTATTCAGTTTTGTTGATTGTCAGCTAGTACTGGGAATTCCCATTGAATTTCAGCTGAAGACACAGAAGTTCACATACGTTAGTAAGACCATCGACTTGGTGGATCTTTGGCTGGTGAACCTGGGGCTGAGGTTGGTGCACCTGGGGTCACTCACAGGGGCTGAGGGGCTGCCTAGGCACTGTGGGCCAGCACACCGCCTCCCCAGCCTGGAGAAAATAGACTTTCTTTGCAGGCCGTGACCTCTATAGGGCTGGGTCAACAGGCATCCCACTCCACCCTACAGCCTCAGGAAAGCTTTTTGGAGCTGACTGGGAAGTGGAGGAGCATGTCCCAGGCAGGAGCTGGGGGCTCTGGTCTCTCGCAGCTCCATCCTTTCTGCAGTTCTTTTTGTCTGCCAAGTGCGCATGTGAATTTCTGGACCCAGGGTTCAGACCCTCCAGGAGGAGGATTCCTGCAGCCAGCTTTGGCTGAAAGCAGCGTTCTGTGCCATCTTAGACGTCCTCAAATGCTTTGTGTCAATGCCACTGGCACCCGTCAGGCTCTGCGCCCCCCCCAGGGCAGGAACAGAGCCAGGCCTCATTTCTGGGCTGCGGCAGGAGGGTCCGCGCCTTTGCAAATTCAGAAGCATTCCCTTTGAAGCGTCTGGGGTGGTACTGCTGCTCAGAGGCCAGGAAGTATTGGATGCGCAGTAAAATCGTGATGGTGCAGAGTTCACCACTGAGAGGCCGTGGAAATAGCTGTGCAGATGAAACAGTGGCCGTCAGGCATCGGACAGTGTGGGCCTGGCTCGTGGGCGCTGGATCTTGGGCACCATACCCGCTCTGTCACCAGCGCGGCCAATCTATTTATGAAAACAGCTGGAGGTGCACTGGCAATGCGATCAGCCTTTCGTCTGAATTCTCATAATGAGAAAATAATAAAAATGCGCATCTTTTTTAATGAAGTCAGTTTGACACTAATTTAGCAAGACTTCCAAATATTGAGGAGCTGCGTGGCACGGTGGGGCTGGCCATCTGCTGTGTGTAGCCCTGAAGAGCCCCAGGCGGCCTTGGGCCTTTCTGAAATGGTGACCTGTGTCAGACTGTCCATGTCCACAGTGTGAGTGCCATGGGACAGTCTTGGGTGTCAGGGCCCCGCGGCCCCGTACAACAGCGAGGTGGAGGGGCGCCGTGAGCTGCCACCACAGGACGCGCCTCCCTCACCCGCTGGAGCTGGGGCCATGTGGAGTTCTTGGCCCCAAGTGTTCGCCCCCCTCCACCACCCGATATTTCTGTGCTGTGATCTTGGGTTGATGCTGCAGCCACTCAGGGAAACAAATTATCTTACTGGTGATCAGCAAAGGCAGTGTAAGGAATCAACACTGCCTGTGTGTGTGTGTGTGTGTGTGTAGGAGTGCAGGTGTGCACATGTGTGAGCATAACGTGCACGTGCGGATGTTTGTATGGTGTGTGTGTGTGCATGCACGTGCGGGTGTTTGTATGGTGTGTGTGTGTGCATGCACGTGCGGGTGTTTGTATGGTGTGTACATGTGTGCACGTGTGGTGTTGTATGGTGCGTGTATGTGCACATACATGTGTAGGGGACGTTTGAGTGGGCTGTACATGTATTGCACACAGGTGCACATGTGTGTGTGCGCACACATGAGTATGTGCACCTCTGAGAAGAAATCCCAGGCGGGGCTGGTTGTCTTGTATGAATCCTGTTCAAGCTGTAGCCATGTCTCCCAAAGAAGACCTCGGTGAAACAAAAGCAAGGCACTTTCAGCCCTTAGACATCTAAGGATGCTTTTTAATTTTGGAAAATATCTTTCTTCAAGTGAACTTCTGAAGCATCCCACAGGATTCAGCTTCCTCCATTTTCTCACCATGGGCCCCTCCACGCCCTCCCCAACAGAGAGCCCATCTCTCAGAGTTCCAGCCTTCAGTCACCAGTCACACCTCACCTCCCGCCGTGCTCTGTCCTGACCCCACAGGCAGTCCACTGCAAGGCGTTGGCCATCAGATCCTCGCGTGAGGCTGGGGCTAGATCTTTGGCGCTAGCTGCCTTCCTGAGGCTCCAGGAAGGGCCGGGCAGCACACGCTCCCGCGGACGGGCTCAGTGTCGCGGGGTGTACGGGTGAGTCACAAACTCCCGGCTCGAGGAGGTGCGGTGCCGTGATGGGGTCTCTGCAGTTGGAAACACTAAATGCTCAGGACTCGTTAAGCGCCCCATGCCTCACTCTGCCGTCAGTGAGGCTGCCGCAGAGTAAGACATTATTGCCACGTAGACAGGCCTGCGGAGAGGAGACTCACAGAGCAGAGAGTCTGGTGATATAGGAACATTCCGTGAAAGGAAAATGTGGCTCTGGGATTGACAAGGCTCAGAAGAGACTCTGGAGGCTCGGGAAGCCACTTTGCAGAAGATTCTGAGCTTGTTAGGAAATAATACGGTGGCTGGAGATTGACCTTTCGCTTTATGCTCCTGAAGGATGTGGGCTTTGAGCCTGCCTGGGGCTGGAGTAGTATCCCGCCCCTCCCTCCACCCAGTGTGTCTGAGGACACTCTGAGTGGCAGGCCCAGGCCCAGTCTGGCTCATTTAAGAAGGGTTAATTGCAAGGTGCGTTGGATGTCTGAGGCTGGAGAGTCACAGAGTGGGGAACCTGGGGTTGGCGTGTGCCAGCATGTGGGGTCCTGGTGTCCCTGCATCGCCAGTGCCCAGCCTGTCCCCACCGCCACAGGACCCTCGCCAGCAGTGCCTCTGTTCTTACTCAGAGACACAGCACTCTCCAGAATCTACCACCTCTAGGGGCTTCAGGAGGAGCTCCAGAAACTCCCCTCTTCTTGCTGTCTGTGCCAGAGGGGGCACCCATGACTTCAGTAAGGAGAGCGGCCCCAGGCCTTCTTCTGCTGAGGGCCCATGGACGAGTGCTTCCCTCCAAGAGATGGGGTGCTGCCAGGAAGAGGAAGGGCCTGGGAGCCACCCCCACCTGTGCACATGACACCCCCTCCCCTCGGCACCCAGCTGGGTGGGTGCAATTGTAACAGGGAGGTCCCTAGGAAAAAGGGAAGTTCCAGGTTCCCTGCCCCACCCCGAAGGAGGGTGGAGCTGAGCAGAGAAAAAGGAGAGAAGAGAAGGGAGAAGAGGAGACAATGAAGCAGGGTGGAGAGCCAGGAGACCTGAGGAAGCCACATGGAGCAGCGAGCATGTGATGAAGAAACCGGGCTTGTTTCTTGACACTGGACTGGTTAAGGCAGATGTGGGTGAGACACCTGTAGGGAGGTGACTGTGGCAGTGTTTATATTGATTTTGATTTTGCTCTTTTCCTCCCAGATTTGTCTGGTCATTTCTGACCCTTTTCCACGGGTCCCGGCCAGAAGGTGCTTTAGTCTTGTGGCAACTTTCAGGCCTCGCTTTGGGCCAATCCCTTTTGGGTGGACTTTTGCCCACGAGGGGATGGGTCACTTCAGTGTTTGATTTACAAGTTATATTCTTTGTGTTCCGTATTGTATATTCACTGCATTAAAGTCCCTTTTCATTGAAGTTTTATATGTGATGTCTTGTTGCGGCGGATGGCAGAACCCACTTAGAGCAGGCAAGATTTGGGGCTTCAGGGGTGTCCCTCTCCCCCTGTCCTGGAACAGATTTGCTGCCTGTAACACAATGGTTGGAATGGACAGGCGAGGGAGTGCAGAGGACAGGGGAGCCACGCCTTCTCTGGAAACTCACAACTTCAGAGTAGATCTAGATCCACAAAGGCTACTCCGTCGGGCCAGGGCCGGCTTCCGCCTGTGGTTGAGGTTGCCTGGTGCTCATGATGAGGCGTGTCCCTGCCGGTGCTGCTCAACCCCTGATTCCTCCAGAGGCTTTATCCTCACTTCCTCCGTGCCCTTCCTGGCACCCGCTGGCCCTCGCGGGGCTAAGCCCCTTCCTTGTCCTGGGTGGCCTGGGGAAGCATCTAGGGTAGGGTGTCCCTCAGCTGGCATTTGTCCAGTGCTTCCCTGGGAGGGCGGGAGAGAGAGCAGTGCTGGCCTGTGTCTGCTGTGTCCTGTCAGGTGCCTGCTCCCTCCTGGCCTCTCTGTCACCGTTGGACTTCAGTGGTGCTGGTTCCTGGGTCTCCCGCGAGGCTGAACCCCTGCTCCTTCCACCGTGTTCTATGGGGGTGCTCTTTACACGCAGAGAGCACTGTGACAGTTGATTTTTTCCTTGAAAACCCCCTAAACTGCACCAAGCGTGCCTGCTGCATCCCCGGAGGCTCCACGGGCAGACCGTGGTGTGCTGGCAGCTGCCGGCCCAGAATTTGGTGCCAGTGTGAGCTGCCCACTCCCTGGTGTCGGGGCTCAGCAGAGTCCCTGTGTTCTTAAATGCCCCGCCTGGTGGAGCCCGTGGTGGGGTCCCTGGCTGACTCCCAGTGGCGGCTCCCATGTGATTCTCATGAGAGCCCAGAGTTGGTGCCTCCCTGAGCGGGATGTGCAGTGGGATGTACAGGGGTGGACAGTGGGCAGAGCAGGGTGTGTTTGCAGCACCCAGCAGACAGCGGTGTCATCGCCTCCTGCTGCCCAACACAAGTGTGGACACTCACGCATACTACTTTCTTGCATTTCATGGACTTCCCACGTTGCCGCCCTGGGGTCTCCAACTCAGAGGCTCCTCTGTTAGCCAGTGGCTGCTATTCCTGTCCAGCATCCAGTTTTTGATCTGGACTAATGGCTTTGTGCGTGTGCTGGGAGCAGGCTGACCTCTGGCCCCTCTTGGAAGGAGACAGGCCCCCTCCCTGCAGTGGCTGCCGAGCCCCCACTGTGCTGGAGATGCCGCCTGGGGAGTCTCCCCCTCGAGCTCCTGGCAGGGTTATTGGTTATAACTCTGATGGACTGGCAGGCTCTGGGGAGCTCCAGAGATTGATGGCTGACGGTGCCACGTAGCGAGGAGGAAATCCATATGCATTTGCATCCAGGGGAGCAAATCTGGACTTGAACCTGGACTCCTTGAGCCCCACACTCCCTCTCCCTGGTTTGGGGAGTGTTGCCGGTTCTGGGGTCTCTGTCCTTACTTCTCTTGCCCTGTGGCTACCAGCGCAGGGACAGTGGCTATAAACTTGGGTGGACAACCGGTGAGCCCCAGAGACCTCGGGGGTGCTCCGGACCCTCCGTAGGGAGTCTCAGAGACACAGCAAGGGCAAGCCATTTCCTTTCTCTCCCCGGCTCACAGCAAATGGACGACAACACTGGGCCCACTCCTGCCCCCACGTGACCTCAGCAGCAGCCAGGGGCACGAGCAGGAAGGGTTAGGAGGGCGGCTCCCTGCATCTTTTCCTTCCTTGGGGTTCAGAATGGGGCTGTCACAGGCCACCAGAGTGCCTGAGGGACGCATCTCCCCCTCAGGCCTGGCTTGCTCCAGGCAGGGTCTGCTACAGCCACACAGGCACCAGGGCAACACAACTTGCCTGTGGGGTCCCCTCCAGTGGCTTCTGGAGCCTCAGACTGAGCCTGTCACGGGCATTAGTTTTGGGGTGTGAAGACAAGCGGATTGCTTTGTAGCTAAAGCTCTATGTGGCTCCCTGCAACAGTGACAGCCAGTCTCTGAGCTTTATGCTCTGTGTCCTCGGTCCAACCTTCCTCTTCAGGTGTGTTCCTCCTCTCTGTCACCTGTGTGGAGCCTCAGTTGTGGTTTTCAACCAGACTGAAAGCTGCTGAAGGGGAAACCTCTGGCTTGTGTCCCCTTGGCCCTCACCCAGCTGGACACCCTCAGGTGTGAGAATTCCTGCAGTGAGGCAGGCAGGGGGCAGTGCTGGACATGCAGCCCTGACCATATCCTTCCTCCTCACTACTGACACCTGTGAATCGATGCCAAGGGGTCCAAAAATGCTCCTTCAAATCACTAGAATCGTCAGTGAACCTACCTGGTCTGGGATGGTTGCGAAACCCTCAGCCAGCCCAGAAGAGCCCAAAGAGGATAGCACCTGTTCCACTGAGAATAGAACCACAGCACCATGGAGCCAGAGAGCTTTGGAGGGGAAAGAAGTCAAGAGAACCTCTCAATGGACGATAGCCCCAAGAATATGTCCATTCAACACCCCGAAGCCTCTTCCGAAACCAACTCAACCACCATAATGGCCATTAACACCACTTTTGAAGCCCCCACACAGCCCACCACACAGTCCATCCAAACAACTGCCCAACCCACTTTTGCATCCTGCTTGGAGCCTCCCAAGGCCTGCTCCGACTTGGCGAATCATTCAGCAGAAGCCTTGCTGGGAGACTCTTTGGTGGATTTCTCTGTGAAGCTCTACCATGCCGTCTCGGAGCTGAAGAAGCCTGAGACCAACATAGCCTTTTCCCCGTTCAGTGTGGCCAGCCTCCTCACACACGTCCTGCTGGGGGCCGGGGACAAGACCAGGAGGAGCCTGGAGAGCCTCCTCTCCTACCCTGAGGGCTTCGCCTGCGTCCACGAGGCCCTGAAGGCCTTTAAGTCCAAAGGCTTCACCTCAGCCTCCCAGATCTTCCACAGCCCAGACCTGGCACTAAAGAGCACCTTCCTGAATGCCTCTCAGAGGCTGTACGCCAGCCACCCCCAGGTCCTCGGCAACAACAGCAGTGCCAGCGTGGAGCTCATCAACAGCTGGGTGTCAAAGAAGACCCACGGCAGGATCAGCCATCTGCTGGACAGCCTGCCCTCCGACACCCGCCTGGTCCTCCTCAATGCCATCCACCTGAGCACCAAGTGGAAGACAGTATTTAATCAGAAAAACAAAACAAAACAAAACAAAACAAAACACGATGGAGCCCTTTAACCTCAGGTCCTCTGTGATAAAAGTGCCCATGATGATGAGCAAGAAGTACCCTGTGGCGGGTTTCTCTGACCCGACTCTGAAGGCCAATATCAGGATGCCGCAGCTTTCCCACAACCTGAGCTTGGTGATCATGGTGCCCAGCACTTGAAATACCATCTGGAAGACTTGGAACAGGCTCTCAGCCCCACTGTCTTCAAGGCCGTCATGAAGAGGCTGGAGCTGTGCAAGTATCAGCCCACCCTCCTGATGATGCCCGCATCAAAGTGATGAGCAACCAGGACATGCTGCCCATTCTGGAGAAACTAGAATTCTTTGACTTTAGCTATGAACTTGACCTGTGTGGGATGACAGAGGACCCAGATCTTCAGGTCTCAGCGATGCAGCACCAGACCTTGCTGGAGCTGCTGGAGTCCGGAGTGGAGGCGGCTGCGGCCACCGCCGTCTCTGTGGCCTGAACTCTGCTGATCTTCGGGGTCCAGCAACCCTTCCTCTTCGTGCTCTGGGACCAAGAGTCCAAGTTCCCTGTCTTCATGGGGCAGGTGTATGACCCCAGGGGCTGACGAGCCAGCAGGGCGCATGGGGCCAGCCTGCACCCTTCACTCTTGGCTGTAGCCCACTGTCGCCTGCCTGGACGGGCCCCGAGCCATCTGCTGCCCAGGTCTCCGGGGTCCTGTCATCCGGGGTCTGGCAAAAGAACCTGTTTGTCCCTTCCCTGTGACCCTCCAAAGCACTTTTTACAGCTTTCTATGTTTCACACTCACCACACTACAAATAAAGCCTGGCAGATCGTGGCATCCTTTCAAAAAAAAAAAAAAAAAAGGCTGGTGGGAGGCCGGAGGAGCTGGGGGCTAAGCACGGTGAAGAGAGGAGAGCCAGAGGGGGCTGAACTCACCGCCTCTGCCCTCTGTGTCTCTACCCCACAGCCATGTGGGACAGAGGTGACATGTGGGCCATGGAGGGTGTCTGAGCCTGCGGATGGGCAGTGGCATGTCCCTTCCTCAGGCCCTTCTAGGCACTGGCCTAAGTGCTCCAAAGGCTGTGACACATTTGAGCCTCAGAAGGGCTGCCCAGGTCATCACCGCCATCACTTCCACATCCAGCACAGGAAGGGAGCGGTCAGGCCCTGGGCTGGGAGGCGCGGGGGCCGGCGCGCCCACCCCACAGTGGGAAGTTTGTGTTCCTAGCGCCAGGGCGGAGGAGCCCGGAGTCTCGGGGGCGAGTTACTGGAACAGCCTCTGTGTGCAGCACCTCGGGCCTAGCCTGGGTGTGGTAGCGGGGGAGGCTGAGGCTGGCCAGCACCGGCCAGAGGGCCGGTGGTATCTCAGTGGGGCAAGATGCCCTTGGGGCCAGTGCCTCTGAGAGGGCGGCTGGCTCCATCTTTGCCCACGTCAGGGTGGGAGAGGGCCCACCTATTCCGTACAGCAAGGCGCTGGCTCGGGACCCCACACTAGCTGCGGTGGGAGGAGGGTGCTGGAGGTGGCTGGCCTGCTGGGGGCACAGAGGAGTGAGAGTTCTGGGTGCAAGCGAACCCCCAAGGCCCTTGGCAGGCCTGCGGCTCTGGCCAGCCATCCAGCAAACGGTCAGCTTGGACGTGTGTCCAGCATCAGGAAACGTAACCCCCCGCATGAGGTCAATTCACTTTAAAAGAGGCCGATGTTAATACAAGCTGCTTCTGACTTGAACTCCTGAGAGAAAATGAGAGGAGGGACGCGTTCAAAGCTGCTTAGGAGGCGTTTTCTTTAATGACTCGGGAAGACGTGCACTCAGCACATTCCTCGTGCCGCGCGGGCCCCGCCAGGTGTCAACCCCCACCCACCCCGAATCTGAAGGTATGGAAGTAAATTGATTTTTTGAAAAAGAGCAGAAATAACACCAGTTCTCACAAGGGGGTGCGGGCAGAGGTCTGCTGCAGCGGGAGGTGGGTGTTCCCACAGCCAGCTCAGCACATCTGCCTGCCCGCTTGCCTGGGCGTGAGGCTGTCTCTCTGGGGGCTCTTCCCGCCATGCCAGGGGCTCCACCCCTCTCGACTTGCACTGGCAGGGGGGTCGCTCACCCCATAGGACAAAGCAGGGCTGGGGACCCGGCGCCTTGGGGCTTGACCTTCCACTGCATCTCGGAAGGCTGGGCTCTGGGAGCTGCAGGTAAAGCGTCCCTCTCTTCTGGGAGGGCCCACGGGTGGCCCTGAGGCTCCTCGGGGCTGGGGAGCCAGCTTGCATTCCCATGGAGCCCCCAGACTCTCACTGACAGCCATCCTGGGTGCTGTGGACCTCAAGCCACCAAGAGGCACTGTCATAGGCCACCAGCTGCCCCACGCAGGTGGCTGCTCCTCATAGCTGAGGTTCCTCTGTGCTGCACACATCTGGGGCAGCATGAACCTGGGTGCTGGGGCCTTCGGGAATCTGCTCAGCGGGGGTGACCCTTCCTGAAGAGGAGGGGGGCAAGGGGTGCTGGGGTGCTCCATCCTGCACCCCAGCAGGGCTCCTGGGGTGTCCACCCCACTGACCGAGCTTCCCAGGAGTACGCTCACTCAGTTCTGGCTTCTGGGCAGGTGGTTGGGAGCCTGAAGGTGGGAGGTGCGGATTCAGGAAGATACTCTTCCCTCTCACCCCTCAGACTGCCACGCTCCTGCATAGGTGCTCCAGGCCTCCCCCCACCCTACCCCGGCAGCCCCTGGGGGCACTGGCCCCACAGAGGCCTCGCTGCTTGTCCTCTGCTGCAGGTGCAGGCCCCTGGGCAGCACCACCTTCCTCGGCTCTCTAAACAGCAGTGCCGGCTGCTCGGCTGCCCTGCCCCTGGCCTGGCCTGGCCAACTGGCCGGGTGAGAGGCTGTGGCTGGAAATGGAGTGTCTTTCCTGACCCCGCCCTGTGTGCCAGAGCAGAGACAGTCCTGGGTTTTGTCACCAGACCAGCCCCAGCTGGAAGCGGGGCCAGGAGGTCACAGCAATATGGAAATGGATTCAGCCAGAGGCTAAAAACTTCACAGACAGCCACATGCAGGCTGGGAGCGCAGGGTGCAGCAGTGTTTCCCATCCTCCGCTGAGCCTGTTCAGGGCAGAGCGTCCATGTCTATGTCCCCCTGTTCACTGTTTGGGCAGTTGACTAATAGATGGTGGTGAAACACCACCCAGGGATGCCTCTGTCAGCAACAGGAACCAGGACCTCCGATGGCCATGATGCTCTGAAGTCTCGGGTGACTTAGCAGGTGGGAGAAATGTAGAACTAACCCTCTGGCCATTCTTAGCTGCCTTGTGGTCACTCCCCCATGCTCCACAGACCCTTGTACCCCCTCACACTCCCACCCCCATACACACACCCTCCATCCCTCACCTCTGTACCTCCACCCCATGCACACACACCTCCATACCCCCACATACCCCATACCTCGCCCACGCACCCAAACTCACACACCTACCCCCGACACCACCCGCACCTGCAGTGCTGGGGGACCAGGCTTGGCAAAATAGGGCCAGGTCTGTCCACAGAACCCTCTCTGACCTCTTGTTCTCCCGCCATGATTCCCAGTTTTTGAAAACACAGCTGTGGACATACATTTTGTGAAGTGAAGTGTGTCGATGAACACCCTCTGTGTTACATCCATGCAGGCAGAGGCTGGGCCTGGCTAGAGCTGTCCACGCTGGGCTTGGTGAAAACAGAATGTGCCGCCACCCCATCCCGCCAACGAGCTGCTGAAGGGGAAAGGAGGGAGGAAGAAAGCTGAGAGACAAGAGGAATTGATCTTCGAAGAAAATATAAACCAGGAGAAAGAAAGACTCTTCTCTGGGGGTGCTAAGGTGGCCAAGCCTTTAAAAAAATTTGAATATGAATCTAACAAGTCAAGAGTTAAGAAAATTAATCAAAAATGGAGACAGGATACACCAACGAGAGAACTGAGGTTCTGAAGTCAGGATGGAGCGCAAAGCAGAAACCTTAATGCAAGCAACAGATTGGACCTTGTGGAAAGGGAATCGTGGCTGATAGAGGAACTTAAGAAAACTCTTGGTGAGAGTAAAGGAAAATGCAGTGGCTAAAAGAATTAGAAAACAGACATTAGCTACAAAGAAGGATGATCCAGTAGAAGGACAGTTACTGGCCCTGGAGCTGAGGACTCCACAAAATGAATCAAAATTATTCTCAAATAAATTTCTTTTCAAGATTAAGGCATAGACCTAAAGGGCATTCTGTGTTGCAGAAAAAGAATGAACAAAAATATCCCAAGGGGTATCCTAATTATGCAATTTCAATCATTAGGAAAACGATTCCATCCAGGAAGACCAGTCATCGCCCAGAGCTAAGAAACAGGTTGCCGGGATGGAAAGGTGAGGGGAGAGCCTGGAAGAGTCATTTCCCCCAGTGCAGCTGGGGAGTCGTGCAATTCCGATGACAACACCGACTGAGAGATGCGTGAGGAACTTGACGGGTTGATTTTTAAAATTTTATCAATATTAAAAGGCCAAGAATAGTAAGGTGCTAAAAAGAAGCATCTTTCACACAGATGGCTCATTAAAAACTCAGAGTGTTGGCAGGACTGGGGAGATAGTCATGGGCAGACGGAGCCCCATGAAGCCACGTGTGCACAGGCTTGCCCTGACGGAGCTGCAAGTGCAGGCTGAGAGCGGGGCGGGTGGCCGCAAGTGGCACCGGGACACGGATTAGCCAACAGGAAAAGGAGCCACTCCCTGCTCCCTGCTCCACACGCCGTGCTATGGACATCAGCTCTAGATCCATTAGGTATTGAACGGAAAAATAGATCAAGGGGGGAAGAAATCCATCAGGACGTCTTTATGAACTCTGGGAGGGTGGGATTTCTTAAACAAGATACTGAAATAAATACTAAGCACATGGAAAATGGACACATTGAGTCCAATGTTGAAATAAGTACTATTTTTAAGATCAAAAAGCATTTGGGAGAGTGTTTATAATACGTAAGGTCAACAGAGAATTAGGTTATACAATGTATAAAGAGTGGCCATAGTTCAGTGGGTCAAAGCATAATCAAATAGAAAAATGGGGAAAATATGAACATACATCAGAATAAAGGGAAGAGCAAATGAAAACCCAGAGTTAGACAAGGTGATATCAAGAGTCACCCAGCCTGGATCGGGGGCACCCACGTGAACTGTATGGAAAGCTGGTACCTGCACTCCAGGAAGCAGTGGGATCCCTGGGCCATCAGAGATGGGCCACTGGCCGACATTCCTGCTGCGAGGACCCAGAGACACTCTCCCACCTGTCCTGTAGGAGGTGAAGCCAGCCCTCATGGTGGCAGTGGCTGGAGCTCTAGAACACTGGACACAGCTGTGGGGAGGGCAGTGGGCAGGAGTTTGGCCATCCTGTACAGGGGAGCTGAACACTCATGTGGCGACTTGGTTACAGTCAGAACAGTGGTGCGGACAGTCTCTGAGGTGTAGTATTGACTTTAAGGAAAAGTTGCCGAAAAGGACATTTATGCAGATATTAAAATGTGCTTCAAGTGGACAGCATGCTGCAGGGCAGTGGACACATGCATTCACCAGGTCACTGACCACAGAAAGGAGGTGAGGGCATAACTGGGGATGAGGCTATGATGAGGGCATCATGCAGGGACAGCAAAGACACTGACTTGGTCCATAGGTACTGTGGACTTGGGGTGTTCATTATTGCCTCTTAAAATTTCCATGAATGCTTTATATACATGTGTGCGTGCGTGTGTGTGAAGGAGACAAGTCAGATTTGAAATGTTTTGCAAGGAGAAAGCAAGTCACTTGTCACTTAACAGGGAGACATTCGGGCTGACTGCAGGCATCTCCACAGTAACGCTGGCTCGGCCCCAGCACTGGAGATGATAGACTGTGTACAAATCACCCCACTGCTTGCTCAAGGGAGAATGGCTGTTTGACATTCTCCTAAGGCTAGTCATGCCATAGCCATAGTCTCAGAGGAGAGCCCCAGAGCCCAAGGTGAAAAAGTTGAAGTATAAAAGTGCGGTGGAATAGGTGCATGGAAAGGTAGGTGACCAGAGAGGTGGGTGATGGGTAGGTAGGTATGTAGGTAGGTAGACGACAGCTAGGTAGGTGACTGATAGATCAGGTAGGTAATGCAACAGGTAAAACGTAGACACGCTGATAGGCTCCCATGCATGATAGACAGAGATGGCAGACACGAGGCAGGCCCTGAGATGCAGACTCGGGGGTCAGGGGTGCCCCAGGGATGAGTTTGCACAGGAGGGCATGCCTTTACCAAACTCAGCGGGCGTCGTCAACGACCGGCCCCAGTAGACGCCCTCTCCTCTGCTCTCCATCACCTTGCTTTAATTTGTTTTTTAATAAACTTTCATTGCATGGAGTTCAGCGGTTACATACTTGTGTTTGGGCCATGTTGACCTCCCCTGTCCCCCTGAGCTGCCTCCTTCCTTTCAGGAGCATCCTCAGAACTGCGGCCCCATGTCTGACCCAAAGCCGACCCTGCGTGTCTCTGCTGATGGAGTATTTCCATTACTCGGGGGCCGGAGGCCTATGCGCATGCAGGCACCACAAGGGCTCTGCAGACTGGCGGGCCTGGGTTGCTGCTGCTGGTGCGGGACCATGGTGGGCATGGGATACAGACTCGGCATCCGCTTCCCAGCCTGACCCTGGGCTAGGGGCCTCAGCCTCAGCACCACTGCATGGTAGATATAGCTCTAGGGTATGTGTGTGTGATGGATGACATGTGTGTGTATGATGGCATGTGTGTGATGGCATGTGTGTGTGATGGCATGTGTGTGTGATGAATGGCATGTGTGTGTGTGATACATGGTGTGTGTGTGTGATGGATGGTGTGTGTGTGTGTGAGATGGTGGATGATGCATGGTTTGCATGTGTGATGCATGGTGTACGTGTGTGATGGATGGATGGATGGATGGTGTGTGTGTGTGTGTGTGTGTGTGTATTTGATGCATGGTGTGTGGGCTGCTGTAATAATCGATGAGCAGCTCCCCTCACCTCCTCACAGGGCTACTCCTGCACCCCCTTCAAGGGTGACATGGACATGTGTGGGCTGGCCCTGGCTGAGACACTGTCCTCACCAGGCTTCCCTGCTGTGGTGATGCTGTGGCTCCCTGGCCCTTCCTATTGTACCTGCTCACAGGTTGCTGCTCCGGCCTCTCTGTGATTCACGCCCTGTCCCATGTGAGCTGGGCAGCTCTCCATGCTCATGGAAGGAAGGCCTCGTCTGGCCCTGGCGACCTGCGGGTAACTTGAGAGAAAGAAAAGACGCGGCTGAAGGGCCGGCCGCAAACAGCAGGCCGGGAGTCAGCGCCATGGCTTGGTCCTGCTCGCACCAGCCCTGGGGAGCCTCAGGCATCCGGTTCGGAGAGTTGAGTTTGGTCCTGAAGAGGAGCTTTTCCCAGCAAGAGTCACATGTGAACCGTCCCACTGCCGGGGCCTGTCAGGAAGGACGTCTGGACACAGCGCAGGTGGGGACAGATGTGCGATGATGTGCGTGCGTGAGCCTGCTCTGGGGCCTCCCTGGTGGTGCAACATTTAGGGTGTAGCACCACAAGCTGGCCGTGGCCGCCTCAGTGCGAGTTTGACCCCGCCCCAGAGGGGACCCACGTGGCGCACGCAGCATCTGGCCCGCTGCTCCCCTCAGCAGTGTCCTTTGTCAGTTGGCCTGTTCTGCTCCCCACTCTGTCTCTGATGATCCACTCATCGCCCCTGCACCTCTGGCCTGTACCCCAGTTCTGTATGCATGAATAAATAAGTTTTAGGAAAAAATTAGCATTAAAAAAAAGGCCACTCTCTGCCTGGGGACACCATGCGACAGGGTCCCTGCTGCCACTGAGCCTACGGCCCTCTCCAGACCCGCCCCTGCCTGGATCCACAGTGGGCCCCTGCTGTCCTTTTCTGTTGGTTTGAGGGCTATTCATCTCAACTTTGTTTTTCAAGCTCTTGGCTCCGTGAGAGCAGGGAAAACTCAGGGCCTGCCGCGTGCCCAGGCCCATCACCCGGAGGAGCCACTGACCCACAGGAGCTTCTGCTCTCCCGGGTCAAACCTGGCCTTTGGCTCATGTGGCGGGGAGCAAGGGCTGGCCTCAGGCTTTGCTGGAGAAGTGAGACGTGGCCGTCGACTTCATCAGACGGGCCCACTGCAGGCTGCCCCGTGGCCTGGTGCTGCTTCCTCCTGGAAGAGCTAAGGCGCTGGCCAGCAGCAGCTCTGGAGCCACGCGTCCTTGGGCCAGGCTTGCCCCTCAGGGTCCTTCAGGTGTGCGTCACCCAGGCCTGAGGAAAGAGGAGGCCATTTCCCCAAATTTCAAAGCTTTCCGTAATGGAAATTTCCAGATGTGTATGAGCATAGAGAGGACTCACAAGTCCTGGCCCTGTCTCCAGATCCAGGCTCCCTCCCTGCTGGGCCATATTGCCTCTCCTCAGTGTTTCCTCAGCATCGCCTCTGGGCCCTGGGCTGGTGGGGTGGCAACCGTGCTGTCATGCTTGGGGTCCCCATGAGTGGGACCCAAGAAGCCGTGTTGGGGGATGCTGTTCAGAGGCCACTGGGGTCAAAAGTAGAGGGGCGTGGTCTACAGAGGACTGGGGCTGTGGGGTGCAGGAGCTGCTCCATGTGCCACTCCTGCTGCTGAGAAGGTGTGGCCTCCACACACCTGCTTCAGACTCTGGCGCTGAACAGCCAGAGCTCATGCCCAAGCGCGTCGGCTGCCAGGCCTGGGCGTGAGGTTGCTGGAGCGCCACAGACATCCTGGTGTTGGAGTCCACTGAGTAGATGGTACAGGTGTCCCCGTGTCCTCCCCCTAGGCCTGACCTTCCCACTGGTGGCAGAAGCAGCCTGTGGCACAGCCTGTTCCCTGTGGCCTGTTGGTGTTGTGGCAAAGCCACCTCAGGTGTGGGTGCCGTAGGGGGGCTGCCTCAGCCAGTGCCCTTTCACCCCACACCACTGTGGGCTTGGTCCCCAGAGGTGACATATGAATGTGGCTGCCCCATGAATGTGCCTGCTCCTCTTCCCTGTTCTGTTGTCACCAGGAAGGGGCACTTGTGGCGGTGGTGTCTCCATCTCCACCGTCCCTTGCTGCCCTGGCCTGGCCCCCAATCCACTGTCCACTGCAGTTCACAGCTGCCTGGGAGATGCCCATAGAAAGCACCACTCCACCACACACAACACAGACACATACACAGACATGCACACAGAGACATAGACACAGACCCCTGTAACATACATACATATATACACACATACATACATACATACCACAGAAACACACTACAGGCACACACAGAGATACATACAGACACATGGGCATACACACAGAGACTCACAGAGGCACATGCACACAGAGGCACACAGGCACACATACAGAGATATCCAGACATGCACACACAGACACTCATGGAGCATGGACCCTGGTGGGGGTGGCCTCTGGAGCCCCTGTCGCTGAGGAGGCGCCATCAGGAAGCGAATGTCCGCTGAGTGTTTTGCTCTTCTGTTTGAGAAGGTGACGTCCCCGCCCACGATGGCCGTGAGGGCCCTGGCAGGCAGGTGGGAGCTGGCAGGGTTGTGTGGGTGATGGCAGGGCCCTCTCTCAGGCGCCCCCCACCCCGGCCTCGGAGACAGCTTGTGCCAGGGTTGGGGTGCCTCCTCTGGTTTACTCACTTTGAGGTTTTAATGACCAATCACATTGTTTTAACTAACTGACTATATCACAGTTTACACACCTGTTTATAAAGGTTAAAAAAAAAAAACATTTGTAAGGAAATGCAGACAACCAACAAGCATATGAAAAAATGTTCAACATCACTCGTAATAAGGGAGATGCAAATTAAAACCACAATGAGATACCACCTCACCCCAGTGAGAATGACACATCTGCAAACAACTAGCAACAACAAATGTTGTTGAGGATGTGGAGGAAAAGGAACTCTCCTGTGCTGCTGGTGGGAATGCAAACTAGTACAACCACTATGGAAAACTGTTTGGAGTTTCCTCAAACGGCTAAACATGGAGCTTCCCTACGACCCAGCAATCCCCTCCTAGGTATCTACCCAAAGGACACAAAAACACTGATTCAAAAAGATACCTGCACCCCCATGTTTATTGTTGCTTTATTCACAATTGGAAAGACATGGAAGCAGCCCAAATGCAAACAAAGTGGATGACTGGATTAAAAAGATGTTATTATATACACAATGGAACATTACTCAGCAATCAAAAGAAAAAGAAAGAAAGAAACACATGCCTTTTGCAGTGTGCACACATCAAAATGCACACTGCGGCCGCTCCCTGGTGGCGCAACAGGGTAAAGCACCGCATTATGAAGCCACTGCAGCTAGAGTTCCATCCCCAGCCAGGGAGCTGACTCACAGGGCACAGCAGACCTCTCCTGACCCGCCCACTGCTTCTCTCAGCAGTGTATTTCAGTACATCTGCCTGTTCTGCTCCCCACTCTGTCTCTGATGAATCCTTTCACCCACCACAGCTCTGGCCTGTATCCCAGTTCTGTAAGCATAAATAAATAAATCTTAAAAAAAAAAAAAGAATAAAAAAAGAAAGGACGCAGCAAACGAACATTCAGCCAGCGCCGAAAAGTCCTAGGTCATCGCAGCAGTGTTACAACACGGTCTGCTCGTGGCGGTTAGCCCCGCCCCTGCGTGGTTTACAGGCGTGCACATACATGTGACTGTAGGCAGACGGGCAGGTGCCCTCTAAGAACGCAGCTGGCAACGAAATGGGAGTTTACAGCGGCAGACTTGCGAGCGTGAGAGCGGATGCCCTGAAGATGGGTGGTGTGGGCGTGGGGACAGGGGCGCCTGTATCTTCTCAAGTCCTGGTACAGATCCAAAGTACCAGAACCTATGTTCTCTCAGGATAACCAGCCCGCAGAGCCACCCCAAGAAGACTAAGGGACTGACTGGTGCCCAGGAGGCCGGGAGCTAGAGCTGGGAGCCTACAGGGGGTGCCCCTCAGGCAGCATGCCCCCTCAGAGATCCTCAGCCTGCCCAGTGTCAGGAGGATACTGCTTGGTCTCAGTCATGAAGAACAAACAAGACAGTGAGAAATGTCCTTTGTAAGCAGATGCAAACCGTGCATATAAATTTACATTTCCAAGAACCACCCTGAGAGGCAACACATGCAGTAGACCAGAGAAATTAATTCTAATAATATGTTATGCATCCAATAAATCCAAACTATTGTCATGTCAGTTGATGATCAGTGTAGAGATCTGTGATGCCTTCTCTGTGTGCTGGATGCAAAGATCCAGTGTTTTCCCTCCAATATGGGTGGGTGTGCTCAAGACAGGCCTGGCCCAGGGCCATGGGGTCCCGATGAGCCGGGTCTGTGATGGCCTGGGCATCATGGTCACTAACAGGTGTGTGTGCTGTGAAGGAGCGAACAGGCGCACTAACCCACGGGTCCGCCATTGGTGTTGTGCAGTCAGGGATGCAAACGTGGGCTTCTTTTATTCTTTTAAAAAAGATTTATTTATTTATGCATACAAGAACTGGGGTACAAGCCAGAGGGATGTGTGTGTGTGTGTGTGTGTGTGTGTTTCTGTGTGTGTGAGAGAGAGAGAGAGGACTCACTAGAGACAGAGTGGGGAGCAGAACAGGCAGCTTGGTTAAAATTCACTGCTGAGGGGAGCAGCAGGGAGACAGGAGAGGTCTGCTGGGTCATGTGGGTCAGCTCCCGGGCCAGGGATCGAACCTGCACTGCAGTGACAGGCTACAGCTTCACAGAGGTGCTCTTTCAACCCTTGCGTCACCAGGGAGGTCCCTCACACGTGGCCTTGAGCTCCCCACTGGCAGCAGACAAAATGGTGCTGCAGCCCCTCCTTTAGAGACTGCGCGGTGACTCATCTCTCGCCTGGGATGCTGCTGCTCCCAGTCCCTGGCGTGGCCTCTCTCTAGTCCGGTATCCCTTGCGGAGCCGCAGGTTGCACCGACACTCTTGATAGCGCAATGGGACCCTCACGGAGATGTGAGCAAGTTGGGAGGGGACGGGGACTCGCTTTCCCACTGCGTCCATCCCCCAGTAAATCTGTCCCTTGTGGTCACTCTATTGTCCTCGTGTGCAAAAGCAGCCCTAGAAGACATAGCCTGGGTGCATCCAGGGCAGTGGGACTGTGACCAAGGCCTGGGGCCCTGGGCTGGCTGTGGGGGTGGGGCGGGCCATGGTGGGCGGGGCCAGCCATAGGGGGCGGGGCCGGCTGCAGTGGGTGGGACCAGAGGGCGGAGTGGGTGGTCTGCAGACCCCCCCAGATGGCTGTCAGAAAGTTGGAGGATTCCTGGGGACTCAACATAAGTAATATTATTTCATCCCAAGCCAGAGGCCATTTCCTGAGACGTTGCAAGCTCTTTTGGGCACAAGGAAAAACTCTCAGTGGTTGTCAAGGTGTGTGACTCTTGAAAAAAATTGAATCATCAAACTAAGACTTTCTAGAATGTTGTTGAGGTTCGATTGACAAATAAGCTGGGGTTTCTTTACACAATAAACAGACTTTGAGGCTGACTTTGGGACACTCGTTGGACAGGCCAACACTGGCGGTGCCTGGCATGGACATCTGCAGGCGGCGTGGGTGCCTGGGCTGGGAGCACCTGCTGGCCAGACACCACGTGTACAGCGGAGACAGAAAGTGGAGGCCCGCTCAGTGACCCACCGCAGTGCGGTGCCCCTCAGGGCAGGAGGGCCTGCAGGCGGGCACTGGGCATGGAGCTGAGGGCTGGGTGGGAGCCGGCCCGGGAGCAGGTTGTCAGAGGACCCAGGCAGCTAGGGCCAGGCAGCTGGAGCTCCCTGCTTGCCTGGGGTCCTGGGGAAGCCTAGCCACTGCTGCAGGTAGGCTCCTGGCCCCCGCTGTCTCCCCAAGGAGCAGGCCCACTTTGAGCTGCCCTGGCCGCCGTGTGGAACGATGTTTGCCGTAGGCAAGGACCCTTTGTCCTCGCTCGTCTGGGGCCTGATGAGTTGTTTTCAGGCAGCACAGAAAGCGGGACTTGGAGTGTTTTCCTTGGCTAGACACAGCGAACTAATGTGTTTGCTATTACAACTGTGCAAATAAGGTTGTAATGAAAGCTCTGTCTCTGACATCAGAGACCTCCTCAGCTCTGAGCTGCCGGGTTCATCTCTGAGGAGGGCGCCTGAGCCCTCGGGCCGCCTCCCCTCTGCCTGCCCCCAACCCGCACTCCAGACCACTGAGTTTTCCGCTTGGTTTGAGATGGATGGAGATGTAATAGGGCTCCCTGAGACAGGTTCAGTTTGTACTTGGAGAATTTTCGTGATATAACAGCTCAGTAAGCTCCAGAATGAGCTGCAATGAGACATTTACTCTGTTAAATCTGAAAATAGAATAATAGTCTCTTGAAACGCACTGCTGCAGGAATTGTTATTGTAAAAGAAGTGCATTTTGAGCTCCTCATCAGGGATGAGGGCAGCGAAAGCTGAGGCCAGAGTGCAGCCTACTTACCATAGCCTTCTCTTGCTGCAAAGGACCTGTTCCCTGCTGTCCTGGCAGGGCCAGGGGCCTGGAGGTGACAGACTGGAGGTCTCATCTGTGAGGGCCCCGCCAAGACTCCTGAGGGTAGGCGGTGACCACACCTGCCCTTTCCACCACTCCTTCACCACAGCCCCTGTGTGTGAGGCTTGGCTGTGCTGTTGGGGTGCTGTGGTCGGAGGAGGGGGGCACCTGGGGCTGACAGCTGGATCATGATAAAGAGCCACCCTGGGTGATGGGGTTTGGGGGGAGGGGAAGCGGCCTGGCCAGTGTGAGCTGAGGTGTAGAAGCTTCTTGAGCACTGCTTTTAGAGAAGTACAGTTTTATTGGAACACAGTGTGCTCTCTCTCGGTGCCATCTGGCTGCTCCCATCCCAGCATCCCCTTGGGGTGCACTGAACACACAGTGTCCCTCCAGCACCCCCAGGAGGCCCTTGATGAAGGGATGGAGGAGCCCTGGGGGAATAGGAGGTCAATTTAAAAGGCAGAGTCATAGGGCTTAAGACTTTGCTTGGGAAATTGATGCGTGTGAGAAGAGCTCCTGTTCCTGAGAACTGGGCATGGCAGCACCTCGCTGCGAGGGTACTTGATACATCGCCATTTTCTTTGATGGGCACTTTACAAATGCAACTTGCTGTCGTGGCTGTCACACCCAGTTGTCCAAGTTGTCCAAATCCTTACAAGAGCCTCGATTGTCAAAATAAAAATCAGAAACACCAGAGAAAAAATTCTTTCTGAGTCAGTTTCACATCAGCTGTGACCGGGGTCTCCCAGCTGCGCCCCCAGAGCCTTGTGCCTCAGGCTCAGGGGTGCTGGGGTCACAGGAGCTGGAGTAGCCCCTGGGGTCGGCAGCGGCTTGGCCTGTGCTGAGTCTCTGTCGAGGCTGTCTCTGCCACTAGCCATGTAGAAGGTGGTCTTCGGGGGCGTGGGTGTGCCTGGGAGCCCCCCAGTGGGATGTTCTGCAGTCTGGGCTGGGCACCCTCGCCCAGGGAGAGGTCATCAAGAGTAAGACTTGAGGAGCACTTGACAGTGGCCATGTGCGTGGAGGTGGGGGCTGCCCCCCGCCAGGGTGTGACTCACACGTGATTGGAAGTCCCAGCCCAGACCAAGACCTCCTGGGGTGCGCTTCCTCATACGGATTTGCTTCTCTTCTGATTGTCCCGACCTGCCAGTGGCTCGCCCGATGACCTGATTCCAGAGCACGGCTGCACCAGCCCTGCGTGACGCAGCCACGTGTGCTGGTGATGGAAACTCACCCTTCCTTCCGTACTTTGTCCTGTGCTGGAGCCGACGACGTCCCTGGCTCCCGAGTCTCCTCCAGGAAGGTGGCTTCACACTTGCCACTTTGTGTGGCAGCTGGGGGGACACCTTCGCGCTAATTACCTCTTAGCACTTAATCAGGGGGGCTGGTTACCACATTAGGCTTCCTGAGAAGTGTGTTCTCGAATATCACACCTGGGCAGCTGACAGATTCTCCCCAAAGCTGAAAAGACCTCGCCGGGCGGCTTCCCTGGTTGCTGGGAGAATCCCATAGTCTGTTTCCCAGACTCCTTTGCAGATGCAAGAAAGGAGCATTTTGTTAAAGTTTTGACAGTGACAAAGGAAACATGCTCCAAGTTCTCAGCTGCGTCCTTGGCTTCACCTTGGTGGGTCGAGGGAGCCAAGTGTCTGGGAGAAGCTGGAGGGACACCCTCATTGCTTCCATGTGTCCCAGCCCTGATGGGAGGTGAGCGACCCACCAGCCACGCTGCAGCCCTGCTTGGCCTGTGCAGCAGTGCCTCACACACGTCCTTGCTCTCTCAGGAGAAATGACCATCAAGTCCAATGATCATTGTCCTCTGGAACAACTTGCGACTTCGCTGTCACTGTGTTTGGGGACTTCATGTGGGAGCACATGGCAGGTATCCCACATGGGCTCTCGGAAACCAAGGGACAGAACACTGAGGCGTGGAATCTGGGGTCCTGGCTGGTCTGCCTCATTCTTTTTGCTGTTTCCTGGCTCTTTCAAATCTCTGTGGATGAACAGGATGCCCTGTCTAGTACCTGGCAGGAGGTTGGACTCATGTGTCATTAAAGTCATGGGGAAGCTTGATGAGGCGTGTTGAGAGCCAGCATGTCAACTCCTACTGTGAGGTCACAGAGGCAAGAGTTTGAAGATCTTTTAAAGAGACACAGATTCCTAGCTCATGTTGATTTTTACTCCTCAATATTTGCAAATAAAAAGATGTCATCAGCATTTTCCTTGCAGGATTTTGTGTTAGCGTTAAATTTAGCCTGTACAAAGACCAATGAGTGGAGAGAGAGGTGGTCTGTATGTGCAGTGGAATACTACTCAGTTGTCAAAAAGAAGAACTCTTGCCATTCACTGCAGCATGGATGGAGCCGGAGGAGGGCCCTTGGGAGCTTGAGGATTGAGTCCTGGATTTTGCTTATTGACTTGTCCCAGGGAAAGTGAAGCTGCCTTTTTGTGGGTAGAGAGCAGTGACAGCTTTGAGCAAGGGTCTCTTCCAAGGTAGAGTCCTGCCCCAGGAGGGGGAGGCAGCAGCCTCCCCCTTCCAGAGCCAGCATTGGCTCCCTGGTCCTGGAGTAAAGCAGGCATTTGAATGCCATGTGGTTAACTGAAGACAGACGCTGAGTCACCTGCAGAGGGAGGCGACGGAGTTGCTGAAAAGGACTATTTTAGAAAAATAAAAGCCTATTAAGAAGAAAATTGTAGGGTTTTGTGAGGATTTTCTGTATATTATCTGTTCCCAACTCACCTTTCCTTTGAAAAGACAGTGAGTATAAGTATGTGAGTGTGAGTATGTGTATGCCCTCCTCCCTTGGTGCCAGCAAGGGCCTGTGGGGGCAGGTAAGCACAGGTGAGGGCCTGGGGGGCAGGTGAGGACAGATAAGTGCAGGTGCAGGTAAGTGCGTGTAGATAAAGGCCTGCGGGAGGCCAGCAAGGGCAGGTGAGCACAGGCCGCTGTGTTCTTGGAAGGGCCGTTGCCGTGGCTGGTTGTGATTACACGTGTCCACGTTCACCACGTAGATGCTCCACAGAAAAGTGTTTTATTACATTTGTAGAGCCAGCTTGGAAACTCCAACTTCATTAAGTTTAAGAAGCCCAGAAGGTAAAAAATTCTTACACAAACTTGGTCTTTGCTCCTCAACGCAACATGATGCTTTTAAATAAGCAAGCTGCAAAACAGAGATTAGTGGCTTAAAAATATTTATTTTTGTCATATCTTGGGTACTAATGAAACTGTAGTGCAAATATCGTAAAAGGCAAAACCTTTCTTAACTTTAGCGTGTGAGATCAGAAAACATTAAGTAGGTAAAAATGATGCAGCTTTTCTATACCACAGGACAGAATGTGCTGAACGGAGTGTCCAGACCCAGACACACAGGGCTGACCCTCAGCTGGCCCCCAACCTGTGGCACCAAGGGCCTCGCCATGAGCCATCTCGAATCTTTCTTGGCTCGTGGGGTGGCGTCTGGATGCACACACTGTCAGCCTGGAAGTGCATTTACATGGCCTGACACGTGCGGGAGCCCCTCGCTCTGTGATGGCCTGCCCCCCCCCCCCCCGACCTGCCCTGTCTCAGAGCCCAATGCCGCCTCTCGTCACCCACCTGGGAGAGATCACCGTCGATATCCTTGGGAGGCCCCTGACCTCAGTCAGGGCCCTCTGCAGTCCTGTCCAGGAAGGACAGTACAGTCGCCCAGCTTGTCCCCCCGGGAGTCAATTTAACTCTCTACAAGGGATCAAAGAATCCAGAACTGTTCAAACACCAGGCCATTGAGCCGAGGCTGCCCGAGGGGGCGAGGAGGCACGCTGAAGAGGGGCAGCAAAAGCTAGAGGGAGGACAGTGGGGCCTGCGTGGTGCTGTGGTGGAGACACACTTCCACAAAGGGGTGAACCTGTACCCCGAATCACATACAGACATAAATCAATATGCCCTCGAGAAAGAATGTGCACTTCCATTTATACCTGCATATGAACAGGTGTGGGCTCATGAGGAGAGGGTGTGTTACAGTTGGCAGGCGGGCAGTGGACATGGGTGAGCAGCAGCCAGGGCCCAGGGAGCAGGGGCTCGGAACCTGCTACGCGCCGGGAGGTTTGTTCTTGATTAACCCCTGACCAGAGATGGATCTCGGGGACGCTCCCGTCCTCTTGGTATTGTCCTGTCACCTTGCAGGGGGGCTGTATCCAGATGATACTGGCCGCACACCTGTTGACTGAGTGTTGTTAAGTTCCAGGAGATGTGTCCAATGCCGTGGTGCTCACGTGCCCTGTGTTTACTTGTCCATGTACCCCCGTGGCGAGCACATGGTTGATCCGTGAGATGAGAGAGAGGCCGCTGGGCAGGCAGGTGGGCGGGTGGGCAGCGGGTGGTGGCTCGGTGAGCCTGATGGGCCGTGTGGCTGTTTTGTGCTGCTCTCACCCATCACACTGTACCCCTCATCCATCATACTGCTCCCCCTCATCCATCACGCTGCTCCCCCTCATCCATCACACTGCACCAGGGGCCACAGGTCATGTGGGTGCTTATCATCACCAAGAGCCCATAGGATGAAAGCACAGGGGAGTGTGGCCGTGAACCCTGGCCCCACACTTGAGAGGCCGTGGACAGGCACGCAGAGGTCAGAAACCAGGCGCGGGGCAGAGGCCTGCTGTGTGCTCCGGGTTACCATACAGGGGGGTGACGTTTCTCGCTGCCGAGATCTGGCCAGGGTTTTTGGGGATGCTGTTCCACAGATATTTCACCAGCTGGCTCCCGACCCCATTTGGACACAAGCTGAGTCGGGGTTCTGGCTGTTTCCCGAATTTAAACAGGTGACACTCTGCATAAGCATCGGGAAGTGTGTGACTTTTGGAAACTTCAGATCCACCTGGTTTCCACATCCCTGTATGTGGTTTGTCTTCAGTGCCCGAGCATCATGAGACCCAAGGGAAGAGGCTGCGATGCTTGGGACCCCAGAAAATGGGGAGAGAACCTCATCTCGTCCAGGACTGTTTCATCTGCCACGTGGCGGCCATGCGGAGTTTGCTGGTGTGAGGTTGGGCGAGAACCATCAGGGGGCTTCGTACAGAGAGCGCACCGTGAGCCCAGCCCCTCTCGCAACAGAGCCGTGTGGCTGGCAATTTGCCAATTCTCAAGGCCCTCATGGGAAGATGTAGTCTGAGTGTAGAGAGAACAGCAGAGCACAAGAGGGGATGGACCTGCTGCCCGCAACCAGGGTGCACAGCCAGGCAGCTTGGGTCAAGGTGCAGACTGTGACGTGGGCAGGGTGGCCTCTGGGAGGCTGTCTTGGATGGTGTAGGAAGGTGCCTGCACCTGGCGTCGGGGCTTCTGTAGGAAGGGCAGGCAGATGCCCAGTGGGTGCCCAGGAGGCTATGTGGCAGCAGAGTGTCCCTTGTGTGGCCCTGGGTGTCCTTTGCGTGGCCCTGGGGTCTCCGTGGCAGAGCCCGGGTATGGATGGACTCTGTATGGAGTGGGAGAAAAAGGTTCAGGATAAGTTTTGGAGGAGGGTGAACGGCATCAGGGCCCAGCATATGCTCTTTGGAGTTTGCTTTGTTTTCTGGCCTTACAGGTGTTTCGGGAACACAACAGCTGGTGTGCTGCAGCCCGATGCAGCAAACCCTGCGTCTGTCCCCTGTGCCCTGTGCTCGGTCCCGGGGTCCCCTTGTGCCTCATGACAGACACTCCGTGTGGCCTGAAAGGGGGCACGTGACCACTTGCCATGAGCTGAGCTAAGTGCTTCGCTGCACTTTCGCGCCAGCAGTGACCCCATGAACAGGTGGCAGGTGTGCTGGGCTAGCCCTCCCAGTGCACCGGAGCCGTGGACCCCTCCCCATGTTTCTCCTCCCACCCTGGGGAGGAGGGTCAGCTGTCCTGTGTGTGATTACTAGTCTTAAATCCTAAGGCTCCAGTGTGACAAGTTTGATGATCTCTACAACTTTTCAGGGTTTTGGGCTACACTCAGGTTCACAGCCTGTTCACCAAGGGTCTGTCCTCAGCCTGCCAACATCTGGATGGATGTATGTGCTTCTGCCTGCCAAGGGCAGAACAATGCATACAATGCAAAAGCTGGAACAGACAACCTGATCAAAGAACCCCCTATATGGGGTTGCCCCAAAGGCATGTGGCCGACCAGCAGGCGCAGGTGTGCACTGCTGATCATTGCGGAAAAGCAAATCAAAACTGCGAGGAGGTTTCCCCTCACACCCATTAGAATGACTGTTATCATAACTCCAGGAAATAACGAGTGTTGGCAAGGAGGTGGAGAAAGCAGAGGACTCGGTGGGAATGCAAATCGGAAATCAATATGGAGATGTAGCAAAAAATTATAAGGGGAAATACCGTCTAGTAAAACTGTGCCACTTACGGGTATTTAACCTGAGGGATATAAACACACTGATTAAGAAAGAGCACCCCCCTCCCCACCCCCAAATCATTGCAGCCCTGTTCACCATAGTTGCACTGCACACAGCCAGTACCCGGTGATGGATGAGAAGATCTGGAGGTGTGCTCTGTATGCATTGTGGAATACTACTCAGCTGTTAAAAAGATGGGCTTTTGGCATTTCGACAGCAGTGAGGGCCATTAAGGGGGGTGTGCTCAGGAAGTATGTCAGAAGGAAAGAGACAAGAATGAGGTGATTTCCACGGTTGGTTCCATATTGGCTTACAACACTGGATCTGATTTAGGGGTACAGGGCCATCCCTCGTAAGCTGTTAGCCACCACTCTGGTGAACTCAGTTCTTCAGTCCCATTTCTAGGGTTTGCCTTGGTTTGTTCCTGTGCTTTGTTTGTCTTCTGCATATGAAGGAAGTCATCAGTATTATTGCTTTTTCTGACTTTTCACTTAGTATTTTCCCCTGACCTTGCAGCATGTTGTTGCAAATGGCAGGAACTCACTTTTTCATGGCTGAGTCATATTCCATCGTGTATGTGAATGGCCTCTGCTAGCCACTCGTCTTCCTGAGGGATGCTGGCTGTCTCCATGGCTTTGCCATGTGGACAGTGCCGCAGTGAGTGGAGGAGAATGGAGAGCTCTTGGATAAGCGTCTGGCTGAGCATCTGAGTCTTGGTGTCTTTTGAATGTGCACCATACAGTTTTCACTTTTCCTTTTTCTCCATGTTTGGCTGCCCTGAACTCCAGACTTCAACCATTGAATCCCACTGTTTCCATCTGTCTGTTTTTCTCAGACATACACATGCCACATATAATTTAGGTTCCAAACTGGAACACTTTAAAGTTGAAAATGGACAGCGCTGTTATTACCAAGACGACAGGAATCGATGGGGCTCCTGGGTCCCCAGAGACATCAAGGCTCTCCATGGGCGATGCCAGTCTTCTGCTTTCTGGGGATTTGGCGTGCATCCAAATATGTCATTCTTTAAAAGCTGTTTCACCAGCCACCCTGCAAATCTGTATCAACCGCCTGCTCTGTGCTAGTTCCTTTCAGTTCAGTGTCAGTTCAGAGATACGTCATAAACAGATCTTGTTCCTCGAGAGTAGACAGTTCTTTTACCAAACGAACAACCGACTCAAATTCAACTCAATAGGCTCATGTTTTTATTTTTTTTTCAAGTATTTATCTTATTTATTTATGCATACAAGAGCTGGGGTATAGGCCAGAGGTGTGGGGGGTGAGAGGACTGACCAGAGAAAGTGAGGAGCAAAACAGGCCAATCCATTGAAATCCATTACTGAGGGGGGCAGTGGGGAGACAGGAGAGGTCTGTTTCATCACGTGGGTCATCTCCCTGGCTGGGGATCGAACTCCTGCTGCAGTGGCTGGTAACAGCTTCATAGCACTGAGACTTTAACCCCTGTACCACCAGGGAGGCCCTCGATGGGCTCATGTTTTATGGAAAGTGTGTCTTACACACAAACCAAGCCATACCCTTCTAGACCAGCAGCTTGTTCTTGGAGTGGTGACTCTCATCACAGATGTTACAGAGTCTCAGACTCTGAGCTTAAGACCTGGGCACCATCAAGAACCTTTTTGCATGTACATTTTTCCCTTCCTTGTTCTTTCACTGTAGTACAGAATTTTTCTTATTGTGGAGTTTCTTATTGAGGTAACATTGGTCTACAATACTGTTTGTGATTTAAGGAGACAGGTTCCCACCTGTTCAGATGTCTGTCACTGCACCACACTCAACACCACAGTTCGCTGGGCCCTCCTCAACTCCCCTGTACACCCCATGGTGGCCTCATCCCCGCTGAGTACCACCCAGGGCTGGCTTGAGTTGAGCTTCGTCTGTTCCTTTGTTTCTGTGTATTCCACCTGGCATTTGTCTTAATTCCCTCCAGGTCCACGCATGCTGTTGCAAATGGCAAGATCTCACCTTTTTAATAGTTGGGTAGTACTCCATTGTGTGTCTATACAGCACAATGATTTTATCGACTCATCTGTCTTTGGGTATCTAGGTTGCTTACATGATTTGGCTCCTGTAAATACAGTGAATGAGGTGTGCAGATAGCTCATCTGTCAGTTATTGCATTCTTCAAGTAGACACCTGGGAGTGGAATTTCTGAGTCAGGTGGGAGATCGATTTTTAATGTTTTAAGAAACCTCCATGCTCTTTTCCATGGGGACTGAACCACTGGACCTGCTCACCAACAGTGTATGGGGTTTGTTTTTTCACATCCTCACCAATATCTGTCATCTGGGGAATTTTTTTATATGGGCCATTCTCAAAGCTGTGAGCTAGTATCTCACTGTGGTTTCAATTTGTATTTCCCTGATGCTAAATGATGAGAAATTTTTGGCCATCTGTGTCTTCCTTGAGAAATATCTGTTTAGCTCTCTTGATTCTTTTCTACTATGGTGGCTGTTGTCTTGTTGCTGAGTTGTGTGATTTCAGCAGAGATCTTATATATCAGTCCCTTGTCAGATGCATGGTGTGCAAGTATTTGCGTTTTTTATTTTAATGATGGTTTCTTCTGTTGTGTAGAGCTTTTCAGTTTTTATTTTGTGAGGTTTGATGTAGTCCCACTTATTTATTTTTGCTTTTCTCCCCTGGCCAATGACTCAGGAATGTTTTGCAATGTTTTGTTCCACATAATGTCAAATCTGACATTCAATTATTTAATCTACTTTGGATTATTTTTTGTGTATGATATGAGATAGTTTCCCCCCCCCACACACACATGGCTGTCCAGTTTTCTCAACCCATTTTTTGAAGGGATTTTCTTTTTTCTATTGTATACTCTTGACCCATTGTCAGAGATTAACTGTCCATATAATTATGGATTTATTTCTGGGCTCTCACTTCTATTCCACTGATAGTTTGTTTTTATTCCAGTACCATACTATTTAGATCACTATAGCTTTGAATTATGGTTTAAAGTCTGGGAATGTAATACCTCCATTCCTTACCCTTCTCCTGACAATATTGCTCTGGCTTTTGTGTTTTGATATAACTTTCAGTAGTGTTTGCACTGTTTCTTCAATGAAAGCCACTGAAACTTTATAAGGATTGCATTGGTGCTGTATAATATTTTGGAGAAAATGGCCTTTTTAACAGTGTTAATTACAATGGTAAGCAAGAAATGTTTTCTTTTATCTCCTCTTAAAGAGTTATTTATTTATTCATACAGAACTGGGGTACAGGCCAGAGACGTGGGGGGTGAGAGGATTCACCAGGGACAGAGTGGGGAGCAGAACAGGCAGATCGACGAAGTACACTGCTGAGGAGAGCAGTGGGCAGGTCAGGAGAGGTCTGCCTGGCCATTTGGATCTCCTCCGGGGCAGGGGGCAGGCGGGATTCGAACTCATGCGGAAGTGGCTTAAGCTTCTTAGTGCTGTGCTTTAATCCGCTGCGCCACCAGGGAGGGCCTCTTTTATTTCTTTTAATCATTTCTGGTGCTTTTGGCTGTACAGGTCCTTCACCTACATTGTTAGTTATATCCCTAGGTATCTTTACTTTTTTGTTTTTCTTTAATTCAATTTCAAGTGGGATTGTTTTCTTGATTTTTTTTCCTCCTGCTTCTTTGATAGCATATAGGAATACAATAAATTTTTGTGTATTGATTTTGTAGCTTGCCACTTCATTGTGCTGATTTATTACTTCTACTATTTATTTAGTGGAGTCCTTAGGGGTTTCTATATATACTATCATGTCATCTGCAATAGTGATAGTTGTGTTTCATCTTTTCCAGTTTGGATTCTTTTTATATATTTACCTTGTTTGGTTGCTCTAGTGTGGACTCTTTAAACTATATTGAACAGCCTTGGTGAGATGAACATCCGTTTCTTGTACCTGATCTTAGAGGGAAAACATTCAGGCTTTCACAATTGAGTATCATTTTGGCTGTGGTTTTATCATTTATGACCTTTATTTGTTCCTTCCAGTTGGGTTTTTTTGCAAGTTTTTGTCATGAATGGGTGTTAAATCTTGTTAAATGCTTTCTATGCATCTATTGACATGAACATGTAATTTTTATCTTTCCTTTTGTCGATGTGGTGAATTACATTGATTGATTTGTGTGTGTGTGATCATCCTGGCATCCCAGTAGTAAGTCCCATTTGGTCATGATGTATCATCCTTTCAATGTACAGTAGAATTTGGTTTGCTAAGATTTTAGTGAGGATTTTTGCCTCTATTTCATCAGGATATTGGTCTGTAATTAGCTGAGTGCGACATATAGGACTTGCTCTTAAGTAAGATAAAGCACCACATGGAATTCAATAGGAAAAGTAAGACATGAGCATGAGTAATTTGTGGAAGAATGTCGCAGACACCTAGAATGGAAAAAGTATAGCTCAACAGAGGGGGGACTGAAGAAGATGTCTTCTAGGTGAGAGGAGGGACATAGAAATAATTTTCTGGAGAACATACTTGAAATAGCTTAGAAAGACCCATTTATCCAAACTCTCCTAAGCAGAGCTCAGTATCTTACACTGGGCTCAAAGCCAGAGCTAACCCAGTGAACAAAAGTGGACACAGTGAATGGAAGTCACTACTGAAACCTAGTGCTGCCATCAAGGAGTGTTACCTAGGACTCTGAGGATGTACAGTGGAAAGTGAAGGTGGAAAGTGAAGGTGGGCAGAGTGGAGACTAAGGGCCTGGGCAGGGGCAGGTGCTGCTGGACACAAGATCTAAAATTGAGTAGAAGGCTGATGGGGCAGCGAAGGAAGGCGTGCCAGGTGAGGTCAGCATGTGGGGGAGGACATGGGAGTGCAGCGGGCTGGAAGAAGGTGGGCTTGTAGGGAGGGAAGGAAAGGAGAGTGGGAAGGAGGGGGAGGAGGCAAGAGAAAGAAAACTGGAAAGAAAGAAATGTGATAGAAGAAAGACCAAGACATCACCCGAAGAGCAGCAGGGTGTGAGTGACGGTGGCCTGGAAGGTGAGCGGGCGCATTGCACTCATTCTGTGCTTTTCCTTGGAACATTAGTCACTTCTGTGATTTCCTGGTTCAGGCTTTTATCTACTCACTCAGTGAACATTCCTCCAACTATACTATTTATCCCAGAAAGGGGAAACTAAGTCTGACACACAGTAGGTCCTCAATGCACACACATTGTAGGTGTTCAGTTGTGTATTTGACAAATGAAGGAAGTGACGTGGATGACTGGCTGAGTTCCCGGCCTCTCAGCCACTTGTCTGTGAAGGGAGGGCCACCTCCCTTCCACCCAGGTACCCGAGTGACTAGCTGGGCTGTGGGTCCATCAGCCCCCCGGCCCCCACTCCTGGCAGCAGCCCATGCCCTCTCTGTACCTGCCCTTTAAAAACGCAGCGATAATTGTGTGCATACTGCAGATATTAACCATGATTCCTTCCTGATCAGTTTCCCCAGCCTGCTGGGAGATGACAGTCCAGGACCATTTAGGGGATCCCACGCAGCCCCAAACGTGGGTGACCATTAAGGAAGTTTGGTGAAGGGCTCTCCGTGTCTTCCTCCCGGGGACTTGAGAGTGCTGGGGCAGCTGAGCCAAGCTTCTCAGGGGTCCTGGCGAGAAGAAACCTGCTGAGCTTTACTTAAGCAGCGTTTCTCAAAATTAATAGGCCATGGAGCTTCTCCTTGTGTTCAGGTTAACACTGATTAAAATTCCATTAGAAACTAGTGTTGCTGCAAATGCCGCTGGAAAACAACTGTAAGTTGATCTGCTGGTAATCACCCAGGCCTGCTTGCTGCTGCTCATGCCAGGGGAGAGCACGATCTGAAGGAACTTCACAACCACCCCACCTCAGAGGTGGGGCTGGATGGACTGGAAGGGCCTGGGAGTCTCCACAGCGATCTCCATCCACGCCCACTGTGGGCTGTTCACACTGCCTGCAGCACCTGACACTGCAGCCCTTGGGCCTTTTCTACAGCTGGTCAGCGCTGCTGCTCATAGCTTCTCCCCCTCCAGCTTCTGGCCTGGGGACACCCCCCGCAGGGGCAGGGGTAGGCATACCTTCACCTAGGAGCGCCTAGTCCTGCTGCCTGGGCATCCTGAACTTCCCTTCCTGCCCCAGCCTGCACAGTGCCTGGCGTGCCTGGACAGTGGCCTACCTGGCATCTGTGCTGGCTCCCTTGTGGATGGTGCACTGGGGGTTGGGGGAGAGCAAGGGGCATTTTAGCACAGCCCAGAGATGCCCGCTGTGACCCATCCCCGTGGCGTGGCCTGGGGGGCTGCTGTTCCATGGATCCCATAGGGGCTTTCCCTCGGGCACATGTGTGGGGTATGAGTCTGAAAGAATGAATAAGTGAAGGTGACCCCAAAGCTGGCTGATGGCCGTGCAGGAAGGGCAGGTCTGCGGACAGAGGTGGAAATGGCTTGAAGTGGGTGGAGGCCTGGGCGGGGTCTACTTTAAGGCACAGCGATGGAGCACAGCTGAGTCTGGGGTCTTCCCAGAGCACTGTCTTGTGTTCTCGGGGGTCCTCTCCTGTCAGGGCAGCACACTCAGTTGTTTGATGAAATGCCCTTTAAACACATTCTTTTTGGTGTTCATATTAAGGAGAAATGATCACTGGGATTCAGTTTGCATCAATGAAAGTCAGCCGATGAGTTTCATTAACACCAGTGGCTGAGGCCTTTAAGCCAGATGTCAGCTGATCCTCACGTGGAAAGCACCGAAAACAGGGATTCATAATGGGAACATTAGCAGAATTTAGTTCCACAAACGATTAGGGTGATGCCTTCCATTCAAAAGTTAATTGAATTTAAATGAAGGCAATTTGGCTGAAGTTAAAAAATCAAATAAACGCAGGTGGCGAAGGGGCGGGCGGTTACCCAAGAGGGTTGTGGCCTGAGACCGGGTGCCCCAGGCTAGCTGAGCAGGCCCAGGCTGCGTGTCTCTGCACCCTTCAGGGCAGGGCCGCCCTGCACACACGCAGGGGCCAGGGCCTGTGCCAGGCAGGGGCCGTCGCTGCCCAGCTCGCCTGCCATGGCCGGGGAACCACCTCCACATGCTGAGCTGTTTTATAAGACGTTTACCAAGACAGATTTTAAAGTAAGTTTTTCTAATTTGTATGTGATTATGAATTAAGTGATCTGTGGCCCCCAGAAGGCATGTTGGGGGGGGCAGGACACAGGTGCCGCAGCTTTAAGGAGGCAAGCAGGCCTGTGTGCAGGCCCCACGTTACATAGTCACGAGAATGACCCGAAAACAAGCAGGCAGACAGATATGCATGGCGGCCACGAGGGCCCAGCCGCCTCTGAATCTCTGTCTGCGTCGGACTCTGCTTCCCGCAGCCTTGGTGTGGACACCGTGCTGAGGGACTGCGATGGCGGGACAGCCAGGCTCCCACCACCCTGCACCGGAGCAGCTGGTGTCCTTGGCAGACGCTGATCAGCGGGCACCCTGGTGAGGGCCGAGAAGCTGCGGCGGCGTTGGGAAGGGCCTCTAGAAGCTCCACGACATTTCAGCCTGTGGGGTTTATGGGCAAGTCCCCAGGCGGGCAGCAGATGTGGCCTCATGGTCGTGCAGTTGGCCTGAGGGCACCGAAGTGGGCTCTGCTTGCTGCACACGGAGATGCAATTCGGCAGCTCCGGCCTTTGAGTGGGTCGGGCCACCGGAAACCCAGGAGATGCCACATGACCAAGAGTTGCCAGCATGGCTCTGCACATGTGTGTGCATATGTTTGTGTGTATACATGCAGGTGTGCACACAGCCAAGACTGTTGCATGTGTACATAATCATGTGTGTGCGCGTGAGTGCTCATTGTGTAGGGCGTGTGTGGGTGTGCACACGTGTGCAGGGATATGGGTGTGTGTGGACTGTGCACAGGGTGTGTGTTGTGTGTATACATGTGGGTGTGGGCACATGATGCATATGTGTGTGTTGTGTGTGCACGTGTGTGTGTGTGTGTGTGTGCACATGTAGCCTTTGTGGGGTGCGGGGGGCTTCCAGTTCCACCCTATCTGTTCTGCTCATTCCTTCCTGGACCCACAGGCATTTGGGTCTGGGTGCCAGCGTCCTCTCTGTACAGTGCCAGCAAATTCTGTTCCTCAGTTCACAACGGCCAAGGTATTCTAGAGCTGCGATGAGTTTACTCGGCAGAACTGGGGTGTGCTGGCCAAGGGGGTGTAAGGCAGACACGGTGTCTGGCCCAGCATCTCCTCCCCATCACGGACCTGGCAGTCCCGTGACAGAGCCACCACCTCCCCCCAGCCCCTTTACAGCTGAGTGATTCATTTTGGCCCTGACATCACAGCGCTATTGAAATGATCTCAGAAATAGCTGACTTCTGGACGTTCTGTCCCTGGGAACAGATGGTCAGGCTACTCTGGTCATGTCTCTGCTATTGGTCAAGTTCACTGCTGACCAAGGCAGTGTTCTTGAGCCTGATGCTGGGTCCATCGTGCGGGCCTGTCACCTTCTCTGTTCTGAATGCCTGGGTGCACCTGCACCCGCAGGTGCTCCCTGTACCCCAATCTCTGTGGTAAGCTGGGAATAGGTCTGCACTCCTGCTAACTGAAATTATACATGACTTCTGATCCCAGGCACTCAAGAATTGGTGTGCCTCCTGTCATTCTTTGTAAACCACAGCAAACTTAGAGGCAGTGTGAGCTGCTTCTGTGAAGAATGGATGGATGGATCCCTGAGTCACCCTGTTACAGGGTAGCCCAGAGCGGATTGGGCCGCCTCACCTACACGCTTGCAATTCGGTTATACTGCAGGTATACACAAAAGGGTCAATAACGGGTTTATTTACAAAAGGGGAAAGGAATAGGAAACAACCTAGGGAAAGAGAGCGGAATACAAAGTAAGTGCAACACCTTACGGCTAGGCTGACTGAACACACCAAGTCACGCGGTCTGGAGAGCCGTTTCCCAAGTGAGAGAGTGAGAGATGCAATCGCGCCCTATTTATCCCCCAAATGTCCCAGAATTCCTGCTAGCTCCGCCCTTGCATCCTCGCAGTTCTCTCCCTGGTACTGCTGGGAGTTGCAGTTTCCAATCACTGGAGCAGGGTGTAGGGTCCAGAAAGCTGGAGGAGAGGGTGGGGTCCATAAGACTCTGCAGAGTTCCTTTAGGACATCCTTCCCTTAACAACCCCGTGCAGGCAAGCCCACCCAGCTCATTTGAGAATTTTTTTAAGACAAGTGATTTTGGGTGTGTTTATTATAGCACTTAGGAGAGATTACCCAAACCAATACAAAATGTCCAGTAGAAACAGGAGTGACTAAAACAAGAAGCTCAGTCATAGCTTGGCCGTCAAGGGCGTAAGACAAGTAAGCTGACCGTGGGGCATGAAGCAGCCCCTGCTGTGGAATTAGGGCATCTGCTGAAGTTTTCCTGAGACCACTTGGCACTTTGTCCCTAAAGAACTTGTAGCTTTAGGCAAGAGGATGAACATCAGAGGGTTAGTGTTTTGTGTTTGGCCAGTTTTTAAAAGTAATAAACGAGTTTGGGAAAGAACTGGCTGAGTTTGTAAGGGAAAACAAAAACAGAAAAGAGGGGAGCCCTGACATTCAGGTCCCAGCGCATTTGAAGATTGGACTTCATTGAGTCATCTTCTAGAAGATGAGCTTGAGAGCCGTCCTGCAGTAAGGCCCAGCATGTGGGCAGGGCCCAGACGAAGGGGGTGCAGGATGTAGCAGCTGATGAGTCAGGCCGAGGGCTGCCTAGCACTGTTGGAGACAGGCGTGGGGTGATCAAACAAGAAATGAAGCGAACCTCAGAATTATGCTTAAAGTTTTTTAGAGCAATTTCAGCTTCACAGCAAATTTTAGAGGAAGGAATAGAGATTCCTATTCATCCCCGCCCTCTATGCCCAGCCCCCCATTATCAGCATGCCCAGAGGGCTCAGTTTGGTGGGGTCGGTCAGCCTTCTTGGACACGGGGTGAGCTCACGGCGGACACGGGTCACTTGTGGGTCGCACGTCCTCTGGGTTTAGGCACAACTGCTGTGGCGTGTGTGCATCGCTGTGGAGCCACGCAGGGGTTTGCTCTGCTCTTGGAGCCTTCTGTGTCATTCCAGCTCCCCTCAGCCCTGGCAGCTGCAGCTTTTCCCTGTCTCTAGTTCTGCCACGTCCAGATGTCCTAGACCGAGCCCGCACCGTCTGCGGCCTTTCCGATTGGCTTCTCCCCCCGTAATGTGCACGTAAGCTTCCTCCTTGTCTTTATAGCTTGTTCCTTTTTAGCACTGAATCCTAGTCTACTGTCTGCATGGACACAGCTCGGCTCCATTTTTTAAAAAAACATATTTATTTGTTAATGCGTACAGAACTGAGGTACAGGCTAGAGGTGCTGGGGTGGTGAGAGGATCCACCAGAGACAGAGTGGGGAGCAGAACAGGCAGAATGAGAAGTACACTGTTGAGGGGAGCAGTGGGTGGGTCAGGAGAGGTCTGCCACGCCATATGGTCACCTCCGGGGCAGGGATCAAACTCGTGCTGACGTGGCTTTAGCTTCTCAGTGCTGTGCTTTAACCCACTGCGCCACCAGGGAGGGCCATCGGCTACATTTCTGAGAGACGTTCTCTGCCAAAGGAATGATCAGGCTGATCTAAACAAGCATTACCATTTGAAACAGAAAGTGACCCTCAGCTTCCCAAGTTTCAGGAAAAAGTCACATAGCTTCTGAGGCGGTGGCATTCTCCACACTCACTCTGAATGTGGATGAGATGGGCAGTGGAAGGAAGGACTCGAGAAGCACTGTGACCAAGGACAGACCAGGGCGCTCCTTCCCGTGAGGAAGTCAAGGACTAGGCAAAGACCTTCCCCGCCCTCACGCACCTGCTCACGTCCAGATGTTCCTTTCCAAATGAGCTGTTTGTCCCACTTAGCCATCCTTGGTCCAACCTTTGCATACTCAATATTTCTGTGTACACAGACTGTGTCCTCTCAAAATTCAACTGTGGAAGCCCTGGTAACCGTCATTGGAGAGAGGGTCCGTGGGGAGAGAATAAGGATGGAGTGGGGTCAGGAGGGTGGCCTCATGTTGGAGGGCCCTAGCGCCGTGTCTGGGACACAGGGAAAAGGTGGCCCCTGAGCTGGCAGGAGGCCCTCCCCAGACCCCCTTCCTCCACTCTGGTCCCACCCCCCCAGCCCTCCAGCCCCCAGATAACCCCTGGAACACTACAAAACAAGTATGTTAAACACAGTGGCCAGAGCTGATTGTGGTGCTGCAGAGATGCATTGCCTCCTACATCATGGGTCTCTGGGTCAACAGGGTCCAGATCTAGTGACTAGAGTTTTTCATCACCCAGAGTTTTTCTATAGCAAACAGGTGGGTGGTGAGAACTGAGCTGCTTCTCTCGATGGGGGAAGGGTCAGTGTGCAGAAATAAGGAGCCAAGAATGGCCATTCTAGGATCATGTTGCTCCCTCCACACCCCACACCTCCCTTACCATCTACTCAGAGCCCCGGGTCATGTTCTGTCAAATGGGAACCCGTGACGGAGGGCCTCTCGTTGACATGAGGCCAGCACATGGTGTCCCTTCGCCCCGCTGTGTCCTTGAGGGGCTGGGCTTGGGGCCATGTGCTGACTCGGTGACCTCACAGGATGGAGGGATCCTGGGTGCTGAGTCACCCTGTGGAGCTGGGTCCAGGCATTACACACAGGCCCTGGTGGGGGTGAGAGCAGATGCCTTGCTGTGTTGTGGTTAAAACAAGCCTGCAAATGAGGAGCAGATGTGGGAGCTGCTCTGCTTTCCAGCCCCCGGGCACCTCTCCACCAATGCACTGGACGGTGCTGGGCACATGGCACTGGGTGGGGCAAGTCCCACAGATGCTTCTCAAGCAGGCCTGACTTGAAATCCTCCCCAGATTTTGGGCTTGCAGGGAGCGGCAGAGATCATGAGGTTGGGGTTGATGAAAGCGTCCTTCTGGGGTGGAGGCAGCGCCTGCCCCCCACTCCCACCCCCTAGGAGCAGTTTGTAGCTTGCTGGGTCAGGCTGCTGTCAGCCCGCTGTGCAGCATCAGACTAATGCACCCTTGTCAGGGCTTAACCGAATTGCCCCGTAAATCCTCTGATTAGGTGTTATTTACTTGCTGATTCGTCCACCGGACGCACTAGTAATTCACTCATGGACCAGCAGAGTGGCTGCCAGTAGTTACTTTCTGTTAACGTCATCAATTACTGACCTGCAGGTAATGAGAGGGCCGGAGCCCACATATCCATAAACTTGACCTTGTAAGGAAGCTGGACAGGCTCCTGCCACCAGTGACTGGGCTGTGGGTCCAACACATGGTGCCCTTGGACACCCCCACCCCTAGGAAGTGGCCAGATGGCTCACGGAGGACACCCAGGTCTTCTGGTAGGGGAGGAGTTAAGCTTCAATTGAAGTGATAACAAGGGAAGTGGGAAGGGAGCCTTTGACTGGGCAAGAAATGACCAGTGACCCATCAGGGGACACGGTGCTGAGCCATTCACAGTGTGGGGTCAAAGGACTCAGAGAGCAGAGTGCAGTGCCCAGGTCTGTCCAGATGGTGGGGCCCTATCCCCCTCTCCCACCTCCAAGGGGAAGGTCACACCAGGTCTTCCCTGGCTGGAGACAGAGCTGTCTTGGCAGAGACCCCCAGTGTCCCAGCAGGCTCATCCCTAGGGCGAATTGGTGCTTGAGGCCCATACACAGGTTTCATTGCTGGTGTCTCTGTGCAGACTCAACCGTGTGAGTTCGCACTAACCAGTGTGAGCTGCAGTGACCCCGTGCAGGGTGAACAGAGCCATGACAAGAGGTGGCTACATCTGGAAGCTTCTGCATCATACCAGTCTTTTGCATTTAACCCAAAGACCCCTTCTATTGTGATTAAAAAACCCATGACATGAAAAATTGCCATTAGTCTTGCTCTGGGTGCAGTGGCATCGGGTCTTCATGGTGCCGCACAGCCACCCCATCGTCTCCTCCAGAACACTCCAGCACCACGTGAAGCCTTCGTCCTCTCATCCCTCCCCCCCTCCCCACACACACCCACCCTCCCTCCTCTGTCCCTGTGGTTGGGAGTCCTTGAGGGACCGTCAACCATTAAAACACGATTGATCATCGCATGTGACCCTCTGGTCACTCAGGTGTGATGTGTGGGGCGGGTCCACCCCTGGGGGAGGCTGGCCACGTCCTGCTGTGTGTGGGGCCCATGTCTGCCGGCCCGTCGGCCCATGCTCTTACCGGGCTGACTCATCTTAAAGCCTGCGTTGTCTTCCGCATTTCCTCAGACTCCAAGGGTTTTGGTGCTTTGCCCAAGGTCGGAAACCTACTGATTCCTCGACTCTAGCACGATGGGTCTGGCTCGTGCATCTCCACAGAAGTCCTGGACAGACTCTTAATGGCAGAACGTCAAAGCTGCTCGCGCAGACTCCTTGCGAGGCACCCAGCAGTGTGGACACTCATCAGCTCAGCTGTGGGGCTCCCCTGAATTATGCCGACTGGACTCTCTTGAAGGTCCTAGAAGGATGCGCGCCCCTCATTGACCTGCCCCGAGAGCTTGTGTGTGGCTGGGGTGGTGGGCTGAGGGGCGCCCCTGTTCTGTAGGGCTGCCGTGACCCAAACCAGGAAGCTGCACCCAGAGAGATAGGCACTGGCCAGAGGTGCCCCCCTGTGAGGGACCGGGTCTGTCCAGCCAGCCCCCGACCCCATCACTACCCCAGCCTTTGTCCTCCACTGTCACCAGCTCCATGCACTGCTCGCCTGTGTCCTTGTGCTGACACCATCAGGCTGGATTCTGCTCTCTTCAGTGAGAATTTGGACTGAGGCAGAAGCCGCCTGCTAATAACTTCCATTAGGCAGTCGTTTGTTCAATTTGGAGCCCACCATGTGCAGATTATTCTTCTGGACTCGTGAGCAGGGCCAGGCCATAGAGTCTGGACCATGTCCCCCGGGAGCTCACTGGACACCCTCGGCAGGTCAGACTCTCAGCCTTAGCCACAGCGCCGAGAAGCGTCGAGCTGGCACATGATCCTCATTCTCAAAAATATCAGTCTGCTTGGAGAGAGAGACGTATAATTACAATAATCAGCACATGAGCAGAGTGGCAAGGGAGGGTCCACTCACTTTTTTCTGCTGTCTCTGACAAACGCTCTTGGCACACACCGCCTCGTTCCCGGCTGAAGACCTTCATTTCTTTTCTCATTGTCTTTGAAACAGTGGTGAGTGGGCAAGAGACTGAGACACCAAGTTGGCAAACTGCTTGTGGGGGGCAGCACAGAGCCAGGAGCGGGGCCGGTGTGGTCCCAGTGGGCCTTGCTCTCCAGAGCCGCACGCACAGGAGGGGCCCGCTGGAGCAGAGGACCCCAGGCCGGACTGAGGCCCTGAGGTGTGAGTCCAGTTGGTGGTGCGGGTGGGCCGGGACTCAGCCGGGAGACCCGTGCTTGGTCGGGGAGCTCCTGCCTGCCCCTGGAAGGCCGTGACTGATGGGCTCAGGCTCGGAATTGTGGCCAGTCTACCTGAGGCTCTTGCGGGGCTGGCATCTTCCTCGTGAGGCTGTCCCTGCCAGGGTTTGGGGCTGGTGGGGTGGCTGGCCAGACTCTGGAGAGGCAGCCGGTCGGGACAGGTCTGACCGGTCAGCCCTGCCTTCCCCACGCTGTCCCAGCCCCGGAGACCTGCTGTGTCCTTTCTGGGGCTATATTGCTGAATCTCTAATCCAGCAGGAAAGGTGTTTCCCAAACCAACAGCTTTAGCGTCCCCCGGGAACCCATCAAAGACAAAACTGGGGGCTCCCACCCAGACCAGTGGAAATATTTAGGGGGTTGCATTTTAACAACCCGCAGGTGGCTAGGGTACACCTGGACTCTGCACACAGCTGCGCTGGCAGGCTCCTTGGGAGCTGGCCAGGAGGGGCCGTGGGGGAGGGACAAGGATGCTGTAAATGAGGGAGAATGATGGGACCGGTGACTCGGTAAATCGACTTGGGAATTTGGGTTTTTCCATTAGCAGAGGTCACCTGGTTTTCTGCAGGGCATTTCATTTTGTTCTTGCCTATAAATTCAGCGTTTTATTTTTCAGGAAACAAAAGTAGGTAAAAAGGAGATTCTGTACAGATTATGTAAAAAAAAATCAATTCTGTTTCCATCCCCGACGAACCAACTGGTCTTGCAGTCACAGAATCAGTGATTTGTCAAATGGGAGTTCTGGGTATCTAAGAGCTGTCGTGTCTCAGTGTTCTTATCCTTTCTAGTGACATCTGAACTTTCATCCATCATCAACACGACTAATTCTGGGTAGAATGGAGATGGATTTCTAAAGAGAACCTTTTAGTCTCCCTGGCTAGGCATTTCAGCCCACTTACCGCAGGGAAGTTGGTATTTTGTTAGTCTTTGCAAATCCTCTGGTCTGTTAAATGAAAAGCCAGTGCATTTCAAGTGAATAAACATCAGAGTTCTTATTTCTGCTACTTCTTGGTCAAGAGGGCTGAATTAAAGCTCCTTAAAGCACACTTCGCTGTTCCTTCACAGTGATTTTGGTCTAAAAGCCAGGGATCCATGGGAGATTACTCTGTTCTCCATGCACTGTGTTATCTGTTTCTCCCATAGCAATCAATATTTCACAGAATCGAGCAGAAACAACAGCTCATCCGTCAGACTCCGCCAGCAGCAGGCACGGCCGCTGGGGGCCAGGCATCATTGTCTGGTACAATACCCTTGGTGGTAATGATTCCAGTCTTGAAAAAGTGTGCTTTAAGTTGACTGGTAGAATTAAAGGCTGGGCTCACTCCATGAACAACTCAGCAAGAAGCCTCTAAATCTTTGAGAGTTGTGGGGGAAACTTTATGAGAGCTCTAAGTGCTCACAAATACAGGAAAAGGCATTTAAAATACTTTATTTTGAAAGTGGACTCGATCCATTCATCCCTACACCCACAATCCATATAACCCTCCATCCATATACTCACTGATGCATCCGCCCACCCATCCTCCATCCATCCTTCCTTACACCCATCCTCCCATCTGTCCATCCTCCCATCTGTCCATCCTCCCATCTGTCCATCCTCCCATCATCACCCTCCTGTGCATCCTCCATCCACCCATTTTTTAAAAGATTTATTTTCTTATGCATATAAAAATGGGGGACAGACCAGAGGTGTGGGGAGTGAGAGTATTCCCTAGAGACAGAGTGGGGAGCAGAACAGGCAGATCTACTGCAATCCACTGCTGAGGGGAGCAGCGGGTATGACAGGAGAGGTCTGCTGTTCCCCATGGGTCACCTCCCTGGCTGGGGATCAAATTTGTGCTGCAGTAGCTGTGGGTAGCTTACAGTGCTGCGCTTTAACCTGTCGTGCCACCAGGGAGGGCCCCATCCCATTTTAATTGTGCACTGAGCCATCCTATTTGTTCACCAAATGTTGAGTGTGTGCAATAAAGAATTGACTTTCTCAGAGACAGTTTGTCCCTGGCTCTTAGAGGAGGGGGGAATGTTTAAGCCTTTGAAATGTTGAAATGTCTTTCCTGATGAGAATGTCTTTGTTTATCTGGGGACCTTGGGCCACGTCTGTCTATGCTAACAGTGAGCTTAAGGCGGGGGCCTAGACCCACAAGGCATCAACTCTGTGGAGGAGATGGAGACAAGCTCAGCCTTGAAGGCCACTGGCCAAGCCTCCATTGAAGCTGAGCACCGAGCTGTGGAAGGGTGGGTGTTTCCCATGCCTGTGCTCACCATCTCTGGGATAGAGACACCGTCTGTGTGGCTTTGCTGGTGCAAGTCAGTGGCACAAATCCTTCCTGGTCTTATGCACCTTCCCCTGTGGACTGAGCCCGAGCGGTATCCTGTCGCCATAATAAAGTGTAACTGTAAGCACGCACCTTTGCGATCTACAGGGATGATTGGGATCTCCTAAGACAGAGTACCTATGCAGGAAGCCAGCAGTGGGTGAGCTGGGGCCACAGGTGTGAACACACCTCTGTTGCCATTTCCGTGATAGGTAAGGAAGCAACACTTGTGGACCGGCACAGCATGTGCTGCTTGGAAATTCAAGGCTGCAGTTGCACCCGTAGCTGCTCCGGATGAATGTGTCCTTGGACAACGACATCCTTCTGGGAGCTGCTCTCTCCCACAGGCAGTTTTGTGGAGGGAGCCTGAATGAGGGGATAGACTCAGGGGTGTCAGAAATGCAGTTTTGATTTCTCTAAATTTAAAGTCACATTTCTTTACTGTCCCCTCCTTTCTACCCAAATTGCAAATTAATTATTCTGAGTCATAGGTGAGTTTTTTTGTTGGTGGTTAATTCTGCGTTCTCCTTACCCTTTCAAAAAATTTGCTTTGAAATGGACTCCAGCTATGGGCTAGAGTGATGATGGACAACAGAGTGTGGTCCTGCCTGGTCTCTGTCTCTCTGTCCACTCTCACCAAGGCTATGTCACTGCAAAACTCCTCTCTGACTGAGCTGGCCCCTCTCGTAGGCACAGGGCAGACTGGAAAGCCCTAGGCTGTACCTGGATAGGCAGATCTCACTCTGCTTTCCCGCATTTTCTCGCTGGTTTCCCCAGGCTCTGCTCAAGAGCTCCTGAAGCAACCGGCGGCCAGCCCCACCCATACCCACTCCGCCTCCCTTTTAACTTCCTTTCTGTCCTGCAGAGAGTGGACACCCCTGCCTGGCCCTTCCAGCCCAAGTCCCTATGCTCTGCCAGGGAGACACAGTCACGGGGCCCGGAGGCAGAGGGAGCCCAGAATGCAGAGTGTTCAGCAGGAGATCAGTGTATGTGGGCTGAGTTCTGGCTCCACCTGGGCGGCTTTGATGGTCCCCTGTCCAGTGCGGGGCCAACCCCCAATGCGGGCGTAGTGGGTGCTGCCGTGACTTTGTGCTCCAGCAGCTGACTCCAGCAGCTGACGGCCATGTACCCCCTGCCTGCACCGTGTCTCGGCGTTTATTTGCTTCTCACAGACCTGGCCTGGCCACGCTGACCGCTGTGCAGATGGTGATCTGTTACCGACCCGGAGCCTGCTCATTGCTTGATTAATTTCAAAGCCTAGAAAGGCCTCCAAATGAGTGTTGCTCATCACAGCGTTTTTTTCTTCCTAGACACAGATGTCTGGGAGCCTAGTTGCCTGAAGTGACATAAAGAGGAGCATGAGGCCGTCACATGGGGTGGGGGAGGCTAGTCCTGGGCTGTTAAGGAGAACGACCGAGTGGGCTGGCCCTCGGCCTGGCCTGATTGTGAAGCCACCAAGCCAGAGAATGCTGAGATCTGGGGCTGGTCCTGCTCCTGCTGCACTTGTTCTGTATTTTGCACAGAGACATTTAGAGATGAGTCGGAAAGAAAAGGAGCCCACAGCCCCGGGACACTGTCCCAAGCACCCTGCTTAAGAGCCACACCATCATCTGGATTTGCCAGGGCTCACTGGTGCCGCGCCCCAGGACACAGACGAAGGCCACGACAATGATGATGATGGAATTTCGTGTTTCAGTACCTCAGGCTGCTCACACTCCAAGACGAGACAGCTGCAAACATTTGAGGGTTGTGGCGTCCACGGTGGGCACCCTGGCCAGTGGTGTGTTTCAAGGGTGCGTGATTGACTTTAGCTCCCTCCACGATGAAGAGGAGCATCTAGATTACTGTGTGTGCCTGTCAGCAGCAGGGGGGTCTTGGCTCTAGAAGGCGTATCTCAGCCTCCTCAAGCTGGCTGCCGCCAGCCCTCAGGGCAAAGCCGTCGTAGGCAGGTGTGTCACCGATGGGAAGTCCACTGCAGAGTCTTAATTTTAGGCTTTGGCTGGGCACCTGAACTTGGAATCCATTTGCAGCTAGTCAAGTTCGGAGGATAATGATGATGATGGAATCTCGTGTTTCAGTACCTCGGGCTGCTCACACTCCAGGCGTGGGGAGTGTCCTCCTGCAGAAGTCATTTTCTGGTTGGTTAGGTGCATTATCGTGATCGAATGTGGCTTTTCTTTCCCAGTTCAGCTGAAAACAAAATCACCAGGGGCTGGGCAGCGGCTCAGATCTGCAGGTGACAACTTGCACACGTGGCTAGCCAACGGCAGGCCGGCAGGACTGTGGTGCGGGTCTGCGGCTCTCCTGGAGTTGGCCACACCTGTGCAAGCTATGACTCAACCTCCCACTTTCTCACCATCTCCTTTTCGACTCTTGATGGTTCTCCCCCTTTGCATTGTATCATTATATTCTCCTCATAACTGGAATGAACCACAAGCTCCCTTGCCTGCTCAGAAAGCAGACCGCCAATGACTGTCGCTGTGCCTTGGCGTCCATGTATGGGTCTGGAAGGTGGAGGCAGAGGGGGAGCTTGAGCTTGTCCATCCTGCTGCCTCAGGGGCCTGTGGCATCACATATTTCTCCCAGCTGCCCCACAAACCAAGTCAGAGGACAGAGGCCCCAGTGCAGAGACAGATGTAAATATGCGTCCCCCACTCCACACACGTGTGGTGAGAACACACGTGCCGGACGGGCAGGGGCTGCTGGGAGGTGCGTGCCCAGGCCCTGCAGACTCAGGGCCATGCTCCAGACGGCCCGGATGGCACCGCCATCACACCGAGACACAGCAGCGTCAGAGCGTGCTTGGTCCCCGCTGATGGAAAAGATTAGGGGAGTGCGTGGTGAGGCGTTGCCTTTCAATTCTTTCCCACTCAAGAAATGAAATAAGCCAAGGGCGCTGTTCACATGAAGACTGTATAGTGACAGGTACGTGAAGCGCCTGCCTTAGACTGCAAACAAAGAATTCAGTGAGGCTCCAGCATGTAGGAGTGTTGAATTTGTTAATTGCAAAGGACAGATACCCTACAAAAATAGATGAAACGGAATGGAGGATTTATAGGTTCATAAAACCAGGAATTGCAAAGCTGGTGTTGCCATCACGTGCGGCTGCTCGTAGCAGGCACCATGGGCCCACCGCCATAAATCCCCCCGATTCCGGCTCGCCTTCCTCTCTGCTCACGGGCGACCACCTCCCTGGTGGAAACACAATGTCCAGAAAACCCCCTTCGCAACGCTTCCCTGGCAATGCCTGGGATCTTCGGGGTCCACCTGATGGTGGCTGAGACCCCACTGTGCTGGACAGAGCCCCCACTCCCGCTGGTGGAGTGATGGAGAGGAGAGGTGGGAGAGGCATCCCCATTCCAGAGATGTGCCGTCTCTCTGCTTGCCTGTGGGGTCTTAGTGCTTTGTGGGGTTTTTGTTTTGCTTTGTCTTTTCCTTGGGCTTTGGTTTGTGTTTTGAGGCTTATTTTCTGCTATTACTGTCTGTATTGCCAACTTAACTGCGTGGCAACAGGCAGTACAAACACTCAAAATCACCTGAGGTCAGGACTGGTGGGGGCTCTGAGGGCACGGGTCCCCGGGCAGTGTGACAGGTGCACACGTCCACCCGATGGCCATGCTCCTGGCACCTGGGGCTGAGACCTCTGTCTCTGCTGCCCCTGGAGCCACCTGAAGCCTGTCGTGCCCCGTGTCTCACCGTAAAGGAAATCCTCCCTCGTGGGAGAGGAAACGTGACACTCGCCAGGATGCCAGTGGGTGGCCAGTTCTGCCCTGCCTGGGGCTGGTGCCTGGTTGAGCAGCTGGCTGGTCACACACAGGCCTCATCTCCTGTTTCGTGAGTTGTCCTCGTCTGGTCAGCACAGAAAGTGCTTCACCTTCCTGAGCCAGGAGGGAAGAAAAACCCTAACAGAAGCATCTCCTGCCAATTCCTGCATCCCCTGACCCCAAGCCGTGGGGCAGCCCTGCGCTTCAGCCTGGCCTTGCCTTCCCGGGCTCCGGACAGCTGACCCTGCATGGGATAGTCCCGAGAGGGCATTTGATTCCTGTAGGAGCTCGGAGCGGCGGGGCCCAGACATGCCACTGGTTTCCAGCTGGTGAGACCCAGCCTTGGTGTCCCGGCCACCCTCCTTCCCCTGGCATGCCCACGCCTGTGGGGACTGACACACGTCTTGTGATCAGCTGATCCTTAGATTCAATAAAATGGGCTGTTTTCTAATGAAAAGTTGAAATCAAGTGTGATTTCAAAACAGAAAATACCCTTAGTGTGTCTCATGACAGACACACCGCTTAGGTGACTCTCCCACCTGGTCAACGAGGCCCTCCAGGTGAGTCACTCAGAGGCCGCTTTTTGGGGGTGCTGAGTTCACCGTCAGCATAACGCCCTGGGGCTGCTTTAGGAGGGAGCTGATGTTTTATGGATTCTTTTCCTGAAACACTAAGCTAAAGCATCCATCTGGAATCTGCCTCAGTTCATGCTCTCTCAACCTCAAAACATGAAATAATGTTTTCTTGTTCATCTTAGAGTGACGCTTAACTCACATTCTTCGCAAAGGCTCTCCTCACGGAGGCTCTGCTCTTGCTGCTGTTAACATCAGACTGAGCACCGTCCCTGCAGTCACGGGCCCCAGGCTGGTCAGACGTGTTGGGGGGCCATGGCACCAAATTGTTACAGGGCAATGGGTGACCATGGGTCCTCACTCGTGCGCTTAAGATTCAACTGCAGGGCCCTGCCAGGTGGCACAGTGGGTTAAAGCACAGCACTAAGAAGCTAAAACCACTTCAGCATGAGTGACCCACATGGCGCGGCAGACCTCTCCTGACCTGCCCGCTGCTCCCCTCAGCAGTGCACTTTGTTGATCTGCCTGTTCTGCTCCTCACTCTGTCTCTGGTGAATCCTATCACCACCCCCTGCATCTCTGGCCTGTACCCCAGTTCTGTGTGAATAAATAAATTTTAAAAAAAAAAAGATTCAACTGCAGGAACACAGAAAAGGGTTAATGATGGGTTTATTTGCAAGAGAAAGGGAAATGAATAACTCAGGGAAAGAGCCAGAAAAGAGATAAATTGATTAACAGGAAGGAGACTTTGGGGGCCGCTGGGCTGACTTGGGGGGCCGCTGGGCTGACTTGAAGGAGGCTAAGGGGGCCATCGGGCTGGAAAGTCACTACCATCAAGCCTCTCTGGAAGTCTCCCCACCTAGTCTGGGGCCTTCTGCTTGAGGAGCTGGGGCTGGGCCCTGGGTCTGGCTTCGCTCATCCAGGCCTCTCCCGTGAGCTAGAGAGACAAACCAGAAGGGATTGGGGAGAAAAGAAGAATTTTAAAGCAACACAGTGACTGAGGCTCGGAAAGAATCAGTGTAGGAAGCAAGATAAAGAGCGTGTCTCCTGCTAAGTGGTGGCTGAAAGGGGTGCCACGTGCCACCTTGGAAGGGGCTGAAGTGAGAACATAAGGCGATGATTTCGAGTTGTCGCGGGGGAAGGACTAAAATCAGTGGGACTGGACAGGAGGGGAGCGGCCCACGCATCTGGAGAAGGCTGGGGTCTGTTTGCAACCGCGGCTTGCACCCCAGACTCCACACCTCCGACCTCCAGTGCGTGGTCACTTAGCTGGGTGGGCTTGTCCTCTCTGGGCCAGCACCACCCCGGTCAGCTCCTTGAGCCTGCCCTGAAGGGACGCTTGGGACCAGCTGCCCTGAGTAGGGCGGCAGGTGAGATCAGGGGGACGGGGGGTGTGGGGAGGCTGCTGAGTCTCTTCTAGGGGCTCATAAACCCTAAAGTCCATTAGGCATCTGAGTCAGGTGCAAGTCCCTGCTGACCTGGGCACAGCTGAAGAAGGTCGTTCCTATGGTGTGAATGCTAAAGTGAATGATTTCTTGTCTATTTTCCATTCTGTGATTGTGGAGACAAAATAATTTATGTCTCTCAAATTAAGTACCAGTTGTCTTTATCATGAGCGGGTGACCTGTCTGTTCTGGCAACTCCATTCACATCACTCTAGGTGTATTTTCTCCCATTCTGTTTTTCTCTGAGGGTCAGCTCCTCAGGCCGAGGCAGTGTCACACTGAGGGTGTCCTGGACACAGATGAGCTGGGCAGGAGCTCAGAGTGGCCCTCCCACTGGGTGGGCTGGTTGTCTCTGGGAGTCACATCCCTGCAAGGTGCTTCCTTACTTTGTGCTAGGTCCACAGATCCCGAGACAGAAAACTTTCCTGGAGTTATTTGGGGGAATCTCATAAAAACGAGGGTCCTTCTAAGAGGCAGGCCGGCTGGGGAGGGGAGAGCAGACCGGCTATAGTGATGGAGGCCCCCCCAAGAGGCCCCGGCCAAGGATGTGGTGTGTCTGGAGGCAGAGAGGACCGCAGGGCTCCTTCTGCTGCGGGGACTCGCTGGACGTGTGCGCACGGCCTGCGGCTGTGAGGTCAGTGGTTCCAGGTCTCCTGTCCGCACCACGGCCCCACTGTGCAGCTGTGGGTTTTTCATCCTGTGGCCCTTTTCATCAGTTTTCGTGGGTGAAGCTGCTCCTTGGAAGCAAGAGGGGCCCTGCATGGCAGGTGGGTCCCCGTGCCCGAGACTTGGGGGACACTCAGTACCCCAGAACCCCTGTACGGTTGGAAATGCAATTTTTGAGCTCTCTGAATTGACTCCTCTACATGCCAGTATTATGTGCATGTTATGTTAAAGCCTGTGCTTTCCATTTGCTGATTTACGAGCATCCCATGACGTGTTTGCAGTCTTCAGCCCCCCACCCGGCTGTGCTTTGGGGCCTGTGCCTTTTATTGGGTGACAGCGAGGGCATTTGTACTTGTGTACAGGCTGCTGTGCCTAAGTCACATTTTCTCATTTCCAGAATGAAAAACTATCTGAACACCATTTATCAAGTCACCTGAGAATGGGTGTTGCTGCATCGCGCGTTTCAGGCCTGAGTTAACCGTGTCGCTGCTGCTCTGATCTGGTGGCCTTGCCAGTGCGGGGCAGTGACGGCTGCCTTAGCTCCGGCTGAGGGGTCACAGGGCCAAGTCCATCTGGAGCTGTGCCCTGTGTGACAGGGGCCTCCCGGGTGGGCTCGGCCTTGTGTGTCCTGCCCACGCGTGTCCGGCCCGATCCAGCCCTCGGGCATTGGCACGATCTAGCTGTCAGCTCAGGGTCTGTGCCTCTGTCCAGAAGTCCAGACAGGAAGAGCTGGCTTGGGCACAGACACCGCCATGGTGCCCACGGCTCTGCTTCCAGACTCTCCTTTGTGCCAAGGAGCTATTTATCCACTCTTGTTTCACACAATTCTCATTTAATCACTATTATTATAATTCTGCAGTACATTTTGACATATAGGAGGGCAAATCCTTTTCTATTGTATTTTTTCCCCTAAATATCCGTGACTTTTCTTATGCAAATAAAATCATCAAGCTGCATTCTCTATCCTGTCACACATGCATACACACACGCTTGCGAAGTCTCATGAGCACTTTGACTGAACATGTGTTGTATTTACACGTTTGACGAGGAGAACTTCCGTAGGTATGTATCAGTCGTCCTTTCTTCTGGATGCTTCTACTCTGGAAATAGAACAAAATACCAGCTTCTTAAATTTGAAGTCCTTCTGAAAGATTCCCTGGGCAGTTGTCATGTATAAGATCACTTACACCATCCTATGACCCGGCACCACGGACCGTCGCTTGTACCCTGGAGACTCTCCAGGGCTTGTGGTTCCGGCCTGTTGCCGCTGCACCACCCACAGGGGATGTGTCGGGACTAGGTCCTCCCACATGCCCCCCTGTCGCCAGCCTTTCCTCCACTTTGAAATGTTTTGCAAAGTTGCTGGACTTTTCTGCAGATCCTCGAGTCATGGCCTGAAACAGAGGTGCTAGGGTGGGGCCTCGGAAGTGACTTCCACCCCCGCAGGGTCTGGTCCCCCTGGACCAACTGCCAGGCACCGGCTCTCTGCACTCAGGCAGACCTTGGTTCTGTTGGCAAGCCTGCCCACCTTAGTAGCACACCCACTTTTCATGCATTTTGTTGAAATCTTTTAGAAAATTCTCCATCGCAGAACTCCTCCCTGGATTCCTCGGTATGGGTGAAACCCTCTTTAGTTAAGTCACAGCTCTTTGTCACCGATAATGATGGAGGCAAAGTTGCTGATTGAGCACTACGCATGTCCACACCGCTGCTGACCATGTCCATGCCTGGAGCCTCTCGCCATCTATTAAGCAGGTCGAAGTGGGAGTAGATATGATGGCTCCGTCCTTGTGGAGGTGAAGCAGACAGGGCTGTGCTGGGGGCCAGGGGCCAGAGGTGCGGGGCTATGGGTGGAGCCAGGGGACAGGATGCCAGTGCAGGTGGGGACAGAGTACAGGGGTGGGGACTGTGCTTGCTTCTAATATGGAACATCTCAGCCAGTTCTTGGAGATTATTTTCCCTGATGGAGGCCAGAAAAGCACAGCTGTAGACACTCCTCTCGTCACTAACGTTATCACCCCACTCATAATGTCCATAGAGAGGGCAGGCCTGCTGGCCTCCCCCTGCATCTGCTGCCCAGGCTAGACCCATGGAGCAGCTTCTCCCATGGGCAGAGACTCATTTTTGGTGCCGAGACGCTGGAGGGGCCTGAGCGTCCCTGGGGGCTGCAGGTGACAGGTGTGGGAGGGGGGCTGCAGGTGCTCTTATACACTTTACACCATCCTCCGGGGGACAATGGCAGGGCACAGGTGGAGGGCCAGTGACCACC